>NC_056070.1:33580731-34233481 GCF_016772045.2 Ovis aries
AACTGCCAATGTGGGAAAGGGAATGGCCTCTGCCTTCCACAAAGTTGCCCAGTTACCATCTCATTGGCAGAATCTCAATCACATCATAAGCCTAGTAGCTAAGAAGTCTGGACAATTTACCTTCCAACCTTCCAATCCGTGTAATAAAGGAAATATTAAAGATGATGGATATGAATTCTGGCTGCCAATCAGCAATATCTAGCCCATGGAATAGACCTGATGACTTTTGCACTGTTCCTAAGAGTCCTTCCATAAGAGCAGTCAATAGCAGCTGTGCGTGCAGTATACACTCCAGTCCAGTATGGGAAAGGTCAAGTAACAATGTAAAGAATCTGTGCAACCCTGATGGTTCTACCTTAGCTCTGTCCAGAAGAACTACAGTGCAAGCTGCAGGTGTGATTTCTAAATAACCAGATACTATGGTGAGTTTTACCTCCAGGAACTCTACCACATTCTCACAGTGAAAGAGGAAATTCCCTTTGTGCTTCTAGCAGGGGAGAGAAAACACAACTATTGTGAAACACACCAGAGATTTTGGTTCTCCTTAACAAGTCTTACTCTCAAATAAACTATTTTTCACCAGAGCTTTAACCAATTGGGGTTTTGTCAGAGTATAACCGACCCAGGTAAAGGGTAAACCCAACTCAAGCCCACTCTAGTCTTCTACATGAAAGAAAGAAAATATTTAGCCCTAGATACCTACTGCCATCCTGTTTTATCTAAGTAGGGGAAAAACCTAATAATCATTTCTAAAGTTCACAGCAGGTACACAAATTCATTAAAAGTCTGAGACAAAATCATAGGCCTGTAGAACACTCCACTCTCTCTACATCTTACTAACACACCAATAAAGGCCTATTTCATGAAGTTCCATTTCCCTAGGACACTATGTAGAACTTTTGACAAAAAGTTACAAAACATATTAAGAGGCAAGAAAATCAGTTTGAAAAAACAGAGAAAACATCAGAATTACACTCATATGGTAGGCAAGCTGGAATTAACAGCCTGGAATTTAAAGCAACTATGATTAATGTGCTAATGATTCTAATGGATAAGACATAATGGATAGACAGCATATAAGAACAGATGGGCACACGGGATAATGAATAGAGATAATAATATTGTACTATAATTATGGAATGGGATAAATATAACAGCAACCATATTACCATATATAAATCTATCAAAGTAACATGCTATACACCTTTAACTTACACAATGTTTCATGTCAAATTTATTCAATAAATATAAAAAGAACAGATGGGCAATCAAAGCAGAGAGATAGGAAGTCTAAGAAATAATAAAAAGAAAATGATAGAGATCAAAACCACTGTAACAGAAATGAAGAATGCCTTTGATAGTCTCAGCAGTAAACTGAAAACGGCTATGGAAAAAATCTCTGAGCATGTGGATATGTCCATAGAAATTTCAAAAACTGAGAGGCAAAGAGAAAAAAGATAAAAAGAGGAAATAGAATATCCAAAAACTGTGGGACAACAACAAATGCTATAAAATATGCATAACAGGAATACCATGAGGAGAAAGAAAGAAAAGAACAGAAAAAAAGCATTTGAAGCAATAGTCACTGAAAATTTCTCCAAATTATTGTTAGGCACCAAATCAAGATACAGGAAGCTCAGAGAACAAGCAGAATAAATGCCAAACCACCCCCTCCCACCAAAAAAAAAAAAAAAAAAAAAAAAAAAAAACTACCCTTAGTCATATCATAAGAAAACTTCAGAAAATTGAAGATAAAGAAACACTCTTGAAAGAAGCCAGAGAGGGAAAATAAATCTTATCTTATAGTGGAACAGAGATAAGAATTGCATCCTACTTCTCAGAAATTATGTGAGTAATATAACTAAAGTATTTTAAAATGTTGAGAGGAAAAAAATCAGCCTGGAATTCTGTATGCTGCAGAGTTATCTTTGAAAGTGAAGAAAATGTAAAGACTTTCTCAAAAAAAAACAAGGGGTGGGATTTGCTGTCTTGCTTTGCAAGACATGTCAAAAGAAGTCAAAAGAAGTTCTTGAGTAACACCTTGATATAGGAAAATGATATAGGTGAGAACCATGGAATTAGAGAAAATAAGGAAGAACATGGGAGAAGGAATAATGAAGGTAAAATGAAAATTTTACTATCCTTATTCTTAATTCATCTCATATTTTTTCACAGTAACAACGCATTCTATAAGTGATAAGGAAGATCTCCAATCTTCCTCTTGTGTCTCCTTTACTCTCACACTACTGTCACACTCACAACACTGACACCAGCTGTGTGTGGGTTTTTCCCACACCCAGCAATTCTGTAACACCAGCTTAACTTAATTCTGAACCTGTGTACCTGTGGACAGCCTCAGGTTACGGGCTCAGTCCCACAAGCCTGTACCACTTCAGTCACCTATTGCAAGTCTAGGTGTCACTTGTGCTTCTGACTGATCAGCTACAGCTTGAAGTTTCCCACAATCCCCTCCACCAGTTCCATTAATTTTCTAGAACAGTTCATAGAACTCAGGAAAACAATTTACTTACTGTTTCCCAGTTTATTATAAAAAGATATGCGTAAGGACACAGATGGACATCTGGATTGAAGAGATGCAGTGGGCACAGTAGGTGGGGAAGGAGTGCAGAGGCCCCACTCCCTCTCCTGGCACTCCACTCTCCCGGCACCACCATGTTTATAACCCAGAAACTCTCTGAACCTCACCCTTACTTTGGAGATTTTAAAAGAGGCTTCCTCACAAAAGCACAAGCAATCATTAACTCCATTTCCAGCCCCTCTTCCTACTCTGGAGAATGGGAGGTGGGGCTGAAAATTCCAAGCTTCTAATCATGGCTTGGTCTTTCTGGTGACCAGCCCCTATCCAGGAGCCCATCCAGAGTCAACTCCTTAGCATAGAAGACACTTTTATCAAGGAGGAAATTCCAAAGGATTTAGGAGCTTGGTATCAGAATCAGGGTCAAAGACCAAATATTAGAACAAAAGTTGATCTAGTGCTTTCATGACTTGGGAAATTACAAACGTTCTAGAGCTATGTGCCAGGAACTAAGGGCAGAGACCAATATATATCTTTTATATTTTCTCACATTGATACGTATACACACACACCAAAAAGTATATATTCTTATATATGCTTATGTATAAGTAAAATGAGTGGCAGCAATCATACAAGAGAAAGCCGGGAGGAATTAGGATTATGTTGTTATCATATAGTCCTTTATTGAATGAAGTGGTATAGTATTATTTGAAAGTAGACTTGGATTAGTTATAAATGTGTATTGCAAACTCTGGGGGCAATCACTTTTAAAAGTTCTTTTAAAAATCTTTTGTTGAATATACGTATTTCTCATAGTCTGTAGACTTTTCCAGTTTCTTAATGATACATTCTGATAAGCAGATATTTTAAACTTTAATGAAGTCCAGTTAATTTTTTCTTTTATATTTAGGTGATTTTTTTGTTTTTATTTTTATTCTTATTTTTTGCTTAAAAATCTTTAGGTTTATAAATCTATCTCAAGTTAATATTTTGTATGTTCTAAATTAGGAATCAATTTTAATGCTTTAAAAAATATGATTATACAGTTGATTCAGCATCATTTCATAAAAAGATTGTCCATTGAATTGCACTGGTGCTTTTGTCAAGAATTAGTTGACCTTGTACATTTAATCTATTTATGAACTGTCTATTCTGGTCCATTGATCTATTTGCCTGTCCTCATATCAATATCATATTACATTAATGTAGTTTTGAAAATTTGGCCATTGTTGTATGTATAGACAAACTAATGCATATACATTCTTCATAACTATCAAGAGCAAACTACCCAGAAAAAGGCAAAACTGAGAAAGTAAATAATACTGAAGCTCATCAAATTTTATGAAGCAAGCAGGAGAAAAATCACCAGAAGAAAATAAAGGATATTCAGAAAGACAGGATGAAGACACAAAGAAAGTATGAATAGGGAAATTAAGAAATAGACAGTTTTTAAGAAAAAAGTTTTAAAAAGGCTTCCAGAGGGTCTGATGCTGCAGAAAGCCACACAGATGGTTTAAAAAGTATTTCTTGGGGGGAGGGAAAGATGGCGGAAGAATAGGACGGGAAGATCACTTTCTCCCTCACAAATTCCTCAAAAGAACATTTCAACGCCGAGCAAACTCCACGAAACAACTTCTGTAGGCTGGCAGAGGACATCAGGCAACCAGAAAAGCAAACCATTGTCTTCAAAAACAGGTAGGAAAAAATATAAAAGACGAAAAAGGAGACAAAGGAGGTGGGGAGGGAGCTCCGTCCCGGGAAGGGAAGCCCGTCCTGGGAAGGGAATTTTAAGAAGAGAGGTTTCCAAACACCAGGAAACACTCTCCCTGCCGAGTCTGTGGCGAGCCTTGGAAACACAGAGGCAACATAACAGGAAGGAAAAATAGATAAATAATTAAAACCAACAGATTACAAGCCCAACAGTAACTCCCCCAGCGGAAAAGCAGCACAGACGCCTGCATCCGCCATTGGGAAGTGGGGGCAGGGCAGGGACGCGCGGGAGGCGCGGGCTGCAGAGATTTGCAAGAATCGGGCAGGAACGCCCCATGCGCAACCAGAACGATCTAACTTGGGCTAGCAAACCAGACTGTGGGATAGCTACCACGCGAAAAGCTCGAACATAAGACACCGCCAGGACCGAGCACAGAACAAAGGACGGAACGGAAAAAGCCGGCTGCTGACCATCCCCCGCCGGGGACAGGCAGCCAGAGCCGTAAGGACTGGAAAGGGGCAATTGCAGACCCGGAGAGACTTTACGTACCTAACTGCAAGCAGGCTCCTTTGCTAAGACTTCTGGGGTGCTGGACAGTCACAGTCTGCCTCACGGGGTGCGCCAGCGGTCCACCCAGAAAGCTGAGCGGCAGCGGCGGAAAAGGTGACAAGCCGCAGCGATTGCGCTCACCAAACTCCTGAGCTACTCGGACCTGGGAAGGGCACAAAGCGCAGCCCCAGCCGCATTTGTGCCTCTGAGGGCTGCCTGAGCGCCGAACCTGAGCGGCTTGGACCAGGGAAGTGCACGCAGCCTAGGGCCGGCCCCAGACAGTTCCCGGCTGAGCATCATAGAGCCGGAGCGGTTTGTGCACCGCGAGAAAGGACAGGTAAGCGGGGCAGAGATACTGTGTACACACGACAGTGCTATTTGTTTGCAGCATCCCCCCTCCCCACAGCGCGACTGAACTAGTGAGCCTAAAAAACCAGCAAACAGAAGAAGTTAAACAGAGGGAACCACCTTGGAAGTGAGCCCACACGGCCCATAACATCAGAGAAGAGCCAGATAAATTTTTAATATTTTTAAAATCATTCCTTTTTTTTTTTTTGGTTTTTGCTTTTTTTTTCCCTAGCTTTTTTAAATTGTTAGGTCTTCTATTTCTCCTCTAATTTTTATTTCTATAACCTAGTATTACTATTTTAAAAAAAAAAACACTTTTTTTTTTTTAAGGCAAACACCATATATACTCTTTGGATGGTTGTTGGTGTTTTGTTTTGTTTGTTTGTTTTTTAATAATTCTTTTTTTTTCTTTCTTCCTTTTTCCTTCTGCTTTTCTTTAATATTGTATCTTTGAAAATCCAACCTCTACTCCAGATTTTTAATCTTTGCTCTTAGGTTTTTGTTGTCAATTTTGTACATTTAAAAACCCAAACTTCACTACCCAAGTTTACCTGAGAGCGAGATTACTGGCTTGACCACTCTCTCCTCCTCTGGACTCTCCTTTTTCTCCACCAGGTGGCCTCTGTCTCTTTTCTCCCCCATCTCTTCTCTATTCAACTCTGTGAATCTCTGTGTGTTCCAGACGGTAGAGAACACCTAAGGAACTGGTTACTGGCAGGATTTGTCTCTCTCCTACTCATTCCTCTCTCTTATCCTCCTGGTCACCTCTGTATACATCCTCCCTCTCCTCTTCCCCGTATAACTCTGTAAATACCTCTGAGCGGTTCAGACTATAGAGCGCACATAAGGAAGTGACTACTGGCTAGCTTGCTCTCTCCTCTCTTGATCTCACCGCATCTCATTCCAGTTACCTCTAACTACCCCCTCCATCTTCTCTTCTCCTTGTAACTCAGTGAACCTCTCTGAGTGTCCCTCAATGTGGAGAAACTTTTCATCTTTAACCTAGATATTTTATCATCGGTGCTGTATAGATGGAGAATTCTTGAGGCTACTGTAAAAATAAAACTGAAAACCAGAAGCAGGAAGCTTAAATCCAATGCCTGAAAACATTAGAGAACTCTTGAATTCAGGGAACATTAAGCAATAGGAGCTCATCAAATGTCTTCATACCTACACCGAAACCAAGCTCCACCCAAGGGCCAACAAGTTCCAAAACAAGACATACCACGCAAATTCTCCAGCAACACAGGAACACTCCCCTGAGCCTCAATATACAGGCAGCTCAAAATTATCCCAAAACCTTTGATATCTCATAACCCATTACGGGTCACTTCACTGCACTCCAGAGAGAAGAAACCCAGCTCAACCCACCAAAACTCCAACACAAGCCTCCCTAACCAGGAAACCTTGACAAGCCACTGATAGAACCCCACCCAAAGTGAGGAAGCTCCATAATAAAGAGAACTCCACAAATTACCAGAATATAAAAAGGCCACCCCAAACGCAGCAATATAACCAAGATGAAGAGACAGAGGAATACTCAGCAGGTAAAGGAACAGGAGAGTTGCCCACCAAACCAAACAACAGAGGAAGAAGTAGGGAATCTACCAGAGAAGGAATTCCGAATATTGATAGTGAAAATGATCCAAAATCTTGAAATCAAAATGGAAACACAGATAAATAGCCTAGAGACAAGGACTGAGAAGATGCAAGAAAGGTTTAACAAGGACCTAGAAGAAATAAAAAAGAGTCAAAATATAATGAATAACGCAATAAATGAGATCAGAAACACTCTGGAGGCAACAAATAGTAGAATAACGGAGGCAGAGGATAGGATTAGTGAAATAGAAGATAGAATGGTAGAAATAAATGAATCAGAGAGGAAACAAGAAAAACGAATTAAAAGAAACGAGGACAATCTCAGAGACCTCCAGGACAATATGAAACGCCCAACATTCGAATTATAGGAGTCCCAGAAGAAGAAGACAGAAAGAAAGATCATGAGAAAATCCTTGAGGAGATAATAGTTGAAAACTTCCCTAAAATGGGGAAGGAAATAATCACCCAAGTCCAAGAAACACAGAGAGTTCCAAATAGGATAAACCCAAGGTGAAACACCCCCAAGACACATATTAATCAAATTAACAAAGAACAAATATTAAAAGCAGCAAGGGAAAAACAACAAATAACACACAAGGGGATTCCCATAAGGATAACAGCTGATCTTTCAATAGAAACTCTTCAGGCCAGGAGGGAATGGCAAGACATACTTAAAGTGATGAAAGACAGTAACCTACAGCCCAGATTACTGTACCCAGCAAGGATCTCATTCAAATACGAAGGAGAAATCAAAAGCTTTACAGACAAGCAAAAGCTGAGAGAATTCAGCACCACCAAACCAGCTCTCCAACAAATTCTAAAGGATATCCTCTAGACAGGAAACACGAAAGGGTGTATAAACCCGAACCCAAAACAATAAAGTAAATGGTAACGGGATCATACTTATCAATAATTACCTTAAACGTAAATGGGTTGAACGCCCCAACCAAAAGACAAAGAGTGGCCGAATGGATACAAAAACAAGACCCCTCTATATGCTGCTTACAAGAGACCCACCTCAAAACAAGGGACACATACAGACTGAAAGTGAAGGGCTGGAAAAAGATATACCACGCAAATAGAGACCAAAAGAAAGCAGGAGTGGCAATACTCATATCCGATAAAATAGACTTTAAAACAAAGGCTGTGAAAAGAGACAAAGAAGGCCACTACATAATGATCAAAGGATCAATCCAAGAAGAAGATATAACAATTATAAATATATATGCACCCAATATAGGAGCACCGCAATATGTAAGACAAATGCTAACAAGTATGAAAGGGGAAATCAACAATAACACAATAATAGTGGGAGACTTTAATACCCCACTCACACCTATGGACAGATCAACTAAACAGAAAATTAACAAAGAAACGCAAACTTTAAATGATACATTAGATCAGTTAGACCTAATTGATATCTATAGGACATTTCACCCTAAAACAATGAATTTCACCTTTTTTCAAGTGCTCATGGAACGTTCTCCAGGATAGATCACATCCTGGGCCATAAATCTAAACTTGATAAATTCAAAAAATCAAAATCATTCCAAGCATCTTTTCTGACCATAATGCATTAAGATTAGATCTCAATTACAGGAGAAAAACTATTAAAAATTCTAACATATGGAGGATGAACAACACACTTCTGAATAACCAACAAATCACAGAAGAAATCAAAAAAGAAATCAAAATATGCATAGAAACGAATGAAAATGAAAACACAACAACCCAAAACCTGTGGGACACTATAAAAGCAGTGCTAAGAGGAAAGTTCATAGCAATACAGGCATACCTCAAGAAACAAGAAAAAAGTCAAATAAATAACCTAACTCTACAACTAAAGCAACTAGAAAAGGAAGAATTGGAGAACCCCAGAGTTAGTTGAAGGAAAGAAATCTTAAAAATTAGGGCAGAAATAAATGCAAAAGAAACAAAAGAGACCATAGCAAAAATCAACAAAGCCAAAAGCTGGTTCTTTGAAAGGATAAATAAAATTGACAAACCATTAGCCAGACTCATCAAGAAGCAAAGAGAGAAAAATCAAATCAATAAAATTAGAAATGAAAATGGAGAGATCACAACAGACAACACAGAAATACAAAGGATCATAAGAGACTACTATCAGCAGTTGTATGCCAATAAAATGGACAACGTGGAAGAAATGGACAAATTCTTAGAAAAGTACAATTTTCCAAAACTGAACCAGGAAGAAATAGAAAATCTTAACAGACCCATCACAAGCACGGAAATTGAAACGGTAATCAGAAATCTTCCAGCAAACAAAAGCCCAGGTCCAGACGGCTTCACAGCTGAATTCTACCAAAAATTTCGAGAAGAGCTAACACCTATCCTCCTCAAACTCTTCCAGAAAATTGCAGAGGAAGGTAAACTTCCAAACTCATTCTATGAGGCCACCATCACCCTAATACCAAAACCTGACAAAGATGTCACAAAAAAAGAAAACTACAGGCCAATATCACTGATGAACATAGATGCAAAAATCCTCAACAAAATTCTAGCAATCAGAATCCAACAACACATTTAAAAGATCATACACCATGACCAAGTGGGCTTTATCCCAGGGATGCAAGGATTCTTCAATATCCGCAAATCAATCAATGTAATTCACCACATTAACAAATTGAAAAATAAAAACCATATGATTATCTCAATAGATGCAGAGAAGGCCTTTGACAAAATTCAACATCCATTTATGATAAAAACTCTCCAGAAAGCAGGAATAGAAGGAACATACCTCAACATAATAAAAGCTATCTATGACAAACCCACAGCAAACATTATCCTCAATGGTGAAAAATTGAAAGCATTTCCCCTAAAGTCAGGAACAAGACAAGGGTGTCCACTTTCACCGCTACTATTCAACATAGTTCTGGAAGTTTTGGCCACAGCAATCAGAGCAGAAAAAGAAATAAAAGGAATTCAAATTGGAAAGAAGAAGTAAAACTCTCACTGTTTGCAGATGACATGATCCTCTACATAGAAAACCCTAAAGACTCCACCAGAAAATTACTAGAGCTCATCAATGAATATAGTAAAGTCGCAGGATATAAAATCAACACACAGAAATCCCTTGCATTCCTATACACGAATAATGAGAAAGTAGAAAAAGAATTGGAAACAATTCCATTCACCATTGCAACGAAAAGAATAAAATACTTAGGAATATATCTACCTAAAGAAACTAAAGACCTATATATAGAAAACTATAAAACACTGATGAAAGAAATCAAAGAGGACACTAATAGATGGAGAAATATACCATGTTCATGGATCGGAAGCATCAATATAGTGAAAATGAGTATACTACCCAAAGCAATTTACAAATTCAATGCAATCCCTATCAAGCTATCAGCCACATTTTTCACAGAACTAGAACAAATAATTTCAAGATTTGTATGGAAATACAAAAAACCTCGAATAGCCAAAGCAATCTTGAGAAAGAAGAATGGAACTGGAGGAATCAACTTGCCTGACTTCAGGCTCTACTACAAAGCCACAGTCATCAAGACAGTATGGTACTGGCACAAAGACAGACATATAGATCAATGGAACAAAATAGAAAGCCCAGAGATAAATCCACACACATATGGACACCTTATCTTTGACAAAGGAGGCAAGAATATACAATGGAGTAAAGACAATCTCTTTAACAAGTGGTGCTGGGAAAACTGGTCAACCACTTGTAAAAGAATGAAACTAGATCACTTCCTAACACCGCACACAAAAATAAACTCAAAATGGATTAAAGATCTAAATGTAAGATCAGAAACTATAAAGCTCCTAGAGGAGAACATAGGCAAAACACTCTCAGACATAAATCACAGCAGGATCCTCTATGATCCACCTCCCAGAATTCTGGAAATAAAAGCAAAAATAAACCAATGGGATCTAATTAAACTTAAAAGCTTCTGCACAACAAAGGAAAATATAAGCAAGGTGAAAAGACAGCCTTCTGAATGGGAGAAAATAATAGCAAATCAAGCAACTGACAAACAACTAATCTCAAAAAATACAAGCAACTTATGCAGCTCAATTCCAGAAAATAAACGACCCAATCAAAAAATGGGCCAAAGAACTAAATAGACATTTCTCCAAAGAAGACATACGGATGGCTAACAAACACATGAAAAGATGCTCAACTTCACTCATTATTAGAGAAATGCAAATCAAAACCACAATGAGGTACCACTTCACACCAGTCAGAATGGCTGCGATCCAAAAATCTGCAAGCAATAAATGCTGGAGAGGGTGTGGAGAAAAGGGAACCCTCCTACACTGTTGGTGGGAATGCAAACTAGTACAGCCACTATGGAGAACAGTGTGGAGATTCCTTAAAAAATTGCAAATAGAACTACCTTATGACCCAGCAATCCCACTTCTGGGCATACACACCAAGGAAACCAGAATTGAAAGAGACACATGTACCCCAATGTTCATCGCAGCACTGTTTATTATAGCCAGGACATGGAAACAACCTAGATGTCCATCAGCAGATGAATGGATAAGAAAGCTGTGGTACATATACACAATGGAGTATTACTCAGCCGTTAAAAAGAATTCATTTGAATCAGTTCTGATGAGATGGATGAAACTGGAGCCGATTATACAGAGTGAAGTAAGCCAGAAAGAAAAACACCAATACAGTATACTAACACATATATATGGAATTTAGGAAGAAGGCAATGACGACCCTGTATGCAAGACAGGGAAAGAGACACAGCTGTGTATAACGGACTTTTGGACTCAGAGGGAGAGGGGGAGGGTGGGATGATTTGGGAGAATGACATTCTAACATGTATACTATCATGTAAGAATTGAATCGCCAGTCTATGTCTGACGCAGGATGCAGCATGCTTGGGGCTGGTGCATGGGGATGACCCAGAGAGATGTTATGGGGAGGGAGGTGGAAGGGGGGTTCATGTTTGGGAATGCATGTAAGAATTAAAGATTGTAAAATTTAAAAAATAAAAAACTAAAAAAAAAAATGCAGATTTTGAAAAGAGGGTAAAGTAATTTTGAAACTGATTGTAATTTCAAATTATGTTGTCAAGTGTAAATAGAAATCATAAGTGCGTTTTCTGTAAATATATAGCCATCTGACAAAAAAAAGTATTTCTTAAGGTTATTTTGAAAAATTACAAGAAATTGTGATTACCTAGGTAAGGGCAGTTTCAGGAGCAGCGATGACATATATTTATTCAATGAATACTTATTGATTGCCCAAGCATACTGCAAAGTGTTATGAACAAGATACGCTGCCAGCTTTTTCTGAAATTTGTAGTCCTGCAAACCCAATAATTTAGAGTCCCATGAAGGAAAAAAAGGAATGGATGATGTGGAAAATAAAAATGTAAGGCACAAAAATTCTTTATAGGGTGACAGTAAAAGAAAAAAGCAACATTTGGTGGTTTTATGTGAAGACATGTTGAGAAAAGGATTTTGTTTTGAAACTGAGCAGAACCCTGAGGGAACCTTCTCAGGAATCAACCCCACCCCTAGCTGCCCCTCAATTCTCTTGTTCCTTACCTCTTGTTTGTAAAAACGCTTTAGCCTCCCAGGCATTTTCAGAGTTCCAAAGAACAAATCTAATCAGAAAAATAGAAAAATGCAGAAAAAAGGGGAAAAAGTCAAGCAAGATAAAATTATAATAGTTTAGCCATAAAAAACAAAGTCAGGGACATTTAGTTCCTCTTCAAGGGTTATAGATAAAATTCTGAGACATATCCTTGAGTTGCTTCACAGATTAAAACCCCCACCATGTAGAAGGCATTAACTACGTACTGACCACCACCATGAGACCCCAGACCGGTTGGAAGCAGAAGGTTGATGATTGAGGTTCCTGATGGTGTTACCTCACCATCAACCAATCAGAGAACTGAGCATGAGCATGAGGGGGTCATGCACTCCATGTCCCTCTCTCTTACATTGTCTTTAAAAAGTCTTTCCTGACAGCCATCAGGGAATTCAGATCTTTTTGAGCATGAGCTGCCAGTTTTCCTTGCTTGGCCCTGTAATAAATACAGTACTTTCCTTCAGCACAACTTGATGTCAATAAATTTGCTTTACAACTTGTTGGGCAAGCTGGCCCAACTTTGCTTTGGTATAGGAAAGCAAAGGCAGGGAACATTTTCATTGAGAACGCTTCCAATTTCCAGATCTGAAGCTAAGTGGAGGGTAAGAATATGGTGAAATTCAAAAGTATTCTGAGGAAACTATAGTAATGATGGATTAAGACACATAAAGAAAATAAGATGCGATTCCCTCAAAAGAAGAAGAAGAAGAAGAAAAAGTAAGATTGGTGGCTCAGCAGTAAAGAATCTGCCTGCCAATGTAGGAGACCTGGGTTTGATCCCTGGGTTGGGAAGACTCCCTGGAGAAGGAAATGGCAACCCACTCCAGTATTCTTGCTTGGGAAATCCAATGGACAGAAGAGCCTGGTGGGAAACAGTTCATAGGGTCACAAAAGAGTCAGAAATGACTTAGTGTCTAAACTATAAAAACAAAGATTAAGTTTTAGAAAGAAACAGAGTATTTATTTCTCAAAAAGACTGATGGAAAGTAGGGAGAGAAGAGTAGGAACAAAGTAAAATTGAGAGGACTGTGCAGTGTAATTCATGAGCTCTATGTTCTTGGAGGGGGATTTGTGGGAAGAATGGAATTAAAGCAAGAGCCCCAAAGTGAGTAATGAACTGCTATAAGAGCTGTTCTGAGGAGTAATAGAAGGAACCAATTGAGGTAAACAACAGGAATAATAAAAACACTACAAATCTCCACAATTTAGCAACTGTGAATTAAGATACAATTTTAATGTACAGATTCACAATTTTCTCCAGACTCCATTACTGCCAGGGGAAAGGAGTGGACATATGTGGGAAAAAAAAAATAAAACAAAACAAAACAAAAACAAACAAACAAACAAAACCTTGGTTTAACCTGGGTTAAGTTTGATGGGCATGTATAATATAAAAGAAAGAGCTGGAGAGCATTATTATTTTGGGATTTTGTTTCAAGGGATTGAGATTAAGTTTTAATACAGAAGAAAAAAAATCAGGATGACTAACCTAGTGAAACAGCAATAGCTAAGATATTTAAAGTTAGAAAAACAGTGGTAGGAGGGCAAAGACATGAGAAAGGTAGAAATATGAATCTGTGATCCAGTGATGTGTTGGAGGCAGCTATTTCCAGCTAAAGAGAGTTGACTGTGAGCATTTCTTCCCAACTTTGTATTCACAGAAACCATGGTGGTAACTTGCAGTCAGCCACAGTGGAAATATTTACACCACAGAGAAGACTCTTGAGAGTCCCTTGGACTCCAAGGAGATCCAACCAGTCCATTCTACAGGAGATCAGTCCTGGGTGTTCTTTGGAAAGAATGATGCTAAAGCTGAAACTCCAATACTTTGGCCACCTCATGCAAAGAGTTGACTTTTTGGAAAAGACTTTGATGCTGGGAGGGATTTGGGGCAGGAGGAGAAGGGGATGACAGAGGATGAGATGGCTGGATGGCATCTCTGACTCAATGGACATTAGTTTGGGTGAACTCCAGGAGTTGGTGATGGACAGGGAGGTCATGGGGTCGCAAAGAGTCAGGCACAACTGAGTGATTGAACTGAACTGAATCAGCAACAACTACAAGTTAGATCCTTTCTTTTCTTTTTTTCTTTGATATCTGATTGTTAAGTATCTACCAGCACACCACTGCTGGGGTCAGATAGTAAGACTTCCAATTTTCTTTCTTCTTTTCTTGAAACATAAAATTGAGTTTATTATCAAGTAGTTATATGCTTGTAGTAAATAAGATCTATTAATAGCGCAAAGAAATAGAAGAATACAACAGAATGGGAAAGACTAGAGATCTCTTCAAGAAAATTAGAGATACCAAGGGAACATTTCATGCAAAGATGGGCACAATAAAGGACAGAAATGGTATGGACCTAACAGAAGCAGAATATATTAAGAAGAGGTGGCAAGAATACACAGAAGAACTGTACAAAAAAGATCATGACCCAGATAATCATGATGATGTGATCACTCACCTAGACCCAGACATCCTAAAATATGAAGTCAAGTGGGCCTTAGGAAGCATCACTATGAACGAAGCTGGTGGAGGTGATGGAATTCCAAGCAAGGTATTTCAAATCCTAAAAGATGATGCTGTGAAAGGGCTGCACTCAATAGGCCAGCAAATTTGGAAATCACAGCAGTGGCCACAGGACTGGAAAAGGTCAGTTTTCATTCCAATCCCAAAGAAAGGCAATGCCAAAGAATGATCAAACTACCACACAATTGCACTCATCTCACACACTAGTAAAGAAAGAAAAGAAAGTGAAGTCACTCAGTCGTGTCCAACTCTTTGCAACCCCATGGACTGTAGCCTACCAGGCTCCTCTTTCGATGGGATTTTCCAGGTAAGAATACTGGAGTGGCTTGCCATTTCCACTAGTAAAGTAATGCTCAAAATTCTCCAAGCCAGGCTTCAACACTATGTGAACCGTGAACTTCCAGATGTTCAAACTGGATTTAGAAAAGGCAGAGGAACCAGAGATCAAATTGCCAACATCCTTTGGATTATCAAAAAAGCAAAACAGTTCCAGAAAAACATCTTCTGCTTTCTTGACTATGCCACAGCCTTTGACTGTATGGATCACAATAAACTCTGGAAAATTCTTCAAGAGATGGGCATACCAGACCACATGACCTGTCTCTTGAGAAATCTGTATGCAAGTCAGGAAGCAACAGTTAGAACTGGACATGGAACAATAGACTGGTTCCAAATTGGGAAAGGAGTATGTCAAGGCAATATATTGTCATCCTACTTATTTAATTATACACAGAGTACATAATGAAAAATGCTGGACTGGATGAAGCACAAGCTGGAATCAAGATTGCCAGGAGATATTTCAATAACCTCAGATATGCAGATAACAACACCCTTATGGCAGAAAGTGAAGAAGACCTAAAGAGCCTCTTGATGAAGGTGAAAGAGGAGAGTGAAAATGTTGGCCTAAAACTCAATATTCAGAGAACTAAGAACATGGCATCTGGTCCCATCATTTCATGGCAAAGAAATGGGGAAACAGTGGAAACAGTGACAGACTTTATTTTGGGGGGCTCCACAATCACTTCAGATGGTGACTGCAGCCATGAAATTAAAAGATGCTTGCTCCTTGGAAGAAATGCTATGACCAACCTAGATAGCATATTACGAAACAGAGACATTACTTTGCCAACAAACGTCTATCTAGTCAAAGCTATGGTTTTTCCAAAAGTCATATATGGATGTGAGAGTTGGACTATAAAGAAAGGTGAGCACTGAAGAACTGATGCTTTTGAACTGTGGTGTTGGAGAAGACTCTTGAGAGTCCCTTAGATGGCAAGGAGATCCAACCAGTCCATCCTAAACGAAATCAGTTCTGAATATTCATTGGAAGGACTGATGCTGAAGCTGAAACTCCAATATTTTGGCCAACTGATGTAAAGAACTGACTCATTCAAAAAGACCCTGATGCTGGGAAAGATTGAAGGCAGGAGGAGAATGGGACAACAGAGGATGAGATCATTGGATGACATCACTGACCGAATGGACATGAGTTTGAGTAAACTCCAGGAGTTGACAATGGACAGGGAGGCCTGGCGTGATGCAGTCCATGGGGTTGCAAAGAGCTGGACATGACTGAGCGACTGAACTGAACTGAACTGAACTGAATAGTGACACTAAATTTATCTAAGATGAGATCAGGAGAGGGTTGTGATGAATTGGGAGTAAAAGAATACTCACAATTATGGAGGAAAGAACATGGTGTCCTTGAATAACACTGAAGACAATGAAGAGAAAATAGTGGACTTGGAAAATGTGAAGATAATAAAAAGTAGGGTTTGGGAAGAGTTGTCAGTGAAACAATAACAATTTCTAAGTATTAACTGACTAGGTAATTCACAGTGCCTGGCATGTAGTAGGTTTTAGATAAATGCTTTGTTGTTTTTATTTAAATCCTGCATGAAATTATTTTGTCAGAAATTTAAATGACTGAGAAAAGGAATTGTAACTTGGAATCCAAGAGTATTCATTCCACTCAAACAAGATTTCTTTCTATCTTTACTTGTAAACACTTTCATCACTAGTTGTAAAATCTTCCCAATACTTGAAATATTTACTCAGATAGCACTTCCACCAAAAAACAACTCAATTCCCACATTTACTTCTGTTTTCAGAAAGTATGTGATACTTAGTGATTGGTACAATCTACTTAATATTGAAAATATTTTAATAATATTTAGGATTATCATGTGTCTGTCCACAGGCCTAGCAGTTAAACACAAAGTAATTATTATCTGACAAATTAAAAAAGATGTTTAAAAATCTAAACTTTAGAGCCATAATATGCACTCTCTTCCTGTTATATTATTTTTTGGAGGGGGAAGTCTCTTCTAATTTTATGTCTCATGTTAAAATGTAATTTACTGAATAATGGGATAGAATGATTTGAAAATTAACTACATACCGGATTTGCTTATGGAAAGGGAAACAGACACTCATTTTCCAAAATACATAATTAGAATCTTAATAAAAACATTGGGGAAAATAATAAACAAACCTCAGCACATCTTAAACATAAAAGAACTAAAGAGGAGTTCACACACATCCCCATATGAATTATACTTCCTGGAAGATAGTTGAAGCACCTGGAAATTTGGCTTTAAAGAGCCATTAATGTAGGAAATGCTGTTTGGAATGTGATCTCCAGAAACCTCAAAAAAATGCACTTGGGAAGCCTTTGTGTACTTTTTAACTATCTTGTGAAACTCACATAAAAAAGACTCATTCAGTGAAGTACCTAGTATAATTATCCAATGTCCACTTGGACTTCTGTCTTTCTGAAGGCCTCAGTCCCTTGAACCAAATGTTCTTAATAATCTTTCTAGTGTACCAAGTACAAACATGTGTGTATCATTAGAATAAAACTATACTTGTTCAAGACTCATTTCAAAATACTGAAGGAAAAAAAAAACCCACAAAATCAATTCCTGGACTTTAACTCACATTTAATAAAAGAATGTGGTTTTATATGCTTTACCTCATATATTACTCTTTTCTCTCTTCACTTCAGGGACTGTGAATTCTCAAGCATGAAGGGTAAAGAAACCTCCCATCTTCTGTTCCTGAGCCAAGATTCTACTCTGGACCAAAAGCAATGAGTACTTTCAGCCAGTACTTTCCCACCTCTGAACTCCATTGGTAGACCTTAGAGTGGCTCAGAAATTTCCCAAGTTTTAATGACTGATTAAACATCTTTAAAACTTGCTACCAGTGGGGCGATTTGAAGGCAGGGAGTCTGGAAAAACACAAAGGCCTTGAATTTTTGCCAACCTTTATACCCAACTGGGCTTCCCAGGTAACAGTTCAGTTCAGTCGCTCAGTCATGTCCCACACTTTGTGACCCCAGGAATCGCAGCACGCCAGGCCTCCCATTCCATAACCAACTCCCGGAGTTCACTCACACTCACGTCCATTGAGTCAGTGATGCCACCCAGCCATCTCATCCTCTGTCATCCCCTTCTCCTCCTGCCCCAAATCCCTCCCAGCATCGGAGTCTTTTCCAATGAGTCAACACTACACATGAGGTGGCCAAAGTACTGGAGTGTCAGCTTCAGCATCATTCCTTCCAAAGAAATTCCAGGACCGATCTTCAGAATGGACTGGTTGGATCTCCTTGCAAGTTCAAGGGACTCTCAAGAGTCTTCTCCAACACCACAGTTCAAAAGCATCAATTCTTCAGTGCTCAGCTTTCTTCACAGTCCAACTCTCACATCCACACATGACCACAGGAAAAACCATGGCCTTGACTAGACGGACCTTAGTCGTCAAAGTAATGTCTCTGCTTTTGAATATACTACCTAGGTTGGTCATAACGTTTCTTCCAAGGAGTAAGTGTCTTTTAATTTCATGGCTGCAGTCACCATCTGCAGTGATTTTGGAGCCCCCAAAAATAAAGTCTGACACTGTTTCCACTGTTTCCCCATCTATTTCCCATGAAGTGATGGGACCAGATGCCATGATCTTCGTTTTCTGAATGTTGAGCTTTAAGGCTACTTTTTCACTCTCCTCTTTCACCTTCATCAAGAGGCTTTTTAGCTCCTCTTCACTTTCTGCCATAAGGGTGGTGTCATCTGCATATCTGAGGTTATTGAGATTTCTCCTGGCAATCTTGATTCCAGCTTGTGTTTCTTCCAGTCCAGCGTTTCTCATGATGTACTCTGCATAGAAGTTAAATAATCAGGGTGACAATATACAGCCTTGACGTACTCCTTTTCCTATTTGGAATCAGTCTGTTGTTCCATGTCCAGTTCTAACCGTTGCTTCCTGGCCTGCATACAGATTTCTCAAGAAGCAGGTCAAGTTATCTGGTATTCCCATCTCTCTCAGAATTTTCCAGTTTATTGTGATCCACACAAAGGCTTTGGCATAGTCAATAAAGCAGACATAGATATTTTTCTGGAACTCTCTTGCTTTTTCCATGATCCAGTGGATGTTGGCAATTTGATCTTTGGTTCCTCTGCCTTTTCTAAAACCAGCCTGAACATCAGGAAGTTCACGGTTCACGTATTGCTGAAGCCTGGCTTGGAGAATTTTAAGCATCACTTTACTAGCATGTGAGATGAGTGCAATTGTGTGGTAGTTTGAGTATTCTTTGGCATTGCCTTTCTTTGGGATTGGAATGAAAATTGACCTTTTCCAGTCCTGTGGCCACTGCTGAGTTTTCCAAATGTGCTGGCATATTCAGTGCAGCGCTTTCACAGCATCATCTTCCAGGATTTGAAATAGCTCAACAGGAATGCCATCACCTCCACTAGCTTTGTTCGTAGCGATCCTTTCTAAGGCCCACTTGACTTCACATTCCAGGATGTCTGGCTCTACATAAGTGATCACACCATCATGATTATCTGGGTTGTGATGATCTTTTTTGTACAGTTCTTCTGTGTATTCTTGCCACCTCTTCTTAATATCTTCTGCTTCTGTTAGGTCCATACCATTTCTGTCCTTTATCGAGCCCATCTTTGCATGAAATGTTCCCTTGGTATCTCTAATTTTCTTGAAGAGATCTCTAGTCTTTCCCATTCTGTTCTTTTCCTCTATTTCTTTGCATTGATCAATGAAGAAGGCTTTCTTATCTCTTCTTGCTATTGTTTGGAACTTTGCACTCAGATGCTTATATCTTTCCTTTTCTCCTTTTCTTTTCACCTCTCTTCTTTTCACAGCTATTTTTAAGGCCTCCCCAGACAGCCATTTTGCTTTTTTGCATTTCTTTTCCATGGGGATGGTCTTGAGTCTTGAGTCCTATCTCCTGTACAATGTCACAAACCTCATTCCATAGTTCATCAGGCACTCTATCTATCAGATCTAGGCCCTTAAATCTATTTCTCACTTCCACTGTATAATCATAAAGGACTTGATTAATATCATACCTAAATGGTCTAGTGGTTTTCCCTACTTTCTTCAATTTAAGTCTGAATTTGGTAATAAGGAGTTCATGATCTGAGCCACAGTCAGCTCCTGGTCTTGTTTTTGTTGACTGTATAGAGCTTCTCCATCTTTGGCTGCAAAGAATATAATCAATCTGATTTTGGTGTTGACCATCTGGTGATGTCCATGTGTGGAGTTTTCTCTTGTGTTGTTGGAAGAGGGTGTTTGCTATGACCAGTGCATTTTCTTGGCAAAACTCTATTAGTCTTTGCCCTGCTTCACTCCACATTCCAAGGCCAAATTTGCCTGTTACTCCAGGTGTTTCTTGACCTTGTACTTTTGCATTCCAGTCCCCTATAATGAAAAGGACATCTTTTGGGGGCATTAGTTCCAAAAGGTCTTGTAGGTCTTCATAGAACCATTCAACTTCAGCTTCTTCAGCATTACTGGATGGGGCAGAGACTTGGATTATTGTGATATTGAATGGTTTGCCTTGGAAATGAACAGGTAACACTAGTGGTTTAAACAAACAAACAAAAACCCCATCTTCCAATGCAGGAATGCAAGAGATGAAAAGACGTGGTTTTGATCCTTGGGTCAGGAAGATTCCCCTAGAGGGCATAGCAACCCACTCCATTATTCCTGCCTGGAGCATCCCATGGACAGAGGACTCTGAAGGGCTACAGTCCATAGGATCACAAAGAGTTGGATATGACTGAAGCGACTTAGCACTCATGCGCACATACCCAACATTCATGTCTCTTCTACCCTACTGTTCACTGATCAAGAGGCATACACACCAAAGAAACCAGAATTGAAAGAGACACGTGTACCCCAATGTTCATCGCAGCACTGTTTATAATAGCCAGGACATGGAAGCAACCTAGATGTCCATCAGCAGATGAATGGATAAGAAAGCTGTGATACATATGCACAATGGAGTATTACTCAGCCATTAAAAAGAATACATTTGAATCAGTTCTAATGAGGTGGATGAAACTGGAGCCTATTATACAGAGTGAAGTAAGCCAGAAAGAAAAACACCAACATAGTATACTAATGCATATATATGGAATTTAGAAAGATGGTAACAATAACCCTGTATGCAAGACAGCAGAAGAGACACAGATGTATAGAGCAGTCCTTTGGACTCTGTGGGAGAGAGAGAGGGTGGGATGATTTGGGAGAATGGCATTGAAACGTGTATAATATCATATAAGAAAAGAATCACCAGTCTAGGTTTGATGCAGGATACAAGATGCTTGGGGCTGATGCACTGGGATGACCCAGAGGGATGGTATGGGGAGGGAGGTGGGAGGGGGATTCAGGATTGGGAACGCTTGTACACCCATGGCAGATTCATGTTGATGTATGGCAAAACCAATACAATATTGTAAAGTAAGAAAAAAAAATCCTAACTTCCAAACTTTATAAGTTTAGCCTGAAGATGAGAAGCCTCTCTGTCCAGCAGCAGAGGTGGCAGATCTCAATACAGACATCCAGGAGAATTCACCTGACATCAACTTGCAAATACAGTTGGGTCTTACCCACCTTAACTACAGAAGAATGGTGTATGTGATGAGTTCTCCAGGAACCCTGGTTCTGCAGATAGTATTAAAATAAATATGGAAGCTGATCTGAAAGTCCAGTATATCTGCCTCTCACTGTTCATGTCACCATGGAGAAGTTACTTGGACCCTGTTCCTTATGCAAAAGATATGAATTCCACAATTAAAGATAACCACTAGTGTTGGCTTCTAGGTTCTAGGGGTTCCCAGAGCTGCTCCTGCTCATGCTCAGTGCAACCTCATGGGCTACAGCATGGCAAGCTTCCTGTCCTTCACCATCTACCAGAACTTGCTCAAACTCATGTCCATTGAATTGGTGATGTCATCCAAAGCACCGCATCCTCTGTCATCCCCTTCTCCTCCTGCCTGCAATCTTTCCCAGCATCAGGGTCTTTTCAAATGAGTCAGCTCTTCGCATTAGGTGGCCAAAGTATTGGAGCTTCAGCTTCAACATGAGTCCTTCCAATGAATATTCAGAACTGACTTCATTTAGGATGGACTGGTTGGATTTCCTTGCAATCCAAGGGACTCTCAAGAGTCTTCTCCAACACCGCAGTCCAAAACCATCAATTCTTCAGCATTCAACCTTCTTTATGGTCCAACTCTCACATCTGTACATGACTTCTGGAAAAAACCATAGCTTTGACTAGATGGACATTTGTTGGCAAGGTAAAGTCTATGCTTTGTAATATGCTGTCTACGTTGGTCATAACTTTTCTTCCAAGGAGCAAGCATCTTTTAATTTCATGGCTGCAGTCACCATTGGCAGTGATTTTGGAGCCCAAGAAAATAAAGTCTCTCACTATTTCCATTGTTTCCCCATCTATTTGCCATGAAGTGATGGAACCGGATGCCATGATTTTCATTTTTTTCAATGTTGAGTTTTCAGCCAGCTTTTTCACTCTTCTTTTTCACTTTCATCAAGAGGCTCTTTAGGTCTTCTTCACTTTCTGCCATAAGGGTGGTGTCATCTGCATATCTGAGGTTATTGAAATTTCTCCCCACAATCTTGATTCCAGCTTGTGCTTCCTCCAGCCTGGCATTTCACATGATGTACTCTGCATATCAGTTAGATAAGCAAGGTGACAATATACAGCCTTGGGGTACTCCTTTCCCAGTTTGGAACCAGTATACTGTTCCATGTCTGGTTCTAACTGTTGCTTCTTGACCTGCATAAATATTTCTCAAGAGGCAGGTAAGGTGGTCTGGTATTTCCATCTCTTGAAGACTTTTCCACAGTTTCTTCTGATCCACACAGTCAAAAGCTTTAGTGTAGTCAATGAAGCAGAAGTAGATGTTTTTCTGGAACTCTCTTGCTTGTTCTTTGATCCAATGGATGTTGGCAATTTGATCTCTGGTTCCTCTGCCTTTTCTAAAACCAGTTTGAACATCTGGAAGTTCATGGTTCACATACTGCTGAAACCTGGCTTGGAGAATTTTGAGCATTACTTTACTAGCGTGTGAGATGAGTGCAATTGTGCAGTAGTTTGAGTATTCTTTGGTATTGCCTTTCTTTGGAATTGGAATGAAAACTGACCTTTTTCAGTCTTGTGGCCACTGCTGAGTTTTCCAAATTTGATGGTATATTGAGTGCAGCACTTTCACAGTAATGTCTTTTAGGATTTGAAATACCTTTGCTGGAATTCCATCATCTCCACTAACTTTGTAGTGATGCTTCCTAAGGCCCACTTGACTCCACACTCCAGGATGTCTGGCTCTAGGTGAGTGTTAACTCCATAGTGGTTATCTGGATCATTAAGATCTTTTTTGTATAGTTATTCTGTGTATTCTTGTCACCTCTTCTTAATATCTTCTGCTTCTGCTAAGTCCACACCGTTTCTGTCCTTTATTGTGCCCATCTTTGCATGAAATGTTCCCTTGGTGTTGGTAGTTTAGTTGCCAAGTCGTATCCAACTCTTGTGACCCCATAGACTCTAGCTGCCAGGCTCCTCTGTCCATGTGATTCTCCAGGTAAGAATACTGGAGTGGGTTTCCATTTCCTTCTCCAGGGGATCTTCCTGAACTAGGGATTGAATCTGGGTCTCCTGTATTTTAGGCAGATTCTTTACCAACTGAGCTATGAGGGAAAAGTTCCCTTGGTATCTCTAATTTTCTTGAAGAAATCTCTTCTCTTCCCCATTCTATCATTTTCCTCTATTTCTTTGCATTGTTCACTTACAATGCTTTCTTATCTCTCCTTACTATTCTTTGGAACTCTGCATTCAGATGGATATATCTTTCTGTTTCTCCTTTGCCTTTAGCTTTTCTTCTTTTCTCAGCTATTTTAAGGTCTCAGACAACCGTTTTGCCTTTTGCATTTTTTTCCCTTGTGAATTGTTTTGATCATTGCCTCTTGTACAATGTTATGAACCTCTCTCTGTAGTTCTTCAGGGACTCTGTCTATCTAATCCCATATCCAATCTCTTGAATCTATTTTTCACTTCCACTGTGTAGTCAGAGGGGATTTGATTTAGGTCATACCTGAATGACCTAGTGGTTTCCACTACTTTCTTCAATATAAGTCTGAATTTTGCAATAAGGAGTTCACAATCTGAGCCACCGTCACCTGCCAGTCTTGTTTTGGCTGACTGAATAGAGCTTCTCCATCTTTGGCTGTAAAATATTATAATCAATCTGATTTCAGTATTGACCATCTGGTGATGTCCATGTGTAGCATCATCTCTTGTGTTGTTGGAAGAGGGTGTTTGCTATGACTAGTGTGTTCTCTTGGCAAAATTCTGTTAGCCTTTGACCTGCTTCATTTTGTACTCCAAGGCCAAACTTGCTTGTTACTCCAGGAATCTCTTAACTTCCTACTTTTGCATTCCAGTCCCCTATGATAAAAAGGACATCTTTTTTTGGTGTTAGTTCTACAAGGTCTTGTAGGTCTTCATAGAACCATTCAACTTCAGCTTCTTCAGCATTACTGGTCGGGGCATAGACTTGGATTACTGTGATATTGAATTATTTGCCTTGGAAACAAACAGAAATCATTCTGTCATTTTTGAGATTGTACCTAAGAAATACATTTTGGACTCTTTTGTTGACTATGAGGGCTACTCCACTTCTTCTAAGGGATTCTTGCCCACAGTAGTAGATATAATGGTCATCTGAATTAAATTTACATATTCCAGCCCATTTTAGTTCATTGATTCCTAAAATATCAATGTTCACTCTTGCCATCTCCTGTTTGACTGTTTCCAATTTACCTTGATTCATCGGTCCAATACTCCATGGACTCTAGCTCACCAGGATCCACTATCCATGGGATTCTCCAAGCAAGCATACTAGACTGGGTTGCCATTACCTCCTCCAAGGGATCTTCCTAATCCAAGGATTGAACTCAAGTCTCCTGCATCTCGTGCATTGGTAGGTGGATTTCTTACCACTGAGCCACCTGGGAAGCCTATTACCTATTAAGCTCTATGTCCCAATGCATAAATGTAGATGTGTTTATGTAAATGAAAGTGAGTATACATTTGTGTCCAGTTGCTTCCAATGCTCTTTTCCCTAGTTTTCTTTTTATAAGCCAACCTCTAGATTATATAATCTAAGACTCACTGCTTATAATGTCTCAAATTGACCCTTACACTCTGCACAATAACCTGACAATTTTTTTCACAGCAATAGTTATTACAACGGATGATTTGATCAATAGGGCATTATAAATGCTTTTTTTTCCACAGAGGTTTTACATTCAGAATAGAAAACAATATCAATATTACCTGGCATAAATACCACTTTTTATACCTAGATCCATAATCTGGAAACAGGCTAGAAAATTCAGTTCTGTCAGAGGTAGAGAATTATCCAGGTATCTTCAAGTAGGGACACATTTTCAGCTCAAGTATCCATATAATTAAGTACATTTTAATCTACATTTTTAAGAGATTACTACTCTCTTAAGACATTACTTTGCTGAGACATTACTTCACTGACAAAGGTCCATCTAGTTAAAGCTATGGTCTTTCCAGTAGTCATGTATGGATGTAAGAGTTGGACTATAAAGAAAGCTGAGCACCAAAGAATTGATGCCTTTGAACTGTGGTGTTGGAGAAGACTCTTGAGAGTCCCTTGGACTGCAAGATCAAACCAGTCAATCCTAAAGGAAAACAGTCCTGAATATTCATTGGAAGGACTGATGCTGAAGCTGAAACTCCAGTACTTTGGCCACCTGATGCGAAGAACTGACTCACTGGAAAAGACCCTGATGCTGAGAAAGATTGAAGGCAAGAGGAGAAGGGGACAACAGAGGCTGAGATGGTTGGATGGCATCACCGACTCGATGGACATGAATTTGAGCAGGCTCCGGGAGATAGTGATGGACAGGGAAGCCTGACATGCTGCAGTCCATAGGGTCGCAAACAGTCAGACATGACTGAGCAACTGAACTGAACTGAAGAGTTTCATATTTATATAGAAAGCAGTTTATGTGTTAATGTGAAATCATCCGACTTTCACTCTTACTCTTGAATGATTTATTCCTTTATTTAACAAACTTAGTAAGCTACAACATGTTGGGCATTATTTTATATGCCAGAATTCTGTGATAAAGATAGGAAAAGTTTTGCTCTCACGACCTAAATTTTCCTTACTGTAGAGAATTATCATTGAGTTCTCCAAGTAAAACTAACTGACTACTCATTCTGAACAATTCTAGCACTTGTATATCTCTGTTAGTTATTTTCTTAATGCACAGTCCATGAACCCCTCTGCTAACAGACTTCTTGTCACATGATAGGGACACAATGCCTATTTATGAAATGAAAAATGAATGAATGAGTATATCAAAGCTACTAAAAGTTTAGAATTATTGCATCCATATTTAGAGTTTTATTCTAAATGCTACAAAATAAGAATATATTTAATTAAATTCCTAAATATCTTCTACTATCAAGTTAAGCACGGAGACAAAGCAGTGAACAGATTAGCAAAGTCTCTGTCTTCACAGAACAAGTAGTTTAGTATGCCCAATAGCCAAGATACATGGAAATGGAAATAATTCTTCAAAGATGAAGAATTAGGAGGGAATTGAAACTAGACTTTGGTAATCAGGAAAGACTTCCTGGAAGTGGGCACTGTCTCAGCTGAGGTCTGAAGGATCAGTAGAAGTTAGTCAGACATGAAGGGAAAAGAAAAGGGGAAAAAAAAATCTGAGGGCAAAGGTCTGAAGATAAACCTAACTTGACCAAAGAAGTCAGCATGGTTCAGGGCAACCAAATGTATTCAGTAGTAGAGAATGAGAGAGATGGGAGCATGAAGCCCTTTGTGCGAAGAGGACAAATGAACACCCAAGGACAGCAGAGCAGACAGACAAAAGGAATGAGAATGTGGACACGAAACACCAGCTCTAGTAGGTCTTTCTGGGTGTATTTATTTAGGCTACTATTTGAAGGATTTTTGTTATTGTGATAAGACAGTGTTTGAATTCACACACAAATGGTATTTAAATGTGGAAGAATTATTTAATTAGGAATGTGAAATAACTAGAACCACCCCATATATGCCTATATCGACAATGTACTTTCTTGGGGTTTTCCAGATATATTGCTCATGAATTCTCAGAATCTCAGGATAATCATTTAATACAATTTAGGTTACAACTGTAACCTAAATCTAGGATATGATGGCATATTTTGAAATTTCCTTGGGTGCATTAAAATTTTTAGAAGAGTGAAAGGGCTTTTTGGTTTTGTTTTATTTTTTGATCCTCAGTAATTTATGTGAACTAGTTAAAATATTAATCAGATTTTCTTCCAAATTATAAATAAATGTCCAAATAGCTAGTCATTCCTAGTTATATGCCTGGTGAGAAAAGAAAAAGTCATGCTGTTCAATTACTGCTGCTGCTGCTGCTGCTGCTGCTGCTGCTAAGTTGCTTCAGTCATGTTCCACTCCGTGCGACCCTGGAGACGGCAGCCCACCAGGCTCCTCCGTCCCTGGGATTCTCCAGGCAAGAACACTGGAGTGGGTTGCCATTTCCTTCTCCAATGCGTGAAAGTGAAAAGTGAAAGTGAAGTCGTTCAGTCGTGTCCGACTCTTAGCGACCCCATGGACTGCAGCCTACCAGGCTTCTCCATCCATGGGATTTTCCAGGCAAGAGTACTGGAGTGGGGTACCGTTGCCTTCTCCGATTACTATGTTGACTCAAATAAACTCTCCAGTCTCTCAAAGAAGGAAATTATGAGTAAGTTTCTCAGTATAACCACTAATAATTTCTTTCCTTAACAAAAACAAACAAAAAAAATGCTAGAATTTTTATGAGGGTGTATAATTTTTATTAATACCTTGGGAAGCAATAATTCAAAATACACTAGAACATCCATAGATCTTCTACTGCTTTTACTAAAATCTTTATATATTCCAACCATATAAGCAAATTGATTATGTGGTGGGGGTGAGGGGGTGGGAATCAAAAGTGATCATTTAATAGCCAACAGGAAAAATATGTATCTTGTTAAACATCTGCAATTTTTTTTAAACAATCTCAAATTCCTGAGTTAATAACTGTTACACCCAAAGAAAAAGTATCACAAGATGAACATTCCATTTATTTTCAAAAAACTTAAGCAATGGTCAATTGAAATTATAATCCAAATTATGTTGAAATGAGCCATTTGTAGTTTAGATTGAGCACGTAAATTTTGATTGAGTGTACTGTATATCTGATATGAATTTAGAAACTCTAAAATTCCCCCAGGTTATTCTATCCACTTATGATAGTTTTCATTTAGGCAAAGAATGACTTTTTAAAAAGGAATAATTGATATTTAAATATTTTCTTTCCCCCTTTACTCAAAGCATGAAAATAATGATTAGTGTTTTGGGTTAAAGAACACTAAAGGATGAGGGTGACAAATTTAGGGCTTTAGACATTAAGTATAAAATGCATGCGGTTATGCATACTTTATCCACCCAACCTGCAACTTAGGTAACTGAGGAGCAAAGATAAAACCAAATCATAATTTTGTATTATCTGGGGTCAATTTCAACACTTCAAAATTTGAATTGAATTCAGAACCAACTCTTTTCATTTCTCAGGGATGATGACCAAGTACAAGAACTTTCAACAAATACAATGGGATAATATTGCATATATTTTTGAAATTTCTTTATGTATTTTGTTGTCTGGCATGAATACTAATAGGATAGTATTTGGTGATTTAATTTCTTATTAAACAAGTATCAGAGATTGATTGAATTACTAAATCACTCATGCATTTATTTAATTTTTTGACTTGTTTACTCAATAATAAAATTGAGTACTTACTATGTGCAAGCACAAAATGAAGCACTGAGAAAATGAAAACACATATCCCTTAGTTGCTGCTCTCAACAAAAGATATAAATGCTGAACAGAGACTGAAGCAAAAATGGAAGCTATTCTAGAACTTCTCTATTTGAACCAATATTAAATAAAAAAGCATATTTAATTGTATATTTATTATATCTTCTTGCCATATGACACACAGAATCAAATTTTCCCAAGCCTTTCATACGACATTATAAAACCCTCCAAACATGTGGCAGATTGGTTTTTATTAGTTTGTGATGTAATGCATCTGAATGGTCACTGGACCGAGAAGTTCTGCTTAAACCTCTCTGCAGCTGCTGATAGAGGAAAGACTGGTGGAAAAGGGGAACAAAGCCAAAAACTGTTTCAGAAATTTTATTCTTACAGTTTGTTGGAGCTCCTCATTACTCCCTACTCTACACACACACACACACACACACACACACACACCCCTACACAAATAGTAGCATCATAATGTCATGTTACTATTAACACCATATATTTTCTTTTATTTAAAATATATAGAAATGGTGGCAATATGTAAACTCTTTATATACTTTGAACTCTCATTTATGTATATTAAAGGCTTTTATTTAAATGCTAATAATGAATTGTGTTTTACAATTAAACCTCAAAGTCTAGCACATTGTATTCTAATAATCAAATGTAATCCTTGGAAAAAATCAAGAATAATTTAGTCTGGAAGTCATTTTGCCAGAAAAAAAAAAAATTATTCACAAGGGCAAAACACAAACACCAAGTACTCTGGGAGCCTAGAGCAACAGCACCTAAACCTGCCCTGGAACTTCAGGGAAGGCTTATATATATATATATATATATATATATAGAGAGAGAGAGAGAGAGAGAGAGAGAGAGAAGTCACTGCAGGAAATAAATCTTCAAAGAGCCACAGTAATCAGTTAGATATATATATATATATATAAGTCACTGCAGGAAATAAATCTTCAAAGAGCCGCAGTAATCAGTTAGGCCTTGTGGTGATAGGGTGACCCTGGTGGGAGTGGAAGGAGGGATGAGGGCATTCCAGGCAGACTGACAGAATGAGAAAAGGCACATACATGAGAAAAAAAAACCCAAGAGTGTGGGTAACTTTCATTTCCTGTAGATGTGAGAGCAGCACATGAGAAGCTGGAAAAGGAGGCTGGATGCTCCAACAGAGATAGGAAACTTTATCCCAGAGCAGCCACGCAGAGCCTCTGACAGGCTTTTGTTTGCAGAGATCTCTCTAGCAGCTGGGAGGCAGATGGATTCCGGGGTCAAGGCAGCTGGCAGGGAGCCTGGTTGGGTGGCTGGGAGCACTGGCCATTTGAGGAATGATGAGAAACTCTGCAAGGACAGTGATACTATGAAAAAAAAAAAAAAAAAGGGTCCAAGGTTGAAAAGTGTTCAAAATAAAATGGGCAGAGTTTAGAATGGGTGATTGGAGTCGGGTTGGGGTGGGTGAGGAAGAAGGAAGAAACAAGGAAGATGTCTAGATCTGCAGAGTGAGGGACCGGGTGAAGGAGGGTGCCACCTAGAAGAGCATGCAGAAAGTAGGCACAGCAAGTGGAAGAACAGAGCCCACTTAGGGACTTCAACTCTCAATTCTCACAATTTGCTGGAGCTAATGAATTCCATTAAAAAGAGACATACTTTCCAAAGGTAAAGCTGTGCATCAACTTTCTTACCCGACGTGGAAAGGTGATGTCTATTTTTGCTGAGACTTCAGTACAGGGTCATCATTCACTTAGATAAAAATCAGAATTGAAGTCTAAGAAAAAAAGATAATACATATAAAATTGAATATAAGAGTTGGCAAATAAGCATTTCATGTTATAGCCACTTTCTCAAAAGCTTGACCTATTTGGATGTTTCATATATAGAGGATGGACAAACTTTTTCAGTAATAACAAACTTTACATAGTTTTTGCTGGGGGCTGACTTCTCAGTGAATACTTATTTTATACTCACACAACTCTATGCTGTAGGCATTGCTATTATTTATATATTAAAAAGGTTGGGGAACTTTCCAGAACGCTCGGTGAAAGGTGGAGGAGCGGCGACTGCCCGAGCTGCGCACAGCAACGCGCTCCTTCCCGCTCCCCCACACCCGCTCACCGCTGTAGAAAATGGTGAAAAAAACCACTTACTATGATGTTTGGGGGGTCTAACCCAATGCCACCCAAGAAGAATTGAAAAAGGCTTACAGGAAACTGGCCTTGAAGTACCACCCTGATAAGAATCCAAATGAAGGCGAGAAGTTTAAACAGATTTCTCAAGCTTACAAAGTGCTCTCTAATGCAAAGAAAAGGGAATTATATGACAAAGGAGGAGAACAGGCAATTAAAGAAGGTGGAGCAGGTGGTGGTTTTGGCTCCCCCATGGACATCTTTGATATGTTTTTCGGAGGAGGAGGCAGGATGCAGAGAGAGAGGAGAGGTAAAAACGTTGTGCATCAACTTACAGTAACTTTAGAAGATTTATATAATGGTGCAACAAGAAAACTAGCTCTGCAAAAGAATGTGATTTGTGACAAATGTGAAGGCCGAGGTGGTAAGAAAGGAGCAGTAGAATGCTGTCCCAATTGCCGAGGTACTGGAATGCAAATAAGAATTCATCAGATAGGACCTGGAATGGTTCAGCAAATTTAGTCTGTGTGCATGGAGTGCCAGGGCCATGGGGAGCGGATCAGTCCTAAAGATAGATGTAAAAGCTGCAACGGAAGGAAGATAGTTCGAGAAAAGAAAATTCTAGAAGTTCATATTGACAAAGGCATGAAAGATGGCCAGAAGATAACATTCCATGGTGAAGGAGACCAAGAACCAGGACTGGAGCCAGGAGATATTATCATTGTTTTAGATCAGAAGGACCATGCTGTTTTTACTCCACGAGGAGAAGACCTTTTCATGTGTATGGACATACAGCTGGTTGAGGCATTGCGTGGCTTCCAGAAGCCAATATCTACTCTTGACAACCGAACCATAGTCATCACTTCTCATCCAGGTCAGATTGTCAAGCATGGAGATATCAAGTGTGTGCTAAATGAAGGCATGCCAATTTACCGTAGGCCATATGAAAAGGGTCGCCTAATCATTGAATTTAAGGTAAACTTTTCTGAGAATGGCTTTCTCTCTCCTGATAACCTCTCTGCTGGAAAAACTTCTGCCTGAGAGGAAGGAAGTAGAAGAGACTGATGAAATGGACCAGGTAGAATTAGTAGACTTTGATCCAAATCAGGAAAGACGGCGCCATTACAGTGGAGAAGCATATGAGGATGATGAACATCATCCTCGGGGTGGTGTTCAGTGTCAGACCTCTTAGTAGGGCCTGTGAATAACATTTACTGCTGGTGTTTTATTTGCAGTAGTGATTGAGTGAAGGACTATAATCATAATATGCTTACTACTTGCTTTTGTTTTAATATTCAACTATAGTAGTGTTTAAAAGTTAAATGAAGAATAAACTCGAATATAAAAGCTCTGACTTTGCCCTGTATGTATGATGACTTCAGTGTGCAAGATAAGTTTAACACTTGTAAAAACGACTTTAAAAAATTTCCCCTAGCACTTGTTAGGCCATACTTTGTGATTGATTTCAGCTATGTACATGGAATAGCTTAGACTGAAATGCCAGGTATATGTATTGACTTCAGTGTATGACCCTTAATTGTTAAGCTATGAAATTAAAACTGTGTTTAACTGGCAGTCAGACAAAGAAATTAATGTGGAGAATTGTTGCTCTGTATAGTTGTAGTAAGTGGGATTCATTGTGATGCTTCTGCATTTATTGTATTGCCTCAACTGTTAACTTGAAGATGGCATGCTGTATAACTTAATTTAGCCTGTGGTATTAGTGATAGAAATGATACCTTTGTAAAGAAGGGGTTTATCATAACTTGCTGCTTCTTGAGGGCTTGCACTTGTAGAATTGCATTCCCTTCTTCTGCCGTGCCATCTTTTATTAATATATATAGCTATTGGTCCTGATTACTTTTTTTGCTGCACCCCCCCACTTTGGACCACAGTAAGCCTTAGAGTAGTGACTTCTGGAGCAGGGAAACTTAGAGTGATGAGACCTTTACATGGAGAAGTAATTTGCATGTATGAGATAGGAAGGTGTTTTTGTAGGTATGTTACAGGCTTACTTTAAACCATTTAACTTACGCTCCAGAGTAACTGTAATTTAATGTTGGTAGTATAGCAAATTATGATGAATAGCTTTAATTGTATGTTTAAAGTCATATGTTCACAAGCTTAAATCTGGTATCAGAATTTAAGCAATTCTTGAAATGTATGAATGTCTCTTTAATATACTGATTACAAAGCATGTCCAGTGTGTGTGTCACCACAGGCTTTTTTTTCCCAGGTTAAAGCATTGGCTTTTCACTAGTTAAGATTACTAGTTTCATTTAACTAAAGTGAATAACACCAAAAAAGTACTATTTAACCATAGTTGGATGTTTAATACTAAACAAGGGTGTGGAGTGAAAGTGGAGGGATGAGTAATGAGCAACAAATGGGATGGGGGTCTTAAAAATTTTTGCAAACACACACACACACACACACACACACACACAAAAAGGTTGAAAAGGCCTAGAAGTGGCAGAGCTAAGATTCGATCCTGGACAATCTAATTCCCCAGTCTGTGCTCTTTGCTGTCACAATAGGCTCTATTTCTCACAATATGAAGAGGTCTTAATAAGAATGTTCAGCTTGTTTTGACATCATCTTAAAACAGAGTCCAATTACAGTTGCAAAAATGATACAGTAATACTGGATTATTTTATGTTTTAAAAATTGCAAACTTGAGAACTTCTCTGGCAGTCCAGTGGCTAAGACTCTGAGCTCCCAATGCAGGTGTCCTGGGTTTGATACCTGGTCAGGGAACTAGATCCCACATACTGCAACCAAGACTTGAGATGCTGATGGCCCATGAGCTTAGATAAGAGGAGTCAGGCTGTGGCACCTCTCCAGATGAGTGGTCCCTTCACTGCCCCTCACTGAGCCTGGAGTCTTAGCCCTCTGGCCTTATACAGAATTAGCTTTTTGTAGCAACAGAGATTCAGTCCCACTTCCCCACCAGGGGTTTCCTGCCTACACAAACCTCTTACAATTCCTGTTTGTTGCTGGGTCACAGAAACTTCTCTTTTGTTTTGAATATTTTCTTTCATTTATTTAACTCTTGGTACTTAAATATTTTATCTATCAATCCAATAGGTTTGAAACTGAAAAAAAATTATTATGCATGGCTTTGTTCTGTCTTTGAAAGAAGTAATGGTTTCTTACTTTTGTAACCAAAGTGATACATATTCACACATTTAAATAAATTCTAAATTAAATAGATTTAAATGTAGTTCATTTTAACGGATGTAATCTTCATATTTCAAAGGATTAACACTCAACAAACTCATCATAGTGGGTCAGGAAATATATTTAAGAAACCAACAAAGAAATCACTCAAGTTCTTTGAGAATCTAATAGTTCTACTCATTGAGAATCTAGAGATGTATAAAAGTTCTAAACTCACATATATTAAGGGTAGTACAGGGATGGTCTTGACAGACATCCACAGATAAGAGCACAAGAAAGGGTTTCCGAACACATTTCTTTACACATATTTTTGTTCTTCTCAATAAAGACTTATGTATCACTATCATATATATATATGTGTGTGTGTGTGTGCTAAGTCACTTTAGTTGGGTCTAACTCTGTGACTCTATGGACTGCAGCCCGCCAGGCTCCTCTGTCCATGGGATTCTCCAGGCAAGAATACTAGAGTGGGTTGCCATTTCTTACTTTGGGGGATCTTCCTGACCCAGGAATTGAACCCATATCTCTTACATCTCCTGCACTGGCAGGCAGGTTCTTACCACTAGCACCACCTGGAAAGCCTATATATATATATATATATATATATATATATATGGAGAGAGAGAGAAGAGACCTTTAGAAATAATAAAAACTAATATTGAATAATTGGGGGCAGGAGGAGAAGGGGACAACAGAGGATGAGATGGCTGAATGGCATCACTGACTCGATGGACGTGAGTCTGAGTGAACTCTGGGAGTTGGTGATGGACAGGGAGGCCTGGCATGCTGCAATTCATGGGGTCACAAAAAGTCGAACACGACTGAGCGACTGAACTGAACTGAATATTGAGTAATTACTATATGACCAGCACTTCTCAAGTACTTTATATGTTCTAACTTCCTTAATTCTCAAAAAGTGTGTACAGAAGTATTATTTTCATTTCACAGATGCTAACATAGAAAAGTAGTTTATATAAGGCCACAGAGTTGGTAAAAGTGGAATATTTTCAAAATATTTAACTGAACCTTCTTTTTTATAGTGCATTTTCATTAATTTAAAAGCATGTTTATTTTTTTCAAAAATGTAACAAAGTACAATTTAAACTGTGACCAGCGTAACTTATTTGAATAAAGACCATGACATGCTACAAATATGACAAGATGCTGTTGGAGAAGTTAATATCTGGAAAAGTTTTATGAGAAATTTTTCTGCTGGAAATACAGTGATTGAATTTTTTTCAATAAGGAATAAAAACACATGGCCTGAATTTACAACATTAAAACAGAAACTGATCTAATTTTTTGAGATATGTATTCATTACAAACTAAAGCTACAAAATTATGAAGCACACAACTTCTAGGGTGTTCTAGAAACAGTTCCAGAAACAGTTCTAGGGTGTTTAATCATGTTTGCATTTTGGAGAAATAAAAATCTTATTTACTGTTTTCTTTTTCCCATAAATTGCCCAGGGATGTTTAAGTTATTTATCATACTCGAGTATTTTAAAGGTAGTGATGATAAATTTATTTCTGCCCCTCCACAGTATACAGGAGACAAATTCAATACCGTGGTAGAAGATAGTGTAGTATGAAAAAGAAAGAAAGGCAAGAGTGTTCTTTTACTCCTAACTTAAGTAACTCATGATATTCATTGATTTTATTAATGTCCATGAAAATGGAAATCTCTATCAGCCTTATTATACATGAAAGAAGAAAGATGACACAACCAATTTGGAAAACAGCTTCAGTGTCAATATAGAGTTAAACAGATGCCTTCGATTCACACAACAAAGAGAAAAGGAAATATTTGTTTGTACCGAATTCATGCATGAATGATCATAGAAGTTTTATTTGTAATAACTCCAAACTGGGAAAAAAAAGTGTCCATCAACAAATGAATAAATAAACATATTGTGGTATACCCAAACTTGAAAATACTGCTCAGCAATAGGAATGAATGAACTACCGACACATTCAACAATGTGGATGAGCCTCAAAATAGTTATTTTGAATGAAAGAAGTCGGCCACCTAAAAAAAAAAAAAAAAAAAAAAAACACAAAACTGTTCATACTGGATGAATCCATACAAAAATGAAAACTAAGTTATGGTGGCAGGAAACAGATTATTGATCATGGGCTGGGATGGGGGTATGGACAGCAGGAGAAGGGAGGGAAGGAGACGAGGAAACTTTTAAGGGAGGGAAGTATGTTCACAATCTTTTCAACATGATGCTTTCCTATGTGTGCGTGTGTGAAAACTTATTGAATTCTAAAATTTGAGTTTACACAGTATATTTATGTTAATTATTCCTTAATAAAGCTTTTAAACATTTTTTAAAAAATAAATTCAACATAAAAAGAATGTGAAGGCAGTAATCTAAAATCTTTCTTAAAAGGCTTATCTGTATCATCAGTATGGAAAGTTATTCACTTATTATTTTTGAGTAGCTACTAGAGTATAACTGTACTGCATTTAAATTTTTTCCTGGAATCCACTTAACAGATTGTAATTGCTTGTTGAAGCTAATCTAAGTCATCTTTTTAAAACGGGTTTCTCTTTTCTGCCCTGTAACTAACACATTTTAGAGTGTGTTCTTATTATAATTTTCTTGCAAAATTTTTAAAAGTGGACATTTGATGCTCACTAATATGAGAAAACTGCCTTTCCATAAATATTCCCCATAGCAACTTTCTTTGCTATAATATTATCCAATTATTGATTATTCTTTTCCAGAAAATCAGTTTAAATTACTCCTAATTTCCAGAAATGGACTGATAGCACATTCTTTTATGTACTTGTTCAGAAAGAAAAGTGGATTGACCATCTTCAAATTGCCCATTTCCTAATTGCAGTAGCTAAAAGACAATCTGGTTTATCAGCCTAATGACGGTCCCTAACAGCAGTGTGATTCAACAGCTAGAAAACACTTATCACCAGATTGGTTGAGGACATTTACCCTAAATCATAGAAACCATGGGCTCCACCTAGTGGCATTTCTCCCAGTTGCTATTATAGTTTTACTTAGCTTTTTGTTCATGACATTATTATTTTTATTTAAATTGTTTTATTAATAATAAATAATAACATATACAACTTTTTATACACTGTAATACTAGTATTCAGTAGAGTTGTAGTCTTCATCATTTTTATAATTACATCTTACTACCATAGTATTAAATACTTAATATCATATTTTGATTTGATTTATGCTAAATGGAAAGAAAATGGGATTTTTTTTTAATGGTAAGGAAATGGAGAGCTGTATATGATAACATTTTCTAAAAAGGGAGTCCATTAACCAGTCTGTATAATATGTAATATTATGTTCAAGGAAATGAATCTAATGATTCCATAATATAAATTATACAAAGCAATGAGCTCATGATCAGGGTTTTAATGTCTCTACAGCCTTTTATCTGCAAATGGTTGCTCCTTGAGACATCTAATTTCTTCACCAGAGTATCTTATTTTTTTATTTGAAAACTTGTAACCACATGTGGTTCACATTGAGATTAATTAAAGAGGCACTTGCTGCATGCCAATTAGGAATTCTGAAATGATCATCCATTTTGCTCACCTGATAAAAAGATACTTTGGTTCAGACTGAGCAGCCTGTTGAGAAAGCACGTTCCATCGCCACTAGATCAGACCCTGAGGAAAATGTGGGTTACCCGACATGCTAGGGAGGGCTTCTAAATACAAAACTTTGAGAAGCATATCTTGAGCTGGGAGTCAGATACTTGTCCTTGATTCCTTTTATCTGTACTTTCACTTCCCTCTGTGACATCCCTTCCATTCATTCACCAACCCACTTACATATGTGTAAGGATACACACATATGGTTTTCACAGCGTTTGTAATTATAACTAGAACAGAGCCTTTTAGCTCACGCTAAAGGGAGGTATTGATGGGAAAAACATTAGAGGACAACCAAGAGTGCAGGCCAGGTCAAACCTGATAGGGGCATTCCTCAGCCCTTCCAGAGCTGGGTTGAGGTCCACAGCCTACTAGGGCTTCCCAGAGCCATCCAACTCTTGCAATGAGACTCTGAGTTGGCAGAGGGTTCAGCACTCTACCCTCCCAGAGCACTGGAGACCCTGCTGTGGCCTAAGTTGCACAGTACATGTATATATGTGCTTGCTGACTAGGTCACTTCGGTCCTGTCCAACTCTTTGTGACCCTATGGACTGTAGCCCACCAGGCTTCTCTGTCAGTGGGATTCTTCAGGCAAGAATACTGTAGTGGGTTGCCATGTCCTCCTCCAGGGGATCTTCCCCCCAGAGATAGAACCCAGGTCTCTTATGTCCCCTGCACTGGCAGGCAGATTCTTTACCACTAGCGCTGCCTGGGAAGCCCCCTGTATAGGTGTAGTTCCTGGCATATCACGGATGATCAGTGAAGATTGCAGTAAAAAAAAAAAAAATTAAAGACTCAGCCCCTAGCCTCTGCTCTACCGTTGAGTTCCTATGTAACACTGCACCCTTTTCATTTAGAGTTAATACAAAAAAATAATATATATACTATATATTTTATAAATATATGTGTATATATATCTGCTGAACTAACCTGTATTACAAAATACACGAAAGCACTGATCACCAATAGCTTAGGAGGGGCATCCCCTTCTCAGAATCTATTCAGGAGTATGCTGTCCTTATGGAGGTGAGGAACTTCCCTCTACCTTTAGGAAAACCTCTTATGTTCCACACACATGCTCAGTTGCTCAGCTGTGTCTTACTTCTTGTGACCCCAGGGACGAAAGCCCGCCAGGTTCTTTTGTCCATGGGATTCTCCAGGCAAGAATACTAGAGTGGGTTGCCATTTCCTCCTCCAGGGGATCTTCCCAACTCAGGGACTGAACCTGTGTCTGCTGCATTGCCTGCGGATTCTTTACCGCTGAGCCACTGGGGATGTCCAGGTTTCACACTATTCCATGACAAAACTTTGGAATACATTCATGATCTAGAAAGAGGAGGACAGTACCCACCTTCTTCCCTTCCTCCCCCTTTTGTTCCAGGTTACAACTAGGAAATCAGATGTAAATAATTTCTATATGAAGTAAAAGCAGAGTTCTCAATATGGGACACTGGTCTGATGAAGAGGTTAGGAGTCACATATAAAATGTAATCACACGCACGTGTTTGGTGGGACACGCAGGAGCCACGTGGCTCTTTTGGTTAGTGGTGATTTCAAATGAGAGTCTAGAAGCACAGTGCTTTGCATATGGTTGCCATAGAGACAAATAAGCAATTTATAGAATCTCAAACATAGAGGATTAATTTTAATAACTTCCATCAAGAAGCAATGTGACATTGTAGTTGATAGCACAAGCTCTGGTGCCATGTTGCCGGGGTGCAAATCCCTGCTTCATAACAGATGACATCTATGTCCTTGGGCAAGGTAATTAATTTCCCCCTACCTTACTGTTATTATCTATAAAACAAATACAATAACAGTATAAACATGGTCAGGTTATTGCATGAGTTAAGTGAATTCAGATACCATATATACACATATACGCCACTTGGGCTTCCCAGGTGGCGCTAGTGGTACAGAACCAGCCTGCCAATGCAGGAGACATGAGTCACCGGTTCAGTCCCTGGGTCAGTAAGATCCCCTGGAGGAGGGCATGGCGACCACTCCAGTATTCTTGCCTGGAGAATCCTATGGACAGAGCTGCCTGGTGGGCTACAGTCCATAGGATCACAAAAAGTTGGATATAACCGTGGTGACTTAGCACACACACACAGACACACACACATTCACACACAGACACATAGAACAGCATCCTACATACTTAAGTGCATGACATATACTGTTTATTAGTCTATGTCATTATGAAGACATGTAACTTCTGGTTACCTGCTCTGCAGAAGACATTTGTATGTCTGAATGAGATTTTTCTTTGGAGAGCCTGGTCTGACCTCTCTGTGCACATTGTCATTATCTTCTCAATATGAAAAAATTATTTTCTTTGAGTCTTCATTTTCTCAAAATTAAACTGCGTCTTTGTCCCCCTCTCCAAATTTTTGGCTCAAATAATTACTAATATATATGATTCTCTCCCTTCTATGTAAACTCTGAACTGCTGAGGACAAGATGGTTTAAGCTCTTTTGGTCATGAGATACCTCACATAATGGAAGCTTATTGTAAGAATATGTGTGGAACCTCACGCTTTCATCAACAGAACTTTTAGAAGTGAGCTATGGCGTGACTCTTGACTCTTGATCTCTTCTTCTATTAAGTGTTCTCTCTGCTTTTTTCTGCTAACAGCTGGTTGATATCGTCCACGTTTCTCATGCCAATTCAGGAAGCTCTAGCTTTGTGCATAGCACTACGTCTAGAACAAGCTCAGCAATGCCAACCATCCTCTGGCCAGTCTCCAGATCGGCTATGCCAGGTCAAAGGCCAGCTCCCGTACAGAGATTCTCAAACTCTACTGTGAATTAAAGCACCCGGGAGCTCAGGAAAACACAGGCTGCTGGGCTCTACCCAGTTTCCAGTCTGTAGGTCTGTAGGTGGGGCCTGAGTATCTGCATCTGTGAAAGGCCCCCAGGTGACCACACTGTAGAACACCCATCAAAGAGCAGTGATCGTCTTTGTCTCAAGAAATAATTTGGGCCATGTCCCACTGCAGTGGATATAAAAGAAGCAGTTTCTTTAGAAGTCAGGATTACATAGCCTCAAGTAAATTATACCTCAATAAAGCTGATTAAAAATTAAAAGTTAGGTTAAAGCCAGGAATTCCAGCCAGACATCCACTAAGAATTGCTTTCAATCAGAATCTTTACCTCCTTCAATGCATTCCCTGGTCTCTGAACCAAGGTTAGTTAACCTACAATTTTATGATTTTTTTTTTCTGTAAAATGGCTCCATTTCCTCTGCACTCCACAATGGTGGAGGTGGTTCACTCCTGTCTGACACTTGTGACCCCACGGAGTGTAGCCCACCAGGCTCCTCTGTCCCTGGGATCTCCAGGCAAGAACACTGAAGTGAGTTTCCATTTCCTACTCCAGGGGATCTTCTTGACCCAGGGATCGAACCCAGATCTCCTGCACTGCAGGTGGATTCTTTATTGCCGAGCCACCAGGGAAGCCCACACTCCAGAGTAGTCGTTTTCTATTAGCTCTCTCTCAGACATATACAGACATCTGTCTTTTAGTATTTCGGAGTCCCGTATGCTGCTGCTGCTAAGTCGCTTTAGTTGTGTCCAACTCTGTGCGACCCCATAGATGGCAGCCCACCAGGCTCCACCACCCCTGGGATTCTCCAGGCAAGAACACTGGCGTGGGTTACCATTGCCTTCTCCAATGCATGAAAGTGAAAAGTGAAAGTGAAGTCACTCAGTCGTGTCCAACTCCTCACGACCCCATGGACTGTAGCCTACCAGGATCCTCCATCCATGGGATTTTCCAGGCAAGAGTACTGGAGTGGGGGTGCCATTGCCTTCTCTGAGAGTCCCGTATATTAACCTTAAAAACATAGACACACAGATAGGAAAACAATTTCCTATTAATCATTTGTCAATCACTACCTGGAGAAAAAGGCCCCCAGTTCAGTTCAGTTCAGTTCAGTCGCTCAGTCGTGTCCGACTCTTTGCAACCCCACGAATCGCAGCATGCCAGGCCTTGCTGTCCATCACCAACTCCAGGAGTTCACTCAGACTTGCGTCCATCAAGTCTGGGATGCCATCCAGCCATCTCATCCCCAGTCGTCACCTTCTTCTCCTGCCCCCAATCCCTCCCAGCATCAGAATCTTTTCCAGTGAGAAAACTCTTCGTATGAGGTGGCCAAAGTACTGGAGTTTCAGCTTTAGTATCATTCCTTCCAAAGAAATCCCAGGACTGATCTTCAGAATGGACTGGTTGGATCTCCTTGCAGTCCAAGGGACTCTCAAGAGTCTTCTCCAACACCACAGTTCAAAAGCATCAGTTCTTCGGTGCTCAGCCTTCTTCACAGACCAACTCTCACATCCATACATGACTACTGGAAAAACCATAGCCTTGACTAGACAGACCTTAGTCAGAAAAGTGATGTCTCTGCTTTTGAATATACTATATAGGTTGCTCATAACTTTTCTTCCAAGGAGTAAGTGTCTTTTAATTTCATGGCTGCAATCACCATCTACAGTGATTTTGGAGCCCCCAAAAATAAAGTCTGACACTGTTTCCACTATTTCCCTATCTATTTCCCATGAAGTGATGGGACCGGATGCCATGATCTTCGTTTTCTGAATGTTGAGCTTTAAGCCAACTTTTTCACTCTCCTCATTTACTTTCATCAAGAGACTTTTTCGCTCCTCTTCACTTTCTGCCATAAGTGTGGTGTCATCTGCATATCTGAGGTTATTGATATTTCTCCTGGCAATCTTGATTCCAGCTTTTGTTTCTTCCAGTCCAGCTTTTCTCATGATGTACTCTGCATAGAAGTTAAATAAGCAGGGTGACAATATACAGCCTTGACATACTCCTTTTCCTATTTGGAACCAGTCTGTTGTTCCACGTCCAGTTCGAACTGTTGCTTCCTGGCCTGCATACAGATTTCTCAAGAAGCAGGTCAGGTGGTCTGGTATTCCCATCTCTTATAGAATTTTCCAGTTTCTTGTGATCCACACAGTCAAAGGCTTTGGCATAGTCAAGAAAGCAGACATAGATGTTTTTCTGGAACTCTCTTGCTTTTTCCATGATCCAGTGGATGTTGGCAATTTGATCTCTGGTTCCTCTGCCTTTTCTAAAACCAGCTTGAACATCAGGAAGTTCACGGTTCACGTATTGCTGAAGCCTGGCTTAGAGAATTTTGCGCATTACTTTACTAGCATGTGAGATGAGTGCAATTGTGTGGTAGTTTGAGCATTTTTGGCGTTGCCTTTCTTTGGGATTGGGATGAAAATTGACCTTTTCCAGTCCTGTGGCCACTGCTGAGTTTTCCAAATTTGTTGGCATATTGAGTGCAGCACTTTCACAGCATCATCTTTCAGGATTTGCCCCCAAATAAGTTTAAATATAAATAGTGTTATGGAGAGTTTGCGATGTCCAGAAGTGGTGCTATTTTTCTTCATGACTCTCTAGTTTTCTCATTCATGAGCTTCAGAGTTCATTTTTACAGTGCAACACCTTGCAAAATAAGCTTTAAGTAGTGGACACCATTTTCCTGGGTAATAATTTTAAGTGTACACCGTAAGAAACAAATTAAAGGCAGAACTGCTCTGCTTGAAATGAACACAGGAAACCAACATCTTGTCAGGCAGCCTTTTTTCTCCATACTTTCCCCACAGTGTGGTGGCCAAGGTGTCTCCCCTTGTCCCTGGGCTCTGGGGACCCCAATCAGGAAACCTCTGGCAGAGCGGAAATGGTGTGAATATTGAAGCAAAGGGATCAGTCTTCGGTTTCCACCCATCACTCAGCAGTGTGAATTTCAATAAATGTCCCTTCTGAGAGTCAGTTTCCTCATCCAAAAATGGGGATCCTTTGCTCGATGTATTGTTGTGATAAACTTGAGAATACTCAAGTCCCTCGAATATAGAAAGTTTCATACATATTATTTCCCTCTATTTCTTTTTGGATTTTGAATTGGAAAAACTCTGACACACAGAAACATTAAGAATTCATGTTTTATTCTTTCCCAGGCATATGAAATCCAAGATAAAGCAGTGGAGATGTGAGACCTACAGCGAGAATTCTCAGAATTAGGTTTTATGTCAAAAAGATTTTATTTTTAACCTCCAAAGTATCAAAGTATGAAAACCACTAAATAAACAGAAATAAAGTTCCCTCTTATATGCCCCATCACAGAAGAGATAATCAGAACATATGCCTTCCAGGCCACTTCAACTGCTCTACTTATAACACTGCCTAATATTTGTTCAGATTCATTGTGGATTGAAAGTAATTTAAATTTCTAAAATTTTAATTAACAAAAAATCAAAAGGAAAACTCAGAATTGAATAATCTTTCTTGATCAGATAAGTGATACAGTTTTTAAGGAAGTTCTTCCTGAGCTACTCCCTGAAATTTCCTCAAGCCAACATTTCTTGCAGAATGAAGAATAAATACATAGATTTGCCTGCTTTAGACATTCAGTTTAAATTAAGAGAAGACATCTGAAAATGGGTAAAGGTTTCAATAAATTAAAAAATATATCAATTTTATATTGGTATGTTTGTGTAGTTATTTGCACAGCTAATTGGCTCTACTGAAGTGCATATTATGGATAAGAGACACATTCTATTATTTGAACATGTCTGCCTTATATAATGATAAGGAGTCATTTTTCCTAGCCAAGTTAGGAAAGTGAATATGTCAACACTGAAGGCAGATCATGGCTTGTGAAGTGCAAAATTATTTTTCTTGCCAGTCCAAGAAGAACATTCTTGTGTACAATGTCTGTGCACCATCATATCTGAGATTTCTGAATTACACTTTGAGGCACAGGCTGGGGCAAAATCAATGTGTAAATTGAATGGACATTTTCTCTGGTGCATATCAGCTACTTCTGCATTCCTAGTCTCCTGCTTTGGAAAGCCATTTTTAACCAGAGAAAGCCTGTGTCCAGGCTCAACGTTCTGCAAACAACCTGACTTTGCGAGGGGAGGAAATAATGTTATCGTGGACGTTCCGGTCACATGCCTCCAGCTTCCACTGTGCATTGCCCTTTCAGAAGCCCCTCAGGCACCTCGCCCTCCACCTACGCTCATCCTCGTCTCTTCCCCACCAGCCGCCCCCACCTCCACGTCCAGCCTGTCTCATAAAACTGCTCTTTAGGAAGTGGTGCAGCTGTGCACCTAGCAGCTCGGCCAGAGGTTGCCCTGGCAACCCTCTCTTCCTCTCATCAGGCCTATCATCACTCCCATCTCCTATGTCCCTCGTTAGAGTCGGTCCATTTCTCTTCATCTTCAGGGCCACCACCTGTGAGCAGCTTCCCAACTTCTCCCCTGTAGTCACTCTACAATCAGAGTAACTGTTTATCATACAAATCACTAGCAGTTTTCAGCGTTGGACCGCTGCCTTGAAGATAGAATCCAGTTTCTCTAGCCCTCCCATAGTGTGGACTCTTGCTGGTTTTGGTCATTCCTTTCTTTTCGTCCCTCATTCCTTTCTTTTCGTCCCTGTCTTTCACTCTCTGTCACTATAGAAATCTTTCACTCCTCTGAAAGCATACAATTCTCTCTTTGTGTGTTTTAACCTGGCATTTTAACTTTTTCACCTTTGACAAGGAGAATCTAAGTCAATTCGTATGGATAGTTTCACTGAAGATTTAAAGCCCAGCAAGAGGCTATTCCCTTCGGGACTTGATCACCACCAGGCATCTACTTGCCGGGCCACTTTCCCAGAACAGGGGCCCAGCCCTTGGGGTCCCAGGAAAACCTCTTAAGCATTAGTACTGGAGGACTCTATGCAACTGATGGCCCCAGCTGAGAGCAACTGGGGAACACAGAGGGTCAGAAAGTTCTCCAAGGGGAGAAAAAGACCAGGACCAGGGTTCCCTTCCTGAACTGTACTGCACATCCCTACTGATCCAAGTGCTGGAGGGAGATCCAGAATTTTTGAGGAAGCACTCAAAAGGTCATACCTAGATTAGAGTTTCTACTTACCTAGAGTCTAGGGGACTGAGGGAAGTCCACCTTTTCAAATTTCATCTTTCTGACTCAAATCACTAAAGTTGGACAGTGTAGGGGCAAAATTACCATATGGTTAAGAACCTTTGTGCGTGTAACAGATTTTCACAGGGGCTTTCTTAAGTTGAACAGGGATATATTACAGGGATGAAGTGGAGAAGTGTGTATGCTCAGTCATGTCTGACTCTTTGTGACCTCATAGGCCATAGCCCGCCAGGCTCCTCCGTCCATGGAATTTCCAGACAAGAATACTGGAGTGGGTTGCTTTTTCCTCCTCCAGGACATCTTCCCGACGCAGGGATCAAACCTGCATCTGCTGTGTTGGCAGGCAGATTCTTTACCACTGCAGCCCCTGGGAAGCCCTATTACCAGGATACAGAGGTATCTAATGAAAGCTGAGGGCAGATATGTGTATGGCCATAAAAAGGAATTAGAACAAATAATTTTAAACTTTTCAGATATTTCTTTTACTAGTTCTCATCTCTGCTCTTCCTGTGCATTGTTTCCCTTCGTCCCTCTGAAGACTGACATTTTTTTTTGCTTTGTGCACAAGCAAATTACAGATGAAGCACAGCTCTCTAGCTAATATGTTGGAAGTCTATAGTCTTATAGCCTCAGGTCCAAGTTGGAAGTGGTCCCAACTCTAAGTTTCTGAAAGAGAGAACCTGATGGTTCACAGTGTTGCTTAGCTGTCCACATCTGACCCAATAAGCCGTATCCACATAACCCTCAGGGCCACATTTCTGTATGACAATGGGAGGTTGACACAGAAGAGTTTCTGGGGTCCCAGTGTCCTACCACCCCGAGGCTTACTCCACAGTGCCACCTGCCTTCCTAGTTCCTGCCCTACACATCTATGTCCCCACAACTATCTAAAGAATTCAGTTTACTCTTGCAGGCCCCAAATCCATGTGATAGTGTAAAATTTTTCCATCTTGCCTGCTCCATGAAATGTTCTTTTCTTTTTCATCTCAAAAGGTGATAACTACAAGAAGGTAGGGTAGGGGGAGTTATCTTTTTTCCTGCCAGTAGGACACCAACCTATTAGGTCTCTGAAAATGTTCTTTCCTTTTCACAAATGCTAGAAGTCCCAATTTTCTTCCCTATTTATTATCACTCCCTTGTGCAAGATGGGCACTATTGCAAATGAACTGGGTCAGGATCTAATCTATCTATCCTTATGACTGCTGCCCAAGAATCCTATCCCAAACCAAGGTCCCTTCCCTTATCAGCTGACATGCTGCACATTGTTTCAACATGCTGAGAAATATTAGCACAATCGACTTGGCTACACTAAAAGTTTTAAACTCTCCAACTGCCTCTTTTCCTCTTAACCTCTTTGTTCTTCATGACAGTAGAGCCCTGTTGAAAGCTACCCACTGACAGGTCCTGCGAGGACTGAACTGGCTGAAGGCTTCCCCTTCAGAGAATGAGTCTCCACAAGATGTGTAACAAGAGATGACTTGCCAGTCTTCCTTTTGGTGGTACTATTTCGTTTTAACAAGGCAATACAAATGGTTAGCATCCAGTTTACTGAAAGGTCTCCGTTAGTTATACTCTTACCCCCTGGCTTCCTCCCACCAAAAATCTGTAACTTATAGGTGAAATACAGGAAAATCGCCCTCAGCAGCGGTGCTCTCCCTGGGCTGTGGCGCTGCAGGAAGCCTCGGACACGCTGTACTCATTTTCAGCAGCTGTTCTTCATCTGCCCTTTCCTCCCTCTTCCCAGACACTGGAACTTCTTCCAAAAGACATTTTTTCCTCTTTGCCAAACTTTCCATGTGTTAAAGAATTATTTCTTGAACCCTGGGGACTTCCAGTTTTAAACTTCAAAAATTTTCTAAACAGTGCTTCTTTCTTATTTGTTCCCTCTTTAAACAATGCGATAAAGAGATCAATTTCTCTCTCCTTCCTATCTCTTTCTCTCACACACACTTTTTCTTGCTCTGGCTCCGTGATATTCCTTATATGAAAACATTTATTTGGCACTGTACACTTTTTAGCTTTTATCCTGGAATCCCTAAATTCCACTTTTTCAAAACACTTTCTGAAAACTATCTTATCCATTGCACACACAAGTCCTCATAATATCTTCCAAAAGCAATAAGGAGAGCAGGTGCTACTTTGCTAAAGAAAAATTCAGCATTTTGGTGAAAATTAATGCAACTCTTTACCAAACACTTTTCCATTTCTCAGTATGTCCACTAGATGGCAGAGTAGTTCACCATTTTATTTCTATTCCTATGAAAAGGGCTCCTTACTGCTAAGTGTTTCCTTTAGGTAGAGCACACTGTGTTGCTCCATTTATTTTCAAATTCTAGACTTCTGATTTTTTATATAGTCTTTATAAACAAGGACAGCGAAAGTGCCCATCGACTGAATATGTACTATAACCAGATAGCTTGCTAAGATCTGCTTTATGATTATAGACGCGCGTGCGTGCTGTTTTAATCGTGTCTGACTCTTTGTGACCCCACGGACTGTAGCCCTCCAGGCTCCCCAGTTCATGGGATTCTCCAGGGAAGAACACTGGAGTGGGCTGCCATTTCCTCCTCCAGGGGATCTTCCCGAGCCGGATGGAACCTATGTTTCTTGCCTCACCTGCGTTGGCAGGTGGGTTCTTTACCACTAGGGCCACCTGGGCCATGATTACAGGCACATACACAATTAATACAGTTTTATAAAACTGATAATATTTTATGATATAATAATGGTGATAATATCAATAAGAAGTAAAACACTATTCCACTAGATATTCCTATTTTATGTAACTGACGAAGAAACTTTAATAAACTTTGACTGAAAGTTCAGAAAGGGCTACAAGCACTTTAATATTTCTGTTTCTACTCAAAAGTAAAGAATGTGCCAAACCAATATGTGGAGAGTATAATGCTATTCCTGGGTCATATTACCATTCAGCAGAACCTTCTGTTCTCCTCATTGACAAAAGGAATTATTTGGATTTTTAGAAATATAGCTTTTTAAAATGTTAAGTACTTCAAAATGAAATGTCTTGATTACACCCATAAGCAATGGTAAGGTGAGTAATGGTCTGAATTTTCTGGTAAATGGTACTTAAGTATTTTGTGACATATCCAAAGCTAAACACATGGTCTTTTTAATAATGCCTTGCCAGTGTTTTTTATATGTTTTGTTTTGCTTTTTTAATGTATCACACTAGATACTGAACCAGAGAAATATAGGCAAATCACTGATAGAAATTTCACTACTTTGATTTAAATCTCTACTCCAGTTGATTTAAGAAAGTGCCCTACAAAGTTCTGGGGGCTCTGAGGGACCAGATAAAACAGCAGGAGAAGGGTCTGACTCTACACACACTCTCCATTCTAACCAGAGAGTGTACACATTCACCTACACTCACTCTCCATTCTAACCGGAGTATGTACACATTCATCTACACTCACTCTCTATTCTAACCGGAGTGTGTACACATTCACCTACACTCACTCTCCATTTTAACCAGCATGTACACTTTCATCTACACTCACTCTCCATTCTAGCCAGAGAGTGTACACATTCACCTACACTCACTCTCCATTTTAACCAGCGTGTACACTTTCATCTATACTCACTCTCCTGTTCTAACCAGAGGGTGTACACTTTCATCTACATACACTCTCCATTCTAGCCAGAGGATGTACACATTCATCTATACTCTCTCCCGTTCTAACCAGAGGGTGTACACTTTCATCTACACACACTCTCCATTCTAGCCAGAGTGTGTACACTTTCATCTACACACACTCTCCTGTTCTAACCAGAGGGTTTACACTTTCATCTACATACTCTCTCCATTCTAGCCAGAATGTGTACACGTTCATCTACACACACTCTCCATTCTCACCGGAAGGTGTACACGTTCACCTACGCACATTCTCCCGTTCTCTCCAGAGTGTACGCATTCATCCCTTTCTCACACCAGGCAACCCCTTTGATTGAAACAAAAGTTTTGGCAGCTGATAAAAGCCATTTGAATGTTTCTTATTAAATTTTTGCCAATAAAAAAAGACTTAGTCTGAATAATTTAGTAAAAATAAAAATTCAGTGCCAAAAGACTAAAACTAGAAAGCACCTATCATATAAAAAATCAAATTTGTTTAACCAGATGTGTTATTTTAGTCATTTTGTTTTCATAGCTTGTGGCCTAATCAAATGCACTCAAGGCGAAGAAAACTAAGGAAAGAAAGAGCTCTGCAAAGCACAACTGTGCTGTTCTGCCTGACTCGGCCTGGTTCTGTTACAGGGGACTCAGGGTAGGGCTGACCTGCTCTAGTACACATGCGCACAGAGATGTGTTGATAAGAACATGTCCTGTAGAGTGAGAGAGACAGCTTGTAAAGTACTGAGGGCTGCAGGCCGTTGTCTTAAAGCGAACAATTGGGGTTTTTTAAGTGCCCATGCACTTCTCTTACATGTATTTTATATGAGTCTTAAATTAGCCAAGAGACACAAGATGTCATTTGAAGGAAAACAGTTCTGGCCTGTTAATGAGTTAATGAATGTTATATCTCAAAGGATAGTCAATTGTTGTGAAAAGATGAAGAAAACTCTATTGCCTATGAAACAGCATTTATTGATTTAGCTTAGTTCCTGAAACAAACCTCCAAGTTTTACTAACCATTCAAGGCTAATGTCTTGGTCAGAGTTTTTCCATCTGTGGCTTTGCCATCCCCCTAGGGCCATGGGATCCACCAAACTCTGGTGGTAGAAGAGAAAAGATGGGGAGTGGAGGCAGCACATAAGCTTCTTTAAAAATGTTCTCCCTTGAAATGTCATTTATTGGTGAGACCTTGTCACATGGTCACACCAACAGCAAAGTCTATGGGTAGCCACTTCCCAACACTAACACTGTGAGAGGTAAAATAAGAATTATAGGGAGCTAGTTATAACTGCCATGGCGATAAAAAAAAAAAAATCAAAGGATAAAATAAGCTACTTGATTAAGTAGAGGATACAAAATACCCGAAAAAGTGATTGCTTGCACTTTGCAAAAAGTTTAAATAACTGAGTCCAAAATATGTTAGAATCTGATCACAGCTTTCCTCAAGTAAGACTGCAAGACTTGTTGTGGATGCCCATCCAACTTAACGAATATTTATGACTCTTCTGTGGAAAGATATTTTTAAAGTACACACCTATGCGTACACAGACTCTAACTACCAGCAGCTTAAAACCAACTCAGAGGATAAGACAAAACACGATTATTGAAGAGAGTGTGGTGGCAAGAAATGAACAGATATGCACTAAAGGATGAGTTGGCATAATTTTTTGCAAAAGAACATAGTACATATTTTAAGTATTGTGCAACTACTCAAGAGTGGTGTTGTAGTGTGAACACAGTGTCATAAACAGATGGGTGTGGTGTGCCCTGAACAACCGTATTTACAAAAACAGGTAGATGGGAGTTGGCCCTCAGCCTACAGCCTGCTGACCGTGGCTCTAGAGGATCAGTTAACAAAAATGTCAAAGAGGGTTGCAGAAGACAGTTTTATAAGCCAGTTTAGGCTGAAGTGCAAGCTCTAGTAGAATATACATGCAGCGTGGCACTCCACTCATCTATGGAGACAACCAACATTATCACGGGCTTCCCTGGGGGCTCAGTAGTAAAGAATCTGCTGCAATGCAGGAGATGCAGTTTCGATCCCGGGGTTGGGAAGATCCCCTGGGAGAAGAAATGGCAATCCACTCCAGCATTCCTGCCTGGAAAATCCACTGGGCAGAGGAGCCTGGTGGGCTACAGCCCACGGGGTTGCAAAGTGTCAGACACAACTGAAGTGACTAAACACACATACAACATCATCACGGTACCAAGAAGAGTGGACAAATAGCAATAGGAGGTGTGTCTTACCAGGATCTTCTAATCTTGACTTCCCAATTTTATTTATTTCAAGATTTACTTACTTTTTATTTTTGCATTTAGCCTGTGTATTGTTAGTCTTGCACCTTATGTCTCTAACCTCAGGCTAAAATTGTTATCTTTGACGAGAAAATGTCAATATCTCTTATTCAGTCCAGTTCAGTTCAGTTGCTCAGTCATGTCCGACTCTTTGCGACCCCATGAATCGCAGCATGCCAGGCCTCCCTGTCCATCACCAACTTCCGGACTTTACCCAAACTCATGTCCATTGAGTCAGTGATGCCATCCAGCCATCTCATCCTCTGTCATCCCCTTATCCTCCTGCCCTCAATCCCTCCCAGCATCAGGGTCTTTTCCAATGAGTCTATTACTATTCAATCAATTAACTTCTCTTTCTTTAAGGCAGCCTATATATCTGGTCTATAGGCTGACATATCCAAGGAAGAATGTATATGCTAATGGCTTCAGTCATGTCCGATTCTTCACAACCCAATGGACCGTAGCCCACCAGGCTCCTCTGTCCATGTGATTCTCCAGGCAAGAATACTGGAGTGGGTAGCCTTACCCCTCTCCAGGAGATCTTCCTGACCTATGGATCTAAGGAAGACTGTAGTTTATCAAATAAAGAGTTCTCTATACAGAGCTGATATTTTCCAGTGTTTGATCTCTATTTTTTTTTTTAACAAGCATTAAAAGAAAGATGTAGAGGAACTGATGCAGACTTATCTAAACAAAGGTATTGAAGGACCAGGGAATGACTGCCATAGATTCAATCCAAAACCTCAGGGTATTTACAAATATAATTTTGTTTTTCTGTAAGCGAGCTTAATTCCTACTTCATATATATTTGACTTTTAGTTCACTTAATGTGGGAGCCTTGGGCCCTATAAACTCTGATATACCATAAACTCTGAAGGCTTGCCACCTCCACCAGGTTATGTGGATTAGATGCATTACTGAGTAATAATCCCATAAAACCAGAATAGAAATGCAATAGAGATACATTTGTTTCTTTTTCACGTCATCTTTTCATGTGCATTGAGGAGACTGATTTGGGTTTCTTCCATCTAGTGGGGGATTCCAGTGGCTCCATTGTAACTAAGCGGTGAAGGGCAAGGAGCCCAAGGACACTGGCTGTCCCTCCCTCAGTGAAAAGGCCAACAGGTATCACACACTACTCCTACTCATACTCCATTGGAGAGAACTAATCTTATAATCCTCCCTAACATGAAAGGGAGTTAGGAGACTGTCCAGAAATGTGCCCTGGAAAAAAGGAGAAACTAGTCTGATGACCACAGACTAGAGCTGCCTTTGCCCTAAAACGTGTCCACTTCACTTTCAAACTCTGCAAACCTATCGAGGAAATTTTACCTGTTGATCTAACTGTGGGGTTTTTGCTGGGAGAGGAGCAGATATCACAACTGTACCAAACCCAGCAATCTTATCTAATCATCTCTCAGGAAAACTGGCTTTGACTCAGTCATTCAAGCAACCAGAGCCTTCTGTGATTACAGAAGTGCCTCTGGCTTCTGCCCCAGAAATTTATTAATTCGTTCACCAGACCATGACTGACCCTCAATGTTCTCTGTTCTGGATGCTTGGGTTGTATCAGTGAGGCGAGGGGAGTGGGACCAAGTATCTCAGCTCTTGTAGAGCTTTAGACATAAACAATAGAAATAATGAGATATTATACTGCATACTAGATGGTGTTAAACATCCTGGAAAATGTAGGGTACCGGGGGTTGAGGTGCCAGGAGAATGACTGGCCACCATTTTTAAAATGGTGTCCAGATTTAAGACTTGTTGAGAAGATGACAACTAAGCAAAGCCATGAATAGATGAGGGAGTTGGCCGTGAAAAATAAATCAGGGGGAGGCATGCCGAGCAAAGGGTCTGAGGAAGGAACACATCTGACGTGTTTGAGGAGGAATAAGGAAGGCATCATGGCAGGAGTAGAGTGAGCAAGGAAGAGACTGTGTCTGAGGTCAGAGAGATGAGAAAGTGTTGGGTGTGTGGAGCCTTGCAGTTTCCTTCTGATTCCCCTCTCTGGGCAGTGAGGAGGCAGACTATCCCTGGCTTCTTAGATTCCACTGTAACCCCCTGCCAGTTGCTGTTGCTTTTCCTCTCCTCTTCCTATTTTTCTGGTAATCACGCTTTAATAAGCCTGCATCCAGCAAACCTCCACATGTCCTGTCCTCTCTCAGCTCGAGTCTCCTCCTCCTTTGTGCAAGTTAACAATTAATCTCCCTTCTCAGTAGCACATAGGGCTTCTCTGGTGGCTCAGACAGTAAAGAATCCACTCGCAATGCAGGAGACCTGGGTTCGATCCCTGGTTTGGGGAGATCCCCTGGAGGAGGGCAGGGCAACCCACTCCAGTATTCTTGCCTGGAGAATCCCATGGACAGAGGAGGCTGATGAGCTACAGTCCGTGGGGTCGCAAAGAGTTGGACATGACTGAGTGACTAAGCACAGCACTGCTGCTGCTGCTGCTGCTAAGTAACGTCAGTCGTGTCCGACTCTGTGCGACCCCATAGACAGCAGCCCACAACGCTTCCGTCCCTGGGATTCCCCAGGCAACAATACTGGAGTGGGTTGCCATTTCCTTCCCCAATGCATGAAAGTGAAAAGTGAAAGTGAAGTCGCTCAGTCGTGTCCGACTCTTCACGACCCAATGGACTACAGCCTACCAGGCTCCTCTGTCCATGGGATTTCCCAGGTAAGAGTACTGGAGTGGGGTGCCACTGCCTTCTCCAAGCATAGCACACTGTAGCACATATGAAGAATTTTGATACCCTTACAAGGAAAAAGGATTATCACCCTGGGTGCTGAGGTCCTCACTAATTTCAACCATAATCAGAAATCTGATTTGAATAGGATGTACTGATAAGTCCAGAACTCCGTTTCAAAGCATCTTGCTCAAGATACGCTTTGTTTCTTTCTCTCTCTGCACACAATCCCTCTTTTATTCATCAACTCCTTGCAGATATTGGTTTACATGGGAACTGAGGAACCACTTTGGGAAATAAGTAGGACCATACCCCAAGGTGAGTTGAGATAGGAAGACCTAAAAGTGCAGGAGACACAGCAGCACAAGTGGACATGTGGAGCCTCTGAGAGGATTCACCAAGGGGGAAGGACCCGGAATGCTGATATGGATCCAGGAAGAGGAGCTGAAGTTGAAAGGAGAGCGTGTTATTGTTATAATAGGATAGTGGTTAGCCAACATCTTTCCATCTAAGCACTTGATGACAAAGAGTTGTATGTGGGAAACAAAAACTATAATCTGATCACAATGGATAAAATCTTGGAGAATAGATAACACAGAAGCGAGAAAACTGTTCTCCTCCACATTTCAGGGCAGACAGTTGTCTCCAGAGCCAGAAAACATCCCCAGGAAACTGTCATCAGGAGCGGTCACCCTGAGGAGAAAGAGTCCAAAGAAGCATCTGGAGCCCAGCTCATGAACACGTGTGAAATACACTTGAAGATTTCAGCGGTTACTCACAGCAAGACCCCACATCCACAAAGGTGTGAGTCAGTGAACTCATGGGAGCCTGGTAGCAATGTCAATGTGTTCTTACAGCCTTAGGAGGAAGATTCCTCACTGCTCTTTACAGAGTGTATGGAAGAACATTTTGGAGTGTGTTTTCAGAAAGCAACTGGAATGCCACAGGCCACCGATCTCTGATGAACAGGAGGTGCTAACTGGTGGTGACCATGAACCAATTCCTCTGGGCTATGTAGAGCAAGTAGACATCAGCACACTAAGCATCCTTTAACTTAAGACTGACAGTGAGTCTCTCTGGTCACCTCAGAGACATTTGTAGGGCACTTAGCTAAAGTCACTTAGGAATTCAACAGAGCAATGTTTCTATGAGAGGCATGCTCCTGTCAACTGTTGAACATAGAAAGCTGCTAGGTATTTGTGGGTGTACATATGTGTGTGTATGTGTGAAACAATGAGATTGCCACAAATACATTGTACTCAAACTATTTTGAAAGTGAAAGTGTTAGTCACTCAGTCATGTCTGACTCTTTGTGACTACACAGACTGTAGCCCTCCAGGCTCCTCTGTCCATGGAATTCTCCAGGCAAGAGTACTGGAATGGGTAGCCATTTTCTTTTCCAGGGGATCTTCCCAACCCAGGGGTCAAACCCAGGTCTCCTGCATTACAGGCAGATTTTTTAACCATCTGGGCCACCAGGGACTTCTCAAATTAGTTTAAGTAACCACAACTGTGTTCCCTAGGCATCCTCTACTTTAGTTACCACAGTAATTATCACACATATCAAGACTCATTTGGCTTAATATTTTTGCTTCTCCAGCTGAAATCTAATTTACATAAAGTCAACATCTTCACTAAACAGCCCCCAATATTTAATATGACATATAACTTCTGAATATGTACTTATTAAATGAATGAATGGAGTATTCATTATAGGTTTCTTCTATTGTATCTAGTAAGATTCTTAGCCATAGGTATTATATAAATCACCAGACTCACCCACAGACAAGCAAATAGAAACACACACACACACACACACACACACACACACACCCTCTCAGTCTCTCTCTCAAAGCAGATTTTTCCTATTTCCATGCATTTCTCTTTTTACTAATTCTGATTAATCAAAAACTTAGCTCTGTCATGTACGAGCTATGTGACTTTGTTTGTTTCTCTGAATCAGTTTCCTCTTGTATAAGATGTTTATAACAATGGTTTCATGCAATGTAATTGTGAGGACTGATCAACAGAATCCATGTTAGGTACCTAGGCATAACCCCATCACTCTAAACGACAAGGCAGGTAGGAGAAAATGAAGAGTTTCAAAGGTGGTTTTCCCTGTTCACCAACTGAAGCAAGGCTTATATGAGTATATATTGGTTCCAGCTCTGTGGTTTTCCTTCTTAAGTAGAAGGAGCATTTTTTAAAAAGTAGATCTGGTAGTAATACAAAAAATAATTTTCCATATTTAGAAGGTTAGTAGTTTATGACAGCAAGAGCTCCCTGGAGAGAGATTCTTGATTAATTTTGAGGGTGAAGTGCCTGAAGGGAACAGCTGATGACAAAGCATTTAATTATAGAGTTCCTCTTTTACAGGTGACCTTAGTGTCACACATAAACCTATCAGAATTTCTTTCAGACACATAATGTGATGATGAGATGAATGTCCTAGACCTAGAAAAAAACGTATTTTTCCAGAATTATCGATCAAATTCTTAAGGTAAGAATTTAGGTCTGGACTGATCTCTGAGATTCAGAACTACTTTGAATTGTCATTTGATCTGACGTACTCTTTACACACGTCACTTGCAAACTTTTATAAACTGTTTCCACAAGCTGCACCAGGTTGAGGGTGAATTAGTTACTCAGAAAGAGACAGCAAACAATTTTTCCATGACCACGACTTAGGTATTAAATAATCCACTGTGTGTGTGTGTGTTTGTCCTCTGAATCTAAACATGAATGACTGAGTTGAAATTATACCTGACTTTGGATCATGTAGTTTAAAGATTTCTCCACTAATCTATTTCCAAGGAGCATCCTTGGGGACAATGAAGGCATGGGATAGTGTGAAAGAAGCTAACAGGGCAGGAATATGGGTTGACAAATGCTTCCTCAACACTTACTGCATTTCTACCTTAGCTTTCATTTATAAAGAGAAATCAGCTGCCAGAATTGTCTGAAAAATCACTGTTTCAGTTAACCAGTGCTTCAATTTATAGATGAGAGCCCAACTTTAATTCACTGTGGTATGCCTTGCCCAAGGGCAGAAAGCTGTCCTTTTTAGTCATTCGTGAACTAGAAGGAACATTTTTAGTCATCCATGAAAAAAGAACACTTTAATAATAAGTAGTCTCAGATGTTTAATTTTAATTTCATGACAAAGTAATTGAATGTATTAATCCTGATGTCATAGATGAGAAAATATTTGAACCGTTCTCAGTAGTAGCAGTCTTAAAGTCCAGATTTCTGCTAATAGTCTGCTGGAGGACATTCAAGCTTTCTCTGTTACTCTCCTCAGAAATTCTTCCAGCTTCCACCCAGTGCCCGGTTCCAAAACAAATCTCACAATTTTCAGTTCAGCTTGTTCCAGGAGCATCATGCTTCCAGGTACTAAATTTGCATGAGTTACCAGTTGCTATATAACAATATTCCCACAAATTTAACTACTTAAAATTATACACATTTATTATCTCACAAATCTCCCATGTGTCAAGTATCTGGGCATGCCTTTGCTGGTCCCAAGCCACAGTGCAAGACATTGGTCACAATTTCTTAGTTGGGATCAAAGTGTTGGTTGTGCCTGAGATCTCATCTGTGGTTCTACTAAGGAAAGATTTGCTTCCAAGCTCATTCAGGTTGTTGGCAGAATTCATTTACTTTTGGTTGTGAGACAGAAGATTTCAATATCTTGCCAGTTGTTGGCTGGAGACCCAAGGCTACCAGAGGCCACCTGTAGCTTGCTGAAGTGTTCCTCTTCAAAGCCACCAGCAGAGGGACTCCAGTCTGACAGGTACTGCAGTCTTATATAACAAAGTCACATAATCATGTGTGCATAATCACATACATTCCACCACTTTTGCCTTAATTTATTGGTCAGATGCAAGTCACAGGTCCATCTATATTTAAGGAGAAGGAATTATATCAAGGCATAAATATATATCCATATCTATCTATGCAGAGAGAGACATACATGTGATTGTATGTATATGCATATAAAATATACATAATATGTATACTAATATTAATTATAATATCATAATTATATAATAAAATAATTATATTATAGTTATATCCAGGGGATCTTCCCAACTCAGGGATTGAACCTGGGTCTCCTGCATTGCAGGCTGATTCTTTACCATCTGAGCCACCAGGGAAGCCCTTAACCTAATATATACAACTGCAAAAACATAATATAGAGTCAGGATATGACACAATTCATTGTTAATTCATCATGTTGACCACCTGGAAATAATTGAAGTTAAGTGACCCAATTTAGAAAAAACTTTTTTGGCCAGTAGATGATACTTAATATCCTAATTAGAGAGTCTAAAGTAAAAGAGTAGTATAATTGAAGTTATTGAAACTAAAGCCAAGAAAATCAGTCTCTTCATTTCGAGAGCATGAGAAGAGGTTGAATCAGGGACTTAAAGGAATGTTTACTAATTGGATGACCAAATAACTGGCACTTATTTTTTCCTCTATTTTTTCACTACCACATTTGTTAAAAGATTTCAAACATGGAATGTGTGACTATTGTGCTGCCAGTAGCTATCCTGGAAATATTTATCTCCCTAATGACCTGGCAGCTAATCAGCTTTGCTTTCATTTATCTACTTTAACTGTACATTCAAGACACCTATTACTGCTTAGCCTGTGAGTTCCCTTTCAATATTTAATGGTGGGGGCAGGTATGCAGGGTGCATTTGTCCTATGGTCTATCATTTATGATTGGATCAGGACATATTAAGTGTGTTAGATTATGGATAAAGCCACAGTTTTCAACCTAAGTGTAATAACACTCACATGTATGAAAATACAATTGAGGTGGGTCAAGAGAAGAATATTTGAGAAACACATGTATGATTATACGTTCTAAAGTTGACTTTTATAATAGTGAATGATATGGTCTGAATGCTTGTGTCACACAACATGAATGAGCGTGCCAGTTTTTCCACATCTTTGCTAACTCTTGGTATTGTCTTTTTGATTAGGACCATTCTAAGTGTAAGGAGTGGTCTAACTGTAATTTTAATTTACATTTCCATAGTGACTAATGAGGTTGAGCAACTTTTCATAAGCATGTTAACTTTCAATATATCTTCACTAGTGAAATCTCTACTCAAGCTTTGCCCATTTTTTTTTTAAACTAAAAACTTTTTTTTTAAGTTATTTATTTTTTGATCACGGCAAGAGGCATGTGGGATCTTGGTTTCCTGACCAAAGATCAAACCTGCATTCCCCATATTAGAAGTGCAGAGTCGTAACCACTGGAAAATTAAGGAAGTCCTAGCTTTGCCCATTTTTAAATTAGTAGTTTGTCTTATTATTGAGTTATAAGAATTCTTTATATATGCTGAATACAAGCTAGTATAGATGATTTGCAAATATTTTATCCCAATCTGTACCTTGTCTTTTTATTTTTTGCTTTTTGAAGTGCAATTTTAGTTTTTAAAAAATCTATTTCATCAATTGTTCAGTCTTCTGTGGCTCTCACTTTTGGTGTTGTGTATAAGAACTCTTTATGTTACACAAAGTCTCAACAATTTCTTCAACACTTTTATCTATGAATGCTATAATTTTAACTCTTACAGTTAAATCTACAATCCATGTTGATTTCATTTTTCCTTACAGTGTGAAGAAATGGTCTTAGTTAATATTTTTGGACATGGATATATAACTAATTTATTGTGATATGTTTTTACACTTTCATTTGAATTCAGTTAAGGCTAATGTACCTGAAATTCACTTAAACTAGGAGAATTGTCCTGAGAAAGATAGTCTAAGAATGAACTGTGGCCTTGGGTCATACCTTACTTATCCTTCTGACTAACTCATAGGAGGGAAAGAGATCTTCCATCTGTTTGATACCAGTCAAAACCAAAACAGAACTTCCCTCTTTCTTACTGTCTTAAAGAAGTTTCTACTGATTGCTTCTTTTCAGTGGAATTCTCTGTTGAAGACAAAATAAAAACTTTCTGAGTTTCTGTAGGAATGTTTAAAGGATTTGCTGTCAAAACACTTACAGGAAGAAAAACATGGGGGGTAGAGTAATAAGTATAATTGCTAATTAAAATATGTTGAAAATACACCAGTGCCTATCATCTAACATAAAGTCGTCCTGGATGTGGAATCACAAATGCTGAGTAATTTCCCCTTGTTGGTCTCCCCTGGAGAAGGCCACACCAGTCCTGGAAAATTTAAGATGTTTTTTTTTTCTTTTCAACTTAAGACGTTCTTATTGCTTCTCTGCAAAAATAATTGTCTCTTCTCAATTTTTTCTCTATATGTAGAGAGAAATGTCAGAATCAGTCTGAAGAGTCAATTGTCCCATTGTACACAACAGAAAGGAGTGATTAGTAGATGAATTGATAGTGCTTACCTTTGTAACATGAAAGCTAATCGCTTTGGGACTGATGTGAATAAAGCCATTTTTGTTCATGAATAAAAGTAAGCAATTTGAATGCCAATGATATATTAGATTCACAGTAGTTACAAAGTGATAATAACACCTCAACCAATACTTTCACTGCTACCACTCATAAAATATTTCTTTTAACCTACAAAACATTTGGATATGTACTTATAATCACAAGTTTAACTCATGAATTTTTGCATTTTTCTTCTAAATATTAACTAGAGTTAAATGTTATTTAAGAACACAGTAATTAATCCTATTACCCCCTGAGTGGATGAATAGTGCTTGTGTGGCTAAGTTGCTTCAGTCGTATTGTGTCCAACTCTTTGTGACTTCATGGACTGTAGCCCAACAGGTTTCAAGTGTGTATTTCCTAAAGACCACACTTTCTTATTCAATACAACTTCTGGATAACAATTTGTCCATTCATAGCCACTGAAAAACAGTTTGTACCTTTGAGCTCTCTGCTACTAAATCCAAGAGACAGCAATAAGAGCAAGTTTTGAGGATGTAGTTCAGTCTTCTGTTAGAGCAATGGTGCTCAAAATGTGGTCCTCAGACATCAGTCTCATCACTGAGTAAGATTAGAAACAATGCCGGTGGCAACTAGCAGTCGGTGTTTTGAAAAGCTCTCCAAGTCCTCCAAGTGATTCTGAGGTACACTCAAGTTTTAATAGCCACTAAAGTTAGTAAGTACTGATAAACTATAATTAGGCAGATTCCTATTCTATGAGCTAGTCTGTGTTCCCTTAGTCCTTCTAAATGAGCTTATCTCCAGTTCCCTTTAGAAGTGACTGTATCTGAATCTACATGCTCCAAGGCTACTGACATTGAAAAGCTCAGGGATGGGAAGGAGGGCCAGAACTCAGCTAAGGCTGAAAGCTGTGATGGAGGAAGGATGGCCAGGTTCTGAAAGGATGGCTCAGTGAACATGCTTGTGTTGGACACCCTAACCATGAGCGCAAGGTACAAGGTAGCACATTTCAGACACAGGAAACAGATGAGAAGAAACTGGTGCTGGAGTAAGCGAGGTGTCTAAGCAAATTAGGTCAAGTATCCTTCTCCTGAGGCCACATAGGATTCTTCCCAGGATGGTGGCCTAGTTGTAAATCCCTGTTATCAAGACTTGTTCTTGGTATAATAACCCACAATAACTAAGGGGAATGTTGCTACTTTTTTAATTTTTTTTTTTTACTTTTACTTTACAATACTGTATAAGTTTTGTACATTGACATGAATCCAGCATGGGTGTACATGCGTTCCCAAACATGAACCCCCTCTCCCACCTCCCTCCCCATAACATCTCTCTGGGTCATCACCATGTACCAGCCCCAAGCATGCTGTATCCTGCGTCGGACATAGACTGGCGATTTGATTCTTATACGATAGTATACATGTTACAATGCCATTCTCCCAAATCATCCCACCCTCTCCCTCTCCCTCAGAGTCCAAAAGTCCGTTATAAACATCTGTGTCTTTTTTGCTGTCTTGCATACAAGGTCGTCATTGCCATCTTTCTAAATTCCATATATATGTGTTAGTATACTGTATTGGTGTTTTTCTTTCTGACTTACTTCACTCTGTATAATAGGCTCCAGTTTCATCCATCTCATCAGAACTGATTCAAATGTATTCTTTTTAACGGCTGAGTAATACTCCATTGTGTATATGTACCACTGCTTTCTTATCCATTCATCTGCTGATGGACATCTAGGTTGTTTCCATGTCCTGGCTATTATAAACAGTGCTGCGATGAACATTGGGGTACACATGTCTCTTTCCATTCTGGTTTCCTCGGTGTGTATGCCCAGCAGTGGGATTGCTGGGTCATAAGGCAGTTCTATTTGCAATTTTTAAAGGACTCTCCACACTGTTCTCCAAAGTGGCTGTACTAGTTTGCATTCCCACCAACAGTGTAGGAGGGTTCCCTTTTCTCCACACCCTCTCCAGCATTTATTGCTTGCAGATTTTTGGATCGCAGCCATTCTGACTGGTGTGAAGTGGTACCTCATTGTGGTTTTGATTTGCATTTCTCTAATAATGAGTGATGTTGAGCATCTTTTCATGTGTTTGTTAGCCATCCGTATGTCTTTGGAGAAATGTCTATTTAGTTCTTTGGCCCATTTTTTGATTGGGTCATTTATTTTTCTGGAATTGAGCTGCATAAGTTGCTTGTATATTTTTGAGATTAGTTGTTTGTCAGTTGCTTCATTTGCTATTATTTTCTCCCATTCAGAAGGCTGTCTTTTCACCTTGCTTATATTTTCCTTTGTTGTGCAGAAGCTTTTAATTTTAATTAGATCCCATTTGTTTATTTTTGCTTTTATTTCCAGTATTCTGGGAGGTGGATCATAGAGGATCCTGCTGTGATTTATGTCGGAGAGTGTTTTGCCTATGTTCTCCTCTAGGAGTTTTATAGTTTCTGGTCTTACATTTAGATCTTTAATCCATTTTTTATAAAAAATAAATGTTTCTTGAATATTTTGTTTACTGTTTTAAATGTAGTTTTTAAAAATTGTTGTATTTTTAGAGTATTCTATTTTTTTTATTTTTGTTTTTTCCAATGGGGCTTCCCAGGGGGCTCAGTGGTAAAGAACCTGCCTGCCAATGCAGGAGATCTGACTTCAGTCTCTGGATCGGGAAGATTCCTTGGAGAAAGAAATGGCAACCCACTCCAGTATTCTTGCCTGGAGAATCCCCACAGACAGAGCAGCCTGGTGGGCTCCAGTTCATGGGGTCGCAAAGAGTTGGAAACAACTGAGCGACTAAACAACTAAGGGAAAGACGTGACACGTTTAACTTCCAATCCCTCTCTTCATTGTTTCTAAACATTTCCTTTCCAACCCATCAAGCATATGCTGCCTTTGTTTACCTTCTAAATGCTTCTAAAGAAGAGTTTGAGTTATGTCCTTTCACCATCTGAATGTTTGCAGAACTCCTATGTGTTTCCATAGCTAGGTCTATTCTTGTCAACCTGATATTTGGCCCTCAAATATGGATGTCAATTACGCCTCCATTCTTTCTTGTAACCGTTTCTCAATGTGTATGCTATTTCCACCAAACTGGACTATTTACTCTTCCTTGAATACTCCCAATGTTCTCTCCACTCTTATCCCATCTCATTTTGTTCCCTCCAACTCTAGTGATGCCTGCTACATAATACCTTTGCTGGATGTGATCTCATTCTCTCCCTACTTGTCCTACAGCATTCTTCTATAAACCTTAATTATTTCTGCACAGTGTGATAAGTGTGGTAGGGTGAAAACTGAACCTTGGTTTCCTTAGCACTCAGAATTATAGATCTCACAAATCTTTTTCAGTAAGGTATAGAATAAATGTAATTTTGGTTATATGTATTAACTTTTAATAGTATTATTCACTTAAATATAAGGGCAGTGATATAGAAAGTTACTGAAACATTAATTCCAAGGTCTCTCTGTAGTGATTTATTTATTCACTACATTTTTTATTATTCATCTTCAACATGTTAAATTTCTTATTAGATCACAAGATAGAATAAGTTGCTGCTTTTGTGCAAGATTTGCTAAAGAGGGAGAAACAGCCAGTAATAAATTAAAAAATACAAGGAGAAACAATATAATGCTTATAGTAATGAGCATTATACAAAAATAAAGAGGACAAGAGATAAAAAGTGGTGGGGGTGGCACTGTAATTATAGATAAAGTGGTCAGAGGACATCCTTTAGGAAGTCAGCCATTCTAGCAGAGAAATAATGACAAGCAAGAGTCAAGTCTCTGATAATCTGGTAAAATACACTGCAGTAGGCAGACATTGAAAAATAAAGAAAATTCCCACAAAGATCAGGAAATCGTCTAAGGAAGTCTGCTGAACAAATGTTCCTGCCCAGTTGGGCAAGCTTTTAGCTATCTTGGCTCCGTTTCCAAGGTTCTGAAGGTTTAAGCTAACCAACCCTCCCAGATTTGGGGGTTTTGCTTGCCACATGTTGAAGGTCAGAGGATGTGAGTGTGGGAAAGCTTCCCTCCTGAGTAAGAACACTCTGATCAGTATCTGATGAATTCCTCTTCTGATGTGAACAAATGCTTCCTTTACTCCGTGTGCTTTAAACTGATGCCAGAGTCCTCAAACTACGTGTTTCTTGCTATTTTTTCCCTCCTTTTTCCTTGTCTGCAAATCTTGAGCATATTCACATACATCATTTAACTAAACAAACAGGCATTACAGGAGCCTGTTCTAACTCTCTGTTGTTCCTGTGGCTAGACAGTTTTCTTATTTGAGTTTCCCGACATATTTCCCAATAAGAAGACATTATGTACTTCTGAGTACATGTTCCTTATAAAAGATTTTAGTTTTTAATTCACATAATTTTAATTAAGATAAAACCAAGCCTTCACTCCATTTTACATTGTTTACAAGTAATTGTTTTTACATTGTTTACAAGATCAAGAAATTGACATGTAACATAACAAATTAATGTTAACCAATTAAAATGTGACTGATATTTAACTCTTTCACCATTTAAAAAATGTTTTTCAATTGAAGGATAATTGTTTTACAATGCTGTATTAGTTTCTCTTTCACCATTTGAAGTATATTGACCAGATGTCCACTCTTAATATGTTAAAAGATAAAAAGCAAAATATAAAATTATTTTTAAGCCTACTCAATATGTAAATGCATTCATAAGCAAATTGTATTTATATATATATTTTTTTTCTTTTTTTAATATAAATTTATTTGTTTTAATTGGAGGCTAATTACTTTACAATACTGTATTGGTTTTGCCATACATCAACATGAATCCACCATGGGTATACACAAGTTCCCCATCCTGAACCCCCCTCCCACCTCCCGCCCCATACCATCTCTCTGGGTCATCCCACTGCACCAGCCCCAAGCATCCTGTATCATGTATAGTACCCGGACTGGCAATTCATTTCACATATGATATTATACTTGTTTCAATGCCATTCTCCCAAATCATCCCACCTTCTCCCTCTCCCACAGAGTCCATAAGACTGTTCTATACATCTGTGTCTCTTCTGCTGTCTCGCATACAGGGTTATTGTTACCATCTTTCTAAATTCCATTTATATGCCTTAGTATACTGTATTGGTGTTTTTCTTTCTGGCTTACTTCACTCTGTATAATACGCTCCAGTTTCATCTACCTCATTAGAACTGATTCAAATTTATTGTTTTTAATGGGTGAGTAATACTCCATTGTGAATATGTACCACAACTTTCTTATCCATTCATCTGCTGATGGACATCTAGGTTGCTTCCATATCCTGGCTATTATAAACAGTGCTGTGATGAACACTGGGGTACACGTGTCTCTTTCAATTCTGGTTTCCTCAGTGTGTATGCCCAGCAGTAGGATTGCTGGGTTGTACAGCAGTTCTATTTCCAGTTTTTTAAGGAATCTCCACACTGTTCTCCATAGTGGCTGTACTAGTTTGCATTCCCACCAACAGTGTAAGAGGGTTCCCTTTTCTCCACACCCTCTCCAGCATTTATTGCTTGTAGACTTTTGGACATCTTTTTTTGGGTGTTAGTTGTAAAAGGTCTTATAGGTCTTCATAGAACCGTTCTATTTCACCTTCTTCAGTGTTACTGGTTGGGGCATAGACTTGGATAACTGTGATATTGAATGGTTTGTCTTGGAAATGAACAGAGATCATTCTGCCGTTTTTGACATTGCATCCAAGTACTGCATTTCAGACCCTTTCGTTGACCATGATGGCTACTCCATTTCTTCTGAGGGATTTCTGCCCGCAGTAGTAGATATAATGGCCATCTGAGTTAAATTCACCCATTCCAGTCCATTTTAGTTCGCTGATTCCTAGAACGTCGACGTTCACTCTTGTCATCTCTTGTTTGACCACTTCCAATTTGCCTTGATTCATGGACCTGACATTCCAGGTTCCTATGCAATATTGCTCTTTACAGCATTGGACCTTGCTTCTGTCACCAGTCACATCCACATCTGGGTATTGTTTTTGCTTTGGCTCCATCCCTTCATTCTTTCTGGAGTCATTTCTCCACTGATCTCCAGTAGTTTGTTGGGCACCTACTGACCTGGGCAGTTCCTCTTTCAGTATCCTATCATTTTGTCTCTTCATACTGTTCATGGAGTTCTCAAGGCAAGAATATTGAAGTGGTTTGCCATTCCCTTCTCCAGTGGACCACATTCTGTCTGACCTTTCCACCATGACCCACCCTTCTTGGATTGCCCCATAGCATGGCTTAGTTTCATTGAGTTACACAAGGTTGTGGTCCTAGTAATAAGGAGTTCATGATCTGAGCCACAGTCAGCTCCTGGTCTTGTTTTTGTTGACTGTATAAGCATCTGAATGCAGAGTTCCAGAGAATAGGAAGAAGAGATAAGAAAGCCTTCTTCAGCGATCAATGCAAAGAAATAGAGGAAAACAACAGAATGGGAAAGACTAGAGATCCCTTCAAGAAAATTAGAGATACCAAGGGAACATGTCTTGCAAAGATGGGCTCGATAAAGGACAGAAATGGTGTGGACCAAACAGAAGCAGAAGATATTAAGAAGAGGTGGCAAGAATACACAGAAGAACTGGACAAAAAAGATCTTCACGACCCAGATAATCACGATGGTGTGATCACTCATCTAGAGCCAGACATCCTGGAATGTGAAGTCAAGTGGGCCTTAGAAAGCATCACTACGAACAAAGCTAGTGGAGGTGATGGAATTCCCATTGAGCTGTTTCAAATCCTGAAAGACGATGCTGTGAAAGTGCTGCACTCAATATGCCAACAAATTTGGAAAACTCAGCAGTGGCCATAGGACTGGAAAAGGTCAGTTTTCATTCCAATCCCAAATAAAGGCAATGCCAAAGAATGCTCAAACTACCACACAATTGCACTCATCTCACACGCTAGTAAAGTAATGCTCAAAATTCTCCAAGCCAGGCTTCAGCAATACGTGAACCGTGAAATTCCTGATGTTCAGGCTGGTTTTAGAAAAGGCAGAGGAACCAGAGATCAAATTGCCAACATCCGCTGGATCATGGAAAAGGCAAGAGAGTTCCAGAAAAACATCTATTTCTGCTTTATTGACTATGCCAAAAACTTTGACTGTGTGGATCACAATAAACTGTGGAAAATTCTGAGAGAGATGGGAACACCAGACCACCTGACCTGCCTCTTGAGAAATCTGTACGCAGGCCAGGATGCAACAGTTAGAACTGGACATGAAACAACAGACTGGTTCCAAATAGGAAAACGAGTACGTCAAGGCTGTATATTGTCACCCTGCTTATTTAACTTCTATGCAGAGTACATCATGAGAAACACTGGACTGGTAGAAACACAAGCTGGAATCAAGACTGCTGGGAGAAATCTCAATAACCTCAGGTATGCAGATGACACCACCCTTATGGCAGAAAGTGAAGAGGAACTAAAAGCCTCTTGATGAAAATGAAAGTGGAGAGTGAAAAAGTTGGCCTAAAGCTCAACATTCAGAAACGAAAATCATGGCATCCCATCACTTCATGGGAAATAGATATGGAAACAGCATCAGACTTTATTTTGGGGGGCTCCAAATCACTGCAGATGGTGACTGCAGCCATGAAATTAAAAGGCGCTTACTCCTTGGAAGAAAGGCTATGACCAACCTAGATAGCATATTCAAAAGCAGAGACATTACTTTGCTGACTAAGGTCCGTCTAGTCAAGGCTATGGTTTTTCCTGCGGTCATGTATGGATGTGAGAGTTGGACTGTGAAGAAGGCTGAACACGGAAGAATTGATGCTTTTGAACTGTGGTGTTGGAGAAGACTCTTGAGATTCCCTTGGACTGCAAGGAGATCCAACCAATCCATTCTGAAGGAGATCAGCCCTGGGATTTCTTTGGAAGGAATGATGCTAAAGCTGAAACTCCAGTACTTTGGACACCTCATGCAAAGAGTTGACTCATTGGAAAGGACTCTGATGCTGGGAGGGATTGGGGGCAGGAGGAGAAGGGGATGACCGAGGATGAGATGGCTGGATGGCATCACTGACTCAATGGACGTGAGTGTGAGGGACCCCGGGAGTTGGTAATGGAAAGGGAGGCCTGGCGTGCTCTGATTCATGGGGTCACAAAGAGTCAGACATGATTGAGCGACTGAACTGAACTGTGGTCCTAGTGTGATTAGATTGACTGGTTTTCTGTGAGTTGGTTTCCATGTGTCTGCTCTCTGATGCCCTCTTGCAGCACCTACCATCTTACTTGGGTTTCTCTTACCTTAGGCATGGGGTATCTCTTCACGGCTGCTCCAGTAAAGCGCAGCCGCTGCTCCTTACCTTGGACGAAGGGTATCTCCTCACTGCCACCCTTCCTGGCCTTCAAAATGGGATAGCTCCTTTAGGCCCTCCTGTGCCCACACAGCCACCACTCCTTGGCTGCCGCCCCTGGCCTCAGGCGTGGGGTTGCTCCTCCCGTGTGCCACCTCTCACCTCAGACACAGGGTAGCTCCTCTCGGCCATTGCTGTGCCATTGCAGCCTGGCACTCTCGGCCGCTGCCCCTGACCTCGGATGTGGAGTAACTCCTCTTAGCCACCGCCCTTCAGGCGTGGGGTCCTCACAGCTTCTGCCCCTGACCTCGGACGTGGGGTAGCTCCTCTCGGCTGCATTTAGTGGAAAAGTAGGAAGTCAAGAAACACCTGGAGTAACAGGCAAATTTGGCCTTGGAATGTGGAATGAAGCAGGACAGAGACCATAGAGTTTTGCGAAGAAAATGCACTGGTCATAGCAAACACCCTCTTCCAACAACACAACAGAAGACTCTACACATGACATCACCAGACGGTCAACACTGAAATCATATGGATTATATTCTTTGCAGCCAAAGATGGAGAAGCTCTATACAGTCAACAGAAACAAGACCAGGAGCTGACTGTGGCTCAGATCATGAAATCCTTATTACCAAATTCAGACTGAAATTGAATAAAGTAGGGAAAACCACTAGACCATTCAGGTATGACCTAAATCAAATCCCTTATGATTATACAGTGGAAGTGAGAAATAGATTTAAGGGACTAGATCTGATAGATAGAGTGCATGATGAACTATGGAATGAGGTTCATGACATTATACAGGAGACAGGGATCAAGACCATCTCATGGAAAGAAATGCAAAAAAGCAAAATGGCTGTCTGGGGAGGCCTTACAAATAGCTGTGAAAAGAAGAGTAGTGAAAAGCAAAGGAGAAAAGGAAAGATATAAGCATCTCAATGCTCAGTTCCGAAGAACAGCAAGGAGAGATAAGAAAGCCTTCTTCATTGATCAATGCAAAGAAATAGAGGAAAACAACAGAATGGGAAAGACTAGAGATCTCTTCAAGAAAATTAGAGATACCAAGGGAACATTTCATGCAAAGATGGGCTTAATAAAGGACAGAAATGGTCTGGACCTAACAGAAGCAGAAGATATTAAGAAGGGATGGCAAGAATACACAGAAGAACTGGACAAAAAAGATCTTCATGACCTGGATAATCACGATGGTGTGATCACTCACCTAGAGCCAGACATCCTGGAATGTGAAGTCAAGTGGGCCTTAGAAAGCATCACTATGAACAAAGCTAGTGGAGGTGATGGCATTCCAGTTGAGCTGTTTCAAATCCTGGAAGATGATGCTGAGAAAGTACTGCACTCAATATGCCAGCCAATCTGGAAAACTCAGCAGTGGCCACAGGACTGGAAAAGGTCAGTTTTCATTTCAATCCCAAATAAAGGCAATGCCAAAGAATGCTCAAACTACCACACAATCCACACAATTGCACTCATCTCACACGCTAGGAAAGTGATGCTCAAAATTCTCCAAGCCAGGCTTCAGCAATATGTGAACCATGAAATTCCTGATGTTCAAGCTGGTTTTAGAAAAGGCAGAGGAACCAGAGATCAAATTGCCTACATCCGCTGGATCATGGAAAAAGTCAGAGAGTTCCAGAAAAACATCTATTTCTGCTTTATTGACTATGCCAAAGCCTCTGACTGTGTGGATCACAATAAACTGTGGAAAATTCTGAGAGAGATGGGACTACCAGACCACCTGACCTGCCTCTTGAGAAATCTGTACGCAGGCCAGGATGCAACAGTTAGAACTGGACATGGAACAACAGACTGGTTCCAAATAGAAAAAAGAGTATGTCAGGCTGTATATTGTCACCCTGCTTATTTAACTTCTATGCAGAGTGCATCATGAGAAATGCTGGACTGGAAGAAACACAAGCTGGAATTAAGGTTGCCAGGAGAAATCTCAGTAACCTCAGATATGCAGATGACACCACCCTTATGGCAGAAAGTGAAGAGGAACTAAAAAGCCTCTTGATGAAAGTGAAAGTGGAGAGTGAAAAAGTTGGCCTAAAGCTCAACATTCAGAAAACGAAGATCATGGCATCTAGTCCCATCACTTCATGGGAAATAGATTGGAAACAGCGTCAGACTTTATTTTGGGGGGCTCCAAATCACTGCAGGTGGGGACTGCAGTCATGAAATTAAAAGACGCTTACTCCTTGGAAGAAAGGTTATGACCAACCTAGATAGCATATTCAAAAGCAGAGACATTACTTTGCCAACTAAAGTCCGTCTAGTCAAGGCTATGGTTTTTCCTGCGGTCATGTATGGATGTGAGAGTTGGACTGTGAAGAAGGCTGAACACGGAAGAATTGATGCTTTTGAACTGTGGTGTTGGAGAAGACTCTTGAGAGTCCCTTTGACTGCATGGAGATCCAACCAGTCCATTCTGAAGGAGATCAGCCCTGGGATTTCTTTGGAAGGAACGATGCTAAAGCTGAAACTCCATTACTTTGGCTACCTCATGCTGAAGATTGACTCATTGGAAAAGACTCCTATGCTGGGATGGATTGGGGGCAGGAGGAGAAGGGGATGACCGAGGATGAGATGGCTGGATGGCATCACTGACTCGATGGACATGAGTCTGAGTGAATTTCAAGAGTTGGTGATGGACAGGGAGGCCTGGTGTTCTGCGATTCATGGGGTCACAAAGAGTCAGACACGACTGAGCGCCTGAACTGAACTGAACTGAACTGAGACTTTTGGAGGAGAAGGCAATGGCACCCCACTCCAGTACTCTTGCCTGGAAAATCCCATGGATGGAGGAGCCTGGTGGGCTGCTGTCCATTGGGCCCCTAAGAGTCACTTTCATGCATTGGAGAAGGAAATGGCAACCCCCTCCAGTGTTCTTGCCTGGAGAATCCCAGGGACGTGGAGCGTGATGGGCTGCACTATGGGGTCGCACGGACTCAAGACACGACTGAAGTGACTTAGTAGCAGCCACAGCAGCAGCACACTTTTGGATAGCAGCCATTCGGACTGGCATGAAGTAGTACCTCAATGTGGTTTTGATTTGCATTTCTCTGATAATGAGTGGTGCTGAGCATTGTTTCATGTGTTTGTTCAAAGCCATCTGTATGTCTTCTCTGGAGAAATGTCTATTTAGTTCTTTGGCCCATTTTTTGATTGGGTCATTTATTTTTCTGGAATTGAGCTGCAGGTGTTGCTTGTGTATTTTTGAGATTAATTGTTTGTCAGTTGATTCATTTGCTATTATTTTCTCCCATTCTGAAGGCTGTCTTTTCACCTTACTTATAGTTTCATTTGTTGTGCAAAAGCTTTTAAGTTTAATTAGGTCCCATTCATTTTTTCTTTTATTTCCAATATTCTGGGAGGTGGGTCATAGAGTATCCTGCTGTGATTTATGTCAGAGAGTGTTTTGCCTATGTAAGTTTCTGGTCTTACATTTAGATCTTTAATCCATTTTGAGTTTATTTTTGTGTATGGTGTTAGAAAGGGTTCTAGGTTCATTCTTTTACATGTGGTTGACCAGTTTTCCCAGCACCACTTGTTAAAGAGATTGTCTTTTCTCCATTGTATATTCTTGCCTCCTTTGTCAAAGATAAGGTGTTCATAGGTGTGTGGATTTCTGGGCTTCCTATATATATATTATATATGTGTGTGTGTGTGTGTGTGTGTGTGTGTGTGTGTGTGTGTGTGTATAAAAGTTGGTGTCTCAAAGTGCTGACTTCTCTCTCCTTTGCTATTTATTTGTAGAGTGATGAGATTGCTTAAATAAATTTCTGTTACCAATCTTGGTTCTCTACTTGACTCTGTCAGCAGAACTGCTGTTAAACTTTAAAAATCAGTAAAGAAGTAGCTAAAAGGAACTATTTGTAAAACATTCAATGAACAATTGCTCAAAGAATGATTTACCACCAAAGCATTAACACTGGACATTAAATCCACTTGCTCTTCCTCCAAATCTGTGATCATGCACAAATCTCTGGGTTAAACTCTTTTCATGGGACAGAATTCAAGACAAACCTCGTCACATAAAAGGCAGGAAGAGGGGGTTCTAGACCTGTCTCTGCTACTCCACTGCATGACCTTTAGCTACACTCATCCTTGTTTGAACTCTACTTTTATGGTTTATAACATGATGGCCTATTCTACAAGACATCTGGAGTTCTTTGTGGTTTTCAATTTCTGACCCTAAGGTTTCTTTTGGCCTGTTTGTTTCCAGTGGGTACACAATCTGAGTCCTCTACAATAGCTCTCCCTTGTGGAGGCTGATTTATGAGCCAGATTCACTGCTCTTTCATTTTCGGGAGTAGTGAATACAGAGGAATGAGCTAGGGGGCTCAAACAGGAGGAGGGAAGAGAAGAGGGGAGATGCCTCTGAGGGTTGGGAGTAGGTAGCTACACACGTTGCCCCACCATACTTAAGAGCAAATGATTTGCACAAGCTTCTGTGAGTGCATTACTCTCAACAGGAAAGTACCTTCAGGTGAGTGTTGATAAAGGAACTGCTGAGCCTCTTCTCTCTCGTTCTTCAGGCTTGCCATCAGAGCCAAACCACATGTTGGAAGCTATACCCAAGAATGGTTGAGGCATTTCCTTTTCTGGGAGAACAATACTGAATCAGGTCAGCATCTATTCTAAGAGATAAATAACTTTCTTTGGTGCTATAAAAACACAGCACAGCCTAGTTTTCTGAAGATTTCATATTCACAGATGGAATACTGGAGATGAGTCCATAGTGTGTGAACATGAATCTCTGTAAGGTTGATTGATGTGCAGTGTTTTTTCAGTAAGTGAAACTAGATGCCTCCCACCATCTGGAGTCTGGTGGCCATTAACTCTAAATTAAGATCAGAACGGACAGTTTACAGTTTTGAGTTATACTTATTTGCTGCATTTAATAAGGTAAATTATATTGAATTGAAAGACATTAGAGAATTTTAGAATTCCTGAAAGTTTTGGTTTGTATTCTTTGTATATATCGAATATGTTCTCCATTTGAAAAAAAGTTTGCATATAGTTTTTCAAATGTTCGATACCCATAATAAAAAGAAATACTTGTTATAGACTGTGTTTGTTTTGCCCCCAAATTCATATGTTGAAACTATAATCCCCCGATATGATAGAAGTTAGAGATAGGGCATTTTAGAGGTCATTAAGTCATGAGAGTAAAGCTTCCATGATGGGATCAGTGTCCTTATAAGAAAAACTAGAGCCCTCCCTCTCTGTCACGTGAAGATAAAAATGAGATGTCTATCTGCAAACAGGAAGAGAGCTCTCAGTGGGAACTGAATCTGCCTGAACCTTGATCTTGGACTTGCCAGCCTTCAGAACTGTGAGAAATAAACGCTTGTTGTTTAAGCCACCCATTCCATAGTAATTTGTTATAGTAAGCTGAGCAGACCAGGACAGTGTGTTTGATCTCTGTCATGGCAACTCTTACTGACTTCTGAAAGAAGACAGTGCTTTGAGAAAAGCAGTGTGGTGCCTGATCATGTGACCAATCTGCTAGGAAGTGCCTCTGTCTTCTCCCGAGGAAGTTACCATTTTGGTTTATTGGCTATTTTGATATTTTAAATAACAAAGTTTCCCATTTGAAATATAAAACTGGAAGATAAAATTCCTGCTTTTTGAAAGGTCTGAAATGTCTGTATCATCTGGTTGAACAGGTCTTTTAACTTTTTGGAGGCTTCTCATTTAAAAGCAAGGAACTTTAAAAATTAAATTAAAAATTATCATGGTCTGTGCTGCGCTTCTTCATTCAGTCATATCCAACTCTTTGCGAGCCCATGGACTGTATCCATGGGGATGCTCCAGGCAAGAATACTGGAGTGGGTTGCCATGCCCTCCTCCAGAGGGTCTTCACAGCCCAGGGATTGAATCCAGGTTTCTCGCATTGTAGGCAGATTCTTTACTGTCTGAGCCACCAAGGAAGCCCCCCAAATATCCCACTTACAGCTAATTGTTATGTCTTCAGTCTGCCCATTTCTTCATCATTTGAAAAAAAATTTCCTAGTTCATTGGGCTTCTGATACTTAATGCATGGAGCTGAATTGTAAAGGTGACTAGAAAACTGACAGTCAAGACCCAATCCTGCAAGCCAAACGAGGCACACTCACAGGTGACCTGCATAGGAAATTAGATGGGGTGTTACTAGCCACCTCCAGAGTCCCTTCTAATTACCATATCAGTGGAGCCAAAATGCCCACTTCCCCATCACATTCACCATCTTTACACTTCTGAGAATCCACCAGCTCTACTGTCTGTATTTCTTGCTTTGAATCTATATGGGAATAATTAACAAAGCCATACTAAAGCATTCAGGATCTTCATACTATTTTTCCTCCCTACCACAAAAGTAAAACTGAGCATTGATGGCACAGTTATTAAATACTACCCAAGGCAGGACATGTTGGCTGGCGATACCAGATATTAAATATCCAATTCATGATTTTACTGGTACCAATTCCCTGAAGGTATTGTTGAGGTAACCATGGTAAAGCAGCCTGTTTTTCCTATACTCATTCATTTTTCAATTAAGATGAAAAGCATAGCTCTTCCTGCTTTATGAGAAGTTGGTTTCACAATTCTGAGTTTATAAGAAACTCAATTCATTTGGGGGAGAAATGTATTAAAACATGTTAATTTTTTCTGAAATCTTTTCAGGGTGTCTCCTCAAATCTCTTTTGAATCTCAATGTGGATCTATCTTCCCATTAGACATATATTTACAAAAAACAAAGAGTTTTTGTATTTAATTGTAGTTACATTTAGAGAAGTCTTGTGAAAATAGGCATCTCTTGCTTCCATACAAAACCTTGGCAGGATCTCTCTGAGCTTTTTTTTTTTTTTTTTTTTTTTTCAGTTTTGTAACGGAGTTGTATGTAAAACCACAAAATCTAATATAAAACTGGAAAATAAGGAATATAAAAACCCTCCCTTGACTTAATTTTAAAGAAAATCTAGACTACAGATATAGAGCCATACATATTAAAAAGATAATAAAAATACAAATGCAGGAGGGCTACAATATTCAGAGCATGCATGTCTATTAAAGTCTCCTTTTATTTCCAATCCATTATGTCTGCATAAAAGTGTACATCTAATTGAAAGTGCTTATGTCAGTGCAAACGATCAAATCTGAACAATGTCAGCACTCCAGCCTCTGGAACATGTACCAACAGAGCACAGCCTGACTGTGCGTCATTCCAGTCAGACAGGAGGAGCTACTTACTTCCCTAAAGAGACAAACTGTTGAGTGATGGCTACATATGAATGGGAACTGGACATATGAAGAGAGAAAGGTTTTCATCATCAACTATTCTTGCTGTTAATGTACCTGAGATAAGATTTATTTTGAACAAAAACCTATGGAAATACTTTCCTTCCCACAGTCTTCCTTTAGACATCAAGATTTCCCAGGTGCAAGGTCATTAGGACAAGGCCTTTAGTGTTCAAAGAAAGTTCTTATGACCTAATTAGTAGGAATCACTGAAGCTGCTACTTAACAGCAAAGTCACTTAGCCATTCCTGACTTTAGACAGTGAAAGATGAGGGACTAAACACATGTACTCCAGCTTGGAAATCCATTAGCCTTCTCAGTTCACTTCAGTTGCTCAGTTAGGTCCAACTCTTTGCAACCCCATGGACTGCAGCATGCCAGGATTTCCTGTCCACCACCAACTCCTGGAGCTTACTCAAACTCATGTCCATCGAGTTGGTGATGCCATCCAACCATTTCATCCTCTGTCGTCCCCTTCTCCTCTCTCCTTCAATTTTTCCAGGCATCAGGGTCTCTTCCAATGAGTCAGTTCTTTGCATCAGGTGCCCAAAGGATTGGACTTTCAGCTTCAGCATTAGTCCTTCAAATGAATATTCATGATTTATTTCCTTTAGGATTGACTGGTTTGATCTCCTTGCAATCGCAGGGACTCTCAAGAATTTTCTCCAACACCACAGTTCAAAACCATCAATTCTTCAGCACTCAGCTTTCTTTATAGTCCAACTCTCACATCCATACATGACTACTAGAAAAACCACAGCTTTGACTAAATGGACATTTGCTGGCGAAGTAACATCTTTGCTTTTTAATATACTGTCTCGGTTGGTCATAGCTTTTCTTCCAAGAAGCAAGCATCTTTTAATTTCACGGTTGCAGTCACCATCTGAGTGATTTGGGAGCCAAAAAAATAAAGTCTCTCTCTGTTTCCATTGTTTACCCATCTAGATGCTATGAAGTGATGGTACCAGATGCCATGATTTTAGTTTTCTTTGACGTTTAAGCCAAATTTTTCATCCTCCTCTTTCACTTTCATCTAGAGGCTCTTTAGTTCTTCGCTTTCTGACATAGGGTGGTACCATTTGCATATCTGAGATTATTGATATTTCTCCCAGCAAACTGGATTCCAGCTTGTGCTTCATCCACTCTGGCATTTTGCATGATGTACTCTGCATATAAGGTAAATAAACAGGGTGACAATATACAGCCTTGATGTACTCCTTTCCCAATTTGGAACAAGTTTGTTGTTCTATGTTCAGTTCTAACTCTTGCTTCTTGACCTGCACACAAATTTCTCAGGAGTCAGGTCAGGTGGTCTGGTATTCCCATTTCTTGAAGAATGTTCCACAGTTTATTGTAATTCACATAGTCAAAGTCTTTGGCATAGCCAATAAAGCAGAAGTAAATGTTTTCTGGAAGTTTCTTGCTTTTTTGATGATCCATTGGATGTTGGCAATTTGATCTCTGGTTCCTCTGCCTTTTCTAAATCCAACTTGAACATCTGGAAGTTCATGGTTCATGTACTATTGAATCCTGGCTTAGAGAATTTTTAGCATTATTCTGTTAGCGTGTGAGATGGGTGCAATTGTCGGTAGTTTGAACACTGTTTGGCATTGCCTTTCTTTGGGATTGGAATGCAAACTGACATTTTCCAGCTCTGTGGCCACTGCTGAGTTTTCCAAATTTGCTGGCATATTGAGTGAAGCACTTTCACAGCATTATCTCAGGATTTGAAAAAGCTCAACTAGAATTCCATCACCTGCACTAGCTTTGTTTGTAGACTTCTATTACTTTTGAAATAAGACTAGACTGGAAATACGTTCAGTTCAGTTGCTCAGTCGTGTCAACTATTTGCAATCCCATGAATCACAGCACGCCAGGCTTCCCTGTCCATCACCAACTCCCAGAGTTCACCCAAACTCATGTCCATTGAGTCGGTGATGCCATCCAGCCATATCATCCTCGGCGGTCCCCTTGTCCTCCTGCCCCCAATCCCTTCCAGCATCAGGGTCTTTTCCAATGAGTCAACTCTTCACATGAGGTTTCCAAAGTATTGGAGTTTCAGATTCAACATCAGTCCTTCCAATGAACACCCAGGACTGATCTCCTTTGGAATGGACTGGTTGGATCTCTTTGCAGTCCAACGGACTCTCAAGAGTCTTCTCCAACACCACAGTTCAAAAGCATCAATTCTTCAGCACTCAGCTTTCTTCACAGTCCAACTCTCACATCCATACATGACCACTGGAAAAACCATAACCTTGGCTAGATGGACCTTTGTTGGCAAAGTAATATCTCTGCTTTTCAATATACTATCTAGGTTGGTCATAACTTTCCTTCCAAAGAGTATGCGTCTTTTAATTTCATGGCTGCATTCACCAACTGCAGTGATATTCAAGACCCCCAAAAGAAAATCTGACACTGTTTCCACTGTTTCCCCATCTATTTCCCATGAAGTGATGGGACTAGATGCCATGATCTTCGTTTTCTGAATGTTGAGCTTTAGGCCACCTTTTTCACTCTCCTCTTTCACTTTCATCAAGAGGCTTTTTAGTTCCTCTTCACTTTCTGCCATAAGGGTGGTATCATCTGCATATCTGAGGTTATTGAGATTTCTTCCGGCAATCTTGATTCCAGCTTGTGCTTTTTCCAGCCCAGCGTTTCTCATGATGTACTCTGCATAGAAGTTAAATAAGCAGGGTTATAATATACAGCCTTGACGTATTCTTTTTCCTATTTGGAACCAGTCTGTTGTTCCATGTCCAGTTCTAACTGTTGCTTCCTGACCTGCATATAGGTTTCTCAAGAGGCAGGTCAGGTGGTCTGGTAGTCCCATCTCTCTCAGAATTTTCCACAGTTTATTGTGATCCACACAGTCAAAGGCTTTGGCATAGTCAATAAAGCAGAAATAGATGTTTTTCTGGAACTCTCTTGCTTTTTCCATGATCCAGCAGATGTAGGCAATTTGATCTGTGGTTCCTCTGCCTTTTCTAAAACCAGCTTGAACATCAGGAAGTTCACAGTTCACATATTGCTGAAGCCTGGCTTGGAGAATTTTGAGCATTACTTTACCAGCATGTGAGATGAGTGCAATTGTGTGGTAGTTTGAGCATTCTTTGGCATTGCCTTTGTTTGGGATTGGAATGAAAACGGACCTTTTTCTGTCCTGTGGCCACTGCTGAGTTTTCCAGATTGGCTGGCATATTGAGTGCAGCACTTTCTCAGCATCATCTTCCAGAATTTGAAACAGCTCAACTGGAATTCCATCACCTCCAGTGGCTTTGTTCATAGTGATCCTTTCTAAGGCCCATTTGACTTCACATTCCAGGATGTCTGGCTCTAGATGAGTGATCACACCATCGTGATTATCTGGGTCATGAAGATCTTTTTTGTACAGTTCTTCTGTGTATTCTTGCCACCTCTTCTTAATATCTTCTGCTTCTATTAGGTCCATACCATTTCTGTTCTTTATTAAGCCCATCTTTGCAAGACATATTCCCTTGGTATCTCTAATTTTCTTGAAGAGATCTCTAGTCTTTCCCATTCTGTTGTTTTCCTCTATTTCTTTGCATTGATCAATGAAGAAGGCTTTCTTATCTCTCCTTGCTGTGCTTTGGAACTGTGCATTCAGATGCTTATATCTTTCTTTCTCCTTTGCTTTTCACTTCTCTTCTTTTCACAGCTGTTTGTAAGGCCTCCTCAGACAGCCATTTTGCTTTTTTACCTTTCTTTTCCATGGGGATGGTCTTGATCCCTGTCTCCTGTACAATGTCAGGAACTTCTGTCCATAGTTCATCAAGCACTGTATCAGATCTAATCCCTTAAATCTATTTCTTACTTCCACTGTATAATCATAAGGGATTTGATTTATGTCATACCTGAATGGTCTAGTGATTTTCCCCACTTTCTGATATTTAAGTCTGAATTTGGCTATAAGGAGTCATGATCTGAGCCACAGTCAGCTCCCAGTCTTGTTTTTGCTGACTCTATAGAGCTCTCCATGTTTGGCTGAGAAGAATATAATCAATCTGATTTTGGTATTGACCATCTGGCGATGTCATTGGAAATAAGGTCACATTTAAAAGAAAAGCGTCTGTGTAGTTCTCCATGGATCCATACTACAGTCTAGGGGAGACAGTATTGCAAAGAGATTAAAAAGTTTGGGAATCAGAAGAAATTGAGAACAAAAGCCTTCCTTAAGTGAAAAACTGAAGTTGCTCAGTCGTGTCCGACTCTGCGACCCCATGGGCGGTAGCCTACCAGGCTCCACCGTCCATGGGATTTTCCAGGTAAGAATACTGGAGTGGGCTGCCATTTCTTTCTCCAGGGAAAGCCTTCCTTAGTTATTAACAAACTGTGTAACCAATGTTTAATTATTTATACCATGTCAAGTTTGTTGTCTAGGTTATGTTAAACATATATAATTATCTTGAAGAATTTTTATGTAAAGTCAGCAATTTATCTTTCTTAAATATTTAATAGGATTCCTTTGTAAAATGACTTGGGCTTTAAGGCTTTTTATGGGAAATTTTTAATTAAAATTTAATCTCTTAGTAGCTAGAAAATAAATGATAATAAGTGCTTTTCTAGGAACTTTGCCATATTATCTAAGTTTTCAAATGTGTGGCTATAAAACAGTTTATAACAGAATCTTACATATAATTTTTTGTTATCATAAAGATTATAGGGCTTAATTTACTTTTGTAAGAATTCATGACACTGGTAATCTGCACCTACTTTTAAAATTTCTTGATTAATAACACCAGGAATTTACCAATGTTGTTAGTTTATTCAATTAAAAGATTTGGTTTCACTAATCTTCTCTACTGTATACATGTCGTCTAGTGCATTTTTTTCTGATTTTATCAGCATTATTTTATTCATCATGATTTTTCTGGGTTCAAGTTGCAATTACTTTTCTGATTTCTTGAAATTATTACAAATTTTTTTGGGCTTCCCAGGTGGCACAGTGGTAGAGAACCCACTTGCCAAAGCAGGAGACATAAGAAATGTGGGTTTAATCCCTGGGTCAAGAAGATCCCCTGAAGAAAGAAATGGCAACCCACTTGAATATTCTTGCCTGTAAAATCCCATGGATGGGAGAGTATGGCAGACTACAGTCCATGGGGTTGCAAAGAATCTGACAAAACTGAGCAACTAACCCATGATAGGAAATTATGAAAGCGTTTTCTTTTCCTCTTAAAGTAATCCACCTAGAAACAAGAACTTTATTTTGCCAAAATAGTTTATCGTGTTTATCAGGTATTTGTTTTTTATATCTGGTACTCCTGACATGAAAAGAGCTAAGTTCTACTCACAATATGAAACTCTCTGAAATTGCTGTCATCAAAATTACATCAAAACAACTGAACCTGAGTATCAGTGAAATGCCCTAGCTGACTTTTGTGCACAGGCAGCAGCAACAGAATCTCTAAAGACAGTGGCAAATGCGAATGAATTCCACTCTGCTTCTTCAAAAAATGACTTCTCGTTGTCAGATTATTGCCATCCTGATATCCTTAGAACATGGCAACTTTCCCTTCCAGATAAATTAAGATGGGTAAACAATGGCTGTAAATTAAAAGAACAGCTGGGGCTAAGGAAAACCCAGCTCCCTGGAAAACCACATTTTGGTTTTTGCGTTCCTTTACCCACTGTAATACATTTTAAAAAACTAGTTTTGCCCCTAGAGGCCTCTGACTTCCTCCTTCTGAACCTTTTCAACTTGAACTTTGGATGACCATCTCACAGCTGAAAAAGATTCCACTTGATACTTTATCCTGTACAGACTCTGGAGATCTACGAATTAAAATTAAACCAGAGAGATGATATGGGGAGGGTGGTGGGAGGGGGGTTCAGCATTGGGAACTTATGTACACCCGTGGCGGATTCATGTCAATGTATGGCAAAACCAGTACAGTACTGTAAGTAAAATAAAATAAAATAAATTTTTTAAAAAAATGAACAGAAGTAGCTGACATCACCATAGGTCATTTCTGCTCAAGATACCAGATCAAGGCTTTATACTTTAACTAACATACATGCTTAGTAGCTCAATTGTGTCTGACTTTGCGACCCATTGGCCTGTAGCCCTCCAGACTCCTCTGCCCAAGGGATTTTATTGGGCAAGAATACTGGAGGTTGCCACTGGTGGGTTGCCATTTCCTTCTCCAGGGGATCTTCCCTACCCAGGGATTGAACCTGCATCTCCTGTGTCTCCTGCACTGCAGGCAGATTCTCTATCTACTGAATTTCAGGGAAGAAAACCCTCTCATTTCTTTCCTTGACTTTGGTTTGGACCTGGAAAGATAATACCATCACCCATATCTCTCAGTTAGCTGCTAAGGGGAATAAACTCTGGAATTTAGAACAATTTTTTTGTTTCAGGATAGGAGATTCTCTCCCCATATATATTAAAAATATGACTATTCTTGTCTTTGGAATAAATATAAATGAGAATATCATGCATATTCTGTTATGAAAATAGCTACATGGCAAAAATATTTAGATTCTCTGGACAAAGTTCTTGATAACAGGATTGCCTCTTTTATCTGGCTATTTACCCCTTGTCCCTTCCCCATTTCTATAAAAGTCTTTCAATTTATCCATTACTTAGAGGACCTTTTTATTTACTAGATGGTATGCTGCACAATTCATGAACTGTTGAACAAAAACTAATTATATCTTCACATTTACTCAGTTCAATTTAAGAATTGGACACAGATCCAAGAAATAGAAATACAATATGTTTGGATAAGTACAGGGAGAGAAAATGAGTTGAATTCTGAACTTTTTGGACTGTATGTACCTAATCCAACACTTAATGAGTTTTCCCAGGTTGAAGAGCTGGCGATTATTTGAAGGAGGGTTTCAGAAAAAAAGCAGTGTAAAAACATAAGACAGTGTCATGAAGTCCAAGAAAGAAGAAATGGTACTTGAAGTAGCAATGTAATATCAAAAATGTTAAATAAAAATCAAGAAAAGACAACCATATTTGGCAATTAGCTTCTGGTTACTTTAGTGAGAGGAATTCCAGTAAAGTGTGACAGAGCCAGTGCCAAGTCACTTCAGTCGTGTTCGATTCTTTGTGACCCCATGGACTGTAGCCCACCAGGCTCCTCTGTCCATGGGATTCTCCAGGCAAGAATACTGGAGTGGGTTGCCATTTTCTTCTCCAGGGGGTCTTTCTGACCCAGGGATAGAACCCATGTTTCCTATGTCTCTTAGCAATGGCAGATAGGTTCTTTATCACTAGTGCCACCTGGGAAGCCCAATAAAGTGAAGGACATAGAAATAAAATTGTAATGGGTTGCATGAATAAGATAGGAAGAGATGAAAACAAACATTTTACATGGACTACTCCTTCAGTGAGACTGATTATAAGTGAGATAAGGAAGCTTAAAAATGGGATTTTTCTAGTAAGGAGTTATGGAAAAGATATAAGCAAAGGCATGAGTATAAACAGTGCTACAGAAATTGCTGGGTTGGGGAAAGGGTTGCATAAAGAGAAGAGAGCTAATTACATTATTTTTAAGTGAACCTATATCTGAAGATGCTCTTTAGTCGGATTTGTTCCAGAGGTATACATTAACAATGAAAGTGTATGAAAACAGATGTTCAAAGTCCACTGGGAATTTCCAAGGTATGGTTTCAGACCCTTCTTTCTTTGATTTCCTGTGAACTATAGATGAAAAACAGACCTGATCTAACAGCTTTAATGTGATGAGTGAGGGTTTATGTTAAAAACACTGGGTATTAAATTTAAATAACTTGCTCAGGTGTTGTTGCCTGTTGGGAATTTTCATGATAACTATCTATCTTTGTAACTTAATCACATAAATAACTGATAATTGTTTGAAACAGAAATATTTCATTTCTATTTTAACTGTAGGAATAGTATTTATACTTTCATAGGCTTTAAATCTCATTGACATTTATCTAGAATGAATTTAGCTAGAAATGTTATAAGTAGGAAGACTTCATCCTCTAAGTCACTTATAGATGCCTTGGACATTTTAAAACTATACACTATCTTTGTTTTAAACTTTGTGAAGATAACTTGATTGTCCTTATTCTCTATGCACAAGGACAAGTCACATTTTATTTAAAAATTATATTTCCCATGATCAGAGAATTAAAAAGAAAACAACCACTCCCCCCAACTTAGTAACATCACATGGTAATTTCAGAAGTTTGAAACAGACCTCTAATTCACTTATTTACTTTACATATAATGAGGTCAAAGCCAAAAAATGTGCAAGAAACCATGAAAGCCCTCACAGTCAATTATGAGGGAATGTCAAATGAGAAATAAACATAGGTCTTCAAAACTTTGTTCTAGTTTCCCCAACAGTTAGATAATCCTAATAATATATATTTAATTATAGTATTACCAAGGACAAGATTATTATTCTAAACTCTAAGAAGATAGCATAAACTCTCCAAACCTTGCTGCATTTAGGCAGGAATGTTAGAAACAAAAATATTGAAAGGATGAATTAATAGAAAAGTATATTTCTCTATGGATCACTTGAAGAGAAGAGGAATATATATATATACATATACATATATATATATATATATATATATATAACTTTTTGGAATTGTACAGCTAATTTCTCTACTTGAAAATGAACTGTAAATAAGCCATCAGCAATACACTTAAGGGTTTGCTTAGGGTAAATTACAAATAGTATGACCAAGGAGACCACTGTGATTAATTTCCTATATCCATCTCACTTCATCTGATTCTTTCAAGTTAGTCATGATAATGTTTTTTAAAACTCGGATTATCTCATGATTGAGAATGTATATTCCATATCAAAGTCTAAAAAGAGAGGAAGACTTATTCAGGTTTGTTTTTTCACCCCCTGAGAGTGAACCACAGGAAAGGACACTCACTCTCACATATACTGCTTTTTGCTGCCATCTTAGAAACACAAGGTATCTAGTGATTATGTTAGTATTTCGTGAATGGGTGCACTGCAGAGAAGAAATGGCACCCCACTCCAGTGTTCTTGCCTGGAGAATCCCAGCGACGGGGGAGCCTGGTGGGCTGCCGTCTACGGGGTCGCACAGAGTCGGACACAACTGAAGCGGCAGCAGCAGCAGCAGCAGCAGCAGAGAAGAAAAGCAGATAATGACTCAGTATCAGATGTCATTGTTGAGCAAACAAATCACCCAGCCTTGAAATGAGCCCTACCCAGGATGTTGGATTGATTTCTTAATTCATAGGCTACTTGATTCAGGTTTTCAGTTACCAAACCTAAAAATATCAAAGTGACCTGATTTCCTTCTAGCATCTCTATCCCACTGAATTGTAGTTTAAAAAAATATAAAGACAGACATATGGGGACCAGAAAGGGAATGGATGTTGCAGAATGTCAAACCAAAGATGTAATTCTGTCGTGAGGTGTGTTACTCAGTCATGTCTGACCCTTTCCAACCCCATGGAACGTAGCCCACCAGGCTCCTCTGTCCTTGAGATTTCTCAGGCAAGAATACTGGAGTGGTTGCCATTTCCTTCTCCAGGGGATTTTCCTGACCCAGGGATTGAACCCTGTCTCTTGAGTCTCCTGAACTGGCAAGCGGTTCTTTACCACTGAGCCATCTGGGAAGCTTGTTGTAAGGCATAGGGCATGCAATTGTAGAAGGAAAGGGACATAGGGAAAAGAATATTATGACTGCAGAACCTGTCCTGGTATCTAATGATAGGGTGCTGATTGGATTGAGATGAATTTTCTAGGTCATTTTTAGCACTAATCAGTGATAATGTTTTTTGGAAATCTGCTAAGGCTGGCAGCAGATGCAAACAGACCTCTGGATTAGCCAAAAGCTCTGACATAAAAAGGATAGCATATTTAGGGGCTTTAGCAAAAATAACTTAAGAGATTCTTAATAGGAATGTGGCAGATTAATGAAATCCGCAAGGGAAGGTGATGCATTTAGGGACAAATAACAGAGCAAAAACATTACTTTTTCTACACCTGACAAGAAGTGATGAGAGTGGGAGGGTGAAGCTGAAGTGTAATAGAAACCGAGCAGAGGAAGAAAAACAACTATAATTATGCATAGCCACTAGCAGAACTAATTAAGGGAGAGAGGGGGGAAATAAAAATCCTGAACCTCCTTTTCCAATATTATGATCTCTACCAGTGCCACTCACAGGCAAAGTCCACTCAAACCCAAAGTCTCCAAAGGGAGACAGTGCTTAGGTATCAATTCCCCAAGGGCACAAAGAAGTGAACTGATTTTGTGACATGAGGATAAGGCAAAGTATCACAAAGTGATTTCTCTCTTTAAAATATGTGACCAAGCATGGCCAGTCTGACTTGCTGTCCATTAAGGAAGGTTCTGCTGCCTATGCAGGGTCAGGCTGTGTTCAAAATTCTGAGTCATTCATAGAGTTGCTTAAATATAAATGGAGAACAAGTTAGGTGGTGTCATTTTGAAAAGCATCAAGAATATATTAATATATTCTAGTCCTCTGTGTTCTAAAGCATGATGATTACAATTCCATTCTACCAGGTCAAACAACTTTTTAATCATGAAATCTTTAAAAATTTCTAGGAGCATAATAGTGACTAAAACTTCAGTACAAATTAGTTAATTAATTAGTTCATCGGTTGTGATTGTGTCCTATAAAAGAAGTCCAGGTATATTGTGGCTGAATAAAGTCTTAGCTTTGTAATATAAATATAGTATTGAAAAGTGTTGATATGTGAAAAAACTTGTGGTATCATTATAGCTCCTTGATATTAAAAGTAGGAAGGATAGAGATTTACAAAATTACTCCTGTTTATTTCTTTCTTTTAATGTACTGGTAACATTCCTAAACACTGAAGCAATAATTCACAAGTTTAATTACTTTAGGGAAGAACACTTAAAAAACAAGCCAGTATACTCCAAAATTTTGTGAGTTCAAAAATAAGAGACAGGAAGAAAGGAAGAGAGAAAGAAGGAAGGAAAGAATGCAACTTTCGTTTGCACACTTAAATGTGAAGAAATACAGATTTGTCTTTTCAATTACTTGAATAAATTTCTTTAAGTCCACATTTAGCCTTATTGTGGAAATAAATGTCACTCAATTCTTTAAGATGTTAGAAACTTGACTCCTTTGCATTTAGAGTCTAGCCCAGCAGGCTACAGTCTATGGGGTTGCAGAGTTGGACATGACTGAGCAACTTTTACTTCACTTCCTCCCTATAAGTTCTAGGGACCTTTTGAGGAGACAACCATCAGGTCTGCAGCAGAAGGCCTGACTCATTCTGCATTCTGCACTGGCTGATATGAACACTGTCTGTAGCTCTCAGTTTTGTTCCACTGAATTTGCCACTGTATCCTCCTCCCTTGGCCACATGGTCTCTCTTCAGGTCCTCAGGATCACAGTGATACATCCATACTACTTTCAGACAGGTGAGAAAATAGTCTCATCCTATTCTGAGGAGCAAGCACCAGCTCTGAGCTTCATCACCTGACAAACTCACTTTCAGTCACTACACCATGTGCCCATATCATAAAACAAGCTTAGGTGCACAGGATTCCTAGGAGGTTTGTAACTCCCAAATTAAGTGTACCAAAATGGATACATGTTCTTGGATACCTAAATCAACCTGGAAGTTCTACTTTCCCTACTCCTATGATACACTTATTTATCATCTAAACTAGGTCACTTTTGAGTGTGAAAAGAAGCACCTTTAATACATGTACTAACACCATTATCGGAGAAGGCAATGGCACCCCACTCCAGTACTCTTGCCTGGAAAATCCCATGGATGGTGGAGCCTGGTAGGCTTCAGTCCATGGGATCGTGAAGAGTCGGACATGACTGAGCGACTTCACTTTCACTTTTCACTTTCACGCATTGGAGAAGGAAATGGCAACCCACTCCAGTGTTCTTGCCTGGAGAATCCCAGGGACGGGGGAGCCTGGTGGGCTGCCGTCTATGGGGCCCCACAGAGTCAGACACAACTGAAGTGACTTAGCAGCAGTAGCAGCAATACCATTATAAACCAGGATTGTAAGAAGTAAGTGACACCCAGGGGTGATGGTCAGGACAGTGGTCCCAATTCTTCTTTTAGAATTTCCAAAATGCTTGGCACATTGTAGCATTCCTAGTGTTACCGCAATACATAATCATTACTTACTAAAAATCACAAAACAAAATTTCCTCTTAATTAAGAATTGTATAACTACTCCTAACTAATCAAAACACCATAAGATAAAATAGTTCCACTAGATAGAGATTATCATTCCAGGCTCTTTTAAAATACTTTTTTCCCTGCTAGTTTATTTCTTCTTTACTGAAGTTTCTCTTTTTATTTATACACCTCCTTTACAACTTTATAATTTATATTCATAAAAATTGAGTTGGGTAGAAAAGGAAAGCAAAAGGTATAAAAGTATAATTCAGAAATTAATTCCCAATAATCAACATACACATTTCTTTTAGTCTTCATTTCTCTATTTTGTTTAACTACAGATAAAAATTAAAATACAAAAATATGGTCAAAATAAGCATTACCACTGAGAATGTTATAAGGTAAAAATTAGGTGATATTAACAATATTAATCAATCCAAAATATTTTCTTGTTGTCTACTATGTGTGAGGCATCATACTCAGCACATTGTATACACAGTTAGCCAATAAAATCACATAGAAATGTTTATAGACTGAATTGGTTCATTTTAAATATTAAATAATTATAGAATATTTGATTATTTAAGAGATGTTTGAAGAAATTTATATATTAAGGTGCTTTTTTTCAGCAATAGAATAATTATTCTATCTGTGATTTTACTTACACATGACTCTTCTCAGGCATTTTCAAATTCTTCTTAATATTTTTAATTCAGAATGTAACCTAATATATTTAGGTTATAAACTAAAACTATAAAGCTAAAAACTCACATATTCTTGTTAAAAAATTCTATGAAATCCCATTTTAGCTATATAGAACTGTACAAGTCAAAATAAAAGTTGATAAATTTCCTTAGATAAGCAAGATGACTTTTTTCCTTACAAAAAAAATTTCTTTAAAGTTTATTCTAGATTGATTGTTAAACTACTGATCATCTCTTTATAATGTTCTTCATTTCTTTGTGATATTTGGTAACATTTGATAATTTAGACGAAATGCCTAAAATATCTGGAGTCGCAATAGACAAAGATTTCTTTGCTGAAAGCACAATAATGTGAAGTAGCAGTAATTCTTTTGAATTCAGGAATATTACAGTAAAATCAGTTATTAAGTATGTGCCATCACTGGGTTATCAAAAGCAAATCACGCTTTTTGTAACACTTTTTATTCCAAGCATCATACAACAGGATGAATGACTCTGCATGGCTGAACAGCACAATGTGGTTTTCTTTCTTTCCAAGGGAAGGAGAATAAAGCATACGCAGTAAATGTTCTCACCCCTCATAGGTTCCCAGAGGGAAATAGAAGCTCCCTTCATCCTTAGCCCAAATATAAAATCATCTTTCTGCCAAGTGTAAAGTAAATTACAAGAGGTGCTTGCCTAGGCCAAGTTCAGATACCAGCATTTACGAGAAGCTACCAGCCAATCTACCTACCTTCAACAGGTTTATTCAAGGAAGACGTAGCTTCCTGAAGCCTCGGGGAAGGACCAGAAAGGGCATTTCACAGCATGTTTACAGATGCACTTTGATGATCAACTCTTATTTGTGTATGCAACACCGTTTCTCTGTGAAGAACATGCTCATTCATCTCGAACACGTGGTGGTTCATGATGTCTTCTAAGCTGGGTAACAAGTATTTAAACACTATTTTGCCACTTTGTTGACTTACTCTGATGCTTTCCATAATCAAAAGACCCATAATAAGGGTTCAGAGGATCAATTCTTGTTGCATATTAAAACTTGGGACTTTCTTTAAACTATCAGTATTAGAGCACCATTCTCAGAGTTCAATTTATTTGATCTGAGATAGAATCCTGATGTCAGTATTTTTAAAAGTCCTCAGATGATTCTAATTGATACTGAGGCTTGAAAGTTAAAGAATTGGAAAAAAAAAAAAAAAAGAAAAAAAAAAAATAAAAAAAAAAAAAAAGAAAGTTAAAGAATTAAATAATTTTTTTATGATTCCCTACTACATACAATTTTTTTTTCAAGGCCCTAGAAGTAAAAAAAAAAAAAAATTATGAGGGTCAAGAGACTAAAGAAATGAAGAAAATTGAAGAAAACAGTGAATATATAGAATGGCTCCTGAAAGGACAACTGGACAAGCTAGGACTAGGTATCAGATGGTTTAAGTCAGGTTTCAGACCATGCACTTTTAGTAATTATTTTCTCCCAGTTGCAATAAGCAATCCAAGCAGAAAATAGAAGCTAGACAGTGGAATAGGCAAGTAATGAGTAACTTGTTAAGGTCATCAGCTTAACAGAGAAGAAATATGTGTTCACATTTTTGGGGTTTTCTATAGTACTGTAATATTCAAGGTCTTTGTAAGAAAAGCTTTTGAAAATAGGACTTGGTATTGATGGGCAAGGAGAATAATAAAACAGGAGTTTTGGTCTGTTTTGTGTCTAATGTAAGAAGAAAGGAAAATGGGTGTATTCAGATTATTTTCAGGTGAAATACTCTGTCAGTTGAAGCAGTTAACAGTGGTAGTTTCTTTCTCCCCAGACCAAAGCAGTCTTTTCTTCCATTTGCTTCTGAGAATGTGTTTAGTTTTCCAACGTGTCAAGGTGATACACGACAATCTAGAGAACTTAATGAGGTAAATAAAATGGAGATAAAAGGAGAGATGACATGAAATATCAGGAAGAAATCTTAGGATGTTTAAGAATTAATGAAAAAGAAATGCATGATACAATTTTACCAAATATTGATGAACACAAGTTCATGAAGTCAAAAATACAAAAACAGTATATGGGAAATCCATTATTTACCAAGAAAGAAAACAGAAAGATGTCTTTTAGCCAATCTCAAAATTTTAATTGTCACTTTATGGCAAAGTGACCTGAAGTCTATGAATATCCATGGGAGGTACTGAGGATATGAAGGGCTGGTGTGAACTTCAAAGTAGTTCTGGTTGTAAATAATTTGTTCCAAGAAATGCTTTTAAATCCACATCACTCTCCTCTACCAGTAAGTTTACCCTTGAGTGGAAGGGGGGACAGTGTAAGGAATCTAAGGAAGCAAGCAAGGGAGAGATCACTTTGTCTTATATCCTGGTGTAACGAGAAGACAATCAAAGATGTTGAATAAGAGATAAATCTGATCCAAAAATATCTTAAAGATATTCTGAAAACTGTGTGTAGAACAGATTGAGCTTGGCAATAATGAAAATGGAGAGAATTAAAATGTTATTTCAGTCATTCAGGAGAGAGATACAGCTTAGAATAAAATGGTGGCAATGAACAAGGAAAAAAGGTGCAGAGATTTTTTAAAAAATGCTTTGTAGGTAGAAAAGGCAAGCTCTGGAGATAAAATGGATATGTATCTAAGAGAGAGGCTGGTGTCAAGGACTGTTTGCAGACTTTACTCTTCTGCACCTGTGTACATAGAAGAACCACTTACTGAGATAAGGAAGATTGGATCAGCTGTGGGGGAGATAAGACTGAAAGTACAGTTTTGAACATGTTGAGAGAGACAAGTGGTGATACCAACTAGGCAATTGCATATATCATCCTGACGCTCAGACGAAAGGTCTACCAGTACTTTTCCAGCTTAAGAGTGAAGGAATATCTTTTTGAAAGCAAACTTTGAAGAAGTTGGAACATGTTTATATTTCCTTGGGTATTTAGGCAACAAATCTATTTCCATAGTGGTTGTCAGAAACTGAGATTGAATTACCATTAATGTTCCAAGCTGCCTCTTTGAAGACAATCAAACTGAACACAACTGCAGTTTATGCAGTACATTAAATAGCCATAATCTTCTGGTAAGCCAATACCAGTTTGTCACCACTTCCAAATCCTTGTCTACCAGATGAAAAGTTACATATTTACTTTGTGTACATTCTTTTAAAACTTATCCCAGGATCTGGCCACCTAGTCTGTCATATTGGGTGTTAAGCAAGAATACTGGAGTGGGTTGTCATTTCTTCCTCCAGGGGATCTTCCCAACCCAGGGATCGAACCCACATCTCTTATGTCTCCTGCATTGGCAGGTGGGTTCTTACCACTAACACCATCTGGGAAGCCCAATTAATTGACTACAGCCTGCCAAATAATGATGAGACTAGTCTGTTTGAAGCAAAAGTCGTTCTATTCCAAAACAAATCTCTTCTTCCTGATTAAAGAAAACAAAGGCATTCATGTCATAAACCAGATTTTTTTAAAAAATGCATTATTTGCCACATAGTTCTGCAAGTAGTAACATGGTCAGACCACCTAGAATAAACTCAGAGAGGAATTTTTAGGGAAAAACAAGGACACATTTATTTCTCCTATATATATCCCACATAACATAGAACAAAATAAAACAAGGACCAGGGACTTGTAGAAATTTACAATATACAGTATTACATGGCCCTTAATTTATAATCACACTGGAACTAAGGACATTTCTAACAGTCCCAGAAACTAAACATTTCATGACAGAAATCTAAAATGCAGGTTTTACTAGATTCTGAATATGAAAAAAGAGAGACTTCTCAGTGTTTACTGACAATTATGGACCAGATAAATCTCTAAACACATGAAATTACTCTCTTGTGTATAGACATGCTCTCAACTGAAAAAGTCTGTCCTACCCTGAGGTCTCCTGTCTTTCCTAGTCCAAATGATAAAATCTCACTCACATTCAAGGCCTAACTTCACTGATTTTCTAAGATAAATGGTCTCCTCTCTGTTAAGTACCTAAATTACAGTATTTGTGAGTATTTCATATATTACACATATTTAAATATTACTCAAATATTACAATATTTCAGAGAAGTAAATACTGAGATCTTGAGGTTGTATTAATACCTCTTGAGTCATAAAATATTTACTAATAAGGAAAAATAGAATTATTCAAGGAAAAAGATTACTGCATGATGGAGAGGAATCTCACGGAAACAAATCACAGAATATAGATCTGGGACTCATGAAAATTGGAGACTGGTCATCAACTTCTCTCTTATTCATCTTCTCCTCATGATATGCATGGTCTCTTGTCTTTGGCCCTTTTATCAGATCATTTGTATGAGCAAATATGAGTCCCCTGTCTAATCATACTCTCATATATTCTATACTTTCCATTATAGAAAAAAGAATTTTGTTGGTTCACCTTATTAGTTTTGTTTCAATTATCCATTTCTTAGAAAAGCTATCTTACTGGTCCAAATAGGTAAGACTAATCCAATGAAGACTTTTAGAGGAAAAGTTCAGGTGATACTTTTGGTAACCCAATCTAAGGGCTGATACCAATTTTATTCTTAGAAGGGAAATTTAGTGGAGAGGAATTCTTAAGAGTTTCCTTTTATCTATGTGAAGTGCCTGATATCAAATCATAGAGAACTTCCTGGTGCCAGACCCTGTGCTTTTTACATATACCTGTGAAATACTCTGGTTTAATTTTGCATACCTTTCCCCTTTTTTTATGGTGTGTGTTAGTTGCTCAGTCGTATCCAACTTTTTGAGACCCCATGGACTGTAGCCCTCCAGGCTCCTCTGTCCATGGAATTCTCCAGGCAAGAATATGGAATGGGTTGGATTCTCTTCTCCAGGGGATATTCCCAACCCAGGGATAGAACCTGGGTGTCATGCATTACAGGCAGATTCTTTACCATCTGAGCCACCAGAGAAGCTTCTTTATGGTAATGGTAATAAAATTATAGCTCTGCACACAATCAAACTGCTAAAGAATAAATTTCTCAGTCTTCCTCATTGCTAGCTGTTACTGTTCTTCAGTCACTGTTAAGTCTGAACAACAAACACTTTGGGACCCTATGCACTGCGCACACCAGACTAGTCTATCCTTCACTATCTTCTGGAGTTTGCTCAAACTCATGTCCATTGAGTCAGTAGTGTCATCCAACCATCTCGTCCTCTGTTGCCCCTTTCCTCCTGCCCTCAATCTTTCCCAGCATCAGGGTCTTTTCCAGTGAGTCAACTCTTTGCATCAGGTGGCCAAAGTGAACTTCAGCTTCAGCATCAGTCTTTCCAATGAATATTCAGGGTGGATTTCCTTTAGGGTTGACTGGTTTGATCTCCTTGCTGTCCAAGGGACACTCAAGAGTCTTCTCTAGCACTACAGTTTGAAAGCACCCATTCTTTGGTGCTCAGCCAATTCTCATATCCATACATGACTACTGGAAAAACCATAGCTTTGACTATATGAACCTTTGTCAGCAAAGTGATGTTTCTACTTTTTAATACACTATCTAGGTTTGTCATAATTTTCCATCCAAGAAGCAAGTGTCTTTTGTAGATGTGACTAACTTTTGGCCAATAGGATGTGGATAAGAGTTAAGTGCTACTTCTGAATCTTGCATTTGAAACAATTGTTGGTGAACTTCGTTTTTCTTTTTCCCTTCCCAACTGCCTGGGAGTTGACATGAACCAGAGAAGCTGCCTTAAACTCATCAGTAGAGGCCCTTTGTTGAGGATGCCGGTGACGTCTTCCCACCCTGGATCAACTGCCTGCATCTGAACCACTACAGGAAAGGGAAATAGAAGTCCTTCATTTTTTTTTCTTTTTTCAAAGTCACTGTAGTTGATACCTAATTAAAGCCAAGATCTGTATAAAAAGGAGGATCAGTTAAGTCCTGTTGCTCAGTCATGTCCGACTCCTTATGACCCCAGGGACTGCACCATGAGAGGATTCTCTGTCCATCACCAACTACTGGAGCACACTCAAACCCCTGCCTTCAATCTTTCCCAGCATCAGGGCCTTTTCCAGTGAGTCAGTTCTTCGAATCAGATGCACAAAGCACTGGAACTTCAGTTCCAGAATCAGCCCTTCCAAGGAATAAGCAGGACTGATTTTGTTTAGGATAGATTTGTTTGATCTCCTTGCAACCCAAGGGACTCACAAGACTCCCAACACCACAGTTCAAAAGAATCAATTCTTCAGTGCTCAGCTTTCTTTAAGGCCCAACTCTCACATCCATAAATGACTACTGGAAAAACCATAGCTTTGACTATACAAAGATTTGTCAGTTAAGTGATGCCTCTGCTTTGTAAAATGCTGTCTAGGTTGATCATAGCTTTTCTTCCAAGGAGCAAGCATCTTTTAATCTCAAGGCTGCAGTCACCATTTGAAGTGATTTTGGAGTCCAAGAAAATTTAGTCTGTCACTGCTTTCATTGTTTCTCTACTTGCCACGAAATGATGGGGTCAGATGCCGTGATCTTAGTTTATTGAATGTTGAGTTTTAAGCCAGTTTTTTTACTTTCCTCTTTCACTTTCATCAAGAGGTTCTTTAGTTCCTCTTAACTTTCTGCCATAAGGGTGGTATCATCTGCATATCTGAGATTACTGATATTTCCCCTTGCAAACTTGATTCAAGCTTGTGCTTCATCAAGTCTGGCATTTCGCATGAGGTACTCTGCATATAAGTTAAATAAGCAGGGTGGCGATAAACAACCTTGACATACTCCTTTCCCAATTTGGAACCAGTCCATTGTTCCATGTCCGGTTTTAACTGCTGCTTCTTGACCTGCATACAGATTTCCAAGGAAGCAGGTAAAGTGGTCTGCTTTTCCCATCTCTATAAGAATTTTCCAGTTTCTCGTGATCCACACAGTAAAAGGCTTTAGCATACTCAGTGAAGCAAAAGTAGATTATTTTTCTGAAATTCTCTTGCTTTTTCGATGATCCAACAGATGTTGGCAGTTTGATCTCTGGTTCCTCTGCCTTTTCTAAATCCAGTTTGAACATCTGGAATTTCTCAGCTCACATACTGTTGGAGCTTAGCTTGGAGAACTTCGAGCATTACTTTCCTAGCATGTGAAATGAGTGCAATTGTACGGTAGTTTGAGCAGTCTTGGGTATTGTCTTTCTTTGGGATTGGAATGAAAACTGACCTTTTCCAGTCTTGTGGCCACTACTGAGTTTTCCAAATTTGATGGCATGTTGAGTGCAGCACTTTCACAGCATCATCTTTTAGGATTTCAAAAAACTTAGCTGGAATTCCATTAGCTTCACTAGCTTGTTTGCAGTGATGTTTCCTAAGGCCCACTTGACTTTGCATTCCAGGATGTCTGGCTCTGGTGAGCATTAACTCCATTGTGGTTATCAGGGTCATGAAGATCTTTTTTGTATAGTTCTTCTGTGTATTCTTGCCAAGCTCTTCTTAATATCTTCTGCTTCTGTTATGTTCATACTGTTTCTGTCTTTTATTGTGCCCATCTTTGCATGAAGTGTTTCTTTGGTAACTCTAATTTTCTTGAAAAGATCTCTAATCTTTCCCATGCTGAAGTAATACTAAGGATAAATGTGTCTGTACTTGACTTAGTGGGCAAACAGCTGGTATTAGGAATATAAAAACTGCTAATTAGGGATCCAGTTATTCTAATTATATGATGGCCAGTAACCAAATTTTTTCAAACTGTTGATGTTGAAAGTATGACCTCTCTACAACAGTACTGAATTAAATCTCAGGGATAGAGTGCTGAGTGAAGTAGAAAAGAATAGCTCTATTGCCTTGCCAGGCAAAGGGGGACACAGAAGCCTCCTGTGACAGAAAAAAAAAAATTACGTGTCTTAACCCAGGGGAGTTTTGGGAGGAGTTCGACATTCTAGGAATCAGTGAATTAAAAACTGGAATGGGTTAATTTAACTCAGATGATCACTATATCTACTACTGTGGGCAAGAATCCCTCAGAAGAAATGGAGAAGCCATCATGGTCAACAAGAGTCCAAAATGCAGTACTTGGATGTAATCTCAAAAATGACAGAATGATCTCTGTTCATCTTCAAGGCAAACCACTCAATATCACGGTAATTCAAGTCTATGCCCCAATCAGTAATGCTGAAGAAGCAGAAGTTGAACGTTCTATTAAGACCTACAAGACCTTTTAGAACTAACACCCAAAAAAGATGTCCTTTTCATTATAGGGGACTGGAATGCAAAAGTAGGAAGTCAAGAAACACCTGGAGTAATAGGCAAATTTGGCCTTGGAATGTGGAATGAAGCAGGGCAAAGACTAATAGAGTTTTGCCAAGAAAATGCACTGGTCATAGCAAACACCCTCTTCCAACAACACAACCGAAGACTCTACACATGGACATCACCAGATGGTCAACACTGAAATCAGATGGATTATATTCTTTGCAGCCAAAGATGGAGAAGCTCTATACAGTCAGCAAAAACAAGACAGGGAGCTGACTGTGGCTCAGATCGTGAACTCCTTATTACTAAATTCAGACTTAAATTGAAGAAAGTAGGGAAAACCGCTAGACCATTCAGGTATGACCTAAATCAAATCCCTTATGATTATACAGTGGAAGTAAGAAATAGATTTAAGGGCCTAGATCTGATAGATAGAGTGCCTGATGAACTATGGAATGAGGTTCGTGACATTGTACAGGAGACAGGGATCAAGACCATCTCCATGGAAAAGAAATGCAAAAAAGCAAAATGGCTGTCTGGGGAGGCCTTACAAATAGCTGTGTAAAGCAGAGAGTCGAAAAGCAAAGAAGAAAAGGAAAGATATAAGCATCCGAATGCAGAGTTCCAAAGAATAGCAAGAAGAGATAAGAAAGCCTTCTTCATTGATCAATGCAAAGAAATAGAGTTAAACAACAGAATGGGAAAGACTAGAGATCTCTTCAAGAAAATTAGAGATACCAAGGGAACATTTCATGCAAAGATGGGCTTAATAAAGGACAGAAATGGTCTGGACCTAACAGAAGCAGAAGATATTAAGAAGAGATGGCAAGAATACATGGAAGAACTATACAAAAAAGGTCTTCATGACCCGGATAATCATGATGGTGTGATCACTCATCTAGATCAGACATTGTGGAATGTGAAGTCAAGTGGGCCTTAGCAAGCATCACGACGAACAAAGCTAGTGGAGGTGATGGAATTCCAGTAGAGCTATTTCAAATCCTGAAACATGATGCTGTGAAAGTGCTGCACTCAATATGCCAGCCAATCTGGAAAACTCAGCAGTGGCCACAGGACTGGAAAAGGTCAGTTTTCATTTCAATCCCAAAGAAAGGCAATGCCAAAGAATGCTCAAACTACCACACAATTGCACTCATCTCACATGCTAGTAAAGTGATGCTCAAAATTCTCCTAGCCATGCTTCAGCAATACGTGAACCATGAACTCCCTGATGTTCAAGCTGGTTTTAGAAAAGGCAGAAGAACCAGAGATCAAATTGCCAACATCCGCTGGATCATGGAAAAGGCAAGAGAGTTCCAGAAAAACATCTATTTCTGCTTTATTGACTATGCCAAAGCCTTTGACTGTGTGGATCACAATAAACTGTGGAAAATTCTGAGAGAGATGGTAATACCAGACCACCTGACCTGCCTCTTGAGAAATCTGTATGCAGGTCAGGAAGCAGCAGTTAGAACTGGACATGGAACAACAGACTGGTTCCAAATAGGAAAAGGAGTACATCAAGGCTGTATTTTGTCACCCTGCTTATTTAACTTCTATGCAGAGCACATCATGAGAAATGCTGGACTGGAAGAAACGTAAGCTGGAATCAAGATTGCCGGGAGAACTATCAATAACCTCAGATATGCAGATGACACCACCCTTATGGCAGAAAGTGAAGAGGAACTAAAAAGCCTCTTGATGAAAGTGAAAGAGGAGAGTGAAAAAGGTGGCCTAAAGCTCAACATTCAGAAAACTAAGATCATGGCATCTGATCCTTTCATTTCATGGCAAACAGACAGGGAAACAGCGGAAACAGTGTCAGACTTTTTTGGGCTCCAAAATCACTGCAGATGGTGACTGCAGCCAGGAAATTAAAAGACGCTTACTCCTTGGAAGAAAAGTTATGACCAACCTAGATAGAATATTGAAAAGCAGAGAGATTACTTTGCCAACTAAGGTCCGTCTAGTCAAGGCTATGGTTTTTCCTGTGGTCATGTATGGATGTGAGAATCAGACTGTGAAGAGGGCTGAGCACCAAGGAATTGAAGCTTTTGACTGTGGTGTTGGAGAAGACTCTTGAGAGTCCCTTGGACTGCAAGGAGATCCAACCAGTCCATTCTGAAGGAGATCAGCCCTGGGATTTCTTTGGAAGGAATGATTATAAAGCTGAAACTGTAGTACTTTGGCCACCTCATGAGAAGATTTGACTCACTAGAAAAGACTCTGATGCTGGGAGGGATTGGGGGCAGGAAGAGAAGGGGACGACCGAGGATGAGATGGCTGGATGGCATCACGGACTCGATGGACTTGAGTCTGTGTGAACTCTGGGAGTGGTGATGGACAGGGAGGCCTGGCATGCTCCAATTCATGGGGTCGCAAAGAGTCAGACAGGACTGAGCGACTAAACTGAACTGAAGTGAACAAGGGTCGACTTACTCATAGGACTTAGGGTGTGTACATGGCCTCCATTCCCTTAATCTGATATCTGATAATCCTCTTGATGAGCTTCTCTGTTTCCTTTAGTTGGTGTCAGGTGTCTTCTCTCATGAGAAAAATGCTGACCTCTTCCATTTGCTGCGTTTTAATTCTATAAGTTATTTAACTTATATGCAGAGTACATCATGAGAAACGCTGGGCTGGAAGAAGCACAAGCTGGAATCAAGATTGCCAGGAGAAATATCAATAACCTCAGATATGCAGACGACACCACCCTTATGGCAGAAAGTGAAGAGGAACTACAAAGCCTCTTGGTGAAAGGGAAAGAGGAGAGTGAAAAAGTTGGCTTATAGCTCAACTTTCAGAAAACTAAGATCATAGCTTCTGGTCCCATCACTTGGGAAATAGATGGGGAACAGTGGAAACAGTGTCAGACTTTATTTTGGGGGGCTCCAAAATCATTGCAGATGGTGACTGCAGCCATGAAATTAAAAGACGCATACTCCTTGGAAGGAAAGTTATGACCAACCTAGATAGCATATTCAAAAGCAGAGACATTACTGTACCAACAAAGGTCCGTCCAGTCCAAACTATGGTTTTTCCAGTGGTCATGAATGGATATGAAAGTTGGACTGTGAAGAAAGCTGAGCACCGAAGAATTGATGGTTTTGAACTGTGGTGTTGGAGAAGACTCTTGAGAGTCCCTTGGACTGTAAGAAGATCCAACTAGTCCATTCTAAAGGAGATCAGTCCTTAGTGTTCATTGGAAGGACTGATGTTGAAGCTGAAACTCCAGTACTTTGGCCACCTCATGGGAAGTGTTGACTCATTGGAAAAGACCCTGATGCTGGGAGGGATTGGGAGCAGAAGGAGAAGGCGAAGACAGAGGATGAGATGTGGATGGCATCAGCGACTTGATGCACATGAGTTTGAGTGAACTCCGGGAGTTGGTGATGGACAGGGAAGCCTGGCATGCTGTGATTCATGGGATCGCAAAGAGTCAGACACGACTGAATGACTGAACTGAACTGAACTGAATTCCATAAGGCTCATAGCTCAGCTGTTAAAGAATCTGCCTGCAATACAGGAGACTCTGGTTCCATTCCTGGGTTGGGAAGATCCGCTGGAGAAGGGATAGACTACCTACTCCAGTATTCTTGGGCTTCCTTTGTGGCTCAGCTGGTAAAGAATTTGCCTGCAATGCAGGAGACCTGGGTTTGATCCCTGGGTGGGGAAGATCCCTTGGAGAAGGAAATGGCCACGCATTCCAGTACTCTTGCCTAGAAAACCCCATGGATGGAGAAGCCTGGTGGGCTACAGTACATGGAGCCACAAAGAGTCTGATACAGATACTGTTATGTATATATACTTGAGGCAAAATCAAGACCCTGCCCCAAGGTTTCACTATTGTTTCTTGACTACTCCTCCCTTGTCTCTGCAACCTTTCCCTTCACTGATTAGCCAGTGTCTAAATCTGCCCTTTGGAACTCAGGGAATGTCATAGACGCTGGAGGGAGAGAGAAAGGTCTCCATGTTCAGGAGTCCCACAGGATCTTGCCTAGATTTACTATTATCTCAGATAATTTGGGGCTTCCTAGTGGCTCAGATGGTAAAGAATCTGCCTGCAATGGATGTAGGAGATCTGGGTTCAACCTCTGAGTTGGAAAGATCCCCTGGAGAAGGGAATGGCTACCCACTCTAGTATTCTTTCCTGGAGAATTCCATGGATAGAGGAGCCTGGCAGGTTAGAGTCCATGGGGTTGCAAAGGGAAGGACAAAACCGAGTGACTAACACTCTCACTTTTTCTGATAACTTGGAAAGAAAATCAAATGTCAATAGAGTCTATACTTTGGTGAGTTTTTTCAGAAAGATTCAGAATATTGGTGTCTTTTGGCTGATAGTTTATAGCTTGTAAACTAGTAACATTCTCTGAATATTTATTAGAAGGACTGATGTTGAAGCTGAGACTCCAACACTTTGGCCACCTGATGTGAAGAGTCGACTCACTGGAAAATACCCTGATGCTGGGAAAGATGGAAGGCAGGAGGCGAAAGGGACAACAAAGGATGAGATGGCTGGATGGCATCACTGACTCAATGCACATGAGTTTGAGTGAACTCTGGGAGATGGTGAATGACAGGGAATACTGGTGTGCTGTAGTCCACAGGGTCACAAAGAGTTGGACACGACTGAGGGACTGGACAATGACAACAACAAAAAACAACAAACAAAGTAATAGGAGAGAAACTCTAATGAGAGTATTTTAAAACAGATATGATAGAAAATACATTCTGATAATGAAAAGTTTCTGTCTGCAGTCTGAAACCTATATAACTTATAAGCAGAAGCAAGTAATTTTGACCTTTATAGTGTTAGAAAGCCAAGGTTGCTAAACCATAAACATAATGAGGTAAGACTGAGACGTGAGTCTCAAGTGATCCTGGCCAGACTGTGGAAGCTAGCCCAAATCAGAGATTAGATTGAAAGTGTTGCTTCCCAATCCCTATTGTTTTAGATAGCCTCAAGGCAGTTGCTATTAAATAGAAAAGAGATGGGCCATCTCCAGAGAGCAGTAACTAAAAATGATTTGAACAAGTTTAAGATCCATGACTAGACAAGATCCTTGGCTGTAATTCACACGAAACTGACTGTAAGCAAACAGACTAGAAGCCTATTAGTTTTGCGAGACCTATATTGACAAAAATATTATGAGCCTACATTACAAAAGCTTACAGTTAATCTACTCCTAAAGAAATTCCTGATCCTCCAACCTGCAAATAAAGGCTGAGAATCTCTCCAAGCCTACCTTTTCCCCATGCAAATTTCAGATATAGCCAGGGATAATAATGGACAAGCAAGAGTCCCCTAGATCTCATGGAGGACAATGAACAAGGGAATTGTTCCCAGACAGTAGAAACCGGTGTTAACAAAAAAACTTGCTCTAATGTCTTAAAAGATAGTCTTCACACATTCTGCATCTCAGGAATTCATTACTGTTATGACTATGCTTTTCCCATTTGTCATTTTCAAAATGGGAGTCTGAAGTTAACCTATTTCTTATCAACTACTGAATATGGAGGGCAAAGATTATTGGTAATTGTCTGTTAATTAACATATGGTTAGCTCCGTGTCATGTTCTCTTCCAACAACACAAAAGAAGACTCTACACATGGACATCATCAGATGGTCAATACCGAAATCAGATTGATTATATTCTTTGCAGCAGAAGATGGAGAAGCTTTATACAGTCAGCAAAAACAAGACTGGGAGCTGACTGTGGCTCAGATCATGAACTCCTTATCACAACATTCAGACTTAAATTGAAGAAAGTAGGGAAAACCACAAGACCATTCAAGTAAGTGACAAACAGATTCAACAGATTAGATCTGATAGATGGAGTGCCTGAAAAACTATGGAAGGAGGTTCATGACACTGTATAGGAGGCAGTGATCAAAACCACCCCCAAGGAAAAGAAACACACAAAGGCAAAATGGTTGTCTGAGGAGGCTTTACAAGAGGCTGAGAAAAGAAGAGAAGCTAAAGGCAAAGGAGAAAAGGAAAGATATATGCATCTGAATGCAGAATTCCAAACAAGAGCAAGGAGATATAAGAAAGCCTTCCTCAGGGATCAATGCAAAGAAACAGAAGAAATCAATAGAATGGGAAAGACTAGAGAGCTCTTCAAGGAAATTGAGACACCAAGGGAACATTTCATGCAAAGATGGGCATGATAAAGGACAGAAATGGTATGGATCTAACAGAAGCAGAAGATATGAAGAAGAGGTGGCAAGAATACACAGAAGAACTATACCAAAAAGATCTTCACGACCCAGATAATCACGATGGTGTGATCACTCACCTAGAGCCAGACATCCTAGAGTCTGACATAAAGTGGGCCTTAGGAAGCATCACTGCAAACAAAGCTAGTGGAGGTGATGGAATTCCAACTGAGCTTTTTCAAATCCTAAAAGATGATGCTGTGAAAGTGCTGCACTCAATATGCCAACAAATTTGGAAAACTCAGCAGTGGCCATAGGACTGGAAAAGGTCAGTTTTCATTCCAATCCCAAAGAATGGCAATGCCAAAGAATATTCAAACTATCACCCAACTCACTCATCACACACACTAGCAAACTAATGCTCAAAATTCTCAAAGCCAAGCTTCAACAGTACATGAACCATGAACTTCCAGATGTTCAAGCTGGATGTAGAAAAGGTAGAGGAAACAGAGATCAAACTGCCAACATCAATGGATCATGGAAAAAGCAAGAGAGTTCCAGAAAAACATCTACTTCTGCTTTATTGACTATGCCAAAACCTTTGACTGTGTGGATCACAATAAACTGTGGAACATTCTTTAAGAAATGGGAACACCAGACCACCTTACCTGCCTCCTGAAAAATCTGTATGCATGTGAAGAAGTAACAGTTAGAACTGGACATGGAACAACAGACTGGTTCCAAATCAGACAAGGAGTACATCAAGGCTGTATATTGTTACCCTGCTTATTTAACTTATACACAGAGTACATCATGAGAAATTCTGGACTGCATGAAGCACAAGGTGGAATCAAGATTTCCAGGAGAAATACCAATAACCTCAGATATGCAGATAACATCACCCTTATGGCAGAAAATGAAGAAGAACTAAAGAGCCTCTTGATGAAAGTGAAAGAGGACGGTGAAAAAGCTGGCTTAAAATTCAACATTCAGCATATTAAGATCACAGCATCCAGTCCTATCACTTCCTGGCAAATAGATGGAGAAACAATGGAAACAGTGACAGGCTTTATTTTCTTGGGCTCCAAAATCACTGCAGATGGTTACTGCAGCCATGAAATTAAAAGATGCTTCTTCCTTGGAAGAAAAGCTATAACCAATCTAGACAGCATATCAAAAAGCAGAGACATTACTCTTCCAACAAAGGTCTATGTAGTCAAAGCTATCGTTTTTCCAGTAATCACGTATGGATGTGAGATTTGGACTATAAAGAAAGCTGAGTGCCGAAGAGTTGATGCTTTTGAACTGTGGTGTTGGAGAAGATACTTAAGAGTTTCTTGGATTGCAAGGAGATCAAACCAGTCCATCCTAAACAAAATCAGTCCTGAATATTCATTGGAAGGACTGATGCTGAAGCTCCAATACTCTGGCCACCTGATGCAAAGAACTGACTCATTGGAAAAGACTCTGATGCTGGGAAAGATTGAAGACAAGAGGAGAAGGGGATGACAGAGGATGAGATGGTTGGATGGCATCACCGACTCGATGGACATGAGTTTGAGCAAGCTCCAGGAATTAGAGAGACAGGGAAGCCTGGCATGGTGCAGTCCATGGGGTTGTAAAGAGTAGGACATGACTGAGTGACTGAACTGCCTGACTGACTAGACCTGATAGAGAATTTTGAACATCACTCCAAAATACGGCATATACTGAATAACTGACTGGAGGTTTTGTTAGTCTTTCTTGGGAAATGCTGAATGAATGGGAAGGATAAAGATGACTATTTCTATGATGAGAGTTTGGCCATGCCACAGTACTAATGGTCTTCCAGTATCCTTTGTTCTTTCTTCTATAATAACATATTTTTAGCAGGACACAAATTTACACATCAAATGCTATAATTTCCAACACTGACCGAAATGTGGAAATAATTGAAAAACTATGGCCAATGGAATTTGAGTAGATGTGCACCATTTTCAGTTATTGTCCTTAATAATATTGAAAATAGTTTCCCCAAAATATCACTAGAAACAATTGTTAATCAAGTAAAAGCTAAGTTTATTAAGCCTACTGTGCCAGAAGGCAACATCATCTGAACAGCAGTGTTCAGTAGCCGAGAATCTGGGGAAAATATCTTTTGACCTTTTGGGACTGGGATGAGTGATTTTAATATGAAACTTGAAAGGCAAAAAATAGTTGAAATCATGCAATACTGACACAGAATAACTTTGTATTGGTAGTGCAAACAAGACAAGGATTTTAAAGCCAATCTTGACTAAAAAGTTGTTTGTTTCCATCATCAAGGTATTTTGATTAGTTTGCTCTCTTGTCTTTCAGGAAGAATTATTTCATGAAGCAGTTTATTAATTAATTTATCTATGATCCCTACGTTTAGTGCAGACACAGGAAAATATGCTTGGTCAGCAGTCCTGCCTTTATCAAAAATCATTGTGCTTCACATAAAATGTATAAAAAAATCTCTAGTCCTATTCATCATCTTTGCCATGCTAGATGATGTATCCAGTCTTTATAACCACTTATTAAAAGTTGAGAATGGCAGAGCCAGGCACCACCCTCCAAATATTTATTTCCTATTGGGTGAGGGTGTAGTGACTTACAATCATGAAAGGAATTTTATTCAACCTTAAAACATTAGTTTTAAAGTTAATACTTATTTCTTAATGCTTGGTTAATACTTATTTCTTCCAAAATGCTAGTTAAAACATTATAAGGGGAGGGAAAATGACTTGATATTTGGAAATTGACTCAAAAATAGAAATTCAGAAGCTGAAACTCAGTGAGAGATATTAGGGCAATCAATAGAAAAGAACATATAGGAACTTCTACTCTAATGTGTAGAAACAATATATAAAATATGCTAAAACAAAATAAAATATAGTATCAAAAAACAAGGAAAATAGATCACTGTGTAAAAATAGAACTAATATCCAAAGTGTGGTGTTAAACTTCAAGTCACAACAAGCAACTCAGATCTTAGACACAATGAGAACCCCATGTTCCACATGACCAAGTTAATGGATCCAAGTTCAAGAGAGAACTCGAGTTAATGGGTCCAAGCTCAAGAGAGAATTTGGAAGCTATGGACATAGTATCCTTAATCCCTCTCATAAAAGCAAGAGAAGGAAACTGCTGCTAACCACCACCTGAGACATCCTTTCCACCCAGAGCAGGGGAATTAGCAGCAATTAATGACAGAACAGAATTAAGAACCACACCAACTAATTCCTGACCAATATAATTACAAACAGGAGAATGGAAATGTCATTAATTATAAGTTCTGGTTCTCATCTGAGGATCTAGTTGCCATCCAGAAGGGTGAAGAAAGAGAGAATGTGAGCAAATATTGACAGAAAAACATTTCTCTGTCAAAATTAGCCTGCAAACCAAAATTTTGAAATGAAAAAGAAGAGAGAATTTTAGTAATTACAGACAAAAAATTCTACAACCAATATATTAAGTAACTTCATATGAAAATAATTGTATAGAATAGACTGAATTCTTTAAAGTATATTTAAGGTCCTCAAAGTGACAAATTAAGGAATTTATTTCACCCTTAATAGCTTATTCTAAGATAAGACATTATGAAAAATGAAGGCAGAAATGATGGAACAAAACATATCCATATAAAATCTTGACACTGAACACAGTCATTGAAATAAACATATACACACATGATTGGAAATATACTTTAGATAGCTCACAGCAGAAGATAAAATTACTGAATATATGATGGCAATGAAGATGCCATTGGGAACAAAACACGAATATATATAAAGATATAAAAACATCTGATCAAGATACATGCAAGGCAGATTGAGAAACATTAATTAATTTGCATTTGAGAAGAAACTTATTGTTATTTTAGGAAAAAGAGCAGGAAATTACAAAAAAGGGATAATATTTAAAATTTATCTAGAATTTTGAAAAAGTATGACAACTAAAAATAATTGTGTATTCTAAGCATAATGAAAATACATATCATTGTTAAGTCTGAAAAAATTGAAAGCAAAAAGAAATGTTGTAAAATGTAACCTCAAGAGAAAAGACAGACTACCTATGAACTAATCAGAGTGACTAACAGCTCTCATTATAAGCAGTAATAATAGATGCTAGCAGAATAAAAAGAAATATATTCCAAGTGCTGAAGGAATAAAATTGTAAGAATTGTAGTGCAGATCAAACCACCATTAAAGAGTGAAAACAAAATTAAGACATTTTTAGATTTTAAGATAGAAATGACAGTTTGTGTGATCCATAGACTCTAATTAAAATATCTATTTTTTTGAATTATAATTGTTATTTTTATTTTTTTAATTTTTATTTTTACTTTATTTTGCTTTATAATACTGTATTGGTTTTGCCATATATTGACATGAATTAGCCACAGGTGTACATGAGTTCCCAATCCTGAACCCCCTCCCACCTCCCACCCCATATCATCTCTCTGGATCATCCCCGTGCACCAGCCCCAAGCATCCTGTATCCTGTATCGAACATAGACTGGCAATTCATTTCTTACCTGATAGTAGATGGTGTCCATTCTCCTGGCATCCACCCCTCCATCCACAGAGCCTCCATTAGAGTGTCCTAACCAAGGAATAGTGATCCTGCACAAATAGGGAATCTACAACAATAAATACAAAAACTCAAGAACTTGAGACCTTTATTAGAGAAACTTAATTTACTTTGATGATCAAAAAAAAAAGTGTGTGTGTGACTTTACCAAAGGCCGATGATTATAAAAAACAAAAGTGAGAACTATAATTAAAGAACTTACTTTTTGAAACAAAAATGTGTGTGACTATTAAAAAATAAAAGGCCAATCTAAAACACTAAACAACAAACTAGAGAACAGCTTAGCTGATAGTTAAAGCAGTGTAAGACCTTTGTCATTTTCAAGAGAAGAATCAATGTATTGAATTCCTATAAAATTTATTAAATAAATTTATACTAAGGTATTTCAAATTTAGGTAATTAGTTTAATAAATCAATTAAGTTTCTGGTGGGAGATAATTCTTACAGTAATTTAGAAAAACTATTTGGCAATATCCACTGAAGCTAAGGGGCTTCCCTGATAGCTCAGTTGGTAAAGAATCCACCTGCAATGCAGGAGACCCCAGTTTGATTCCTGTGTTGGGAAGATCAGCTGGAGAAAAGATAGGCTACCCACTCAAGTATTCTTGGGCTTCCTTGGTGGCTCAGCTGGTAAAGACCTGGGTTAGATCCCTGGGTTGGGAAAATCCCTGAAGAAGGAAAAGGCTAACTCCAGTATTCTGGTCTGGAGCATTCCATGAATTGTATAGTCCATGGGGTCACAAAGAGTCGGATACGACTGAGAGGCTTTCAGTTTATTGAAGCAAAATATATTTCTACATTATGATACAGCACTTCTGGGTATATACTTAATGAGCACTTGCTGCTGCTGTTTAGTCAGTCGTGTCCGACTCTTTCTGACCCCATGAACTGTAGCCCGTCAGGCTCCTCTGTCCATGGGATTCTCCAGGCAAGAGTACTGGAGTGGGTTGCCATTTCCTCCTCCATTTGTCAAAAACATAAGAACTTCTATAATGTAACAACCTTGAATTGGAAATAACACAAATGTTCACAAAGAATAGAATAAATAAATTACAGTATATTCATAAAATATAACACTATGTAGCAATGAAAGGCAAGCAAAAACAACATGGAAGAATAACAGAGATGTTACAATAAGTCAGAGAGAAGACTTAAGGAACCTCTGCTGCTGCTGCTGCTGCTGCTGCTGCTGCTGCTGCTGCTGCTAAGTCGCTTCAGTCGTATCCGACTCTGTACAACCCCATAGGTGGCAGCCCACCAGGCTCCCCCATCCCTGGGATTCTCTAGGCAAGAATACTGGAGTGGGTTGCCATTTCCTTCTCCAATGCATGAAAGTGAAAAGTCAAAGTTAAGTCGCTCAGTCGTGTCCGACTCTTAGCGACCCCATGGACTGCAGCCCACCAGGCTCCTCTGTCCATGGGATTTTCCAGGCAAGAGTACTGGAGTGGGGTGCCATTGCCTTCTCCAAAGGAACCTCATGGAGTAAAATTTAGTTTATATAAATACCAGGAATATTGATTTCTGGAATGGCTGAATAAGTCCTTCAGTAAATTCACTATCCCACAAACTCAATGAAATTCCTGACTAAACAATTAAACTCAATCATTCTAGACAGAACTTTTAAAACTCACCAAAGGAATAGAATAAACTGGAAGTGTTAATTCAAGAAAAATTACTGAACTCAATAAGAACACTGGGGGCTTCGCAGGTGGCTCAGTGATAAAAAGTCTGCCTGCCAATGCAAGAGATACTGGAGACGTGGGTTTGATCCCTGGGTCAGGAAGATCCCTTGGATAAGGAAATGACACCCTACTCTCATATTCTTGCCTGGGAAATCCCATGGACAAAAGAGCCTGGTAGGCTACAATCCATGGGGCTGCAAAGAATCACACATAACTGAGTGACTGAGCAGGCACACACGCACCCATGCATGCACCTGGGTCTATTCCTGTTCCCATTCCCTCCTCAGCTAGGAGGCATGGTGATTGAGAAAAGCAGGTGGCCTCACAGCCAGCAGCAAAGATTAGCCTTTTCTGGACCCCATTAAAAGATGAATACCCAGAAGAGTCAATAGTTTGAACCAACTAGCATTTTCTTGAACGTGATCTAGTCCCACAGTACTGTCATTTTTTCTTTTTTTTTTGTCTTTGTCTCCTGTCTGCTTCCATGGTAGCTCAGAGGGTAAAGCGTCTGCCTGCAGGGCGGGAGACCTGGGTTTGATCCCCGGGTCGGGAAGATCCCCTGGAGAAGGAAATGGCAACCCACTCTAGTATTCTTGCCTGGAGAATCCCATGGACGGAGGAGCCTGGTGGGCTACAGTCCACAGGGTCGCAAAGAGTCAGACTCGACTGAGCGACTTCACTTTCACTTTTCCTGTCTGCAACAAAACAAAAGAAAATAATTAAAAACAAAACATAACAGAACCCCTCTATTCCCAGGGCATTATTGAAAAACTGAAAACATGAACAGTATGCTGGTAACACTGCAGCTGCCTCAGGCTGCGATCTCAGTTGATACAAACAAGACGCTTTAAAGGAAAGTGCAAGACTTTAAAGGAAAACCTGCGGGAAAAAAAAAGATAACCATGGGGAACTCCAAAAAGCACTGAGATATCTTGAGGACCTAGAAGTCTGTGTGTGGATGAAGGTCTTAGTATTCCCAGATAAGACACAGGAAAAGACAAATTCTTGTTACTCATGTTTAGCTGACTTTAGGCCCTCTTAAGGCAGGAAGTGAAAGCTAAGATTGACTACTGTCACAAATTTGAAAGGAGAAGGAGTTCATTTTTGAGTTCATTTTTCTGCCCTACTTGGCAAACAGTATCTCAGGCATTTTTGAAATCTGACCAATGATTGCTGGCCACTAAATTATACTGACCCAGGGATGATTCCTGGGAAATCAGGCTTAAACATAAAAAGACCTTAAAAAAGAAAGCTAGTTGAAGAGTCATGGTGGTACACTAAAGTAAATAAAGACCATATAGAATTAGTCCAGGAACATCACTTAACAAATAAACAATGAGAAATTATTAATAATAATAAAAAATAGCAACAACAACAACAACAAATCCTGGAGAGGGGCTGGATTTGATGCCAGAGGTTTACAATATCTTACATATAACATCTGCAAAGAAAGATGAAACAGCAGTATATATTCAGGGGGGAAAAAAAGACAGCCAACAGGAAAATGTCCCTGAAAGGACCCTGATGTTGAACTTGGTAAAAAAGGTATTAATTCAGCTATTAAAAATATGTTATAATAACTATAAAGTATGGCAATTATATCTCATCAAATAAAGAATATTAATGAAGAGTAAAAATTATTAAAAAGAACAAAATAAAAATCTCTGGAGTTAAAAATTACATTATTGCTTACATTAAAAAATGACTGAGGGTACTTAACAGCAGATTTGAGCTGACAGAATTAAGAATTAACAAACATGAAGACAGATCAATTGAAGTTATCCAGTTTGATAGAAAGAAAGGAATAAAGAAAATGAACACTTTTAGAGATGACATGATTATCTATCTAGAAAAAATTCTGGTACTAAGAAGTGGTTATAAAACTGGTACAGGATATTATGCTAATATACAAACTTAAATTACTTTCCAGCAATGAACAATAAAAAATTTTAAAAATACCATTTAAAATAAAGCAAAGTATATGTATAAACCTAACAATGCACATGCAAGATTTATACATAGAAAATGATAAAACCTCTGATGAAAGAAATTAAAGAGCAAAATAAATGGAGAAATATTTCATGTTTGAAAGACATTATCAAGATGTCAGTTCTTCTTGCTAACTTGATCTGTAGACTCAACAAAATCCCAATCAAAATCTCAGCAATCCAGGTTTTTGGTTTGTTTTTTTTTTTGCTTGCTCCTTGAGGCTCATGGGAAATCTTAGTTCCTTGATCAGGGATCAAACCCAGGCCCCTGGCAGTGGAAACGCTAAGTACTAACCACTGGACTACCAGGGAATTCCTCAGTTCAGTTCATTTCAGTTCAGTCATTCAGTCATGTCTGACTCTGAATCGCAGCACGCCAGGCCTCCCTGTCCATCACCATCTTCAGTAATCTATTCTTCATATGGAAAGGCAAAAAAACAAGAGACAATACACTATTAAAATAAATAACATACTTGAAGGACTCACATTACCTGATTTCAAGACCTAATATAATGCTACAGTGATTGAAATAGCTCCTCAAAGTGTAAATAGAATCAGTGCAGATGCAAATGGAACAGAACAGAGAAAAAGACACACACCAAATAGAGACACCTGATCTTTGATACAGGAGTGAAGGCAATTTAATGGAGAAAGAACAGTCTTTTCAACAACTAGTGCTGGAACAGTAAGACATCCTTATGCCAAAAAGAAAAAGAAAAAATGGGCCTAGGTACAGAGATAACAGAAACAGACCTTTCACAAAAATTAACTCAAATGAATTACAGTTCGAAATGTAAAATTCAAACCTCTAAAACTTCAAGAAGAACACAAAGGAGAAAATCCAGATGGCCCTGGGTTTGGTAATGAGTTTTAGGTATAATTCCAAGAGCATAATCCATAGAGGAAAAAAAAAAAAAAACTGACTCGAGTTTTATTAAAATTTAAAAAAAATGTGTGCTCTGTAAAAGGCAGAATAATACAGTTAAGAGAATGAAAAGACAAATCAGACTGCAAAAAATGTTCAAAACATATATTTGATTCAGGACTTGTGTCTGTAGTATACAAATAATACTTAAATATCAGTAAGGAAACAAAGCAACCTAATTAAAAATGGGAAATGGATGTGAATAGGTAACTCATTAAAAAAAAAAAAAACAGATAACAAAAAAGCATGTGAAAAAATGCTCAATATCACCGGTCTTCAGAGAAGTGCAAATTAAAACCACGGAACACATATTAGAATGGCTAATATGAAGGACAGGAAAGCCTGGCATGCAGCAGTTCCTGGGGTCGCACAGAGTCAGACCCAACTGAGTGACTGAAAACAACAAGTATTATTGTTTAGGATATGGAGGAACAGGAATCCTCAATTAAGAGATGAATGGATAAACAAACTGTGGTACATCCACATAATGGAAAATTATATTCAATGATAAAAAAGAAATGAACTTTCATGCCATAAAATAAATATGGAGTTATATTAAATACACATTGCTAAGTGAAAAAAGTAAGTCTAGAAAGGCATATATACTATATTTTTAAATATATGAAATTCTGGAAAAAGCAAAAACAGAGAGAGGTAAAGGTCAGTAATTGTCAGGTTTTCTGAGGGAGTGTTAAGTAAGTGAAACAGAAGGGATATTTTCTCTCTTTCTCTTTTTTTCTTTTTTGCCATAATGTGTGGCTCCTAGGATCTTAGTTCCCCAACCAGGGATCAAACCCTGGCTTTTGCAGTGAAAGTGCCAAGTCCTAACCACTGGACTGCCAGGGAATTCCCCACAAAGGATTTTAAGGTAGTGAAATTATTCTGAACAATAACCATAATGGAGTAAATATAATGCTATGCATTTATCAAAACCCATAAAGCTTTACAGCACGAAGATTAAACACTAATGTATGCAAATTAAAACAGAAACAAATCACTTAGGAGTTTAGGGGAGCTCAGGATGAAATCAAAATGGTGACAAGAGAATATAATAAATGTATGAAACAATCTCACTGAAAGGAATGAGAGTAAAAAATCCTGACCCAAGTAACTCTGGAAATGAATGCAATCAATATATAAGGCAAGAGAACATGAACATAAATACTATACCCTAGTTGGTAAAGTTTAAAGTTGCATCAATAGGGGTGCAAGTTAACAATTCCAGTACTGGTATAAGTGTATCCTGGAAATGAACAACTAAGTAAATAAAGAGAGATGGTGAGAACTAGATTTTCCAGTTTTGGAGTGACAGTTTACAAATAAGAGGAGAAAGAAAGCTAATAACAAGTTGTGTTAACACATAATTTCCCTTGCTTTGTCAACTGAGGAACTTAGAAGCAATGACATCCCAGTAATAAAGCACACATCTACAAGGTCTTGACCTGAACTGCCGTCCATCACTGAAATACAGTGCTCAATCCCACCTTTCCCTTCCCTACTTTTCTCTCTTTAAACTGCCTGGCTCATGTCTCAGTTCAGTTCAGTTCTTTCACGCAGTCTTGTCCGACCTTTTGTGACCCCATGGACTGCAGCATGCCAGGCTTCCCTGTCCATCACCAATTCCTGGAGCCTGCTCAAACTCATGTCAATCGAGTCAGTGATGCCATCCAACCATCTCATCCTCTGTCATCCCCCTCTCCTCCTGCCTTTCATCTTTCCCAGCATCAGGGTCTTTTCTAATGAAGTCAGTTCTTTGCATCAGGTGGCCAAAGGATTGGAGTTTCAGCTTCAGCATTAGTCCTCCCAATGAATATTTAGGACTGATTTCCTTTAGGATGGACTGGTTTGATCTCCTTGCAGTTCAAGGGACTCTCGAGTCTTCTCCAATGCCACAGTTCAAAAGCATCAATTCTTTGGCCCTCAACTTTCTTTATGGTCCAACTCTTACATCCATACATGACTACTGGAAAAACCATAGCTTTGACTAGATGGACCTCTGTCAGCAAAGTAATGTCTCTGCTTTTTAGTATGCTGTCTAGGTTGGTCATAGCTTTTTTCCCCAAGGAGCAAGCATCTTTTAATTTCATGGCTGCAGTCACTTTGGAGCCCAAGAAAATAAAGTCTGTCAGTTTCCAATGTTTCCCCATATATTTGCCATGAATTACGGAGACCAGATGTCACGATCTTAGTTTTTTGAATGTTGAGTTTCAAGCCAGCTTTTTCACTCTCCTCTTTAACTCTCATCAAGAGGCTTTTCAGTTCCTCTTAGCTTTCTGCCATAAGGGTGGTGTCATCTGCATAGCTAAGGTTATTGATATTTCTTCGGGCAATCTTGCTTCATGTCTATAACATGTCAAGAGAGAATACAATATGCATGTTCTTCCCCCAAACAAAAACTGGCATTAGAATGAAATTGTCAGTATTTCATCCAAAGGTACACTGAGACTTATATCCACTGGGATATGACTGATGAAAACTCATTTTAATCTACAGAAAGGGAAGTCATTCTCAACATTCATAAATCATGTCACTTAAAAATTTCATAGATCTTACTTTGGCATTAGGGGAAATTTTATGGAATTGTACTAAATACCAAATAATGAGCCAGCCAAAATGAATATTTAGAAATATAATATTCCAGAAAAAAAATTGCAAGAGTTGTAGGAGTAATAACACTATTATCTATATTTTAGTACTGGGCATTCTTTAAGCCCACTACATACATAAGCACTTTAAATTCTTGCACAAATTCTATTTTTATATTCATAATATTTATTGCTTAAGTGAGTATGATTGCATGCTCACAATCTTATTTAATTCTCACAGTCTCTGCATGACATCATGCCATTATTTCCATCTCCAATCTTCTGATGAAGCCACTGAGGTTTAGGGAGATTTAATTAATTGCCTAAGAATCAAGTGGTTTATCAGTGGTAGAAATGGGATTAAAATACACATCTAGTGACAGAACCCAGGCTCTTTACCTTAATCCCATGTTGTCCCCATAGATCATAAATAGGGCCAAAAGTTACTCAGGAAAATAGGAAGGAAGAAGAAAGATAGAGGGACAGGGAGGGAGAGAAGGAAAGAGAGAGAGAAAGGGAAGAAGGAGAAAGCAAAAATAAAAAGAAAGAAGGGAGGGAAGAAAGAACTTTTTGTATATAGTATTCAAGGGTACCTAAAAAATAATGTTGCTACATTCAAGTATTCTTCATGTTACTGCTTGTTATCTCACTTTTACAAATAATTTGGACCATGTGTGATACTGTGTTCAGTAGTTGGCTCAGTTTTATTTGAATAAAGACAAGCTCTGAATGTCATTTCTGGATTCACCACTGACTGAGTTTAATTGGATAAAGTCACTTCATTTTGGAAGTCTCAAAATTGACTTCAATAAAGTGAGAAAGATATCTAATTTCCTAGGTCACTACAGACTTTAAAAGGTTACAGTCTTTGCAACTCTAATTCTGTATGAATTCACCTTTCTCCTTTAGTGGATAGATACATCATAGATGGGGAGCTGATGGAGAGAATTCTGCTTCTCTTGCTCAGTCTTATATTTGCAAGGAGTCACAGTTTCTATAAATTCCATTTCACCATCAGTACAGGATATAGTGATCAGCAGAGGGCAGTAGAACTCTAGCATTTAAAATAAAATTCCAGTACAAGCTCTGCATAGGTTACTTCTGAAGTTAACTACTGCATAGACTTTTTAACTTGCTTAATTTTCCTTTAAAAAATTATGTATATATTATGTATATATATATATGAAGTCTCCGTAATTAGAAATTATTTATAATCATAAATATTTTGGTGTAGCATTTTTCAAAATAATTAACTAAAAATAGAAATTAAAGGGCTTTTATGGTGGCTCAGATAGTAAAGAATCTGCTTGCAATGCAGGAGACTGGGGTTTGTCCCCTGGGTCAGGAAGATCCCCTGAAGAAGGGAATGGCAACCCCCACCAGTATTCTTGCCTAGAGAACTCCATGGACAGAGGAGCCCAGCGTGCTACAGTCCATGGGGTCGCAAAGAGTCAGACACGACTGAATGACTAACACACACACACACACACACACACACACACACACACACACACAGAAATTAAAAGAATATACATCCAGTTGCTATGTGTGTGTTCAGCGGCTCAGTCCTGTCTGAATCTATGTTGTAGCCCACCAGTCTCCTCTATCCATGGTGATTCTCCAGGCAAGAAAAGTAGAATGAGTTGCCCTACCCTCCTTCAGTCCAGTTGCTAGAAGAATTCAATAAGGATTAAGTTTCTGTCTAAAGAGATCAAATAATTTCAATTACAATAAGAATAAACTGTTTGTTTTCATCAAGTTAATAAATGAGAATTTTCATATCACTGAAAGGATCATGTAAGTATCGATACAGAGTTTGGACTTTCCACGTGGCTCAGTGGTCAAGAATCTGCCTGCCAATGCAGGAAATGCAGGAGACACAGGTTCTATCCCTGGGTCAGAAGGATCTCTTGTAGCAGGAAATGGCAACCCATTTCAGTATTCTTGCCTGAAAAATTCCATGGACAGAGGAGCCTGTCAGGCTATAGACCACGGGGTCTCAAAGACATGACTAAGAGAATGAGCACATCAGGTTTAAAACTCAAAGTAAGCATGCTTCCTGCTAGGAATTTTTTTTCTTCTTACAATTTCCTTTCATTTTGTACTGTCTGTGAAGAATCAGAAATGAGGGAACAAAAAAGGAAAACCATTTGGGGGCTATATCCAGAATAATTATTAACTCTATTAAGGTGTTTCATACAAATTTGAGGAGATAATTTACTTTTATTCCCATTTAATTATTTATTTTACAGCTTTATTGAGATACCATTTATATACAATAAAATATACACATTTTAAAAGGATGTAGTTTAATGAATGTATTCATACAAGAAAGAGACATCTAATAAAATCGTGCAACATTTCTATCACCTTTCCAAGTTCCTTCAATCCCCTTTACAAGTATATTTATTGTACTAGAGTTTCAAATACATGGAGTCATACAAAATACATTCTTTTGTGACTGGTTCTTTCACTAAGCATAATGTTTTTGAGATCTGAACATCATGTATGAGCTTTTCCCTGGTGGCTCAGTGGTAAAGAAACTGCCTGCTAAGCAGAAGACATGGGTTGAATCCCTGGGTTGGGAAGATCCCCTGGAGGAGAAAAAGACAACCCACTCCAGTATTCTTGCCTGGGAAATCCCATGGACAGAGGAGCCTGATGGGCTACAGTCCATGGAACCACAAAGAGTCAAACACAACTTAGCAGCTAAACAGCAACAGCACATCATGTGTAAGATTCTGTTTCTACTGATGGCTGAGAAATATTCATTTCCATAAACATACTACAGTTTATCCACGTGCCTGTTGTTGAACGTTTCTTTTGTTTTAGTTTGGAGCTATTAACCAAGCTGCCATGAACTCCTAGGTACAACTTTTTGGTTGGACTTGTAGGTAGGTAGATACCTACAAGTACAATCTTGGGTCCACTGGAAGGTGCTCATTAACTTTGTTAGAAACAGATTAATTGTTTTTCTAAGTAAGCGTACTATCTGTCATCCCCACTAACACACTAGAATTTCAGCCACTCTACCTTCTAACGGAAACAATATTGTCAGTCATATGTGTATAGTGGCATTACATTATATTTATAGTTTAATCATACCTTGATTAATGATGTTAAATTTGTTATTTATTTTGGACTTTTTGGCTCCTTTTTTGAAGTATCTGTTTAAATAATTTGCCTTGTAAAAAAATTGGGGTATACTTGTCTTCTTTAACCAATTGTAAGAGTTCTTCATATATTCTTTATACATATATATATATATAAGATTATCATATATAAGTATTATGATTTCTAAACTATATCCTTGTAAAAGTTCTTTGTCTTCTGATGGCATGACTTCTCATTTTCTTAACAGTCTTGAAAAAAACCAGAAATTATTCATTTTGATGATGTACAATTTGGAAAGTTTTTATGTACTTTAGTAATCTGATCTGAATAAAAATTTTCTTATTGTTATAAATACTTCTTCTTATGTTTTCTTGTTGAAGGGTTAGTGTTCTAATTCTTATATCTAGGAATATGATCCATTTTTGAACTAATTTTTGTGTAGGCTTGAAGTGAGTGTAGAAGTTTATTTTTTCCCATATGGATATCCAGTTGGTCTGGGATCATTTGCTGAAAAGATTATCCTATCTTCTTAAATTTTTTTGGCACTGTGTAAGAAATTAAGGAGACTCTAAGCACTGGCCTTTTTCTGCCCTATCTTTTTGTTCCAATAATCTTTATTTTTATCCTTTAGCCAACACCAACTGTCTTAATTGTGTAATTTTCAGTGACTGTCAAGTGGGGATGATTTAGTCTACAGGGGACATTTGCTCATGTCTGAAAACAGTTTTAGTTTTCACAACTACAGGGCAGTGGGAGATGCTACTGGCATTTAGTGAACAGGGGCCAAGGATGCTGCTAACCTCATACAATGCACAGGAAAGTTACCCAAAGGAAAGAGTTATCTAGCCCAAAATGTCACAAGTGTCCAGGTTGAGAATGTTCTTTTTTAATATCAATTGTAAAAATTGTCAATTCCTCAATGTCCTTTGTTTTCAAAATAATTTTGACTATTTTAATACAATAGTATTTCCTTATAAAATAAAAATCAGCCTGCAAGTTTAAAATAAAACCTATTAATATTGAGATTTTGTTAAATCTGTAGATTAGTTTGAGGGGAATAAACATCTTAGTAACACTGCATCTTCAAGTCAATGAACATGATATCTCTTCATTTACATGAAAGTGAAAAGTGAAAGTGAAGTCGCTCAGTCCTGTCTGACTCTTTGCGACCCCATGGACTGTAGCCCACCAGGCTCCTCCGTCCATGGGATTCTCCAGGCAAGAATACTGGAGTGGGCTGCCATTTCCTTCCCCAGGGGATCTTCCCGACCCAGGGACCGAACTCAGGTCTCCCCCATTGCAGGCAGACTCTTTAACCTCTGAGCCACCAGGAAAGCCCCAAGAGACCTCTTTAATTCAGCTCAAACAATATATTTTAGTATTCAAGATATAAGTCTTGAATATATTTTATTAAATTATACTAAATATTTCATCTCTTTCCATGCTATAAATAGGGCTTTTTATTTTCATTTACATTTCATTCATGAATAGTTACAATATTCACATTTAAAATCTATTGCTTTTTCTCTATTGACCTAGTATCATTCGACTCCACTAAATTCACTTCTTATTTCTAACAAGTTTTTAAATATTTTCTTGTGATTTTCAATGTCTAGATATTTAGCCAGGTTAGCTTTTCCTTTTTAATCTCTTTGCCTATTATTTATTTTCCTTGGTACACCATACTGGCTAAGATCTCTAGCTCAATACTGTTTAGAAGTGATAAGAGGGAATGTCTGTCTCTTGCCAAGATGAGGAGAAAACATTCAATATTCATCACTGTAGTTTTTTTGCAGACAACCTTTATCATATTGAGGAAACTTTCTTTATTCTTGGCTTACTGAGACTTTTAAAAATCATAGAGTTTTGAACATTGGCAGATGCTTTTTCTCTATCTACTGAAGTAATAATAGCTTTCTCCTTTATTCTGTTAACATGATGAATTGCATTGATTTATTTTTGAATGTAAAACCAAATAGGCATTCTTGGGATAATACTAGTTGGTCATGATGTATTATCCTTTTATATACTATTTGATTTAATTAATACAATATTGTTAATGTCTTTGTGTCTATGTTCATAGAGCTACAGGGCTTTTTCCCTTGGTCTTGGTCTGTTTCTGGATAATGGTAATAATGCTGGCCTCAAAAATTTGGTTGGTAAATATTTTTTCTGATTTGTTTTCAACTAAGTTCACAAAAAATTGGTACTATATCTTCTTGAAATATCTGATAGACTTCAACAGTGAAGATATCTTTCTTTGTGAGGTGTTCATTGTGAATCTTATGATATACATAAACATATACATACTATCATTAAATTTTTCTATTGCTCTTTTATAGGCTTTGATTATTTGAATGTTTCACTTGTCCATTTCAAATTATAGTTTAATGGCATAAATGTATTGGTTCATAATATTCTATAATAAAAAGTCAGACTCTACTGTTTGATGTTTGAGTGCTAACAGCTTTTATACCTCAGCTATCTGTCTCTTCCTTCTGCCTCGTAGCTGGGAAAACCAAGAGTGTGTGTGCTCCTTCCTTTGATACTAATTGGAGTTTTAAACCATGCAAGCCCCTGCTTACACAACTGAGAGCTCTATTCCCAACCCCACCCCATAACTACAAAAAAATCCCGAGTCAACCTCCTTTCCCTGCTCTCTCAAATCATTTTCAAACTGCTTGGGTAAATGCCATGCTCGCCTCAGAAAGCTTCATTATGTAAGTAATAAATATTTTTATGTCTTCTTGGCCTGTGTGCAGCATCATTAGTCTTGATAGCTGAACCAAATTTTGTGTAGCAATCTATCCTGCTTCTAAAGAGTGACCGTTTTATTCACTTGCTATTTTTAATGTCTATTGGACCTGTAATACCATCACTTTTTCATTTCTCATAAAATCAACTTAGAGGTTTATGAGTTTTGTTGATATTTGTTAAGAACTACTTTTAGGCTTATTTTCTCTATTAATTCTCTGTTTTTTAGTTAATTGATTGCTTTTTTTCTTTATTATTTTCTGCATTTTTTATTAATTTGCACTTCTTTTTCTCACTATGTAAGTTGCAACCTTAATCATTAATTTTATAATTTTTTTAGCAAAAGCAATTAATGGTATCAACTTTTATGTACTAATTTAGCATTATCTCACAGATGCTATTATACTATAAATTAAATATCACTTATTTCAAAATACTTCTGCTGCTGCTGCTAAGTCACTTCAGTCATGTCCGACTCTGTGTGACTCCATAGATGGCAGCCCACCAGGCTCCCCCGTCCCTGGGATTCTCCAGGCAAAACACCGGAGTGGGTTGCCATTTCCTTCTCCAGTGCATGAAAGTGAAAAGTGAAAGGGAAGTCGCTCAGTTTTGTCCGACCCATGGGATTTTCTAGGCAAGAGTACTGGAGTGGGGTGCCATTGCCTTCTCTGAAAATACTTCTAGTTATCTGCAATTTATTAGAGTCATGGTTAGGTCAGAAGTTAAACAGGTAGCAACTTAACTTCAAAATATTTGAGTTAGCTTACTTTTATCAATTTCTAATTTAATGCTATTTTGGTAAAAAAAAAAATATATATATATATATTTACCATTATTTGAATTTGAGCTTTTTTATTTCATTGAAGATGATCTATCTTGCTAAGTGTTCCAGAAGAACTTAGAAAGTATGTGTATCCTTATGTCATGCAATTGAGTATTTCGTGAACTCCAACTATGTCAAGTGGGTGATAGTATTGTTCCAGTCTTCTATAGCTTCACTGAATTTTAGCCAACTTCCTCTATCAACTATCTTTATACTTGCATTTAAAACATGTTTCTTATGGGAAATATATAGTTCTAGTCTTTGTTTCTTTTGTCTTCTTTCTCATTACTTTTGGATTGAGTATTTTCTAATATTCATTTTTATGGTCTTTAATGGATCATTGGCAATAGAGTTGACCCTTGTACAACACAGGTTTCAATTTGTGGGTCCACCTACATGTGGTTTATTTTCAATAAATATACAGTTTTTTCTCCTTATCTGAGAGTTCTGAATTCACAGATTCAACCAACTGTAGATTATGCACTATGTTTATAGTCTGCTGCTGGCTGAATCCACAGATGCAAAATCTAGGGATAAGGACAGCTGACTTTGGGACCTGAGCATCTGCAGATTTTGGTATTCAAAATGGGTCTTGGAACCAATCCCCCATGGATGATGAAGGACGACTATAACATTTTATTTTCTCAGTGATTACTCCAGAGTTTAAAATGTACATCCTTAATTTGTTACAGTTTGTCTTCAAATAATATTTTATTCTTTCACCTATATGTGGAAACTTCTCGACAATATTCATAGATTATCCTCTCTTTCCCTTTACCTTAATATTGTCATAATCTTTAGATCTTAAATCTACAGTCTTCTCTGGTGACTCAGATGGTAAAGAATCCATCTGCAATGCAGGAGACCTGTGTTCAATCCCTGGGTTGGGAAGATTCCCTGGAGAAGGGAACAGCTCCCCACTCCAGTATTTTGGCCTGGAGAATTTCATGGACAGAGGAGCCTGGCAAGCTATAGTCCAAGGGGTCGCAAAGAGTTGGACAGGACTGAGCAACTTTCACTTGCAACATGGGCTTCCCTGATGGCTCAGATGGTAAAGAATCCACCTGCAATGTGGGAAACTTGGGTTCTATTCCTGGGTCAGCAAGAGCCCCTGGAGTAAGAAATGGCAACCCACTCCAGTATTCTTGCCTGGAGAATTCCATGGACAGAAGAGCCTGCTGGGCTACAGTCCATGGAGTTGCAAAGAGTTGGATGGGACTTTCACTTGGTATATATACAATTTATAAACTCAATGATACATTGCCTTTATTTTTGCTTAAACAGACAATTGTTTCTTAACAAAAGATTTTGCTGTATTCAGCATTTTGTAAATTTTTCACTCCTTTCTATATATGAGTTTTTATATGATATACTTTTCCTTCAACTTTATTTTTCAGCAATTATATTACTTGTGAAACTATCTGATCCTTTTCAGACTTGCTTTTAAGTTTTATTACAGCAGGTCTAGAATTCCATGGACAGAGGAACCTGGTAGGCTATAGTCCATGGGATCTCAAAGAGTTGGACATGAATGAGTGACTAACACTTTCACTTATCCTATTTAATTTAGCACATAACTGTGCCTTTTGAGATCTCTATTGAATGCCCTGGGTATAAAGTTCTTTCTCTTCTGGCCATTTCAAAGCCAATTATCACCTAGCCTTTTGGAAACTGTGGAAATTGTTGCACTTAAGAGTTTCATGGTAATTGTTCTTTCTCTGATAGGTGTTTTTTTTTTTTTTTGGCCTGGCCTCATAAGATCTCATTTTACCTTTATGCAGCCTAGCAATCCTTAAGGGGAATCCTGTACAGATATTTTAAATTCTCTTGATTCATGACTACGTACTCGCTGTGACTCTCCTCTATACACTCCCACCACTGCAACATCCCTGCTGTGTAATCTCTGTCTCCTCAACTCAGTGAGGATGCTGTGCTCTGCTTGGGCTGCCCCTTACAACACCATGGCTTACAAAGGAAAAAAAATACAGAAAGAGTATCATTCACTTTATCTTTCCCCCTTTGCTAAAGGATCACAGTCCTGCTCTCAATAATGCCCATCATCATAACACAGTTACTTCATATATTTTATCTGTTTTCTAATTACTTATGGCAGGAAGGCAAGTATTGTGCTTTTCACTCCATTATATAAAATGAAATCCTTTCATTGGATTAATTTTTAATAAATCTACAAAATTATTTTCGGTGCTTCATACTTCCCATCTACTCTAAAAAGACTACGTTCTCCATACTTACAAGACTACTATAATAGAGTGGCTCAAAGAGAGTTTTTGCAAACTGTCTTTTTGAGGTTATCTGATGGCACTAGGCAGACATTTTGGCTTTTCCAGATATCTTTTCTTCAATTTATCTTCAATATTACTGTTCAGTTTTTTATCATTTATATTTCTTGGCCAAAACTTATTATCCACTCTTAGTTCTAGGATAGAGTTTTAATTCTTCACATATGTGTAAACTCTTGCTATTTGATCCTGTCCTCTCCCTGCACATGCATCTTTCCATTCATGCTTCAAATAATACCATGCTGCACAGAATTCTCTGGGCTAAATAAATGTGCTGATTTACTCTTCAGTACTTCTGCACATAGAGTTCATTTTGTCCTGAAACTCCTCTAATGCTTGCTCAGCTGCTAAATCATTCTTTTTAAAAGTCATTTTTAGTATTACTCCCCTGCTGATAAATCCACTCCTATGCTAATAGTATTTTATATATCTTCACTCTCGGTATAATTGTTTATTTCCATAAATCTTTCTGCTGCAAACTCTCTTGCCCTATATATAGAAGTCAATTGTCACATATATATCCCATTCTCAGCTTCTGCTACAATAATCTGGTACTTTGCAGGCATACAGTAAATGCTTTTAAATAAATGAGTGAACTGAAATCATTTATAATTACATTTTTGCCTTGTTCTAAGACATTTTGCTGATTGATTTTAAGCTTCTGAAGGTTAAGGACAGACAAACAACCTTGATTTAAAATAATATATGTTTAGAAAATGAGCTGATCAGTTGTCTTCATTTTATACACTTTATGTCTAGAAATTAAATGATTTCTATCTTTAAGTATTTATCTCTGACTATATCTCATATACAGATGTCTATAACTATACTTATAGACCTGATGCAATTATATAGCTACATAAAGATATATAACTTAATATTTCAAAGTCTAGATTAAATTCTACCTATATATTCAGGCTTCCCTGATGGCTTAGATGGTAAAGAATCTGCCTGCAATGCAGATTTGAGTTCAATCCCTGAGTCAGGAAGAGCTGCTGGAGAAGGGAATGGTTACCTACTTCAATTTTCTTGCCTGAAGAATTCCCACAGAGGGGCCTGGTGGGCTACAGTACAGGGGGTCACAAACAGTCTGACACAACTGAGCAACTAATACTTTCACTTTTCCATAGATTCAGGCAAGTGCTATGGGCCCTCTCATCAGACATTTGCATATGCTCTTCCCACTTTTTGAAAAGCTTCATCTCTAAGTTTGCTTAGTAAAATTTTTTTTTCCTTCAGTTGAGAATTCAAGGTAGCTTTTAACTTCCTTGACTAGTCAGTTCCTTTTATCTCAAAGCACTTCAAAACTCCTTTCCATGATACTCGTACCAGTTACACTTTTATATGCCTGTGTGCTTGCTTCATTAATATCTCCCCCAATGTAATCAGTGTAATGCCTTTGTACTCTGGGACATTAAGTAAGCTGGAACCTCATTTTCCAAAATCGCCTTCCCTGAATATGTCCAGATTAAAGGTGGTCATCAGAACAATTTGTATAAGATGAAGAAGTAAATAAGAAGTTATTTCCTCTCTGAGAATATAGAACCAAACACCGCTGTCGCTCACTCAAGCTGTTGCTGAACTGTTGGCTCATCTTGCTAACATGAGGTAGCATCCGGGTCTTCAGCTTTCCAGCCCTGAGTTAGGGACTTGTGCATCTCCGTGACCAATAGCACTGTCACCTCCTTCCGGGCTAGCATGCAACTCAGTTTAAAGGCAGTGGGAAACAGACAAGTGTGGGAGTTTAAGAAGTCTATGCAAGATCTGATCTTCAAAATCAGTTCTTTATTCTGTATCTCTGAGCAGTTCTGCTTCTTTGATGAAAACCCAATGCATTTATTCAAGACAGGAGTCCCTTCCCTTTTTAATCATTGGTGATCTTCCACCAATGTGAAGTAAATTTGACCAGTTTCCTGCATGTTCAGTAAATACTTCAACTGGAATAAACAAATCCATACCCACTCACTCCTAGTATTTCTTAATAGGCACTGAGTACATACTGTCATAATTCAATTTAACTGTCTTTATTTCAACCAAGATAATCTCATGCTCCTAAAGCCCGATTATTCACAGGGTTAGAAGAGTTATGGGAGGCAAGGGATGGTGTAGCCACAAGATCAATGTCTCCTTTCTCCTTGATTCAATTGCCTCAGTTTCCATCTGCCTCTAACGACAGTGAAGTTTTAGTTATCCTCTTAAAATTGATTTATGTTTAAATGTAAATTGACTATACTATACAATAATGGTGTATGGTAGAATTGGGCAAGCTGTTAAACAAGTTAAATTTGTTCATGAAATGCAACTTTGAAAATGAGATGTGTATTTTAATGAATGGCAGAGCTGAGGACGAACTTTATACTGAATCTGTAATGTGGATCTATGGTATTTTTCTTTTGGAGAAACAGGGAAAGAACTTGAAGAGCTATTTTCTTTGAAATTAATGCCATGGTGAATATTATCATTATTATCACCACAAACAGTTAAATCAAATTAGGAATGAGAAATAAACTTTACCCATTGTATTCCTAATTTAATTTAAAACACTGAAACTAGAAACACCATTTGAAAGGCATAAGTACAGGTATCAAGTGGAATGTCTAACCATTCTCTGCTTTTGGCTGATGTAGGGATACATGTTAGTGTCTTAAAAAAAGCAAATATTTGCCAAGTTCAACAATCCTTTCCAGGAATATATGGAATGAGTATTCTATACGGTCTCTTCTTTATGAACATAAATTTCATCCTCAATAAATGTATTTAATAAATTACAAGTGAAAATGAATAACTAAACCAATTAGCCAGTTATTTAGAACATTCCTGCTCATTAACTTCACAACTTTGTGGAGGAGAAAGCGAAAGTGAAAAGTGTTAGTTGTTCAGTTGTGTCTGACTCTTTGTGACCCCATGGACTATAGCCTGCCAGGCTCCTCTATCCGTGGAATTCTCCAAGTAACAATACTGGAGTGGGTTGCTATTTCTTGCTCCAGGGGATATTTCTTAATCAGGAATTGAGCCTGAGTCTCCTGCATTGCAGGCAGATTCTTGACTGTCTGAGACATAGGAGGAGAATATGGTAGAAAGCCAGATCTGGTAGTATTTTGAAATTTGTTCCTATGTTAACTTTTCCTTAAATGGAAAGGAAGGAGCTGTCATTAAGGATTCTAGGGCAGACAGAGATATCGAGACAAAAATAATGACTCATATCACTCTTTATATTTCAGTTAGTTAGTTCAGTTGTTCAGTCGTGTCCAACTCTTTGTGGCCCCATGAATTGCAGCATGCCAGACCTCCCTGTCCAACACCAACTCCTGGAGTTCACCCAAACTCATGTCCATCGAGTCGGTAATGCCATACAGCCATCTCATCCTCTGTTGTCCCCTTCTCCTCCTGTCCCCAATCCCTCTCAGCATCAAAGTCTTTTCCAATGAGTCAACTCTTCACATGAGGTGGCCAAAGTACTGGAGTTTCAGCTTTAGCATCAGTCCTTAGGAAGAACACCCAGGAATGATCTCCTTTAGAATGGACTGGGTGGATCTCCTTGCAGTCCAAGGGACTCTCAAGAGTCTTCTCCAAGACCACAGTTCAAAGGCATCAATTCTTCGGTGCTCAGCTTTCTTCACAGTCCAACTTTCATATCCATACATGACCACTGGAAAAACTATAGCCTTGATTAGACGGACCTTTGCTGGAAAAGTAATGTCTCTGCTTTTGAATATACTATCTAGGTTGGTCATAACTTTCCTTCTAAGGAGTAAGCGTCTTTTAATTTCATGGCTGCAAGTCACCATCTGCAGTGATTTTGGAGCCCCCCAAAATAAAGTCTGACACTGTTTCCACTGTTTCCCCATCTACTTCCCATGAAGTGATGGGACCAGATGCCATGATCTTTGTTTTCTGAATGTTGAGCTTTAAGCCAACTTTTTCACTCTCCTCTTTCACTTTCATCAAGAGGCTTTTTAGTTCCTCTTCACTTTCCGCCATAAGGGTGGTATCATCTGCACATCTGAGCTTATTGATATTTCTCCTGGCAATCTTGATTCCAGCTTGTGCTTCTTCCAGCCCAGCATTTCTCATGATGTACTCTGCATAGAAGTTAAATAAGCAGGGTGACAATATACAACCTTGATGCACTCTTTTTCCTATTTGGAACCAGTCTGTTGTTCCATGTCCAGTTCAAACTGTTGCTTCCTGACAGCATATAGGTTTCTCAAGAGGCAGGTCAGGTGATCTGGTATTCCCATCTCTTTCAGAATTTTCCACAGTTTATATTTGGGAGGATATTAAATATTCTCAAGTTTGAGAATATTGCAGGCTAAGATAGCAACAATGAACTATTATTACAGTGACTGCAATTATAGTGAAATGTCTGATAATCTTAAGGGAAAACCTCAAAAATCTAATTTAAAAACTTGGTGTATTAATTGATACTTCAAAAGTGTCAAGAGCAGAGTAGATATACGGGAAGTAAGCATATGAAAAGAGGTTCAACATCACATGACACTAGGGAATTGCAAATTGAAATGGAATACTGCTACATGTCTATCAGAATGATCAAAATCCAAAACATTGACAACACCAAATGCTGGTGAGGATGTGGAATGACAGGATGGTAGGACTTTTGATGGTAGGACTATCAAATGGTACAACTACCTAGGAAGATGGTTTGGCAGCTTTTTTCTTTTTCTTTTTCACAAATCTGAATATACTCTTATCTCATGACCCAACAACTATGCACCTTAATAATTACCCAAATAAATTAGAAACTTCAGTTCAGTTCAGTTCAGTCGCTCAGTCGTGTCCAACTCTGCGACCCCATGAATTGCAGCACGCCAGGCCTCCCTGTCCATCACCAACTGCTGGAGTTCACTCAGACTCACGTCCATCGAGTCGGTGATGCCATCCAGCCATCTCATCCTCTGTCGTCCCCTTCTCCTCCTGCCCCCAATCTCTCCCAGCATCAGAGTCTTTTCCAATGAGTCAACTCTTCGCATGAGGTGGCCAAAGTACTGGAGTTTCAGCTTTAGCATCATTCCTTCCAAAGAAATCCCAGAGCTGATCTCCTTCAGAATGGACTGGTTGAATCTCCCTACAGTCCAAGGGACTCTCAAGAGTCTTCTCCAACACCACAGTTCAAAAGCATCAATTCTTCGGCACTCAGCTTTCTTCAGAGTCCAACTCTCACATCCATACATGACCACTGGAAAAACGGTATCTTCAACTAGATGGACCTTTGTTGGCAAAGTAACGTCTCTGCTTTATGTACACACGAAAACATGCAGAGGCTGTTTACAGAAGCGTTCTTCACGATTCACAAATCTTGGAAGCAACCAACATGTTCTTTAGGAGATAAATGGATAAAAATGAATTCAGTCCCTCCAACTGTAACCTAAAAGTACTGTTTCTTCCACTCTGTGGAGCATCTTGTGATGAGATTCTATCATTCTCTGGGGTACCAGTGGTAGGTTCCCCCCTCCATCATCGCTGGTGTTCTACTTCCTCTTAGGCTGAGGAGGTTGCAAAAGTACTCTTTACATTCTAACACTAATTTTTAAATTTTATGTTTTCTTTCTGATATATGCATACTGGTAGTCTGTACTCTGAACTTTAGCTATTTTAAATTTTGTCATTTTCTCTCAATTATTTATCTAAGTACTATGTTTTCTCAATGTAACATTTCTGCAAGTCATAAGCAAGCTAAAATTCAGTTCTGTATATCTAAAGCAAGAGTTGTTTTTGCTTATGCTTTTTTTTCTTTTTTCAGCTTTATGTGTCTTATTTTTGCTTCAAAAGTATACCGAAGATAATATCTAGAGACTGGAAAATTCCAAGAATTCTATACCTACTGAATTTCTTATCTAGATAAGGTTATGTCGTATATATTTTTTTAGTCTTATCGTTGTTTTCTAACTTATTCACTTTCTGGACCCTCTGCCTGACTTCTGGTTGCTATGTCCTACTCTTCACTGAACATTCAAATGATAGACTCACAGGAGTCCATCAGATTTGGGCAGATGGAGAAAGAGAAAAAATTTAGTCTTTTTTTTTTTTTTTTCTCATAACAGACATGTGGTAAAAATACAACACTGCTTTATGTCCTATTTTCTAAACTGCGTTTTTCTGAAAATGGAATGTTTGGATAATTGACAAATAACATATTGTCATTTTCCAGGACTTAATTAGAATGTTACTAGGAAAACAACAACTTTGTTTTCAAAGTATTAACATTCGAAAACCCAGGTTCCCATCTAACATTCCCCCCTCTCTGCCATACCCAGTCCTCTTCTTCCCCCATATCCCTTCTCCTTAAGAATCCATTGTTCTCTTGACCATACACTTCTAACGAGTTCATCTTCAGAGTTTTCGGTGAGATTTACAGGTTCTCTCAAATAGGAAGGCATTTCTATGACGTGATTTTACAGTTGCCTTTTTCAAGACCTAACATATTTTACTTTGGGACAAGTGGAGTTTTCATGGTTATTTATGTTAATTACTTAGCTTGAGGTTACTTCACTGCATGAAGAGTCTTGGCTATGATTTTAATTTCTCCCTGGGTGAGCAATTCTTTTTCCAGCCATGCCCTGAATAAAAGGCAAGCTCTCTTCCTGTTTCTTATAGCATCTTGGCATTACTGGTTGAAGATTTTGTAACTACTATGTCATGGAAAATAGGCTCCAGGTTTATCTCTTGGTCATAGATTGGGCAAAAGCACTATCTCTAGGCTACAATTGTACACTGAACTTTAAATCAAGACTATTACCTTCCACAACTCAAGCCAGATCTTAACATTTGTTAACATTTGTGTACGACTGAAGCAGTACTAGAGCCCATACTTTGTACAGCTGATTTCAATATACTGTGGGGTATTTGGCTTTAAGTGTATCTCACTGGTTAGCTTTTACTTTCCCTTTTGCGTCTGAAACTTATGAATTGGATAGTTTTAATTCCTGGCTCAAGAAGGTATTTTCTTTAAACTTGCTTACATAATTTTTTTTTTTAACTCTTTATAGTAGTAGGATGGACTTCCTAATCTTGTCACTACAGGACACACTTTAAATGATAAAAGAAAATAGTTTTCTACCATTTAATTTGTTTGTGATTTTCGTCTTTGACATGTAAAATAAAGTACTCAAGTGTCCTCAAGTGATTGCTAAACGGTTTTTCTTGTTTTGCGTTTATTTGTTCTATAAGTAGAATTCAGAATGAATTTTTATCTGGCAATTAAAGGGAAGATTATGCATGCTATCTTATACTTAATTAGCAAAGTGATATTTGGTACTAATATACTGGTTAAAAATGTCCAGTTTTCTCATTGATCAAAATGTTTTTTACTCTTCCCATATATGATCAAAGTGGTATGTGTAAAGAATTGTAACCCTGAAGCAACTTAAAAGTATCTTTCATTTCAGACATAAAATATTAGCTTTGGCTGCATATAAATAATTATAATAAGCAAAAGTTAAAAAAATAGCAATGCCTTTAGGTATATAAGCTTATTACTATAAAGTTTTCTTTCTGAAATAAAAGAATGTATTAGTTATATAACTAACCTTAGAAGAGTTTCTTAGGTTTCTTTAACTGCAATTTCAATTATATTTGGCATTGAATTTATGCAAGTAAAATATAAGCACCCATTATATTTTAATATTTAAAAGCTTTCAATCACTTTCTGAAATAACTATTTTGTCTTGAAAGCGATACAAACTGGCATTTATTAATTCTGTTAAATATAGTAAATGTTCTACTTTTAGTCATGTGTTACTAGCACATTCACAGTTATACAATGTTTAAAAGAGAATATTTTTTACCCTTCAATATATTAGTTTTAATTTTATTGTTTCCTGCATGTTCAGTCACTCGGTTATGTCTGACTCTTTGTGACCCCATGGACTGCAGCCTGCCAGGTACCTCTGTCCATGGGGTTTTCCAGGCAAGAATACTGGGGTAGGATACCATTTTCTACTACAGGGGATCTTCCTGACAAAGCGTCTCTTCCATCTCCTGCATTGGCAAGCAGATTCTTTACCACTACGACCTACTGTCTTCTACTCTATTACTAATAGTAACAAATAATTATATGATTAGATTATAGATGGTAACATTTACATTTCTCAAGTTTCTTTGATATATTTTTTGTGATCATCAGGAGACTCTGAGGTGTGTTTCTTGAGACTGTCAAGAAACCTAGTCTTAATTTTGTTCACAAGGACACAAAGAACTTGGGGAAAATACCAAGCTTCTTGTTCAAAATTACAAGCTAGCGAAGTCAAGTCCTTGATGCAGAACTTTTGTCTCTCAAATCCACATTCTCCACTTGTGTGGAATGCCTCTCACTTTCTACAGATAAAAATACTACCCTTTGGTGAAATCACATCTTACAGGCCTTGTGCATAATAAATTTTACATCACAATTGTAATTTAAGTAAATAAAGTTATGCCATTGACCACAAGAAATCCAAGTTATTTTGAGTGGATGGATGTAATTTTATTGAAGTGAGGTGTTTTTTTTTCTTATTGTCATGTGTTTTCTGGCTATTTTTATAAGCCAATAAATTATTACAGTTGCACCTTGTATTTGGCAAAAAAAAAAAAATCAATGACAAACTGGAAACTTGGAGAATGCCCCTACAGCTGTGCACTATGTACAGCCCACTGAAAACCACCAGGTCAGTGGAAAAGCTGCCTCATTCCCTCTAACAGATGAAAACCTACATTTAGAGGATTTCTGCAATGATCTAGTTAACAACAGGATGTTTCTCTGTGGATCAGATATTTTTTCGTAAATGCAACCAATTACTAAAGATTCTTCTTCACAAGCATATTTTCCCCTGGAAACTACAATGACTCTGTGGAATGCTCCAAGAGTTGCAAAACAGACTGTTTTACATTTCAGATCTTTTTGTATTTATATGTTGCCTTAAAGTGAATCACAAGACATTACAGCTTATGCAGTCTTGCAATGCAGTACCAGATGTAAACAGTTCTGGGATTTTTAAAAGCCAAATGCTGACATTTCTGAGCTTTTAGAATCCTTCTGTGTTGTCTTTCATCTTTTAGACCTCTAGATTAAGGTAGGATGTTCATGTTGAAATTGAACCAAAGTAATCCTGGCACCCATGACTACTAGGAATTTCCAAATTTCTTACTTTCTTTTATATTCCTACCTAAAATGTATTTGTTGTTTCTCATGGTCTTATCAACAGTATGTGTGCATTCTAAGTCGCTTCAGTCATGTCTGACTCTGCAATCCAGTCTTGTAGCCCACCAGGCTCCTCTGTCCATGGGATTCTCCAGGCAAGAGTACTGAAGTGGGTTGCCCTGCCCTCCTCCAGGGCATCTTCACAACCTAGAAATGGAAACTGCATCTCCCACATCAACAGTATATATAGTCACTGTTAGAAATTTTTGCCCTATCTTGCCAATATTTTTTTCCTTGCCACTACTGCCATCAGAATTTAGGTGATAGAAATGGGCCATGAATCTTCTAGCAGATTAAAGCTGGTTTTAAAATTTTTATGCACTACAGGCACCCTTTATAAATGAGGCATATAATGCTACCCAGCACAATTGTTGTTTTCAAGTTGAGAGCTATTACTGTTTATACTTCTAAGAAGGACATATTCCTGAGTGCTGTTTGTCTAGATCTGAAACAACAGCACCACTAAATTCATCTTTTAGTTTATTAATATTTATTTATCTTTTTGCTCTATTATATCAGTATGGGGATGGTGACGGCAATTAAGTAAAATAAGATACACAGACAGTTGGGGATTGGAAGTCTGTTCACATCATAGTTTAAGATTTTGGACCTTAGACATATACATATTCTACAATAGTTGAGTGCAAGTTCCCACACCAAACTCATTAACCACCACATAATGATACTGCAGAGTGCCTGTATGATAAAAAAAAAGTGTCTGTTTAAATTTCAGTTCAAATTTCTTATTTCATACAGCAAATGTTACCGCTTGAGGAACAGAGGTATAGTGTGGCTAGGGCAGAGAATGAGGGGGATCATGATGGCATGGAAGCTGAAAATCTAACTAAAGACCATGGCATCTTTATTCATGTTAAAGGTTTACTTCCCACTCCCTAGAAGTAATAGAAACCTATTGAAGATAAGAGTTTCAGTATAGGAGAGGGAGTTCAGATCATCAAATACGTTCACTTACTCTTTGACTTAGAAATCTCACCCTCAAAGATACATTGGCCAGAATATAATGAACTTGGGGCACATGGATATTGATTTCTACACTATTTGAAATTGCTAAAGACTGGAAATAACCAAAATGTTAATTAATAGGGAACTGAGTGAGCTGTGGTGTTTCCACATAATAGAGTATTATGATCAACTGATGCTTTTGAACTGTGGTATTGGAGAAGTCTCTTGAGAGTCTCTTGGACTGCAAGGAGATCAAACCAGTCAATCCTGAAGGAAATCACTCCTGAATATTCATTGGCAGGACTGATGCTGAAGCTGAAACTCCAATACTCTGGCCATCTGATGCAAAAGAACTGATTCACTGGAAAAGATTCTGATGCTGTGAAAGATTGAAGACAGGAAGAGAAGGGGATGACAGAGGATGAAATGGTTTGATGGCATCACCAACTCGATGGACATGAGTTTGAACAAGCTCTGGGAGTTGGTGATGGATAGAGAAGCCTGGCATGCTGCAGTGCATGGGGTCGCAAAGGGTAGGTCACAACTGAGCAACTAAACTGTCTGAACTGTAGCTAGAAAAATAAAAGAAGAATATGTTATTCAGCGTTCTCCAGAGAACAGAGCCAATAGCATATGTATACAGATATGCATAAGAGGAGATTTATTGTAGAAACTGACTCACGTGATTATGGAGGCCAAGAAACACTATGATCCTCTGTCTGCAAACTAGAGAACCAGGAAAGCTAGTATACTTCAGTTAAAGTCCAAAACGCTGAAGACCAAAAAGGAGCTGCTGATGTCAAAGGGTGGGAGGTTATGGATATTCCCAGTCTAGTAAAGAAAGACAATTCACCCTCCTTTCTTTTTTGTTATATTTGGGCCCAAGGGTTTGGATGATGCCTGCTGTATTTGTGAGGCTGATCTTTACTCAGTCTGTGGGTTCAAATGTCAATCTCTTCTGGAAACATCCTTCTAGATACATCCAGAAATAATACTGCACCAGCTCTCTGGGTCCTCCTTATCACAGTGCAGTTGACAGATAAAACTAAAGGATCATATCACAAGGAATATCTTTATATACTATTATGCATGATCTCCAATATACTACAGTAAGAATATAGTATAGCAAGTATAGTATAGTAGAGTAAGAGGCAGACTATATATATGTGTGTATATATTACATGTATACAATACAGGAGACATGATCAAACAAAATGCAACTCCTGATGGTAATATGTATATTCTATAGTATCTATACACAAACACCATACACACACAGACACCACCTAATAAAAGCAGGAAAAAAATAGAGAATTAGAATATTGCTGTTGGTAAGTGCTAATGAGTTAATGGGGCTTCCCAGGTGGTGCTAGTGGTAAAGAACCTGCCTGCCAATATAGGAGACATAGGAAACGCAGGCTTGATCCCTGGATGGAGAAGATCTCCTGGAGAAGGAAATGGCTACCCACTCCAGCACTCTTGCCTGAAGAATCCCATGAACTGAGGAGCCTGGCAGGTTATGGTCTGTAGGCTCACAAAGAGTTACACATGACTGAAGCCAGCTTAGCACGCATGCAGCAAGTTAATGGGTCCAAACAGTGATTCTAAGCCACTGTTAATATCAATACAGGAGAGACCATAAGACATTATGCAACTCCTGATCCTAACAACAGGTGCAACCATAAAATAGTTTTGTCAAATCTGTACCCAATCAAGTCTTTTAGCAGTTACTATTAATTTACAGGAAACAGTGAGGACAAAGGAACACTGGGGGAAGCAATAAGATCCAGACTTTGAAACAAGAGTTATTCAGTTTCTTCAACAAATAAACTGTAGGGGAGAGAGAGGTAAAGGGAAAAGAGAGAGAAATTAAGAGACTGAGTATGAATCTAGAGAGAAAAGAGACTTAAAACATATAAACCAAAAGAAAAGGGAGTAAGATGTAAAATTATTTGGATCCTGTCTCAAGCTAATCAACTTGTGAAAATAAAGTATGAGACCATCAGGGGAATTTAAATACTGACAAGATACTTGATGAGATTAAGGAAATAATGTTCATTTATCTGAGTGAGTATTGCTCTGTATCTGTTGTATTATGTTTTTAAAAATTCTTTATTCTAGAGATACAATTCAAAATGTTTATGGATGAAATAATGTTGTTTAGAGATTCATTTTAAAATAACATGGAGGGAATACTGACTATGAGTTGGTGCTTATGAAAGCTGTATGCCTGGAAGTTCATAATTATATACATATATATAATTTAAATTTAAATTTTCATAGAAAACCATTACAAATAAACTGAAAGGTAAAATAATTTGATGCATCTATTTGTAAGCTTATTCTTTGCTCCCCTGTAAGGAAAGGATTGAAAGAAGCTTAGGTGAATGGGAAGAGTGTCAGAGGAAATGTGGGAGACTTAGTTGATAGGCTATTTATTGACCAGCACACATCATCCCCTGCTCACAATACACCTTAGCACATGCATTTCACTTTTTCCTACAGGTCAGATCAGTGCAGTCGCCATGCAGGAGGACTCTAGAGTTAAATAAGATTTGGTTTCACATTCTAACTCTGAAACTTAATAGCTGTGTGGCAGCTGCCTGACAACAAAGACTATAGGGTAATGCAGCTATGTGGTTACGTGGTTAAGCTAATAAATAACTTTCACCCTAAGAGCCTAGACACAGTATATAACAGGAAACCAGAGTTTCCTTTCTACAAAAAGACCAGGTCCATCTCATTAATATGAAGAATGATTTTTCAATATTGTATCCTGAAATAAATAAATAAATATATATATATATATATATATATATATGCAGATACATATTTACTACTTAAACTTTTGCCCTGAAAGACATTGACTTGATATGTTAAGCTGTCAAGCAGTAGAGCGAATTTTCAATATTGTTAAAAGCCCTTCACTTCACTTTTATTATTTCAGAGCCACGGCAGTATGCTAGGCGATGGTGGTAGCCAAGAATATAAGTTACTCCTTAGTTCTGATTGTTACAGCAGCTCATTTTGCAATCCCATCTTCTGCTACTGATCCAAGATTTCCTTTCTTTTTTTTAAAGTAAATATCTGGAAAGTACAGGAGAGCAAGGTTTTTTTCCTTCATAAATTTGGCAAGTGGAATACGAGAAAAGCCAAAGAAAAAGTCTGTCAGAAATATTTTCTTCTCAGTTTCATTGATGACATTTCTGTCAGGTTTTTGGAAGCACCATAACATGCAGATGTTAAATACTTAGTTGGAATTGAAAACGCATGTCCATTTTTTTGTGGTCAGAAGTGATTCAAGAAGCCTGTCTGCAGTTCTTGCCTTGATTTTTATGAAACTGACCATACTGAATTTTACATTAAGGTGATTGAGCAATAAATAAAGTCAGCATCACCAGGGCTTTGCTGCAAAATAACTCTCAACATTACTTTATGTGGCTCAATAAGAATCCACTTTTAACGTCCAGTTCAGTTAAAGACTGATGTGGAAAAGTAATCCATGGCTCTATAATGGGAAATAAAAATTACAACTAATTGTGTGAGACAGATTGCTGAAATCAGACAAGGACACTGTCTTAATAAATTTTAAAAAGTGGCAAGTACACTGATTGCACATAGGAAAACTCCTGAAAAAAGATCTAAAAATGAATAAATCATGGGATTCAAGGCCACACTTCAAGCAATGCCATTCTTAATATCTACTTAGTAGCTTCAGCCAATATAGAGAGCAAAAAAAGTACATGCCTCACTGTAATGCTCTCTAGTTTGATCCAAAGGGCTCTAAAGTTTTATATGTGTTCAATCTTCTTATGACTTTTATCCTCTTTGAAAAGCCCTGGATGGAGAAGTTGAGATTCCTTCTTTCCTGAACTTAACCACAATGAGTGAATTCATCCAGGGTAATTTTTCTGTGAATATTCAATTATTTAGAGCTATCAATTTTGCATGTGTGTGGCTGAGTATTTGTATAAAGTTAACCCCCAACAAGTCTGCTCAGAGTTTGGCCATCCCAACCTGATCATGAGATACCATGCCAATCCATTCTACCCACCAGGGCAGCCTCAGGCTTCTTCCCCCACACTTCATCCTCGCTCTTCAAGCACTCAGTTCCCATTTCCTTCATCCCTTCGGCATTTAGAAATGACGCTGGGACTCTATTTGCCTCATCAGGCATAGGGACTCTGTTAAAGGAGGATTTTCAGGAATATTAGTAGGTTCTAGAAACTACCATATATCAGAACTCCCATGAATGTTTTCTTTTATTTCAATATTCCACACAAAATAAAATTCATAAAAATGGTGTATCCACTAAATTCAGTGAAATAAAATGTGGTTAATTTCATTTGCACAGATTGGGAAATCCTCACTGAGAGAAAAATCTGAATTTGTGAGAACGTGATTTTAAGTTTCACATAGGAAGAAAAAAGGCAAGGAAGAGAAAAGCTACTTGACAACTTATGCCCTGGCCTTTCCCACAAAAACTTCCCTAATAAGTGTTGATTAGTTGTCTGACTCCTGGCATCCATATGAACAAAGTTGCCTTTATAGATAATTAATAAGAAATTTTTTTTCACAAGATCTTTGAAAAGGTACAGTAAAACATCATCTGTCAGAATAGGTCGGCACTTCATAGAGGCAACAGACCAAAGGTAGGATATGGAATTTGTTCAAATTCCAGAATATACATGATCACACAATATTGTTGAGAGAAACTCCTCTGTAGGGGTTCTTTGAGACATAAAAATCAATGCAGCAGACATTCATTGAGCATCATATAGATGTGAATGTGGAAACAAAAATTAAATTCCAAAGGATCAGTATTTTATGGAGGTAGCAGTTAACCTACATGTATCAATAAGACATCACCTAAAACCCTTTTTTCCCAATATTATTCCTTTTTCAAAGGTGTTAGGACAGGACAGGTTTATGGATAATTAACACAGGAAAAGTTTGATCCTAGGAATTGAAATGATAAAAATTGATGTAATAGTTCTTTCCAGTAAAAATTTCAGTCTAGTGATGACAGATGAAGAATCAGGGTTGGAACCTGGTTCTTACACATTTATAATTAAAATTTCAAAAGCAAACAATAAAAATATTTTATGGCTTACATGTAGGAAGTACAGAAATGGAAATACAATGTATATAATTTCATTAAATTCTTATAAAAATCATTTTTTTCCTTGATATGCAGATAAATGGGAGACAGTGTACAAAATTATTTCAGTCAAGAAATAGTTCAAGAAAATAACTTTTCTCATTTTCTCCAAGAGATTATCACCCACTGTAAAATATTTATGAGTTTATGTAAGCATTCAGGAATTGCATAGCGCTTTCATGTTCTTGTTCTTCCAGGCATTGTTCTCGATCTCACCTCATCTTGTGCCAAAACAAATATATTTCTTATATGAATTGGCAGCTCCTGTTTATCCATCATGGTGCGCCTTCCTATCACGGGCACACACTTCTAGCTACTACTTCACATGTGTTTTTACCCCTTTGACACAAAATAGGCTACAGCCAGCTGCAAGGGAGATTGAGAAACACAATCTTTTTTTTTTTTTTTTCCTAAGTCAAGCCATGCACCTAGATACCCCGCCTCATAAATACTCTGCTCCACCAGGCTGGCTGTGTAAGATATAGCAATCAACAAAGTCTTAGTGCTTCCTCCCTCATAGAATTTATAGTTATTGGGTTTGATGAACATATATTATTGATCTTACATGATATCTTGTGACTGCTGTAACAGTTATCACAAATTGATGGCTTGAAGACAATAGAAATTTATTCTCTTAAAGTCCTGGAGGCCAGAAGTTCAAAGTCAAGGTATCATCAGGGCTGCACTCCACTTGGAGGCTCCTGGAGAGAATCTGTTCTTTTTTTTCATGAAACAAACTTATTTTTATATAGCCAATTAACAAGGCTGCAATAGTTTCACATGGAGAGCAAAGAGACTCAGTCATACATGTGTATGTATGCACTCAAGAAGCATCTTTTCTTCATATTTTCTATCTTCTGGAGTTTGCTGGTACCACAACTGTTACAACATCACTCACCGCTCTGCCTTTGCCTTCACACTGCTTTCCCTTGTCAGTGTCATTTTATTTTCTGCCTATAGCAAATCTCCTTCTATTTTTTTCTTATAACGTCACTTATTAGATGTAAGGCCCACTAGGATAATATCCTCAGCTCAAGATCCTTAATTTAATTACATCTGCAATGACATTTTTTTCCTTGAACACTCTGGGGATTAGGACATGGACAAATCTTTTGGAGAACCACTAAATTATGAAAACACATTTTGTAAGAAAAAATACTAAAAATTCATTTACACTTCAAACAAAGCTTTTGCCAGAATATGTACATTTTCTCTAGATTTGCAGAAATTAGACAAAATTATATAACTGCTTCCCTTAAGGTATGTTACATATGTGAGGTATGTTAACAAGTGAGGTTATTACCCAAGAATGAATCAGGAAGAAAGATTGGTCATCAGTAATAAAACTGAATCAACAACTTGAAAAACTCTCAACAAACATAAGTCCAGGACCAGACAGCTTCATACATGAATTACACAAGAGTTCTATAAAAAAAAAGAGATAACACTTATTCTTCCCCAATTATTAAAAATAAATAAATAAATAAAATGGAAAGAACACTTTCAAACACACTTTATGAGGCCAATATCATCCTGATACCAAAACTGGACAAAGACACAACGATGAAAGAAAATTAAAAGACAATATCAATGATGAACATAAATGCAAAACCCTCAACAAAATATCAGCTAACAGAATTCAAAAATACATTAAAGGGATCATACACTATGATCAAGCGGATTTATCCAAGGGATGCAAGGATGGTTCAATATCTCCTAATCAATCAATATGATGGACCATGTTAACGAACTGAAGGATAAAAATCATATAGATCATCCAACAGATGCAGAAAAAAAGCTTATGCAAAATTCAACATCCATTTATGATAAAACAATCAATAAAGTGGGTTTAGAGGGAATATGATTCAATATAATACTGACCATACATGACAAAACCAGAGCAAACATCTTATTCAATGGTAAAAAGCTGAAAGCATTTCCTTGAAGGTCAGGAACAAGACAATGATGCCCACTCTTGACAATTTTATTCAACATAGTATTGGAAGTCCTAGCCACAGCAATTAGATAAGAAAAAAAAAAATCCAAGTTGGAAAGGAAAAAGTAAAACTGTCACTGTTTGAAGATGACATGAGATTTTTTTTTATAGAGAGAAAAATCCTAAAGATGCTTCCAAAAGCAATTAGAACTAATAAATCAATTCAGTAAGGTGGCAGAATACAAAATTAATATGTGTTTATATACATTAATAACAAACTGTCAGGAAGAAAAATTAAGAAAAAGATCTTGTTTACTATTGCATTGCTGCTAAGTCACTTCAGTCATGTCCAACTCTGTGTGACCCCATAGACGGCAGCCCAGCAGACTATCCTGTCCCTGGGATTCTCCAGGCAAGAACTGAAGGGTTAATGCAGCCACAATAGGGTAACAGAGATGTGCCTGCAAATGGGTCTCTCTGCTCGGGCTGAATGTGCTTGCAAACGAGGCATTCTGCCAAGGAGTCTGGACACAGCCTTGAGTTTAATGGTCCCTTGCAAACGAGGGAGCATTCCCTTCTTGTGATAAGGAGAAAAGAAAGGGCCCTGGACAGACTCTGCAGTAGACAGGGATTTCACTCCCCTTACTGTACGATAACATGTATGCAACTGTGCTGTACTGAAAAGGCTTACTCAGGCAGTCTGGAATTCTGCCTAGGGGGCTTTATAAAAATAAACTGCAATTAGTTTTGCGCAGGTTTTTTCCTCCGGCCGGAGTGGTGTATTGTCTGTCTCTTGTGTGTCTCATGTGTTTTGTTTTTGTGTCATTTCGCTCGCAACAAGAATACTGGAATGGGTTGCCATTTCCTTCTCCAATGCATGAAAGTGAAAAGTGAGAGTGAAGTTGATCATTCATGTCTGATTCTTAGTGACCCCATGGACTGCAGCCCACCAGGCTCCTCTGTCCATGGGATTCTCCAGGCAAGAGTACTGGAGTGGGATGCCATTGCCTTCTCTGTTACTATTGCACTAAAAGAATATAAATAATACTAGGACTAAATCTAATCAAGGAGGTAAAATATTGTACACTGAAAATTATATGTTAATGAAAATATGAAGATGATGAAAACAAATGGAAAGATATCATGCTTATTAATTGAAAGAATTAATATTGCTTAAATGATCTTACAACCTAAGGCAAACTACAGATTCAATGCAATTCCTATCAAAGTACCAACAGAATTTTTCACAGAGTTAAAACAAATCATTTTAAAATTTGTATGGAAACACAAAAGATCCCAAGTAACCAAAGCCATCTTGAGAAAAAAGAACAAAGCTGGAGGTAGTACAGTCACTGATTTCAAACTATATGACAAAGCTACAGGAATTAAAACAGTATGGTTTTAGCACAAAACAGATGCACAGATCAATGGAACAGAGTAGAGAATCCAGATAAACTTATACTTATATGGCCAACTAATCTGTAAGAAAGGAGGCAAGATTATGCAATGGGGACCAGACAGCATTTTCAATAAATGGTATTGGGAAAACTAGACTGCTACATGCAAAAAAAATCAAATGGACTATTTTCTTACACCATATATCAAAATAAACTCACATGGATTAAAGACTTAAATGTAAGACCTGAAACCATAAAACTACTAAAACAAAACAAGAAATACACTCTTTGACTTTGGTCTTAGCAATATTTTTTGGAAATGTCTCTCAGGCAAGGGAAACAAAAGTAAAAATAAACCAACTGGGATACATCAAACTAAAAAGTTTCTGCACAGCAAAGGAAAATACCAACAAAACAAAAGGCAGCATACTGAATAGGAGAAAATATTTTTAAATAATATATCCCAAACCCAAATGGAGGTCCCAAACTTCCAGGATCTAATGCCTAATGATCTAAGGTAGAGCTGATGTAATAATAATAGAAGTAAAGTGCAGAATAAATGTAATGTGCTTTAATCATTCCAATACCAAAATCCCCTACCCCACCAATTCCATGGAAAAACTGTCTTCTACAAAACCAGTACCGGGTGCCAAAAAGGCTCAAGACCACTGCCTTAAGGAGTTAATATCCAAAATATCAAGAACTCAGTCAACTCAATATTAGAAAAAACAAACAATTCAATTAAAAAAAAAAAAAAAGGGCAGAGGGTTTGATGGACATTATTCCAAAGGAGACATACAGATGTTCAAAGACATGAAAAGATGTTCAACATCACTAATCATCAGGGAATTCTACATCAAAATCACAGTGATATACCACCTCACTCCTGTCCAAATGGCTATCATCAAAAGAATAAAGAATAACAAGCATTGTTAAGGACATGGAGAAAAGGAAAACTGTGTGTGTGTTAAGATTATAAACTGGTGCAGCCACTATGTAACATAGCATGGAGTTTCCTCAAAAAATTAAAAATAGGGCTGCCATGTGACCTAGCAGTTTCATTTCTGGGAATTTATCAGAAGAAAACAAAAACAGTAATTGGAAAAGATATATGGATACCAAATGTTTATTACAGTATTATTTAAAATAGTCAAGATATGGAAGCACCCTAAGTGCCCATCAATAGGTGGAATGGATAAAGATGTGGGATACTTGCAGGTACACTTTGTCTTACTGCTCTTCCCTTCACTTCACTTTGAAGATAATGCCTTTTTACATATTGAAGGTCTGTGTCAACCCTGTTTGAAGCAAATCTATAGTGCAGGCAGCGGCGGTGGGCCGGCACTAAGCGCAGGCAGTGGTGGCGGGCCAGCGCACTAAGCCCGGCCGAGAGCTACCCCACGTCCGAAGTCAGGGACAGAGGCCCAGAGTGCCAGGCTGCAACGGCACAGGAATGGCCGGGAGGAGCCACCCCGCATCCGAGGTCAGGGGCGGCGGCTGAGAGGACCTACCCTGTGTCCGAGGTCAGGGCGGCGGCTGGGAGGAACTGCCCAGTGTCTGAGGCAAGTGGTGGCCAGGAGGAGACACCCCACGTCCGAGGTCAGGGGCGGCCGGGAGAAGCCACCTCGTGCCCGAGGCCAGGGGCGGTGACCTGAGGAGCCACCCCAAGCCCAAGGCCAGGGGCGGCAGCCAGGAGGAGCAACCTGAGGAGCGGTTCCTGAGCAGGCACAGGAGGGCCTAGAGGAGCTATCCTACGTTGAAGGTCAGGAACAGCAGCAGTAAAGAGATACCCCTCGTCCAAGGTAAGGAGCAGCGGCTGTGCTTTGCTGGAGCAGCCGTGAAGAGATACCCCATGCCCAAGGTAAGAGAAACCCAAGTAAGATGGTAGGTGTTGCAAGAGGGCATCAGAGGGCAGACACACTGAAACCATACTCACAGGAAACTTGTCAATCTAATCACACTAGGACCACAGCCTTGTCTAACTCAATGAAACCAAGCCATGCCCATGGGGCAACCCAACGGGAGGGTCATGGTGGAGAGATCTGACAGCATGTGGTCCACTGGAGAAGGGAATGGCAAGCCACTTCAGTATTCTTGCCTTGAGAACCCCATGAACAGTATGAAAAGGCAAAATGATAGGATACCAAAAGAAGACCTCCCCAGGTCATTAGGTGCCCAATATGCTACTGGAGATCAGTGGAGAAATAACTCCAAAAACAATGAAGGGATGGAGCCAAAGCAAAAACAATACCCAGCTGTGGATGTGACTGGTGATAGAAGCAAGATCCGAGGCTGTAAAGAGCAATATTGCATAGGAACCTGGAATGTCAGGTCCATGAATCAAGGCAAATTGGAAGTGGTCAAACAAGAGATGGCAAGGGTGAACGTCGACATTCTAGGAATCAGTGAACTAAAATGGACTGGAATGGGTGAATTTAACTCAGATGACCATTATATCTACTACTGCGGGCAGGAATCCCTCAGAAGAAATGGAGTAGCCATCATGGTCAACAAAAGAGTCTGAAATGCAGTACTTGGATGCAATGTCAAAAACGACAGAATGATCTCTGTTCGTCTCCAAGGAAAACCATTCAGTATCACAGTTATCCAAGTCTATGTCCCAACCAGTAATGCTGAAGAAACTGAAGTTGAACGGTTTTATGAAGACCTACAAGATCTTTTAGAACTAACACCCAAAAAAGATGTCCTTTTCATTATAGGGGACTGGAATGCAAAAGTAGGAAGTCAAGAAACACCTGGAGTAACAGGCAAATTTGGCCTTGGAATGCGGAATGAAGCAGGGTGAAGAAAATGCACTGGTCATGGCAACACCCTCTTCCAACAACACAAGAGAAGACTCTACACATGGACATCACCAGATGGTCAACACTGAAATCAGATGGATTATATTCTTTGCAGCCAAAGATGGAGAAGCTCTATACAGTCAACAAAAACAAGACAGGGAGCTGACTGTGGCTCAGATCATGAACTCCTTATTACCAAATTCAGACTTAAACTGAAGAAAGTAGGGAAAACCAAAGACCATTCAGGTATAACCTAAATCAAATCCCTTATGATTATACAGTGGAAGTGAGAAATAGATTTAAGGGCCTAGATCTGATAGATAGAGTGCCTGATGAACTATGGAATGAGGTTCGTGACATTGTACAGGAGACAGGGATCAAGACCATCCCCATGGAAAATAAATGCAAAAAAGCAAAATGGCCATCTGGGGAAGCCTTAAAAATAGCTGCGAAAAGAAGAGAGGCGAAAAGCAAAGGAGAAAAGGAAAGATATAAGCATCTGAATGCAGAGTTCCAAAGAATAGCAAGAAGAGATAAGAAAGCCTTCTTCATTGATCAATGCAAAGAAATAGAGGAAAACAACAGAATGGGAAAGACTAGAGATCTCTTCAAGAAAATTAGAGATACCAAGGGAACATTTCATGCAAAGATGGGCTCGATAAAGGACAGAAATGGTCTGGACCTAACAGAAGCAGAAGATATTAAGAAGAGGCGGCAAGAATACACAGAAGAACTGTACAAAAAAGATCTTCACGACCCAGATAATCATGATGATGTGATCACTAATCTAGAGCCAGACATCTTGGAATGTGAAGTCAAATGGGCCTTAGAAAGGATCACTATGAACAAAGCTAGTGGAGGTGATGGAATTCCAGTTGAGCTGTTTCAAATCCTGAAAGACGATGCTGTGAAAGTGCTGCACTCAATATGCCAGCAAATTTGGAAAACTCAGCAGTGGCCACAGGACTGGAAAAGGTTAGTTTTCATTCCAATCCCAAAGAAAGGCAATGCCAAAGAATGCTCAAACTCCCGCACAATTGCACTCATCTCACATGCTAGTAAAGTGATGCTTAAAATTCTCCAAGCCAGGCTTCAGCAATATGTGAACCATGAACTCCCTGATGTTCAAGCTGGTTTTAGAAAAGGCAAAGGCACCAGAGATCAAATTGCCAACATCTGCTGGATCATGGAAAAAGCAAGAGAGTTCCAGAAAAACACCTATTTCTGCTTTATTGACTATGCCAAAGCCTTTGACTGTGTGGATCACAATACACTGTGGAAAAAGATTCTGAGAGAGATGGGAATACCAGACCACCTAATCTGCCTCTTGAGAAATCTGTATGCAGGTCAGGAAGCAACAGTTAGAACTGGGAATGGAACAACAGACTGGTTCCAAATAGGAAAAGGAGTACGTCAAGGCTGTATATTGTCAACCTGCTTATTTAACTTCTATGCAGAGTACATCATGAGAAATGCTGGGCTGGATGAAGCACAAGCTGGAATCAAGATTGCCGGGAGAAATATCAATAAGCTCAGATATGCAGATGACACCACCCTTATGGCAGAAAGTGAAGAGGAGCTAAAAAACCTCTTGATGAAAGTGAAAGAGGAGAGTGAAAAAGTTGGCCTAAAGATCAACATTCAGAAAATGAAGATCATGGCATCTAGTCCCATCACTTCATGGGAAATAGATGGGGAAACAGTGGAAACAGTGTCAGACTTTATTTTTATGGGCTCCAAAATCACTGCAGATGGTGACTGCAGCCATGAAATTAAAAGACGCTTACTCCTTGGAAGAAAAGTTATGACCAAGCTAGATAGTATATTCAAAAGCAGAGACATCTGCTTAGTCTAGTCAAGGCTATGGTTTTTCCTGTGGTCATGTATGGATGTGAGAGTTGGACTGTGAAGAAGGCTGAGCACCAAAGAATTGATGCTTTTGAACTGTGGTGTTGGAGAAGACTCTTGAGAGTCCCTTGGACTGCAAGGAGATCCAACCAGTCCATTCTGAAAGAGATCAGCCCTGGGATTTCTTTGGAAGGAATGATGCTAAAGCTGAAGCTCCAGTACTTTGGCCACCCCATGCGAAGAGTTGACTCATTGGAAAAAGACTCTGATGCTGGGAGGGATTGGGGGCAGGAGGAGAAGGGGACGACAGAGGATGAGATGGCTTTATGGCATCACGGACTCAATGGATGTTAGTCTGAGTGAACTCCGGGAGATGGTGATGGACAGGAGGCCTGGTGTGCTGCAATTCATGGAGTCGCAGAGTGGGACACGACTGAGTGACTGAACTGAACTGATAGCCACCATTTTTCCAACATTTGCTCATTTTCTGTTTATGTGTTACATTTTGGTAATTCTCAATAGTTGAAAAATTTTCACTATTATTATGTTTGTTATGGTGATCTGTGATCAGTGGTCTTTGATTTACTATTATAAAAATATTATAACTTACTGAAACTTCAGACTATGGCAAAGTGCATTAAACATTAAAATATTTTACCATTTAATTATATCTTTTCCTTTCAATTGTCTTCAATAATTTAAAACTGAAAGGAAGTTACAAAGGAAATACCACTGTTCCACAGTTTGAAGTAGAATGCAATTTGTGTTTATTTCTTTTGTCTCAGACAAGTGTATTCTCTGATTTACTGGGCATTAATTTTGGAAAGTTCCTGGCTTGTTGTAGTTATTTTTCTTAGATTCCTAACACATGACAGATACTAACACACAGGATGCTTTAAATTAATTATTATTATTATAAAAACAGAAAATGAAGTAAGGAGTTACATGAAGCAAAAATTTCAAATATTCTTTGCAAAATGTTTGAGGAGGATAAGATGGAATTCAGAAAACTGAAGACAATTTATAAAGCAGAATACTGATATGGTATATGTTACCTCAAATTGCCTCTCCAGGTGTAAGTACAATTATACATTAGTATAGTAATCAGGTTATATAAAAAGAAAGAAAAAATAAGGTTAATTATATTTCTACATTGTAATTCTATAATTTTTTATAAATTACCTTATTTGGTTTATTTATTATAATATTATAAATTGTATATTGTTATATAAAGTATGAGGAATACAGATTATAATGTAAAAAATATGAGCTGTACCTAATGTAACTAATTATTAATATTTATATTTAAGTAAGGTTAAGAACAAACATTCTTTAGATTTATGTATCATAAATTTAACCTGCTGTGACAGCAGGTTCTGAGGATGTTACTCTTCAGAGGAATGATCAAGTGTATGACTTGATGAACTTCTCATGGCTGGAAAGAACAGAGGTAGCTGATGACTTATGGGGGTATCTATAAATAAGGTATGTAACAAATGTTAAGAGTCTACAATTCTCAGTAACTAGATGTAAATGTATAAAATAAGCAGAATTTTTCTTGTTCTAAAACTAATGTGCATTTAAAGTGAAAATTTTTAAACCAAAGGGTAATGAAGAAAATCTCTGAGGAACATTGAGTTGTCTGTTATCTGTCATGGTACCATGTTGTAGGTTATATACCATCCAGTACAAACCAAGGCTTCTACCCTGTCTCTCCACTGCTGTATCCAGGGAATATGAGCTACATTTAATGACCTAGATAAATTTAATTTGAAAGCTACATCTTCTCTATGTAATCACAGTAGGCTTATGAATGTGAAATATTTAGAAATATCTATTGTTTCAAAACATCATGACTTTCACTGGGTAATTAAGGTTTGACTTCAGTTTTATGGGTCTTTATCTGTAAATGTTTTGCCTTTTTGACAGCTCCTTTAATGATCATGTGGAATGCAGCTGTTGAACACATAACTGAAACAGAGGTATAGGGTATAAATAACACAGGATAACTTTCCAAAATGCAAATCACTGGTATACTATAACTATCATGGAATAAGAATACTAGCAAGAAAGTCACACAGGAAGTTTCAGAAAGAAGATTTTAAAAACAGATTTGCTCGTTTTCTGTTTGTTTATCTGTTAGTGATTTTCCAGACACAATGTAGAGGTTCTGGTGTGAAATAGTCTTAGGCAGGGCTTCAGAGAAGTTTTATTCCATAAAGGCACACTATTTCCATTAAAGTATACACAGAGAGCCGAAAGATATGCCGTTTTTCAGGGAAGTAACACTCATAAACCCTGGTAACATAAGCAATTCTAAAATAAAATCAAGTTGGAGCACAGAACCATTTGGGGGCTGTTTTTCACTTTTTTTTTTTAAGTCAAATATTTCCAAAGAAATAGGACTGCATTTTTAGCCTGCACAATATTTCACACCAGTAACACCTGTTGTTGTTAACCTTTGCTTCCTCAAAGTGATGTGTGAGCATAAAGTCACCTGAGTGACTCATTACAGCATCCCCAAAAGTTTTGTGATAATATTAGTAGACTGACTAAACAAATGTCCATATGAAAGAGTAATGAACATCTCTTTGCTGAGCTTCTTAATCTCTACAATTTTTCAGACTCTGAAAATGGAATGTGATTTACAGGTCTATAAATTTCATTGCTTCAGATTCTCGTTTTTCTCTAATCACAGCTGTGAAAGGAAACTCAGAGGTTCCTTCTAAGTTTTTATTTTAACCAAATAAACGAATACATAAATAAAATACAGTTAAACCCTTCATATGTCTGGTGTCCCATAAGAGCAAAATGGTTGGCTTGGAAATAAAGGGAAATGTGATGTTTTTTTGATGTGTTACAAGGCGGATAATGAAAAGATTGTGTCAAATAATGTATGGTGTAACGAAAAAAAGACAAAATGTAGGATTTCCAACATCAACATTTTCCCTTGAGTTTTATTTTAAGCCCAGAGAAATCCTTCATGTATGCCTTGTAGTTTTTAAGTGGTAAAAAAGTAGAAGAAATGTGTGTATTAGGCCTCCAATTTGGCAAGTCTCTTCATCTCTCATAAATACCTGAAGCCTAGAGATTGCCACAATCAGCTTATGAATTGGGAGATGCTCCATCTCCGAGGTTTCTCCATTAGGCAACCACCATCTTCACCTTCTACCTTATGCAGAATAAATGCCAGTGCCATAGGAAATTAACAAAATTTTAGCACTGGAAAAAGAACAGAATAATTTGATACTTGTGACTGCTATTTTCGAAAGAAAAAAAATTATGGATTTTCATTGGAAGGTATACTAACTTTTAAAGCGTAAAGAAGGAATAGAGCATTATGACCTGGAAGCCTGACAGGAGGCTTAGCTTTCCCTCAACGTGTGGAATTGGGAAGGTTTTTAACTGTAGTAGTTGACCTCTTAAGTGGAAATAGTTTTTTTTTTTTTTCTTATCAGTTAACCATATGGTAAATATTCTGAAACAAAGAGAGTCTTGGACTTTAAAGGGACTATACCACATCTTAACTGAATAATAAGCTTGATCTTAGTTATCTAAACAGGCATTTTAAGTGAGCTACTTCTAAATTTTTGTATGATATGACTGAAGTAGTTTTTTTCACATTCATAAAATGATATTTAACAAAAGAATCCCAGAAGGTAACTCTGAGGTAGATTTTAGTAAGAAATAGGCAAAGGAGTTTTGAATTAAATTTCAAATTTAATTCAATTTTAATTAAATTTTTCTTTGCACAGGTGCTGTGCAACAAAATAAATATACATGAAAGTGAAAGTGAAGTCACTCAGTCGTGCCCGACTCTTTGAGACCCCATGGATAGTAGCCTGCACCAAGCTCCTCCTTCCATGGGATTTTCAAGGCAAGAGTACTGGAGTGGGTTGCCATTTCCTTCTCCAGGGAATCTAGACAGACATTTTACCATCTGAGCCACCAGGAAAGTCCCATAAATATACATAAATGATGATATAATAGGCTACTTTTTAACATTAAAATCTGAAGCATTATATAACTAAGAACCAAAGTATTTTGAGGAGTATATTTCTAAAATTATGATTAGAGGGTAATATAACCTATGTATAGAAAATTCAGGTATTCTTGCTTTGATTTACTTTCTATTAGTTGTCTTTGTATACTCTTAGTTTTTCCACTTTTTAGCTGATAAGTATTTGCAATGGGTGAACATATTAAATGACTCTAAAATTTCCTACCTCTAAAATGTTATACTTTTAAGTCAATAAAAATAAAATATAATTCAACACATAAATATTAACTTTTGTCTATAACTCTCAAAGTTTATAATGCATAGCGCTGCGATTCATGGGGTTGCAAAGAGTCAGACACGACTGAGCGACTGAACTGAACTGAACTGAAATACATGAAAACTCCCATGGAGATTATAGAAACCTATCAATACTACCAAAAACTATCATTAATCCAATTGTCCATTTATTCTGTCAAACATTGGGTGATCAGTCTAAAGATGTGAAATAAGTAAATAACAATAAGCAGCATGCAGTGGATACAGTAACAGTGATAGGGAAGAGGCAATCTAGCATAGTGATTAAGAACACAGACTTTGGTGTCTTTCAATTCCTAGGTCTGCCATTTTCTAGCTCTGTGATTTTTTGTTTTTTTCAAGTCGCTATACTACTCCAAAGCTTTTTCCCAAAAAAGAGATGATTGTGATGATTAAATGAGACAATGCATCACTTCACTCTTAGTAAATATCCAATAAATGGCCACCACTGAGCCCAATAATGCTCTTAGATGTGCTATAGGAGCACGGAAGTAAAAATCCAATTGCTCTTTCCCAAAAAGTGGAGAAAAGGTCCAAAGAAATGTGATCTTTGTGCTAGATTTGAAAGATGAGGGAGAGTTCATTACATAGACTGGAGGTAGGGGATGTTCATTCCAAGGAGAAGAAAAAATATACACAAAGTCATTGAGTTGAGAAGAAGCATGGCAAGTTAAGGGGATGAGGAAATTGAGCAGGGCTGATGCTTAAGCATAGATGTAAAATGTTGTCAAAATACCTTGTGTGCAAAGGATTTAAGTTTAATTCTTCAGGAAACAACAGTAAAACACTTTTCTAAGTAGTAGTATAACAGTGTGAACAGACTTACTGATTTAGAAAAATCATGTACAAGATGGTGTGGAAAACTGGTGGATGGAAGTGAGACTGGTAACACTGAGGTACCAGCTAGGGTCATCCCAGGCCAAAGCTGATGGAGGCCAAAGCTAAGGAAAAACAGTGGAAATGGAAGGAAGAGATAGATATAAGAGAGGGATCTGAAGTTAATGTATTAGTCAGGGTTCTCCAGAGAAGCAGAATCAATGATTAGTTCTGTTATAACTATAGAACTAATATGTGTGTGTGTGTGCGCGCTTGTGTGCACGTGCACGCCTAAAATTTTCAATATAGGTCGGCATGCCAACGGAAAAACTGATGCTGTAGTTCAAAGGTGATCTGCTGATAAAATTGTCCCTTCCTGAGGGGAAGTCATTCTGATCTCTTCAGGTCTTCAATCAATTAGATGAAGCCCACCCATGTTATGGAGGACAATCTGCTTGACTCAAAGGGCACAAATTTAAATGTCAATGTCTTCCAAAAGATACTGTCTCAGAAACATCCAAAATAACATTTAACCACATATCTGGGCACGATATCTCAGCCAGTTCAGTTGAGTTCAGTCGCTTAGTCGTGTCTGACTCTTTGCGACCCCATGAATCACAGCACGCCAGGCCTCCCTGTCCATCACCAACTCCCAGAATTCACTCAGACTCACATCCATCGAGTCAGTGATGCCATCCAGCCATCTCATCCTCAGTCATCCCCTTCTCCTCCTGCCTTCAATCCCTCCCAGCATCAGAGTCTTTTCCAATGAGTCAACTCTTCGCATGAGGTGGCCAAAGTACTGGAGTTTCAGCTTTAGCATCATTCCTTCCAAAGAAATCCCAGAGCTGATCTCCTTCAGACTGGACTGGTTGGATCTCCTTGCAGTCCAAGGGATTCTCAAGAGTCTTCTCCAACACCACAGTTCAAAAGCATCAATTCTTTGGTGCTCAGCCTTCTTCACAGTCCAGCTCTCACAAGTCAACACATAAAATTAATTACCACAGGTATGCAATGAAGACTGATGGAAAGAATAAGAATGAGAAAGTAAAAAGCTGAGGATAAACAAGGTTCTCCCTTGTTCCAGGGGGTGGTAAGAGTAAAAGAGAGAGAGAGAGAGAGAATGGAAGAGATAGGGTTGAATAATGTGTTTGACTGAATATACTGAATTTGAAATAATTCTGTTATCTATGTAAAGATGATTCTTTGAAGTTTTGAAGTATGAGTCTGAAGCTTAGATAAGAAGCCACGATCAGAATAAAGACTCAGAAATCACTGGTGCATTTGGCTAGGAGTACAGATCATTCATGAGGGTAGGGCTTTTCAAAATGAAAGCTCATCAGAATCACCTGTGAGGTATTTTTAAAAGATAGATGCTGGTCTCCACCCCAAAAACACTGACTCAGGATTCTGAGAGCAGTAGTCCAGGCATCTGTATTTAGAAAGTCACATAAATGACTCTGATATGCAGGCAAATTCAAAAGCCACTAGCTTAAAGTCAGAATTGCTGACATAAAGCATAGCACAAGAAGCTAAATAATATACCAAAGAAGAATAAAATGTAGAGAACAGCACACTTAAAGGAGAACTGACTGGTTAGGAGAACCCACCAAAAATAATCATTGGTCAGTCAGGCAGGAGTAAAGTTGTAAAAGTTAAAAGAAAAATAATTTTAAGGGGATTTGGGTCAACAGAATCAAATGGGTCAGCAATGTCAGTAAATATAGGAATGTAAAAATAAAAGGCACTCAACTTGGTTTTCCTCAATTAAAGTTTGACTTATTGATAGCAAAGGAGTGTTTAAGATTTGGGAGTAGTAAGCTCCATTTTTACTGCCTAGTTCCCCTTTACAGGTTGCCAGAGCCAAAAGCAGCTGTTTCACAGGATGGCAGCTGGCCAGGATATTTTTTTGTTCCACTGAGCTAGGAGACAAGACAGGCACAAAACAAGATACAAATTCAAAGCAAAAGACTAAATAAACTATATCGTAGACATCAGCCTGACCATTATGTTTAGAAACTAGCAGGATGACATGCAAAAGTCACTGTATATAACTTCCAGCTGGAAAATGTTTCTAACTAAAGAAAGGAGGCCAGAGAATTTTCAAAAGAATTGTTGAGACTATGAGTTGTAAAGGGAATGTAACAAATCCCACCTCAAAGTCACTACAACAAATGTCAAGTTTTATCTCACAAAAGCCCCATGTTCATCTTAACATGTATCAAAACTTTGCATCAGAGCCAAGTTCTAAAAGAAGATGCTACAGAACTACAACTAGGATATAATGAAAACTTGTCTCTTAAAGCTCATGTCCATTGGACTAAACTCACAATAGCTAACATACAATACACATGATTATCACCTCTGTTGGGAGAAGAATCATTCATAACATTTTGTTCTCACTCTGGCAAGCCAGTAGTGTAAGCAGTGCCTCAGTTGGGAAATTAGTGAAAATTCACTGGAATCAAAGGGCTCTGATATACCAGGTTCTAACCAACTGAGGTAACCAGTACATTTGAAAATTACTGACAGAATGATAGGACATAGAGACTTTTATAAAATTTTTCATTTGAAAATTTAGGTACACAGGTGTATGTGTATATATATAAACTGCACAGGTATATATAGTTAAATATCTTGCTTGCTTGGAAGATGAGTGAGGATAACCAATCCTGTTTCCATCATTTATGGTGGTTAATTATATTAGAAACATTTCCTGGTTTGGAAGATCAGTTGAAACAAAATGAAATAAATAATAATATATAAGGAGAAAATGTAGTTGTTTTATAACTTGAAGATTCTCAGAACTGCCAATATTCCCACTGGATTAGTTCAAATTAAATAATCCTACAGTGCATTATCAGTCTACCATTTCTGCATTTCTCTCAGATCAAAGTCTATTCCTTTCTAATTCAGCTCTTCTTCTAGAGCTCATAATATTGAAGCTAATGTTTTCTGTACAGCAGGAGTTTAATCAAATAAGCAACAGTCAGGCTCCTATTTGAAAATCAGGACCTTGCTCCAAATGCTGAGTTTTGTCCTCATGGCCCACAATTTTGCCATTCACATTCGATGTTCTCATGAAATTACTAAGAATACCATCTATAGCAATGCATATATTTCAACACAAATGGTCTTATTGTATCACTAGTGACTTTCTTAATTGCAACCCACTAGGATGGCACTGTAGATTAAAACTGAATGCTAAAGTACAGTCGCATGTCCAATTCAAAATTTTTAAAATTCACAGATGCAGAATTAGAGGGCTGGGGCAGAGAAGTAACTTACCCAACATCAGTGAGAAACAGTCAGGACTTGAGTTCAGGTCTTCATGAGTACCAATACTATACCAGTTTCTCTAAACAATTTAAAACTTGAAAGCTTCTCCATGTCTGACAAGCCCACACTGCCCAACCAGTCTATATTTTTTCCTTTTTGTGATTTTCCTCAGCATCTGTCTTTTCATTTTGTCCCCCTGGCAGTTCCATTCTCCATCTCTTTCATGTGATTTATTTGTTCCTTAATATGTCTGAATAGATTTACTTTTCTATCTTGAACTTCAACCATGTCATCAAGAAAAAGGCTTTGGTGGGTTATTATCCCAAGGACAATTCAGATCTGAAGTAATCTGGATTTAAGGTTATACTCTGGAGTAAATAGATGGGGAAACAGTGTCAGACTTTGTTTTTCTGGGCTCCCAAATCGCTGCAGATGGTGACTGCTGCCATGAAATTAAAAGACGCTTACTACTTGGAAGGAAAGTTATGACCAACCTAGATAGCATATTCAAAAGCAGAGACATTACTTTGCCAACAAAGGTCTATCTAGTCAAGGCTATGGTTTTTCCAGTAGTCATGTATGGATGTGAGAGTTGGACTGTGAAGAAGGCTGAGTGCCGAAGAATTGATACTTTTGAACTGTGGTGTTGGAGAAGACTCTTGAGAGTCCCTTGGACTGCAAAGAGATCCAACCAGTCCATTCTAAAGGAGATAATTCCTGGGTGTTCTTGAAAGGAATGATGGTAAAGCTGAAACTCCAATACTTTGGCCACCTCATGTGAAGAGTTGACTCATTGGAAAAGACTCTGATGCTGGGAGAGATTGCGGGCAGGAGGAGAAGGGGATGACAAGAGGATGAGCTGGCTGGATGGCATCACCGACTCAATGGACGTGAGTCTGAGTGAAGTCTGGGAGTTGGTGATGGACAGGGAGGCCTGGTGTGCTGCGATTCATAGGGTCTGAACTAACCCTTAGTCCACAGAAAAGAAAACATTTTCTATCTTGGTCTTTAGGTTATAAAATCTTTAATGGTATGATGGAAAGATCTGAGAGGGCTGAGAATTTATAATAGATTTTATATATTTCACCTTACTCCAAACTAGCAAGCCATATTATATTTAGATTGCTGCCATATAAAATAGCTATTCATTTCTTTGTATAAATGTAATTATGTACTGCAATTCATGGGGTCCCAAAGAGTCAGACATGACTGAGCAAATGAACTGAACTGAACTGAACTGAATTATGTACTGTAGTTATTTGTATTGCTCTGTGATAGGTGTTCTTCTGATCCCAGAACTCTAAGAAAAGAAACATGAGATAAGAATTTTCTCATCTCATAAATACAAAAAAATTTTTTCATGTGTATTACAGGGTTCTGTTGAGCTTCAAGTGAAGTCAGAAGCAAATGTACATGTTATGATTCTCTCACATATAAAAAATAATCAAACAATATATCTTTGTGAATGATTTCATTATAAAAGTGCTTTTACTAATTTTACATTAACTAGCCAGAAATATTCAAAGTACTTTTCCTAAAATCCTAATTCTAATTATCAAATAATTAAGACAAAGTATACTGACGCTCACATCTTTACAATATTTCATTCTTATATCTACTCAGAAAGTATAAGGGACAAATGAATAAAAGCTGGGGAAACCCTGTACAGTTGACCTAAGAACAAAATATTATGTGTTTGTTAGCCATCCGTATGTCTTCTTTGGAGAAATGTCTATTTAGTTCTTTGGCCCATTTTTTGATTGGGTCATTTATTTTTCTGGAATTGAGTTGCATAAGTTGCTTGTATATTTTTGAGATTAGTTGTTTGTCAGTTGTTTCATTTGCTATTATTTTTCTCCCATTCAGAAGGCTGTCTTTTCACCTTGCTTATATTTTCCTTTGTTGTGCAGAAGCTTTTAATTTTAATTAGATCCCATTTGTTTATTTTTGCTTTTATTTCCAGAATTCTGGGAGGTGGATCATAGAGGATCCTGCTGTGATTTATGTCTGAGAGTGTTTTGCCTATGTTCTCCTCTAGGAGTTTTATAGTTTCTGGTCTTACATTTAGATCTTTAATCCATTTTTAGTTTATTTTCGTGTGCGGTGTTAGAAAGTGATCTAGTTTCATTCTTTTACAAGTGGTTGACCAGTTTTCCCAGCACCACTTGTTAAAGAGATTGTCTTTAATCCATTGTATATTCCTGCCTCCTTTGTCAAAGATAAGGCGTCCATATGTGTGTGGATTTATCTCTGGGCTTTCTATTTTATTCCATTGATCTATATTTCTGTCTTTGTGCCAGTACCATACTGTCTTGATGACTGTGGCTTTGTAGTAGAACCTGAAGTCAGGCAAGTTGATTCCTCCAGTTCCATTCTTCTTTCTCAAGATTGCTTTGGCTATTCGAGGTTTTTTGTGTTTCCATACAAATCTTGAAATTATTTGTTCTAGTTCTGTGAAAAATATCGCTGGTAGCTTGATAGGGATTGCATTGAATTTGTAAATTGCTTTGGGTAGTATACTCATTTTCACTATATTGATTCTTCCAACCCAAGAACATGGTATATTTCTCCATCTGTTAGTGTCCTCTGATTTCTTTCATCAGTGTTTTATAGTTTTCTATATATAGGTCTTTAGTTTCTTTAGGTAGATATATTCCTAAGTATTTTATTCTTTTTGTTGCAATGGTGAATGGAATTGTTTCCTTAATTTCTTTTTCTACTTTCTCATTATTAGTGTATAGGAATGCAAGAGAAATGCAAATCAAAACCACAATGAGGTACCACTTCACACCAGTCAGAATGGCTGCGATCCAAAAATCTGCAAGCAATAAACTCTGGACAGGGTGTGGAGAAAAGGGAACCCTCTTACACTGTTGGTGGGAATGCAAACTAGTACAACCACTATGGAAAACAGTGTGGAGATTCCTTTAAAAATTGCAAATAGAACTGCCATATGACCCAGCAATCCCACTGCTGAGCATACACACGGAGGAAACCAGAATTGAAAGAGACACATGTACCCCAATGTTCATTGCAGCACTGTTTATAATAGCCAGGACATGGAAACAACCTAGATGTCCATCAGCAGATGAATGGATAAGAAAGCTGTGGTACATATACACAATGGAGTATTACTCAGCCATTAAAAAGAATACATTTGAATCAGTTCTGATGAGATGGATGAAACTGGAGCCGATTATACAGAGTGAAGTAAGCCAGAAAGAAAAACACCAATACAGTATACTAACACATATATATGGAATTTAGAAAGATGGCAATGATGACCCTGTATGCAAGACAGCAAAAAAGACACAGATGTGTATAGCAGACTTTTGGACTCAGAGGGAGAGGGAGAGGGTGGGATGGTTTGGGAGAATGGCATTGAAACATGTATACTATCATGTAAGAATTGAATTGCCAGTCTATGTCTGATGCAGGATACAGCATGCTTGGGGCTGGTGCACAGGGATGACCCAGAGGGTTGTTGTGGGGAGGGAGGTGGGAGGGGGTTCATGTTTGGGATTGCATGTACACCCGTGGTGGATTCATGTCAATGTATGGCAAAACCAATACAGTATTATAAAGTAAAATAAAGTAAAAATAAAAAGTTAAAAAAAATTTTAAAAAAACACAGTATAACAAAAAAAAGAACAAAAAATTAAGTAAGGTGGTCTATAAGGTTCAAGAGTGCTGATATATAGATAAATAATCAATTAAAAAATGTTTTTAAAAACCAGTGGACTTTACATTTGATAAAACCCACTTACAATATTCTTATTCACTCACTTTAGATTCATTGTGGGAATGTTTCATGTGAAAATCCTTCATGTTTTTTCTTACTAGATGTCTGATGAAAGAAGAAACACAGTGCCAGCAAACAGAGGCCATTGTCCCACCTAGAAAGCTGCCTTTTCATTGGCTTTGACTGATGGTGACAGTTCAAATCTATCTCAATCTCCCCCACCATATTCTAAATGCTAAAGAGCTGCTCATATGTTCCTTCAACGCAGCCACATTAGATTCATACATACACACAGTGCAGGCAGGATAAAACAAAAGGCTGGCAGTTTGTACAAATGCAAAGGGTATAGTTGCATACACCATGGTTAGCTTAAACAGGCACAGAAAAACATTTCTTTTTCTGACAAGCAGAAGCCCACACTGAGCAAGATAAACATACAGATAAAGAAGACTAAACAATAGAAGTGTGCCAGGAAATGCATTAGGTAGCCATCCCATTGTCTTCCAGGGTCAAATATAAAAGTAAGCCCAATACATAATCAATGACAGCCTTCATCTCTGACTTTCTCTGGTGAAGTTTTCATTGAAACCCAAGTGCACTCCCTCCATTCAAGTATCTGCTTTTGAAACTAAGTTACCACTTAAATGAAAACATCAAAGAAGCATTAGTTTGAGCAAAGGCGAAGACCCATTATGTCATCCAGCTCAAGTCTGTGCCAGTAATAAATCCTGCCCTCAATTCTCTTTTCTAAGAGTTGGTCTAGCCCTATTTTTAAAGCCTTAGAGATGGGCATCCATCCTCTCCCTGAGAGGATATTTATTTCACATTTTAATAAGTTTCACAATTAGGAAACTTTTCCTGAGGAGCCTGTCCAATTTTTATTTGCTTAATTTCTTTCCTTGGCACTTAGTAATGGCTCAGAATTCTGAAAACCATTCAAAGGCAGTTGATCTGGAAAAGTGTAGCTGCAAATGTTCATGATGTCTGTCAAACAGAGAGAGCTTTGCAGACTGGTGGAAGCATGCCTATCAAAATCATCTGAAATCACTTTGATTTTCTTTATGAATTCTACTTATGTGTTTGCTTTAGGACATATGATTTATATTACCATGAACTTGAATCAGCAGAAATTATCTGAAACCTTCAGTGGCATATTCTTCTAGCTTAAGAAAAAATCAGCACAGGTCAAAGAACACCATTAGGGAAAAGATAAGTTATTTGTAGCAAAATTTACCAAGGTTGTGGTCCTAATTTTTCCAATATAGTGGGCCAAGGCTGATGAGAACATCAAAGACTTGAGTAGCCCAAAGGAATAATTTTCTCCTCAAAACAGCCTTAAATGTCCAATTCCAGAAAATAAAAATTTGGTAATATGATGAGAAAATATGTAAATTTTGAAGACGCAAATAATTCATACTATACATTCTTTTATTTATAGAATTTTATCTCCTTAAGTCCTTCATTTCTCCTGCTATGTTACAAACTAAAACCGATAACAATAAAATGAAAAAAAAATTCCAAAGGCTCTAATTTATCTAATAAACATTTCTGATAATTTTTAAAGATACAAAAGTCTAGAATAAGGTATGAATCAAATTTTATAGTTTGCATTGCTTTATTTTTGACAAATTAATAAGCAGTAAATAATAAGACAGCAAATATGTTAACCTATGGACTGTATCTGAAGAGCATATCTGATTTCCTATATTAAGATTTCCTCTAATCAATGTGATTTAATAGAACATATGTTTCCACTAAAATTCAAGTTATCCATTTAAATGAAAGCAATTTTGGTATATAAAACAAATTTTAAAATAATTTTGAGTGCTTTTCAGGGGAAAACATCTAAAACACAGTGAAAATCTCATTAACTGCAATTTCAGGATCTATAGTTTTGTTTTCCTATTATATGATGAATTCTCCTCATAATGACTTCAGAGATTAAAAATTCTTTATTTTTTTTCTGGACTTTATCACCTTTCAGCAAGTTTTTTCTCATGAAGTCCCTACAAATAAGGGGGTTCACTCAGGTGCAACATTCCATGTTCTTAAGGATGCTAATATGCAAAAAGTATCAGGTATACTGAAGTTGCTGCTACAAATGGCAGGTCATTGTACCAACTAGAAGAGGGTTCTTTCCTGTGGCACAAATGGGAAGCATTACCCAAAAAGTGTCCCCTCTGAGAAAATCAATTGGGAAACGTACCCTTCCCTTTCTCCTGGCTTGAGGCAGGTTCCCAGGCAGGACACCAAGCATGGCAAGGAAAATGCTCCCTGGGTTTAATTTGTTACGGCCCCCAGGCTAGTGTCTCTGTTCAGGACACAGGAGAAAGAACTGTAAGCGGGGTTCTGGATTCTACATCTACTGTCTGGGTGACCAGTCAATGTTAAGCAAAGAGGAAATGCCCAACACAGACCTCTAGTTCCTGTGTTACTTAGATCTTGCTTTGTAAAAACAGTTCTACTGTGACTTGAAAAATAGGGTATTTAAACTAAAATAGTAAGAAACAACCTCTTCTCAGAGGGGCATTCATCAGCATGAAATACTGGAAAAAATTAAAAACTGGGGAGTTCTAAAGATCTGTAATTCAAACTTTAACATTTGCTTGTGGTGTCATACTGGTCAAATTACTTAAACTTTCTTAATCTTTTCAAATCCACATGATGGAGATAATAATGGCTGATGGGAGGGCTAAATGAAATAACATATGAAATGCCTATTAAATAATCCATAGAACATAGTTATATACAGTATCTGGCTTTAATCCTACATGGAAAGAAGATAGGGATATATAGTAATCTGGCACAGTAAGTTGGCTGTTCCTTTCATTAAAGCCTGATTTTGTATATGAGTCATTGTGTGGTTGCTATGGAAATCACTGAATAGTAAAGGTGATTACTTTACCAAATTCTTTTGTAGCATATTTACTGCAAAATAGTTCTGTTTCTGAGTAGCTTGAGGTATGTGGTTTCACTTGGAACATTCTCTAAGGAGTTTATTTTCAAGTATTTGAATTTATTCTCCCTTCTCCCCAGCCCACATATGGGGATTGATATTTATATATTAAAAAAAAAAAAAAAAGAATTAGCTACCCTCAGAGATTTACTGAAAAGACTAAACAACTTTGTCTTTTTATGTGTATTTTTAACACTGGCCAAACTGCCTAATACTTTGATTCTGCTTCTTCCATATTCTGCAATATAGTTTAATACACTATGACTTCCCAGCCAATTCTGTACCGAGAACTATCAATAGATGGGGCTGAAATGGGTAAACATTGTAGATAATTATTTTTTGGAGGAAACTGGTTCAGCTGAATTCACAGTACTAGATAGGCATTTGATTGCCTCTTCTTTTTATAATTTAGTTTTCTCGTTACCTTTCTAATAAGCCACTTGTTCTGTAAAATGGAGATTATGATATTATGAACACTTACATAAACTGAAGAACATTTAAAGGGCTTCATAGAAAGGGCTATATTAATCTAATACAACATGTTTAATGACTATATCCATTTAAATGCTTCACATTTCCTTTCTGCTAAATAGAAGGTTTAAGTAGTGAAAAAAAAAAAAATCTAATAGAGGAGAGACCTAGTGAGAAACTTGCCTTGGGGACAGATTAGAAATGGCAGCATCATGAGAAAGCTGTAAGGAAAAAGGCATTTTCTTACCTTAACTTCTAGCATATAACAACCAGCTGCTGTGTGGAAATCATGTTGGGAGCATTACTAATGATCAATTGTACTTAAAGGTAGCATTCATGAGGACTCACTTTCCCTGCATCACTTTCTAATGTTGTACTTTCCAATAGAAAGAAGAGAAGGCTGGATGTTTCTGTTACTATATTTTGTGACTGGATGAATATAATTAGAACACGCAGTTTTAGTAGCTAATAACAGGACATGTTTAATAGTTCCATCAAGAGATATGCTTTGTATTGACCCTAAAAGGAGTTATATAATTCCCAGATACAAAAGAATCATGAAACTTGGATTGATTTCATTCACTCACTCAACAAATATTTGCAGAGTACCTATACCGCACTGGGAGAGTAGCACTAGAGATACCTGTTATAAGCAAAGGAATCATGCTGAATTCTTGCCCTCGTGGGTGTTTTGATCAATCAGGGGTGATAGTATTAATTCCACGATCACACAAAAACTGTAAAACTGTAACTCTGTGAAATACTCTGAGGGAGTGTTATGCGGCCAGAAAAGAATCAGTTGAGAGAATAACACTGGATTGATACCTGCAGTCACTAGAAAAAGAGAAAAGGGAAATTAGGACCCTCCAGTTCAAAGTCCCCATGGCAGAAAGAAGTATGAGGAACTAAACCATAGTGTAACTGAATTGCAGAGAACAGAGCTTTAGAAGACAGTTTCAGGCTTTGTGTAATTATCTGGAAAAAGAAAGCCACTGGGGTTTTTTAAGCAGCAGAAACATTAAATTTATTATCTGAAAAAGTAATTCTGACTACAGAAGGGATAATGGACTGGAGACAGAAAAAGTGAAGGCTAAAGCAGTGTGCTCAGATGAGAGACCACCAGGCTTTAGTCTACATCTCCATCAGTGCTACTCTTTTCAAGGTCATTGTTGACCACAACATTGACTAATCACATGGTCAAATGTCAGTATTTTTATCCAGTGGTTTAGCAGAATTTGACAAAAGTGATCATTCCTTTTTTTCTTAAAATGCTGCTTCACCTGTCCTGCTCTGACCTCTACTGTCCTCCTTCTCAGTCTTCCTAGCTGGCTCTTCCCACTCTCCTGGTAGTTGTAGCACTCCCAGGCTGCTTCCATGGACTTTGTCTCTATGCTTCCTCCCTAGGTGATTATATCTAATTTCATGACTTTAAATACATCTACATGCTGATTTTTAAAGAGATGACCTGCCTCCTGAGAAACCTGTATGCAGGTTAAGAAGCAACACTTAGAGCTGGACATGGAACAACAGACTGGTTCCAAATAGGGACAGGAGTACATCAAGGCTGCATATTGTCACCCTGCTTATTTAACTTATATGCAGAGTATATTATGAGAAATGCTGGGCTGGATGAAGCACAAGCTGGAATCAAGACTGCCAGGAGAAATATCAATAAGCTTAGATATGCAGATGACACCGCCCTTATGGCAGAAAGCAAAGAAGAACTAATAAAAAGCCTATTGATGAAAGTGAAAGCAGAGGGTGAAAAAGCTGGCTTAAAACTCAACATTCAGAAAACTAAGATCATGGCATATGGTCCCATCACTTCCTGGCAAAAGATGGGTAAACAGTGAGAGATTTTATTTTGGGGAGCTCCAAAATCACTGCAGAGGGCGACTGCAGCCATGAAATTAAAAGACACCTGCTCCTTGGAAAAAAAGCTATGACCAACCTAGACAGCATATTAAAAAGCAAAGACAATACTTTGCTGACAAATGTCCATCTAGTCAAAGCTATGGTTTTTCCAGTAGTCATGTATGGATGTGAGTTGGACTATAAAGAAAGCTGAGCACCAAAGAATTGATACTTTTGAAATGTGTTATTGAAAACTCTTGAGAGTCCCTTGGACTGCAAGGAGATCCAGTCAGTCTAGCCTAAAGGAAGTCAGTCCTGAATATTCATTGGAAGGACTGATGCTAAAGCTGAAACGCCAATACTCTGGGCAAATGATGAAAAGAACTGACTCATTTGAAAAGACCCTGATGCTGGGAAAGATTGAAGATGGGAGGAGAAGGGGACAACAGAGGATGAGATGGTTGGATGGCATCACTGACTCAATGGACATGAGTTTGAGTAAGCTCTGGGAGTTGGTGATGGACAGGGAAACCTGGCATGCTTCAGTCCATGGGGTCGCAAAGAGTCAGGCACAAGTAACTGAACTGACATGCTGATGACATTAAAGCCTAGACCTTCATTTCTTTTTTTTTTTTTTCTATTTTTATTATTTTTTTTTTTAATTTTAGTTTTTTATTTTTTAAATTTTAAAATCTTTAATTCTTACATGCATTCCCAAACATGAACCCCCCTCCCACCTCCCCTCCCCATAACATCTTTCTGGGTCATCCCCATGCACCAGCCCCAAGCATGCTGCATCCTGCGTCAGACATAGACTGGCGATTCAATTCACATGATAGTATACATGTTAGAATGTCATTCTCCCAAATCATCCCACCCTCTCCCTCTCCCTCTGAGTCCAAAAGTCCGTTATACACATTTGTGTTATATCTCAACCATACCAAAACATATCCTGAGTATCATCTCTGTTTGTAGACACTCTATTTCAGGCCACCATCTTTCAGTTGCAATAGCTTTCTATTTGTTTTCAAGCTTGTCTCCTTGCTTTCACCCATGCCTTCTAAATCACATCACTCTTTTGCTCAAAGCCCTCTAGAAAGTCCTTCAGTCTTCTTAGGAGTAACATCCAAAATTCTTTTCATGACCTACAAAGTCCTAAATGATCTGCAATCTGCTATCCCTCAACTTTTTCTAGTCTCTTCCTTGCTAGCTTCATTTGAGCCACACTGGCTTCCTTCCTGGTCCTGAAAAAGCTAAACAATCCCAAGGATCTTGCATTTGCTCTTCTCTCTACCTAGAAAAGCACACTCTTCCAACATCACAAGACCATCTCCCACAGTTCTCTCACATTTCTTCTCAAATATGTTTATATGTAAACTTTTCTGACCACCCTCTATTAAACAACACCCCATCTAAATCATTCCCCTTTACTCTTACCAGCTTTGTTTTTCTTCATGGAATTTACCACACAATTTATCCCTTATGGAAGTTACACCTCACGTTCATATTAACTGCTTATTAGTCTATTGCAAACCAGCCCCTTTTTGAAGATTGTGCATTCCAAAAGACAAGTAAATTTGCTTTGCCTATTATTCTATGAGACAATGTACACGGTAAGCATACAATAAGATAGCTATTGAATGAATAAATAAATCCATAAAATCAGATTAAAAATAAATTAGCTGTTGAGAATTTGAACTAAAGTGACTTACATATATTGGAAACCTGAAAATTGACAATTATCAATGATAATCCATGTGTATTATTTAATTCAGAAATTCCCATGAGGTGAAATATATTAGTCCTAATTTTCAAATAAGAAAATCAAGGCTCGATAAAAATTGGAAATTTTGCTCAAGATTCACAGCTAGTATGTTTTTGAATAAGGACTTCATCCTAGGTCTTATAATTCCTTTCCACTGTCCCCCATAAACCACCTGTGTATTGCAAGCAGAGCTTGACTGACTTTGTGTATTCAGGTAGTTACATTAAAAAAAATATTGGCATAGAATTAAGGTAATGGCTCATGGAATATGATAGGGATAAAGAGTCAGAAAATCTACATGTCACACAGTAACTCCAGGTTATGACCTCGAACACATTCTTCACCTCTAAACTTCAATATTTGCCTCTAAAAACTGTTAATCTTTAAACTTGCATAGTACACCGTGGGATATCAATGATTAATGGTTACTGCCTGTAAAGAATTATCTAAGTGCTAAATAATATCATCACAAATAAGTTTAGAATTCTGGTTCAGAACGTTTGGCCACTTACTTATTCCATCCTTATCTAAACTATCTTAAGGTCTTAAGTCTTTAAAACTGGACTTACCAGAGTTTTCTCACTGCTTATAGTCTAAAGTGATTTATTTTAAGACAGTTTATCCTGTGAATCTTGTGAAATTTTCAAATTTCTGCTTTTAAAGTTATCCCTCAAAAAGAAGTAAAGAAGCATTTATCAGGAAAGCAAAAACAACCTGCTAGACAAGGAATTCCTTTTGAACTTGCCATTTGGTCTCAGCATCCCATGGTGAGATGCTGGCTAATTTTCTGAATCTGTATTTCAGCCAACTTTCACAATGGCAATAGAATTCCTCAACACTTCCTGCCCAAAGGAATACAAAATCCAGATACAACAAAGAAGAGGAAAACCACTGACTAGAAAAATGGGTCATAAAAAAAATCCAATAGAGCCATTCAGTAACTTTCTTTGATAAGAATTTTAGATAATTCACTGTGGTACCAGTTTAAGTTCTATTTTTTAATACCTAAATATAATTTTGACAATCCTATATCATAAATGTCATGTACACTGCTTACTTGAAAGTAAAGTTAAAGTGTTAGATGCTCAGTTGTGTCCAACTGTGACCCCATGGACTGTAGTACTCCAGGCTTCTCTTTCCATGATATTCTCCAAGCAAGAATACTGGAGTGGGTAGCCATTCCCTTCCCCAGGGGATCTTCCCAACCCAGGGACTGAACCCAGATCTCCTGCACTGCAAGCAGATTTTTTACTGTTGGAGCCACCAGGGAAGGTTTAATTGCTTAATGGATGACAAGGACTTTGTTAGAGCTAGAGATATAAAAACAAAGACATAGCGAGTAACATTATAAAAATACTAATGAAAGTAAACACAGAACCTTGGATAAAAGGCCTTAATCTGACCTAAGGAAATAGCCCCTGTGGCTTTGGGAAATACAAAGCACAGTGGTTAAAGCAATAGGCTCAAGACAAATTGCCTGGTTAAGTTTCAGTTCTGTCACTTATTAGCTGTGTGACTTTGGGCAAGTTATTTAACTTCTCTGTATCTTGTTTCTTCGTTGTAAAATGGAGATGTTAACAGAAGCTACCTCATTAGACTGTTGTGAATATTAAATTGGTTAATATGTATGAAACACTTAGAAGTTACCTGGCAGAAACTATATCATTACTAGCTGTTGTTATTATAGTCTATCCCTGTGCTAACACATAAGCCAATGTTTTAGTCAAATCTAAGTTGGAATAACCATGGAGTATTTCTAATGAGTTGACAATGTTAAGAAGTTCTTAATGTGATTGAGTACTATACTATGTATGAGTTTCATTCAGGACTTTACCACTTACCAGTTGAGTGAACTTGGACCAAGTTACTTAACCTCCGTGTATTTCCATTTCCTCAACTGCAAACAGGGGGTAGTATCTGTACCACTTATGACTGAGAATTAAAATAATTAATAAAAGTAAAGCACTGAGAAAAGAGGCTGGCACACTGAGTTAATCAACAAATATTAGTTATTATTATTACTGCTAAAGTAAAAAAATAATTATGATCAAAGGAAAAGAGACCAGAGTTTCTATGAGTGATTAACAATAAAGTTCCTCACATATCATTTTAAAGTATAGAATGCTTACTCTAAGATGAACATAGTTATTAGTAAGAAATAATTTAAAATAAATGCTTTTAGGTCTACAGCTGACAGAGTAAAAAAAGATATATACCAGCTGACAGCTAATGAATAGTATGATCTTTGTGGGGCACTCTTGGACAAGCTCCTGTGGGTAGACATCAATCTTTAGAATTTATATAGTACCTACCAACTAGCCTGAAGCCCTTAACAAGCTGTGACATGGGATGATATAAAGTAATGACAAGGAAAAGAAAAACAAAATAAGAAGTGGAAGGAAAGAGCACATGCAACTATGCTGAGTTTCATAACCTGGCCAATGACCTACTTAAGTCTAAAAGAGCTACACTTGAAGTTGCTGAGTCTTGTTTAAACAGCTAACTCTAAGTTCCAAGGAAGGCACAGAGTCCAATGTCTACTAATATAATTTTTATCACAACTTCCATGATTCTTCTATAATAAATATCAAATATGTTCAGGGAACAAAATTCCCCTAATCGTCTCAAAAATGGAGTTATTTTCACGCATGGTTTTGAAGGTTAAAGAATCATCACCTTTTATATGAGTGTGTTGAAAGCAATGGCTCTGTTCACAGTTCCTTTCTCCCATTCTTTCTAAATTCACTGAAGTTTTATTTACAACCTCTGCAGGTCCCGACATACACTGGCCTATCTCCAGTTCCTTCCTAAGAGGAGCTGGTATTTCTAAGTTTATGCACACTGAATATATTCAGAGATTTCATCCTGGTTAAGGCCAGGATGACAGGACATTTCCTACTATTACAGCATAGGAACCAGCCTTTATTTACTCACCATGCTTGATGACAACCCTCTTATACTGGAATGGACATTTTGGGCGTGACCTGGCTCAAAATCTAAAGAATAGTTTCTATGGGTCAGCAAAAATTCTGCAAAATTGTGTGTGGTTTCCCCTTTAAAATTGTTTATTGGAAGTCTTAGCAATGGTTAGGAGAATCCCAGAGATGTTGGCAGGGAAATTCTACTAGTACGTCTGTGCAAATATGTCTTAGAATTTATAAAAATAATCAACTCAAATTGATTTATATTTTGTTGCACTTACTCTTATTAAGAATAAATAAGGTTATCAGGCTCACTTTCTTGTTATACAATCAACAAAGGTTATCACCAACCTGGTTTAGATTCAGATGAAAGGGAAACTGCATATATCCCTATGTCAGGAAAGCCTGTAAAAATTCATGAGCATAGCAGCAAGTAATCCTTAATCTACTTCTCTCCTTGAACTGCAACTGCTTGAGTAAAAAGAGAACAGCAGTTATAGAATTTGCTTCCATATTGAAGAAAACTATAGGAATTGACACCAAAACTGCTAAAAAGAACCACATATATTTATACTTTTTACTTTGCTGATTCTTTATTTTCTACAAACTTCCAATTTAAAGTAAGCCACCACCACCACCCCCACCACCAAAAAAAGTAACCCTGTCCTCCTGGATAAGTATTTTTCTCTACTCCCAAGATCATTTTATTAGTGGTAGCCCACATATTGCTGCTCGATATAATAATCTATTCCAGGCAACCACTTGGTGACTTAATATCAGTTAGAAATAGCCTAGTAGATTTGTGGAAAATATTCAAGAATAGTGTTTCCTAGAATTTGTGGAAAATATTCAAGAGTTGCTTGGAAAAAGAGATGAAATCCATTTTTTTGAAAATGTTCCTTTAAAACTTTTAAATATAAGCTATAGCTATGGAAGAGATTCAGTTAAAGGATTAAGGTTTACAATAAGCCATGCAAAAACTGCCTTATTTTGGAGCTCTTGTGTTAAAATAAAAATCTTTCCATGTTATTGCTTTGTCATTTGGGGGGATTAAAACAAGGAACACCTATGATATAAAAATAACAAAAATGGGTGGAAAAATCCATGTAACCTGTCAATTAAGTGATTATAATAAGGCTATATAAAATTGAAAATGGCCGGGGAAAATATCTTTGAACTTTTACCTCCTAGAATGTTTCATCTTATTTCACTAAAGGCATTTTAAAGTTGATATGGTCTTGCTACCTATGGGAAGGTTCAAATTCCAACCTAATAGTCCTTAAACTACTTTCTTCCTAATGGAATGTCTAATGGAGGGGGGTCTTAGAAAGTAATTGCTGAATCCACTAATGTTAAATCTCTTACAAATAAGTTGCATAATAGTTATTATCATCTAGTTGCAAAGAGAAGTTAATGAAGAATATTTTGAATAAGGACCCAGTACAATGGCATTAGAAAACAAGCCAACCTCATGGTGAGTGAGCCAGCCTCATGGTGAGTATATGGAAAACAGCTATAACACATTTTTCAACTCTGGCAATGTTTTTGTTACCTAGACCTTTTTTCAAATAAGAGACGGAATGTACCTTCCTTCCAAGAAGGGATCATAAAAGTGAAACAGGAACAAAGAAATGAGAAACATTGCATCTTTCTCAGGGTGCAGCTTTTATAAGGTTCTGTACACAAGGTTATTTAATCACTTTAAGTGTCTATAGCAGTACTTCCCTTCCTCTCAGCAATTTGGACCAGAAAGACTGTAACAGTAATTGGAATCTGAGTCACAGGATGTACTTTAGGTCAAGATAGCACTTAAGGAAAGCCAAGTCAATACTTTTTCAAATTGTGGAAGTTTGGGGATTTTTCTTTTCCCTTTTGTCCTTTGTTTGCCTTCTTTCATTTTTTAAAGTATTGATTTTATGTTTTGACTCAAAGTTCTTCATGCTCCTAGAATTTGGGTTTGTAGAAAAATCACAGGGCTGTGTGTGTGTGTGTTTGTGTGTGTGTGTGTATGTGTGTGTGTGTGTATGTATCTTACTGCAGTTGCTTTCAATTGTTAGTGAATTATATTACATATGGATGGGTAATATTGCCTAGTCTTTCCCTGATCAAAGGTCTTGATTTAAAGTTATCCAAATCTGAACTTCAAGATAAAATATTTCCAATTAGAGTACATTTAAGTCATTGTGACCATAGTATATTTTATTGAATAAAATATATTCAGCAATTTTAAGTTACTTAAACTATATTTCTAGAGATCATCTTATTACAGTCTTACTTTGAAATCAGACTTTTTGGGATTAAACGTTTTTTCACTCATCTGACTGATCACAGAAAATGTACAGTAAGCATTCATGGCAATTTTCAGAACATGTATTATGGTTAGAAAGGTGTTGATAAGATATGTTGTTGGCACTACATGTAACTTAGGGGTGAGGGAAAGGGAAGGAGTAGACAAATATTATAGTGTCTGCCAATGTCTCTTAATTTCCAAGATATCTATCACTGTGATGAGATCTGCAAACTGACATTAATTTAAAATCAGTACATTATTTTTAATTAATTTAAATAAATTTTAAATTAGTATATAATGTGCTACAATCTTTTCTGCAGGACAGAAAAGGAAGGATAGTAAGTATATCAAGAATTGAGGAAGTGTGACTAAGAGTAAGCACCTTCCTTAGGCCCTGTCTGCACCATGGCATTTTCCCAAAGCAATGCAGTCTTGTTTCCCTGGACGGGCTTGGGCCTGGACAGTGGGATAAAGAGTGATCAGAACACATATGGACCAGGAATACTCCTAAGTACACTCAGTAATGATCATTGCTATTGGGGGAGAAGCCTATTACTTTGTTTTCCAATAGCTCACTTTTGTCAAAACTACATAAACTGGAACGCACAGAATTAGAAGTAAATTTATTGATAGATTACAGCACAGTAAATTTAATTCTAATTTTAGGGTAAATGAGCAATTGTCACAGAATGTTGACTAAAATCTAGGATATTTTATAAAATCTGTATCAGACAGTATGGATTAGACAGTAATAATGCATATCCCCTATCTTAAAGACCTCTGCGTTTCTGTGTTAGTAGTACATTAATGAACTTTTATGATGGATTGAGTCAAAAACTATATTTGAATAAGGAATGATCAAAGACTATTGCTTAATGTCCCATAAATAAAAAGATAAAATTGGTCTGCTATTATTTGCTAATAATAACTGACTGCTAAATTATATCTGTTAATTTTCTTCATTACATTCCAGGTCCTGTGGAAGGCAGTGTGCCTTAAAGGGTGCACTCTGTAGAAGAAATATTTCAGAAATAAATAACCTAAAGTAAACTCATTGAATTTCTCCACACACTGCCCCATTGAAAGCTATGTTCAATCTCTTAAATCTCCAGATTTTTTCCTATCATCTTATTTTGGACAAAATACTGTCTTTAATTTTTATGAATTCAAACGATAATGAATACTGACCTTTGTTCCAAGTGGAATATGAATTTAAATTGCTGGTTTGGGTTTTATGAAGCCCTCAGAAAGAAGGAAAGAATTATTTCAAGATTTGTTCATATCTCTTGCTCACAGAATTCTTGAGGGAATCCATTATCTCCACAAAATGTGAAGTTAACCGATATCTTATACAGGGTTTTCAAATCACATCCTATTACAGAAGATCCCTCTTCTGTAAGAAGATCAAGATGCCTTGATCCCTCTTGGTTCCATTTGAAACAAGAAGAGGATACTCACAATATTGTCCTAAACAGAGTAATTCACAACAAACTGTTGAAAATTCTTAAAGAAATGGGAATACCAGACCACCTGACCTGCCTCCAGAGAAATCTGTATGCAGGTCAAGAAGCAACACTTAGAACTGGAACACTTATACATGGAACAACAGACTGGTTCCAAATCAGGAAAGGAGTACGTCAAGGCTGCATATTGTCACCCTGCTTATATAACATATATGCAGAGTACATCATGGAAAATACAGGGCTGGATGAAGCACAAGCTGGAATCCAGATTGCCAGAAGAAATATCAATAATCTCAGATATGCAGATGACACCACCCTTATGGCAGAAAGTGAAGAACGAAAGAGCCTCTTGATGAAAGTGAAAGAGGAGAATGAAAAAGCTGGCTTAAAACTCAACATTCAGAAAGCTAAGATCATGGCATCCAGTCTCTTCACTTCATGGCAAATAGATGGGGAAACAGTGGAAACAGTGAGAGACTTTATTTTGGGGGGCTCCAAAATCATTGCAGATGGTGACTATAGCCATGAAATTAAAAGACGCTTGCTCCTTGGAAGAAAAGCTATCACCAATCTAGACAGAATATTAAAAAGCAGAGGCAATACTTTGCCAACAAACATCTGTCTAGTCAAAGCTATGGTTTTTCCAGTAGCCATGTATGGATGTGAGAGTTGGGACTAAAAGAAAGCTAACGCCAAAGAACTGATGCCTTTGAACTGTGGTGTTGGAGGAGACTCTTGAGAGTCCCTTGGACTGCAAAGAGATCCAACCAGTCTATCCTAAAGGAAATCAGTCCTGAATATTCATTGGAAAGACTGATGCTAAAGCTGAAACTCCAATACACTGGCCACCTGATACAAAGAACTGACTCATTTGAAAAGACCCTGATGCTGGGAAAGACTGAAGGCGAGAGAAGAAGGGGACAACAGAGGATGAAATGGTTAGATGGTATCACTGACTTGATGGACATGAATTTGAGTAAGCTCTGGAGTTGCTGATGGACAGAGAAACCTGGTGTGCTATAGTCCATGGGTCACAAAGAGCTAGACATAACTGAGCAACTGAGCAACTGAACTGAACTGAACCAAAGTAATGCTGGGAATTTACTTTTATAAATATTTCTATTTAATCTGCTTTAAAAATTCTTTCTCTAAAAGTCACTTTCCTTATTAAAAAGCATAATGCAAGTTTTTTATTTTAAAGTTAATACAAATTCAAAATAGAAAACTTGGCAAAGAATAAAAGGATAAAATTTAAACCAAAATACTCTACATGGAGACAAATTTTTAATTTGTATATTTTGAAGCATTTTTACAGTAAAATGTTGGATTAATACAAAATATGCGACATATAATTTTTCATCTTTCTTTTTTAGTTAATACATTATCTTATTTTCTATGTTAAATATTCTTAGTAAATAAAAATTTTAAATGAATATAAAATCACATCGCTTGACTGAAGTTACTTTAAATGAAAGTTTTGATGATTTTATTTTTCTATTTTATTATTAAATATATTTGATATGTATTTTGCTGTATTGTGAAGTAAGAATACAACATGATATTTTTTCAAAGAACCAGTTCCAAAATTTTCTTTTGAATAGTATATTCTTTCTCATTGTCTTTATATGCTTTCCTTAGCTTTGTAACTGATATCCTCAAATCTGCTCTTACTCTTCTTTAATACACAATGTAAAGTAGTGATCTTTTTAAAGCTCAAATTTGATTATATTATTACATTATTTGAGCAATTAATGGGATATGAGGAAGACTGCAAGAGAGGTGGATTTTAGGTGAAATTAAACCAGTTGATCAGTTTTGAAATTTAGGATTACCTATTAGATTTCTGTATAGAGATACTGAGCTTGGAGTTTAAGGATGGGCAATAAGTAAATAGTGTTTAAGTCATCCTATGTGATTGAAATCACTTCAGAGAAATTCAGAGATTTAGTCCCAAAGCACTCCACTGTTTAAAGGTAAAGTAGTTGAGAAATTACTGATGAAGAGGAAGCTTAAGAGGCAGAAAGAGAATCAACAGAGTGATAGCCAATAAGGAAAATGCTTCAAGAAGAGAAGGTATCAGCTATGGCTGCTAACAGATAAAGCATGAGAAGGTCCAGGAATTGACTCTTGGATTTAGCAATCTGGTAGTTGGCGACTTTAGGATTAGTTGTTTTGCTGTGGTGAAACTTTGACTGGAGTGGACTTAAGAAAGCATGGAAAAGACTGGAGAAATGAGTATAGAGAACTCTTCCAAAGAATACTGCTGTAAAGGTAAGCAAATAAATGGGGTGGTGGCTAAGAAGAAGCTATTGAAACAAAAGTATTTCTTTCAAAGATGGAAAATATAGTATATTTGTATTCAGAGGGGAATAATTCAATGGAGAGGAGGAAATTAGGGTATGGCAAATTAGCATAAGAACAGGGAAAACTATTGGTAAAGGGACCTAAAATAGGTGAGAGAGGTTAGGCTCTATTATACAACCATACAAGTGGGAGGTGAGACTTAAATGGAAGTAATAATAAGCTTCTATATTGTAAGAGGAGGGAGGTAAAGTATATGGATATGCAGTTTGGTGTAAAGAAGTGGAGAATTTCTCCTGATTAATTGAATTTATATTTTTTTAGTCAAATGTGAATCATAGCTGAGAGTGAGGATGGTCATGATCTACTGGATGTTTCAGAAGAAAGGTATAAAATGGTCCTCAGGCCAACAGTGAGAATGAAAATATCAGGACAGTATGGCAGCTCTATGGACCATCCAGTTCTACCATGAACTTAAAAAGAAGCTAGTCAGCATGACTTTGCAGTTTTAACTATTCTATTCTATTGCACTGGTATAGAAATGTGGTAGGCAGAGTTGGAATTAATAAAAATCTGGTTTTTTTTTCCCCCATGAAAATGGGACAGTTTAGGGGAGTCAGAAGTAGTGATTATAATGATTACTACTAGAATATAAGCTGAGGAAGAAGGAATGTGAGTATCTGAACAAGGAAAGTGAAAATGTGATAAGGCTTATGGAGTGTAAATTTCTGGGGCAGCAGCAGAACTGAGCTTATATGTATGAGAGAGAATGAGCTTACAGTAAAGCAGGAAGAAGACAGAGAGTGAGATGCTCAAACCTGAGATCACAAAAGTGGTGTGGTTTAGCTAATTTTACATCATTCATGAATGATGACTGATTTGATGACTGATAAGGAACTAAGAGGGTGGTGTGTAAGAAATATCATCTATGTACTAGTTATAATTTCCAATGATCAAGAATCATCAGAATAGTAGTACCAATAAGAATGGATAGTAAGCCAGGAACTAAAATTCTCACCTTTCTCAGAGTGGTGACCTAGAAATACACGAATATCATCTGAACTGTGTTTAAATGGTTGTCCAGATTTCTTCTGTAGCTATGCCTATAATTTTGTGTAGGTTCCTGTCCCCTTCCTCAGACTCCTTAAACTTATCATTTGACCTCTTTGTCACTCTCCAGTTAATTCAAGGAGAGTTTCTTGTGTTTGTTCTTTACCTTGCTAATTCTCCGTACTGCTTACTTAGACATTTTTTATTTCCTCAAATAGAGATGCTAATTCTATTACTCATGAGATGTTTACCTTCATCAATTCTTTGCATTTTCTTCACATTTTCATTTCAATTGGTTCTCAGATTATAGTCTTCCATTCTTATTTTATAGAGTTCAGGCCATATCATACTGAAAATGCAGAACAACTTCTGAAATGTTACATTGGGGTTTTTTTTTTCCCCCAAAGATAGGCTTCCCCTTGGACTTTGAATGATGTTTTTTTGTTTTGTTTTGTTTTGCTTTTTATTTTTTCCTGTCTTCTGTAGGATTTCTTTATAAGCTCTGGTAAGTGTTTTTCATCAATTTGTCCTCACATGAGAACAGAGTTCCTTAGGTCCAGTTTTGCCAGCAGGACAGGCATAGTAATTATCCTTGACTGAACTTGGTGGTTAAATGAATTTGTCTCATTGAATATTACTTGAATTGTCTTCACATTAGCTGGATCAAAGGCTGATAGATTCTGTTCCAATTGTCAGTTTAAGATGTTTTCTTAGTAGGTACATAAAAAAAAAAATGCTCAGCATTTCATTAGTCATTATGAAATGCAATTAAAAATAATGAAATACCACCCTACTTTCACTAAGATGGCTATAATAAAAAAGACATTAACAAGAGTTGGTGAGGATGTAGAGAAACCAGAACACTCATATATTGTTGATGGGGAACTAAAATGATGCAGTCACTTTGAATGAGTGAATGTGAATGTGTTAGTCACTCAGTTGTGTCTGACTCTTTGAAAGTCCATGGATTTTAGCCTGCTAGGTTCCTCTGTCCATGGTATTCTCCAGGCAAGAATACTGGAGTGGGTTACCATTCCTTTTTCAGAGGATCTTCACAACCCAGGGACTGAACCTGGTCTCCCGCATTGCAGGCAGATTCTTTACCATCTAAGCCACCACTATAATGTGTGTTTGTGTTGGTCTCTCTGGATTTATCCTTCCTGAAGTTCTTAGGGCTTCTGGTATGTGTGAATTAACATAGTTTATCAAATAAGAGGTGTTTTTGCTCAATACTTTTTTAAACATTCTGTTTCTTTCCTCTTCTCTAAAATTGAGACTGCAATTTTGTGCATGTTGTCCCACTTGATGGTGCCCTGTAGATCTCAGGATCCATTTTTTTTTTCTTTCATTCATCTTCATTCTTTTCTCTTTTGGCTTCTCAGGCTGAATAAATTGATCTATTTTAATTTCATTGATTCTTTATTCTGCTGAAATCTGTTGCAATCCTCTAGTGGACTTTTCATCTCAGTTATTATATGTTTAGGTTCCAGATGTTTATTTGACTATTCTTTAAAAAATAATTTATAACTTTTATTGATATTTTTTCTTTGGTAAGACCATTATTCTCTTGGCTTCCTTCCATTCTTTGTCCATAGTTTCATTTAGCACTTGGAGTATATTTAAAATACTTGATCTAAAATCTTTGTCTAATAAGTCCAATGCCCAGGATACTTCAGCTAGAGTTTCTATTAATGTCTCTTTTCCTGCGAGTAGGCCCTATTTCCTTCTTTCTTTGCATGTCTTGTCATTATTTTGGTGAAAATTGGACATTTTGAATATTATAATGTGAGAGTTCTGGAAATCACATTATTTTCATTCCCCAGGACTACAACTGCTTATTGTGATTTATTGTGTTTTGCTTGTTTATTCTTTTTCATGTGTGACCACTGAAATTCCCAGTTTATACTTGGGCTCTGTTTTAGTACACACCTTTTACATTTAGCCAGACTTTTCACAACTCTGTCTTAGCCTTCACTTGTGTTTGTGTGTACCATGAAGGTGAGCTGAAGGTAAAAGAATAAGGTTCTCTTAGACCTCTTCTGAGCATATGTCTGGTTCTGGGCATGTGCATTGCCTTCTTAATTATTTGATATAAGCACAAGCTTTTAAAAGCCCCTGTTTGCATGCATGTCAAGTTGCTTCAGTTGTGTCCAACTCTTTGCAACCCTATGGACTACAGCCCACCAGGCTCCTCTGTTCATGGGATTCTCCAGGTAAGAATACTGGAGTGAGTTGGCATGTCCTCCTCCAGGGGCTCTTCCTGACCCAGGGATCAAAGCTGCTTCTCTTATGTCTCCTGCATTGGCAAGTACCACTTGGGAAACCCTTAAAAGGGTTTCTTTTAAATGTTCTCCCACATCTCTCTCTCTCAATGTCATGCTTCCTAACATTTTTGGTCTATTTGTTGCCTGTATAAATGCAAGAATGCTATGGTCAATATTTTTTCCTTGATATATTTTTTTTGGAAATACCACCCAAGGAACCATCTTAGCCATGGCAATACTCCAAATCAGGCAAAACAATGGCAAGCCCTTGCACCGGTCTTTCAAGAATCCACCATACAGGTTGAAATCCACAGCCACCATTCTTTGAGGATAAGGTCTATATTGCTCCTGCTGGCCTTGCAACCTGTACCAGGATTTCTGGCTGTCATCATAATACCTACTGCTAATCAAGGAGTGGGGACAGTGAGAAACAACTTAAAACGCCAGAGCTCTCCCTTAGTGAAATGCAGCAATGTCTTTTATCATTATGCTTTCCTCTGGTTATGATAAGTTTCTGAGGATTTCAGAGTTCTGAACAAGTTGATTCTGATTATTTTCGCTAGCTTATCAGGTGATTTTGTAGAGGTATAAAGCTCTGGAATTGCCTAATATACCTAGTCAGTGATGTCATCACATTAGGGGTGACCACTTTTGAAAGCAGTTTGACTGTCCTCCAAAAGCTTAACATGTTACTCCGCGAGCCAGCAATTCCAATTCTATGTATATACCTCAGAGAATTGAAGGCACAGGGGTACAAAAACTTGTGCACAAATTTTCATAACAGCATTATTTAAAATAGCAACCTTCTCAAATGGAAACAGCCCAAACGTCCAACAACTAATGAAATAGATAAAATGTGATATACATCTACATAGTGAATACTATTCCGCCATAAAAGAAATGGAATACTGATATATGCCTAAACATAAGTGAACTCTGAAAACATTATGCTAAATGAAAAAAGTCAGATACAAAAGACACATACTGTATAATTCTATTTGTATGAAATGTCCAGTATAGGCAAATTCATAGAGATGAAAAATAGATTCGTGGTTGCCAGGAGCTGAGGGAAAGGAGATATGGAAAGGAGAAGAGTGACTATGGGTACAAAGTTTCATTTATGGATGATAAAATGTTTTAGAAGTAAGTAAGAGCAGTGGTTGCACAAGTCTGAAAATATACTAAAAACCTCTAAGTTGTACACTTTAAAATAGTGAAGTTTATGGTATATAAATTATAACTAAATTAACTTTTTCTTGTAAAGTATAAATGTCTTATCTAAATTATTTCTTCTCCTGAATATATTACAGAGCTCTTTCACAGCAATGTGTTGTGTTACATGCTCAGTCATGTCTGACCCTTTGTGACCCCATGGACTATAGCCCACCAGGCTCCTCTGTCCATGGGATTCTCCATTAGTAAGTGGAATTTATATATCCCAAGGTATCTCCTGATTGATAGTACTTATTCTTAAATAATATATTCCAAGGATGTGTTTTCATGCTAGGGCTACTTTACAACTTTTCTTATGCATAAGTTATAATATCCTAAAATATGTGTTACAGTTCAAATATATAGAATTAGATAAATTATAAATATTAAAACTAACTTGACTCTAGTAATTAATAAACAATGTTTATATAAAACAAGCTAAATAAGTTGTTGCTATGGTAATAACATTAGTCTTTTTATACTTTTGAGATCTTTTACTTGATGGACTTGCCATAATATATTTGACACACGACTTTTTATACCAAATATTAGCAAACTATCTTTATGTTTAACATTAAAATGATGAATACTTTCCTTATTGCATAAAGTTGAACTATTTACTACATGTTTCATTAAATCACCAGAAAGCAGCTTGACATGTTACAAGTGTTCAGTCCCAATATTTTTTCACATACTCATTTCACTGCATGCCAAAGAGAATTCAGACTTTACAGAGAATTTCCAGAAAAGATTTCAACACCTTTTCTTTCATAAGGAGTTAATCAAATAAAAATGAAGATATCATTTGCTACATTTGAATAAGAACATTTGCATTTTTTTCTGAGTCTAGAAAAGAAATAAAGAATGAACTACAGAAAATATAATTTTTTAAGTAAATCTGATTCTAGTAGTAAAAACAACTGGATCATTTGCCCTACAAAATTACTATAAGTATTTATTAGTGACAGATTCAAGGAGGAAAATAATATTTACTACAGAGAAAAATTGTGGCACTTATATAATAAAAATACGAAAGTTATAGGAAAAATACTCTAACATTATGATTTTTATTAAACATCCTAAAGATTTATATTTTGAAAGCCTCAGCACACTGCTAGTGGTTTCCAATCTTTATATTCCTATCAAATAACTGCCAAATTCTTATGTTGAAACTCTAACCCCCTCTAAATTGTACACTTAGTACCCAGTGTGAGGGTATTTAGAGATGGGGCCTTAGAGAAATAATTCGAGTTACATGAAGTCATGAGGGTGGAGCCATCATGATAGGATTAGTGCCCTTATAAAAAAGATATGAGAGGGTTTGTACCAAGGAAAGGCCAATCTACCACATGAACTGGGAAAAGCTACTTATTGAACTTGCAAAATTTCTTACTTCCAAGTTTACACCCAATGATACACTTGTATCCATAATTACTCTAGAAGACTCTCATCAGTCGCTCAGTCATGTCACTCTTTGTTACCTTCTGGACGGTACCTGCCAGGCTCCTCTGCCCATGGGATTATCCTGGCAAGAATACTGAAGTGGGTTAACATTTCTTCTTCCAGGGGATCTTCCTGACCCAGGGATTGAACCGGCTACTCCTGCATCTCCTGCACTGCAGGTGGATTCTATACTCCTGAGCCACTGGGGAAGTCAGAAGACTCTGTATCCCTCTTAAAAGATTTTTTTTAGAGCAATTACTAAGTGAAGTCACTCAGTCATGTCTGACTCTTTGCGACCCCATGGGCTAGAGCCCACCAGGCTCCTCTGTCCATGGGATTCTCCAGGCAATAGTACTGGAGTGGATTACTACTACCTATTATATATATCTCACAACATTTAAAATTATTTTTGTGATTACTTAAACATTTGAAATGGCTAATTCAAGGTTAATTTCCAAACAAATACTCAGTAGTAAAAAGAGAGCAGGTTTCTTTTAGAGCAAACATTCTGGAGTTTTGATAATTCAGTCTGTTGGTTCTGCCAAATTTTGCTCTGATACATTCCGTGCAGAGAGACAACTCTAGCAGGCTTGAGCAGGTGCTATTTGTGAAATCTAGTGGGATTAATTCTTTGTAGTTTAACAACCCAAGCCCTATTATGTACTAAATCATCTCAATGTCAGTCTCCTAAAGAACTATTTAGCTTAAACAAACCATAATCTGTTGCTAAGAGAGATAAAATAATAATAATAATTATTATAGCAGGCAAATGTTGTAACCTTCTGACCAAGACCTTGTTGATATTTCAGCTTTTTCCATGAACTGAACTTGTCAAGTTTATACAGACGGTATTTGCACTGATTTCATTTCATGTGTGTTATTGCAAAGCTTATGTTATATTTTTCAAACAAAGTGTAAAGAAGCCTGTCAAATAACACGGAAAATCCTGGAAGGACGACATGTGCATGATAAGTCAAAATAACAGTTTGACTCTGTCTCAGTGCAATAAAACTCAGGACTTAAAAGGAAGATATTTTATAAAAGGATTTTAAGCTATTTAGTTATTTCTAGCTTTGATTGATATTAATTATTCAACATATTTAATTAAGAAATAAGCTACATAGTACATCCTGCAGTTTTACTGAGCCAACAATATGCTCAGATGCTTCTCTTGTGTAAAAATAAAGGATGTATAGATACTATGATTAAACTGAAGGCTAACAGATCTACAGTTTTCAAAAATGTATGACTGATCACCATTTACCTTTGGTATATTACAGACAGGATATGTTTCAAGTATTGTTTAAATCAAGAGAAATTTCACAGTGCACAAGAGTGTTACAGTTAATACAAATCCTCTAGGGTAGAGGCTAAGCAATTGGATCAGTATCAAGAACAGAATGTTTTTAACTTTGATTAGAGTTCTAGCCAAGTGTAGGTTTCCAAATGGAATCCAATATTACTGTGACAGAATTGACCAGAAAAAGGTGAAGTTTCTACCAGAACCAGGAATTGATTCAGTGAATGAGAGAAATAGCTTTAAAGATTAAGGAATTTCATTTTAAAAGGCTTCTTAATAATAGTTACGATGTGACTGATCATTTCCATACATTAATTATCTTCTATGTATTTATGCCAAATAACTACAGTCTTAATGATTTTGAAAATACATTGGTTATACTCTTGGCATAATCAGAGGCTGTCCTATTCTCCTGTTAAATACTACACAAATTGTTTGCAACCACAATACCAAGCGTGTTTTCCATTTATTTAAGTAATTGCTCTTTGATTTATCACTGTGTCTCATCATTTCTGCTGGATTTACCGTTGTCAGGGTTCAACTACAAAGGGGCCCCAGGAAACCAAGATAAATGAGAATATGCATGCAATAAACAGCAGAACGAAGTGATGCATCTGTTTTAGAGAGCTATCCTGCCACTTGGCTATTTTCATATCCTGAGTAAATAACTATAATTTTCTTATTATAAACCTTACTGAACTCATGTGCAGGCAGCTGTGAATTTCTACAGTTGCTCCACTGAGGAATGGTTTATTAACCATTTAATATACCTTCTATCCTAAACCTTCATGGCAGTAGAAAAAGTGTCAACAACACATCTATTAACCTAATGTTTTAACTCATATCTGAACAGAGTCTGCTATTCTAAATTTATGGAAGTTGTTGTTGATTTTATTGGCACTATGAAATCTGATTGAGTACTGAGCTTTTTATTTTTCTCAGTCACATTTTTTACTGTTGTTATACACCTCGGCCTCTACATTGGGCTTTTTCAGTTCTGTGAGGTTTTCCTTTTTTTTTTTTTTTCTCTTTTTCTAATTTCAATTTTTAATTATTTAAACCATTATGTTTTCTAGATTTATTCCTTTGTTTGCCTTTCCTACTGTTCTTTTCCCCCTGCAGTTAACGTTTAATGCATACAAATCTTCATCTACCTCTACTTTGCATATGTATTCTTTCTTTCTTTCCTCTCAACATATTTGTTAGTTTTATTTTCATTGCTTTATTCCCCAACTGGAACATCACTAGAGTTTTGTTTTCCACTTTGTGCTTTAGTTAGTTTTGTTCTGGTAGATATAATTTTTGGTTTCCTTTGTTCACCGGGTCAATCTATTGTACTTTATTTTTTCTGGACTGTTTTGATTTTGCTTATGGGTGAATATATGTATGTGTATATTGTCACATTTTTTATTGTTGTTTAAGCCTCTGCCTCCATGTTGGGCTTTTGCAGTTCTGTGGAGTTTTCCTTATTTCTTTTTTCTTTCTTCTGCTTTTTTTTTCTTCCTTTCTTTTTTTATAACTTTAATTCTTAATTTTTAAAAACTTATTATATTTTTTGCTACATTTATTCATCTTTCCTACTATTCTTTTCCTCTTGCAATTAATCTTTAATGTATATAAATCTTCTTCATCTACCTCTATTTAACTTTGCATATCTATTCTTTCTTTTCTTTCCTCTCAAAATATTTGTTCAGTTCAGTTGCTCAGTCATGTCTGACTCTTTGCGACTCCATGAATTGCAGCACGCCAGGCCTCCTTGTCCATCACCAACTCCTGGAGTGCACTCAGACTCACATCCATCGAGTCAGTGATGCCATCCAGCCATCTCATCCTCGGTCGTCCCCTTCTCCTCCTGCCCTCTATCCCTCCCAGCATCAGAGTCTTTTCCAATCAGTCAACTCTTCGCATGAGGTGGCCAAAATACTGGAGTTTCAGCTTTAGCATCATTCCTTCCAAAGAAATCCCAGGGCTGATCTCCTTCAGAATGGACTGGTTTATTAGCTTTGTTTTCATTGCTTTATTCCCCACTTGGCACCTTGCTTTAGTTTTGTTTTCCAGTTTGTGCTTTAGTTAGTTTTGTTCTTAACTGGTGGGTATCAGTTTTGGTTACCTTTGTTCATTGGGTCAATCTACTGTATTTTTTCACTGTTTTGACTTTGTTCATGGGTGTATATGTATATGTGTATATTCTCTTATTTTAATTATTATTTGCCTGATTTTGTCACTTCCATTTGTCTGGGGTTCATATTTGGTTTCTCATTTTTAGATATTTCTTTTAATCTGACTTTGCCATAACAAACCACTTGTGGAATCTTCATTCCTGAACACAGATCAAGTCCTGAGCTTTTGGGGTGGGAGCACAAACTCCAAGACCCTAGACTACCAGAGAATTAACCCTAGGGAGAATAAAATAGTGAGTAATCACACAAAGAAAAGCACTTGAATACACAACCTGGCATCATCACCCAACCACCAGCACCCTGTGCAGGACACTTCATCTAAACAACAAACAAAACAAAAATACAAACCCAATCATCAATAGACAGGATTACCACCTCACTTAGCCTTGCCCATCAGAGGAAAAACAAACAAAAACTCAGCACAAATCTCACCCTATATGTATCTTACACAAACCACTGGACCAACCTTAGGAAGGAAGAAACCAAAAGGAAGAAAGAATTCAACCTTGAAGCCTGGGAAAAGGAGACCTCAAACACAACAAGTTAAAAAAATAATAATAACGAAAAGGCAAAGAAATACTACACAAATGAAGGAACAAACTGGAAACACAGAAGTCTAATAAATGAAGAGGAAATAGGCAAACTACCTGAAAAGAATTCAGAATAATGATAGCAAAGATGCTCAAAAACTTTGAAAACAAAATGGAGAAAATGCAAGAATCAATAAACAAAGACAGAGAAGAATTAAAGAATAAACACACAGAGACAAACAACACAATTACTGAAATCGAAAATACTCTAGAAGGAATCAATAGCAGAATATCTGAAGCAGAAGAACCAATCAGTAAGCTGGAAGATAAAATGGTGGAAATAACTTCTGAAAAGCAGAATAAAGTAAAAAGAATGAAAATAACTCTCAGAGATCACTGAGACAATATCAAATGCACTAACATTTGAATTATAGGGGTCCCAGAAGAAGAAGAGAAAAAGAAAGTGTATGAGAAAATTTTGGAAGAGATTACAGTTATAAAAGTCTCCAACATGGAAAAGGAAATAGTCAATCAAGTCCAAGAAGCAGAAAGGCTCCCACAGAGGATAAAGCCAAGGAGAAACATGCCAAGACACATACTAATGAAACTAATAAAGACTAAACACAAAGAAAGAATATTAAAAGCAGCAAAGTAGAAGCAGCAAGGAACATACAAGGGAAACACCCTACACTTAATAGCTGTCTTTCAGCAGAAACTGCAGGGCAGAAGGGAATGGCAGGATATATTTAAAGCATTCAAAGGGGAAAATCTACAACCAAGATTACTGTACCTGGCAAGGATCTCATTCAAGATTGATGGAGAAATAAGAAGCTTTTCAAATAAGCAAAAGTTAAGAGAATTCAGTACCACAAAATCAGCTTTACACAAATGTTAAAGGGACTTATATAGTCAAGGAACATAAGAGAAGAAAAAAATCTACAAAATCATCCCCAAACAATTAAGAAAATGGCAATAGGAGCATATATATTGATAATTACTTTAAAAGTAAATGGATTAAATGCTCCAACCAAAAGACACAGACTGGCTGAATGGATACAAAAACCCATATATATATGGGTTATATATATAGGACCCATATATATGCTATATACCAGACACCCACTTCGGACCTAAAGACACATACAGTCTGTGTGAGAGGACGGAAAAATATGTTCCATGCAAATGGGAAGCAAAAGAAAGCTGGAGTAGGAATTCTCATATCAGACAAAATATACTTTACAATAAAGAAGATTATAAGAGATAAGGAAGGACACTACATAATGATCAAGGAATCAATCCAAGAGGAAAGCATACCAATTGTAAATATCTATGCACCCAACATAGGAGCGCCTCAATACATAAGACAAACACTAACAAACATAAAAGGAGAAACTGACAGTAACACAATAGTAGTAAGAGACTTTAACACTCCACCCACACCAATGGACAGATCATCAAAACAGAAAATTAATCAGAAAGCATGAGTCTTAAATTATACATTAGATGAGATGGCTCTCACTGATATTTACAGGACATTCCATCAAAATACAGAAGAATACATCTTCTCAAGTCCACATGGACCATTCTCCAGGACAGACCACATCTTGGGTCACAAATCAAATCTCAGCAAATTTAAGAAAACTGAAATCGTACCAAACATCTTCTCTGACCACAAGGCTATGAGACCAGGTATCAATTACAAGGAAAAAAAAAATGTAAGAAACACAAACACATGGAGAATAAACAATATGTTTCTAAATAACCAACAGGTTACTGAAAAAAATCAAAAGGGGAATCAAAAAACTTCTAGAAACAAATGACAATGAAAACATGACAACTCAAAACCTATGGGATGCTGCAAAAGCAGTTCTAAGAGGGAAATTTATGGCAATACAATCTTACCTCAAGAAATAATAAAAACATCCAATAGACAACATAACTTTACACCTAAAATAACTGGAAAAAGAAGAACCAAAAAAAAAAATTAGTAGAAGGAAAGAAGTCATAAAGATCCAAACAGAAATAAATGAAAAAGATATGAAAGAAACAAAAGTAAAGATTAATAAAAACTAAAACCTGGTTCTTTGAGAAGATAATAAAACTTGACAAACCTTTAGCCAGACTCATCAAGAAAAAAAGGAGGAAGAATCAAATCAACAGGATTAGAAATGAAAAAGAAGAGGTTAGTCTCAACAGACAATGGAGAAATACAAAGGATAATAAGAGACTTATTATGAAAAACTATATGGTAATAAAATGGATAACCTGCAAGAAATGGACAGATTCTTAGAAAAGTTCAATCTTTCAAGACTGAACCTGGAAGAAAAAGAAATTATGAACAACCCACTTACAAGCAACAAAATTGAAGCTGTGATCAAATATCTCCCAAAAAACAAAAGCCCAGGACCAGATGGCTTCACAGGAGAATTTTATCAAACATTCAGAGAAGAGCTAATGTGTATCCTTCTAAAACTCTTTCAAAATATTGCAGAGGAAGGAACACTTCCAAACTCACTCTAAGAGGCTGCCTTGATACCAAAACCAGACAAAGAAAACACAAAAAAGAAAACTACAGCCCAATATCACTGATGAACATAAATGCAAAAATCCTCAACAAAATTTTACAAACAGAATTCAGCAACACATCGAAAAGCTCATACATCATGATCAACTTGGGTTTATTCCAGGGATGCAAGGATTCTTCAATATATGCAAACCAATCAATGTGATTCACCATATTAACAAATTGAAAGATAAAAACCATATGATAATCTCAATAGATGCAGAAAAAGCCTTTGATAAAATTCAGCACCTATTTATGAGTAAATCTCTTCAAAGAATGGGCATAGAAGGAACCTACCTCAACACAGTAAAGACTGTATATGATAAGCCTACAGCAAACATTATTCTCAATAATGAAAAATTACAAGCATTTCCCCTAAAATCAGGAACAAGACAAGGGTGTGCACTTTTGCCACTATTATTCAACATAGTTCTGGAAGTCCTAGTTACAGAAATCAGAGAAGAAAAAGAAATGAAAGGAATCCAGATCAGGAAAGAAGAAGGAAAGCTCTCATTGTTTGCAGATGTTATGATACTGTACATAGAAAAATCCTAAAGACAGGATCAGAAAATTAGAGCTAATCAATGAACTTAGCAAAGTTGCAGGATACAAAATCAATACACAGGAATCACTTACATTTCTATACACTAACAATGAAAAATTAGAAAGATAAATTAAGGAATCAATCGATTCACCACTGCAACAAAAAGAATTAAATATCTAGGAATAAACTTACCTAAGGAGACAAAAAACTGTACACAATATTATAAGACACAAATGAAAAAAAAAAAACAAACGCAAAATGGCTGTCTGGGGAGGCCTTGCAAACAGCTGTGAAAAGAAGAGAGGCTAAAAGCAAAGGAGAAAAGGAAAGATATAAGCATCTGAATGCAGAGTTCCGGAGAATAGCAAGAAGAGATAAGAAAGTCTTCTTCGGCAATCAATGCAAAGAAATAGAGGAAAACAACAGAATGGGAAAGACTAGAGATCTCTTCAAGAAAATTAGAGATACCAAGGGAGCATTTCATGCAAAGATGGGCTCAATAAAGGACAGGAATGGCATGGACCTAACAGAAGCAGAAGATATTAAGAAGAGGTGGTAAGAATACACAGAAGAACTGTACAAAAAGATCTTCATGACCAAGATAATCACGATGGTGTGATCACCAATCTAGAGCCAGACATTCTGGAATGTAAAGTCAAGTGGGCCTTAGAAAGCATCACTACAAACAAAGCTAGTGGAGGTGATGGAATTCCAGTTGAGCTCTTTCAAATCCTGAAAGATGATGCTGTGAAAGTGCTGCACTCAATATGCCAGCACATTTGGAAAACTCAGCAGTGGCCACAGGACTGGAAAAGGTCAGTTTTCATTCCAATCCTAAACAAAGGCACTGTCAAAGAATGCTCAAACTACCACACAATTGCACTCATTCACACGCTACTAAAGTAATGCTCAAAATTCTCCAAGCCAGGCTTCAGCAATACATGAACTGTGAACTTCCTGATGTTCCAGCTGGTTTTAGAAAAGGCAGAGGAACCAGAGATCAAATTGCCAACATCCACTGGATCATGGAAAAAGCAAGCGAGTTCCAGAAAAACATTCTTTTCTGCTTTCTTAACTATGCCAAAGTCTTTGACTGTGTGGATCACAATAGACTGTGGAAAATTCGGAGAGAGATGGGAATACCAGACCACCTAACCTGCCTCTTGAGAAATCTGTATGCAGGTCAGGAAGCAACAGTTAGAACTGGACATGGAACAACAGACTGGTTCCAAATACAAAAAGGAGTACGTCAAGGCTTTATATTGTCACCCTGCTTATTTAACTTCTATGCAGAGTACATCATGAGAAACGCTGGACTGGAAGAAACACAAGATGGAATCAAGATTGCTGGGAGAAATATCAATAACCTCAGATATGCGAATGACACCACCCTTATGGCAGAAAGTGAAGAGGAACTAAAAGCCTCTTGATGAAAGTGAAAGTGGAGGGTGAAAAAGTTGGCTTAAAGCTCAACATTGAGAAAACGAAGATCATGGCATCTGATCCCATCACTTCATGGGAAATCGATGGGGAAACAGTGGAAACCATGTCAGACTTTATTTTGGGGGGCTCCAAAATCACTGCAGATGGTGACTGAAGTCACGAAATTAAAAGACGCTTACTCCTTGGAAGAAAAGTTATGACCAAGCTAGATAGCATATTCAAAAGCAGAGACATTACTTTGCCGACTAAGGTCCGTCTAGTCAAGGCTATGGTTTTTCCTGCGGTCATGTATGGATGTGAGAGTTGGACTGTGAAGAAGGCTGAGGGCCGAAGAATTGATGCTTTTGAACTGTGGTGTTGGAGAAGACTCTTGAGAGTCCCTTGGACTGCAAGGAGATCCAACCAGTCCATTCTGAAGGAGCTCATCCCTGGGATTTCTTGGAAGGAATGATGCTAAAGCTGAAACTCCAGTACTTTGGCCACCTCATGCAAAGAGTTGACTCATTGGAAAAGAGTCTGATGCTGGGAGGGATTGGGGGCAGGAGGAGAAGGGGATGACCGAGGATGAGATGGCTGGATGGCATCACTGACGCGATGGACATGAGTCTGAGTGAACTCCGGGAGTTGGTGATGGACAGGGAGTCCTAGCGTGCTGCGATTCATGGGGTTGCAAAGAGTCGGAAACGACTGAGAGACTGAAATGAATGAAAGAAATCAAAGACAACATAAACAAATGGAGAGATAGTCCATGTTCCTGTGTAGGAAGAAGCAATATTGCGAAAATGACTATACTACCAAATGCAGAAACTTACACTTATGGCAGAAAGTGAAGAAGAACTAAAGAGCCTCTTGATGAAAGTGAAAGAAGAGAATGCAAAAGTTGGCTTAAAGCTCAACATTCAGAAAACTAAGATCATAGCACCCGGTCCCATTATTTCATGGCAAATAGATGGGGAAACAATGGAAACAGTGACAGACTTTATCTTTTTGGATTCCAAAATCACTGCAGATGGTGACTGCAGCCATGAAATTAAAAGACATGAGTTTGGGTAGACTCAAGGAGTTGGTGATGGACAGGGAGGTCCGGTGTGCTACAATCCATGGGGTTGCAAGGAGTCAGACAAGACTGAGCAATTGAACTGAACCAAAGGCAATCTACAGTCAATTTGATCCTTATCAAATTATCAATAGCTTTTTTCACAGAACTAGAACAAAATATTTCACAATTCATGTGGAAACACAAAAGACCGCAAATAGCCAATGTAGTTCTTATAAAGAAGAATGGACCTGGAGGAATCAACCTTCCTGACTTCAGATTATACTAGAAAGCTGCAATCATCAAGACAGTATAGTACTGGCACAAAATCAGAAATAGAGACCAGTGGAATAAGACAGAAAGCCCAGAAATAAACCCATGCATTTATCGGTAACTTATTTTTGACAAAGGAGGCAACAATACACAAGAGGGTAAAGATAGCCTCTTCAATAAATGGTGCTGGGAAAACTAGACAGCTACATGTAAAAGAATGAAATTAGAACACTTTCTAACACCATTCACAAAGATAAACTCAAAATGGATTAAAGACCTAAACATAAGACCAGAAACTATAAAACTCTTAGAGGAAAACATACGCAGAACACTCCATGACATAAATCAAACCAAGATCCTCTATGTCCCACCTCCTAGAGTAATGGTATAAAAACAAAAGTAAACAAGCAGGACCTGATTAAATGTAAAAGGTTTTGCACAGAAAAGAAAACTATAAGCAAGGTGAAAAGACAACCCTCCGAATGGGAGAAAATAATGGCAAATGAAACAACTGACAAAGGATTAATTTTCAAAATATACAAGCAGCTCATCCAACTCAATGCCACAAAAACCTAATCAAAAAGACCGAAACAGACATTTCTCCAAAGAAGACATACAGATGGCTAGCAAACACATGAAAAGGTGCTCAACATCGCTCATTATTAGAGAAATGCAAATCAAAACCACAATGAGATATCACCTTATACAGGAGAGAATGGCCATCATAAGAATGTCTACAAACAATAAGTGCTGGAGAGGGTGTGGAGAAAAGGGAACGCTCTTGCACTGTTGGTGGGAATGCTAATCAATACAGCTACTATGGAAGACGATATGGACATTCCTTAAAAACTAGGAATAAAACCACCATATGACCCAGCAATCCGACTCTTAGGCATATACTCTGAGGAAACCGAAATTGAAAAAGACACATGTATCCCATTGTTCACTACAGCACTATTTACAACAGCTACAACATGGAAGCAACCTAGATGTCCATCAGCAGATGAATGGATAAAGAAGTTGTGGTACATATACACAATGGAATATCACTCAGCCATAAAAAGGAATGTAAAATTTGAATCAGTTTTGATGAGGTGAATGAACATAGAACCTATTATATAGAGTGAAGTGATTCAGAAAGAGAAAGATAAAGATCGTATTCTAACACATATATATGGAATCTAGAAAAATGGTACTGAAGAACTCATTTACAGGTAAGTAATGGAGAAATAGACATAGAGAATAGACTTATGGACATGGGGAGAATGGAGGAGAGGGTGAAAGTGAAGTCGCTCAGTCGTGTCCGACTCTTTGCGATCCTGTGGACTGTAGCCCACCAGACTCCTCAGTCCATGGGATTCTCCAGGCAAGAATACTGGAGTGAGTTGCCATTTCCTTCTCCAGGGGATCTTCCTGACCCAGGGATCGAACCCAGGTATCCCACATTGCAGGCAAACACTTTAACCTCTGACCTACCAGGGAAGCCCCAAGAAGAGGGTGATATATATGGAAACAGTAACATGGAAACTTACATTACCATACGTAAAATAGATAGCCAACAGGAATTTGCTGTATGGCTCACGAAACTCAAACAAGGGCTCTGTATCAACCTAGAGGGCTGGGATGGGGAGGGAGACAGGAAGGAGGTCCAAAAGGGAGGGGATATATTTATACCTCTGGCTGATTCACGCTGAGGTTTGAGAGAAAACAACAAAATTCTGTAAAGCAATTATCCTTCAATAAAAAATAAATTACACACAAAAATGGCACATATGTCCTTGTATACTTCCCATTTATGAATGCTGTATCCCAAAGGGAGTAAGTCCAAATCAAAGCAGAATTTCTTTTAAAATTAATATAGCAATTTTTCCCATGTACAAAAATATGCATTAAGATATTCATGTATGCATTACACTTCAGCTGGTTGATTGCACCTCAATTAAAAAACTGAATTGAACAAAAATTTTAACTGGTTATTAAGTGAAGTTGAATGAAGTCGCTCAGTCACATCTGACTCTTTACAACCCCATGAACTGTAGCCCTACCATGCTCCTGCATTCACGGGATTCTCCAGGCAAGAGTAGTGGACTTGATTGCCATTTCCTTCTCCAGGGGATCTTCTCGACCCAGGGATCAAACCCTGGTCTCCCGCATTGCAGGCAGACGCATTACCACCTATATTTTTTGTAATTATGACAAATGTACTATGCAGATAGCACTCAAGACTCAGGCATCTTTGTTATGAACACTAGACCACTTCAAGAAGTAATTTATACCTTCAATTAATGCATTATGCATGTCAGTACCTAAACTTCCTTCTTCTTCATACTAATTTCCATCAATTGTTATAGTCTCTCAAAAATATTCAGGGAGAATCCAATGATACTAGTATCCTGCTTTTTTCCATGTTGCATTTTAGTCATTCTCACAGAAAATCACTAATGAATGATTCTCTTTCTATACAATCTGAAGCAGAAGAAAAACTGGCTGATTAAAGAACATCTGACTCAGAAATATTCTTATCAGAGGACTAACAGAAGTAAACAGCCTTATATCGTCTGGCTGCTCATAAAGTCAACTTTAACTTCAAAAGCTAAAACACTGAACAAATTCATATTTTACCTCTCACTGAACCTTATATTTGTCTATAAAAGGATCTACCACAGAGAACTATAGTAGGAATTAAACAATACTTGTGTAGTATTTAAAATAGTAACTAAACAATATCGGTATTATTATTATACAAAAGCACTTATGTTCACTATTTTTTTGTGTATGAAAAGTAGCATCACGAGTAATATTAATCCTGTTTTCTATTTAAATAGAAGAACAAACTAAGCTATTTCTTTGCCCTGTCAAAACTGACTTTAAAACTTTTTAAGCAGGAAAAAATTGTACCAGATTATGTTGATAAAAATTAAGCAAAGACTGTTTGCATTTTAGCTTCCTTTATTTTTCATCTGAAGTTTTCAGGTTTAATGAAATCTAGTCTAAACATGGTGAAAATTATTGACTGGTTTAACTTCCAAAAAAAAAAAAAACAATCAGCCCACATTTGATGGAAGTTCATGAACTTGGCAAAACTTTTGTTGAACCTCCCTGAGTTTCAGGTTTATTTGAAACCAAAACTAGGTGAGTCTCAGATTTTATTATGAATGTTTCACAAAGTTCTACAAATAAAACATGATTTACACAACAGGTAATATTTGATACTTACCTGTTGCTAGCTCTTCTTCAAATTCCTCAGTACTTATATCTGACTTTTTAATGCTTATATTGTAATCTTCAGACTGAATTCTTCTTTATATTTTTTTAAAACTTAATATTAAGAACAGGAATAAATATATTCTTATCCAATAAATATCTTGTGATAAGGCAAGTCATTGGCAATTCCCAGAAATTCACTTTTCCCTTAAGAAGGGTTAATTGTATAAAGATTTCTTCATCTTTATCTTAGGTAAAAGTACAAGTTTTTTCATTTTTATACTTGGAATTTCACACTTATTAATCTCTAGTGTATCAGCTCCAATTAATTTTTTAGTGTTCTATACACAATGACTGAATTCTCCACATTCTTTATCTCTTAATAAATACCACACAGATAATTTACACATCATTTCTTATTTCGGGCTTCCCAGGTGGCACTAGTGGTTAAGAACCCACTTGCCAATGCAGGTGATGTAAGAGATGCAGGTTCGAACTCTGGGTCTGGAAAATCCCCTGGAGGAGGGCATGGCAAGCCACTCCAGTATTTTTGCCTGGAGAATCCCATGATCAGGGGGACTGACAGGCTACAGTCCATGGAGTCCCAAAGAGTCAAATTTAACTTTCTTTTTTAAATCCACAGGAAGAGAAAAAGTGATGAGAGTGCCATGATATATATTTTGATTTTGTTCAGTAATACTGTGTTATCTATGACTCAAGAACAAACATTTCTTTATTCTTTACAATTCACCTTTTAATATCAGAATAAATTAGTGACAAATTCCTGTGAATAGAGATTTCATATTAGGTGAATACCTAAATGCTAATACACTATAAAATCCCCCCTTTCTAGCTACTATAATATAGAGAAGAGAGCATGCTTAAGCAATTTGTCAGTCATTCAATGAGTGTTTCTCCCACTGTAAAATACATGGTGAAAAGGACAGAAGATCATGGAAAGGCCCTTGAAAAGTCTGTAATATAACATATATGTAAGAAAATGAATCAGCAAGGGCAAAAATATGTAATTTGAATTAGGTACAAAGAAAATATAGTCAAAAACAAGAACAAAACTGGTTTTATTTAAATTTCTTGAACGAGTTATCTGTCTCATCCAAGCATATGGCTATAGTCATTTATTTATGTTTTTAACTATACTTTCTCCACCTTCTTATTAAAGGAAATAAATAGAAAAGTGAATAATCAGAAGTATGAAACTCAATGAATTTTCACAAAGTAAACACTCCCATGTAACAAACAATGAGACAGAAACAGAATATCATCAACACCTTAGAAGATGCCCTTAAACTCTCTTTTAATAACTAGTCATCCCATTTTTGAACAGTGACTACTAACCTGATTTATAACACAACAGATTCGTTTTCTCTGGTTTTGAACTACATCTATGTGAAATCATACAACATACACTCTTCTTGCATCTGATTTCTTTCACTTATTGTTATGTTTCTGAGATTCATTCATGTTTGAAATGTAACAGTAATTTTCTTACTCTCATATTTCACGATTTCTTTATTCATTCTATTGTTGCGGGACATTTGGGTTGTCTTTGATAAATATTTTTATGAATTTCTACTGTGTATATATCTGGAGTAGAATTGCTGTCATAAGATATGCATACATTCATCTTACATGAATAACCTTCATACAACATACATCAACCTTCATACAACAGGTTGGTAAAAATGTTGTTTAACCGTTTACTCTTCCAACAGTGTATGAACATTCTTATTGCTTCATCTCCTCTCTTAGTTTGTCTGGAATTTTCATCTTAGCTATACTGGTCTTTGGTTAGTAGTTTTCTGTGCTTTTGAGCTCCTTTTCTTTTTCTTTATTAAATTACTTATTTTAATTGGAGGCTAATTAATTTACAATATTGTAGTGATTTTTGCCATACATCAACATGAATCAGCCACGGGCACACATGTGTTCCCCATCCAGAACCCCCTCCCACCTCCCTCCCTATCCCATTCCCCAGGGTCATCCCAGTACACCAGCCCTGAGCACCCTGTCTCATGCATCAAACCTGGACCAGCTTTACATATAATATATATGTTTCAACACTACCCTGTCAAATCATCCCACCCTCGCCTTCTCCCACAGAGTCCAAAAGACTGTTCTTTACATCTGTGTCTCTTTTGCTAAGTTAACAGCTGTTGAAATGTCCTTTATTGCGCAATGACTGTTTCTTTTATATTTATATGTTGGGTGCCTCTTAAAATTGAATTTTGGGAAAAGTTCATACTCTGAGTATAAATCCATTGTCAGAAATGTGAGTTACCAATATCTCCTTCTATGTAGCTTGCCATTTCATTCTTTGTTGTTTTCTGATGATCAAAGTTATTTAATTTTAATGTAGTCAAATTAAGTAATATTTTTATAGCAAAACCCTGGTATATCCTATTTGTTTGGCTCAGGCCAAACATATAATGCACTGATAAATTAAGCATGTGGAAAGCTAGTTTGTTATGTCTAGCCAATTAATAGAAAACTGAAGTACACACAAAAATACAATCACCATTGTAATTTTTATTGATGTATAGAGGAAGAGATGGTTGGATGGCATCACCAACTCAATGGATATGAGTTTGAGTAAACTCCCGGAGTTGGTGATGGACAGGAAGGCCTGGCATGCTGCAGTCCATGGGGTCGGAAAGAGTCGGACACGACTGAGTGACTGAACTGATAGCTGAATCACAATATTTTAGGTGTACGGTAAAGGGACTCAGTTAAACATATGTTGTTGTTTAGTCACTAACTCATTTGCGACCCCATGGACTGTAGTCCTCCAGGCTCCTCTGTCCATGGGATTTCCCAGGCAAAGATACTGGAGCAGATTGTCATTTCCTTCTCCAGTTATATACACATATTCTTTTCAGATTCTTTTCCAGTCTAGATAGTTACAAGATATTGAATATAATTCACTGTGCTATATACATCTTCATTGTTTATCTATTTCATATATAGCAGTGTGTATATGTTACTCTCATACTCCTAATTTATGCCTCTCCACTTCCTGAACTTTGATAACCGTAAGTTCATTTTCTATGTCTGTGAGTCTATGTCTGTGAGTCTGTTTCATAAATAAGTTCATTTGTATTATTTTTCAGATTCCACATATGAATGATGTCATATTTGTCTTTGTCTGACTTACTTCACTTATATGATAATCTCTACATCCATCCATTTGCTACAAATGGCATTATTTCATTCTTTTTAATGGCTGAGTGATATTCCATTGCATATACATATATATGTGCGTGTGTGTATACATATGTGTATATATATATATATATATATATATATATATATTATACATACCACATCCTTATCCATTCAATGGACACTTAATGTTGCTTCCATGTCTTGGATATTACAAATAAAGCTGCTATAAACACTGGGGTGTATGTATCTTTCTAAATTAGAGTTTTCATCTTTTCCTGATATACGTCCAATGGGATTGCTGGATCATATGGTAGCTCTACTTTCAGTTTTACTTTTATGTAAACTCCATAATGTTCTCTATAATGGCTGTACCAATTTACCTTCCCACCAACAGTGTAGGAGGGTTCCCTTTTCTCCACAGCCTCCCCAGTTGCTTTATTATATGTAGACATTTTGATGATGGCCATTCTGACTGGAGTGAGGTCTTATAGTTTTGATTTGCATTTCTTTAATAATTAGTGCTGTTGGGCATCATTTCATGTACCTGTTGGCCATCTGTATGTCTTCTTTAGAGAAATATCTCTTTAGGTCTTCTGCCCACTGTTTTGATTGGGTTATTTAGGTTTTCTGGGTTTTTTTTTAATACCAAGCTGAATAAGTTGTTTGCATATTTTAGAAATTGAGCCCTTGTCCATTGCATCATTTGCAAATATTTTCTTTAGAAAACCCAGCGACATTGACTGGAATGGATTTAGAAGAAGGAGACTTACTATAGGTGGATCAAGGAGAGACTCTGGCAATCACTTATGTGAGACGTAATATGCCTACAAACTAAAGCAGTAGCAGGATTATGGGGAGAAAAAAATAATTCCAGAAAAACTTAGATAATTAAATTAATACAACTTGGTGTTGAGTAAGGAAAAAGAGAAATTATGAATTAATGATGAGTATCTGGTTTGCGTAATTAAACAGCAATCAGTAAGAGCAGGGACTGTATTTTGTAGAGTAGATTTGATGACAGTTCAACGTAGGCCATGATGAATTTCAAATACTTGTGAAATGTATATGAAATATAGATATGGGTAATTTCCTTCTTTCTGTTGTTCTTCATTTTTAATTAAAAATATAATCAACATGTTAAATTGGTAATAAGATCAAAGAAGCAATAAAAATATATCTGCCTCATTTCTCTACCCACTCATATAGCAGAATATGAAAATGAATGATAGCTCACTGACCAAAAATTCTGCAGCTCAGTTGTCACTCCTGGTGCCCACGTACCACCTATTACTCAGATCTTTGTGGATGATCAGATTCAGGATCCATGATCCAGCACCAAGTCCTATTTCCATGCAGTATTTGAGGCTCAGTTAACAGTACATCCTGGTTATTTTCATCTACGGGGCTAACTTTGGCTTCATTCTGTTTCTGGTCTATTCTGTTGCTGAGCCAATGTTCTCAAGTTTCTTCTAGGTCTGTGGCCTTTCCATGATATCTGTTCCCAAGGCTCATTTTCAGTATTGTTTTTATCAGTTCTCTCCTCTAGGGATTAGCGTTTTTCTCTTATGTACAGACCTTTCTGAAGTTAAAATTAAATATTTATTTATATACGAATCCTTTGCTATTTTCCCCTGCCTACTGGTAACAAATACCAATACAGAATATTTAGTGTTTTTTACATGTAACTTATGTTACTAATTTATGTTACTTGCTTGCATCCTTTTTGTTGTTGTTTTGTCTCTAAGTTGTGTCTCACTCTTCTGGACATTTTGGCTTACTAGTCCATTAAAACCAATACCAAAAGAAAAAGAAAAGAAAGAACTATGGAGAGTTGACTGTAAATTTAAATTTTGAGAAAACTGTCTGGCATTATTAGCACATAAGCCGTTCAGCTGATGCTGCTACATTCAGCAAAAAGTTTTCCTGATGTAGCCACACAGAGGGAAAAGTCAGTTTCAATCAGTTCTTGGAAAATGATCAACCTCAAGAGAAATACTAACTTATCATTGCAATAAAAATAAACATATTTCCTGACACTTGGAAAAGCACTAACAAAAGAGGGAAAAAATGAGATAATTAAAAGATCTCATCTAAATTTATAAGAGTACTTTGGTGAAAAGTGTTAAAGGAAACTTATAAATAGTGTTTTCATTTTAGGATTATAAAACCTTATTTAAGATGTTACACAATATGTATGTTACCATTAAAATCTTGGAAGGAATGATACCTTGGATTCTCCCTACACTTCACGTATCACCTCATTCTACCCCCTACCACATACAGAACAAAATATTATCCTGTGATTTCAACATCACATGAGATCCCAACAGGTTGACCCTAGAGGCATGTGTACTAGGCTGCCACAGACTCTGTGCAGGTCATGTTTGCCCAGATGTGGATGTGTCGCTTGCTACCCTAATGGTGAGCAGTCTTACCAGTGCAAATTAACTCACACTCTTAAGAAACAAAATAAAACTCTAAAATTCTTCTACAGAGAATTTTTAGGTCTGAGGATACAATTTACCATTGATTGTAATATAGTAAGAGACACTGCAAATGAGAGTTTAGGCCAGTTGAGCTAGCAATACTCTTTCTTAATACTCTTTCTTAATTTCTTACTCCCAACTTTTACTTCCTTAACTTCAGGATTTTGATTCTTTACTCATAAGTTTCAATTGGCAGTCACAAGGACTTTGAAAGAAAAGAGGTTTTTTTGCCTCCTCCTTTAACCCAACTGACAGGCTTCCATTTGCCTTCTCAGAAAACAGCCTCTGCCTCTTACAGGAAGCACTTCCAGCCAATGCTCCCCTCTGGGTCTCGTAACAAAGCCAGCAACACAGTCCAGGCTGTTCTGCTCTCAAGGGTCTTTCAGCAGGTTCAGTCTTGCTGAAAGGCAGTGCCTGCCATCTAACCTTTGTATTGCATCTCTACAAAGGTGAGATGAAGAAACACAGGGTGGGCAGAGCTGACAATTGGTCAGGAGAAGGAATAGAAAGAGACAAAAACAAGAGTCTGGGATCCAAAGAGCCTAAACAATGTTTGGTTTGGACTTCAAACATGGCACCTCATCAACAGGAAATGTCAGCTTATTAAAGACTTCACATGGCATCATCAGACGACAGCCATCAGACCCCTTGGCAAGGTTCCCAAGATCACACTGAGGGGAGAAAAACAATATGAACCAATATGAATGTCTGGAGTTCCTTTCTAAGACACAGAGTTTACTAGGCTGGCTGTTTTGGCAGTTGTTAACAGAACTAATTTGATTGCTTTGGCAAGGGTAAGAGGATGCAGAAAGAGATCACCCAGCTCTGATGCCAGCCATGAATTCCATTGATTATCCTATGTGCTGTTGACCTGATGTCATTCAAGAGATGTTGGTGGTTCAGACTGGTGATTGCACAAACATCACCAAAAGCAATCTGCTGATTGAAGTTGGCCATTTATAGGTGAAAGGAAAATGCCTTTAGTGCCTGAGGCAGGTGAGAGTCACTCCCAGGCCTATTACTTTAGGGGTTGAATTTCTAAAAAGATGCATTACTATGCATTTACGAGGGTGCTTGCCACACCCGTGAATGTGCCACTTGTTTTATCCTCATAGTTATCAGTTTGCTCTTGAAACAGCTGGCTAAAAATCTTTCTTGTTGGGGGATAGATCCTACTCCTCTAAAACTCAAAGTATGTTAAATTATTTGTTTCATTAACAGAACTTCAGTTTCTTCTTGTCCAGGGAGGAAAGAAAGACACTCACCTCTGGTACTAGTTACATGGGACGATGGTTTTTCATCCCCTGGAAAAGAACAGGAAGGAGAGATACATTTATAAGCTGCATGAAGCTTTCTATTGACTAGTTTGTGCTTTTGTTTCTCTTGGCACACCTGATCAGCTTCACTAACCCGTTTTTACAGCCTCTGAAGTTGTGTTGCTATTGAAACTTGTAGCTGAATATAAAGGAACAAACAGAAATCAACAGTCTGTCTTCACTAAGGTTTGTAGGATACACCCCAAACGACTTCCTCTCTCACTGCAAAATGTATATGTCACTGAGGCAGCAGACACACAGATTCATTCACCATTGAAGACCTTGCCTTTGCCTCCAAAATCCCTGCCAGCATCCTTTATTCTTCTTGGCATCTATCCCTTTAAATCACACAATCTCTGGAAAGCCAGGCCAGGCAGATTTAGTCATAGAGAAAACCCATAGGGATCTCCGTGAGATGGGGAGAAGGAAAGGGTGTCTGTGACTAAGCAGGGACATTTGGCCTCATTCATCCCAGGTGCCTGCAAATCTTTCTCACACCTAGTGAACTGTAGTGAACCATGGGGTGACTGTGAATGTCTCAAAGAGGCTCAATTCTGCAGAGCTTCAGTTATTGCTTCAAGAGGTATACTAGATCCTAGACCACACTTGAAAATATAGGCTGTTTCTCCAAGGGAAATGTATTTCCCTTATTTTATTCATAGCCATCTGCCTCAGGTAGCTTTCTCAGTGCTATAAAGATGGCTACCCACTCTAATATTCCTCAAATACCCCTACTCCGTATTTGTTTATATAGAATGGATGGTAAGTTAAGAATCTAGGATATAATAAAATAGGTGATTTATTTGATGATTTGAGTCAAAGTGTTGTTCATTTCAGCCAGGAATGTGTATGTAATTCACACTACATGTGCAAGTCACTATGTACAGTAAGAAGGAAAATAAGAAATGCGTAAGTTAAGTTTCCAGGCATTATTTAAAGAAAAAACATATTTTCTCTTAATAGACCAAACTTCTAAAGGTGAAAACTGGAATTTTTTCATCATTTGGCAGGATTCATACATTAGTATATAAACCAAAACTTGTAATCGTAACAAAAACAATCTTTTAATAATTTAATCCGGAAAGAAATTAAAGTGCATTGGATAGCTCACACAACTTCTAGAAAGGCCAGATAATTAGGTTTGGAGGCCATGCAAAACACAATACCACAGCGCAGAACTGTTCAGTGAGACAGCCTCTAGTGCCATCAGTGAGCATACCCGGGTACTGTCACTAGAACTTTAGCTACTACTGTGGACCCTGGAAATTAAAGGCTCCCCTCTTCCCACAGCAAAATGAACTGTATGTGGCATCTACACCTTTCAGTCATTTGTTCCTAAATCAAAGTCTTGGGTAAGAATATCTGGTTGACAGATCCTCATTCACATGCAGACATTCTAGCTGCACAAAAGGCTGGGAAAGCCTGTGGACCACATTTACATCTCTAAACTGAGAGATGCACACTGCCAAAATTCACGGATAGAAAGAGAGAATAATTATTCGAGAACAAATTAGTGGCTTTGCTCCAAAATCTAACAGTCTCTCAGGGTTTGTGGCCAACTCCGTGGAGATCCTTTTCTGCCACAGACATGATAATAATACCAATTCCCCAAGCCATAAGAAACATGAACAGCTAGATCCAGGTAGGAAAACCTCTCTCAGGCTGAGCTTGACTGAGAGTTGGTCGCTTTGGCAACAATCCAGTAAACAAGTCAGAGAAATTCACCCAAAAGAGTTATATGTCTTCTCCAAAATCTAAAGATGTTATCCAAAACTGCTTCTTTCTTAATGGTATGGGGATAAGGTGCAGCAACTCACACTTAACTGTAAAAAGTCCACACCACAGGATCAGTATTTATGTTTTTTCCCTTTTGCCTAGGTTTCTAATATGCTCAGTATGGTATTATTATGACTCCTGTCTTTGTTTAAGGTAAGATACTTTATTCATCATGGGTTATTTTGCATTAATGATGCTTTTTTGATTTTTACATTAAAATATTTTCTATCTTGATGACTGAGTTTTTTAGTGTCCCCTAAATTGTGTGCCCTAAAAGAGTACCTCACTAAAACTGGGCCCGCTTTATGTCCATTCTCAGGAATAGTCAACTTCCCTGTTTCCAAGAGCTCTGTTATATTAAGGGAGATGGATATAACATGCACTTTGAAGAATATAAAGATACGGGTAGGGGTATGCACATATGAAATAGGATGGCTGGATGGTCTCAGAGAAAAGGTAATATTTAATGAAAGGTATACGGCAGCCCACCAGGCTCCCCCGTCCCTGAGATTCTCCAGGCAAGAACACTGGAGTAGGTTGTCATTGCCTTCTCCAATGCATGAAAGTGAAAAGTGAAAGTGAAGTCACTCAGTCGTGTCTGACTCTTAGCGACCCCATGGACTGCAGCCTTCTAGGCTCCTCCATCCATGGGATTTTCCAGGCAGGAGTACTGGAGTGGGGTGCCATTGCCTTCTCCGATAAAAAAGGGAAGAGAAGCCTATATTTGTGTTTACACAGGTTAGTTGGATTTTAGAGGGCTACTTATTGATGTGGACTTAGAAACCTGATGATGGGGTATCATCACCAAATATCTCTCAGGGTCAGAGATTTGTATTATCATCCAGTCATACAGCCTATCAAGATACACTTCCCCCCCTTACCTCAGTAACTAAAGTCTCTGCCCCACTAGTCAGCCTCTGACACTCTAGGATTCTGGTCTCTCCACTGAAATTTGGTACCAAATTTACACAGAAACTCTCAACACCATCTCTGGCCAACATAAAATACCCATGCCCATCGTTTCCAGAATGCCTTGAGAGCCAATTACATAGTGAAACTTGAGAACAGAGGGTTTATACATCCAAAAATAACTGCCAGATTTTGTAATTTCATATATATATATATATATATATAATCTGGAGGATGCACATGGGAATAGATTCTCAGGGAACTAAACCAAATAGGGAAAAACATAATCTCAAACTGAGTTGAATTTATCAATACACATATGCATTTACTAGAGAGTTTGAATTCAATATGCAAACTCAAGCAGTTTAGTGGTTCCAATTTATTTGCCTGACTGTTTTTGATAAAACCTGGACTCAATACTGATCTTAACTACAAAGAATGGTCATATCAAAACTTCTTTGGAATAGTGCGAGGAAAAAAAAACCTAGAAGACGTAGGGTATTCTACCCATTGGAGTATATTTATCCCATGCAGTCTCTCTAACAACCATTACCCCTTCAAGAATGTGCTGAAGACTATCCTTAAGACACTGAGAAATAGGTTTTTGAAAGACATTGCTATTTTGTTTTACACATTCATATTATGTGGATATTTTCAACACAGGTTTGAATAGAACTACTGTTGCCTGAAGGGTGTTCTTGGTTCCACAACTATATTCAAGTAGAAACTAGACGTAACTATCATATGGCAGAATATGTCCCAGTTCACAATTGATGTGGGAAAAAAATTCAATATGGAAAGTTAACTCTTTCAATTTAAGGACTGGTAAATTTTCTTCTAATAACTTGTATCTTAATGTATCTTAATGCTTTTACTACAGACAAAAAGCTTAATTTTTTTTTCATTTTAGAAAGCATTATAAATTGAAGGAATTCCTCTTGCAATGAGTATGTTTATCTGTTCAAGAGGAACTAGTTGCTGACTAAATGATAAGCCTTCAATTCCAGGAAAACAATATCTGTTTTACTGAACAAAAATTTAAACTCTAAAATAAATTCTAAATGAACATATCAGAACACTCAGAAAGTAAAAAAAAAAAAATCAGTTTTCTGATAGACATACATTTTTTGAATATGCCTTGAATCAGAGATGTCTCACTTCTGTGACAGTTGTTTCAAGAGTTCACTACTGGATTGGCCCCTTAACACATCAATACTCCAGAATTCACCACTTTATAATGGGTGTCCAGATGGCTCAACAGGTTAAGAATCCGCCTGCACTGCAGGCGATACAGGAGAGGCCGGTTTGATCCCTCTGTTGGGAATGTCCCCTGGAGGAGGAAATGGCCAAGAACCACTCCAAGGTTCTTGCCTGAAAAAAATCCCATGAACAGAGGAGGCTGGCAGGTTACAGTCGTAGAGTTGGACACGGCTTAATGAGTAAGCATGCACTTTAAAAGCTGAGGCTAGACTGGACCTAAAGTCCTCATCACCTTCAAGGCTTTTGCCACAACGGTGAATTATGGGTTTACTGGGCTTACCTTAGTTTTTACCTTTTCATTTTTCTCTTATGCGTTATCATATTTCTCCTATTATTTGCAATAATACTTTGATCAGGTGTTGTTTTTTGTTTTTTTTTTCCTAGTTCTGCAGGCATAATCACTGTGCGGTAATGTCATTATTGCCTTTTCCCTTGACCATTAAAGGAGCATTCTACATAGTATGTTATCCTCATTTTTTTCCTTCCTGTACAGAATTTTCCCTAAAAGTATTTCCTATCACCACCTCCTTGCAATTTACCATGCACCTAGTAGCTGTACTTTACCGTCAGGCAATTAAACTAAATACCTCGGTCGGATCTTCAAGGAAATTCAAGAACGCATTCTCTTTCTTCTTTAGAAGAAAGAACTTCCCATTTTTTGATCAAAATGTGCCTGGTGGAGAAGGGCTCCCCGCAGACGTGCCTGGCCGGCCCCAGGTCACTTCCGGTCCTAAGAACACGGCCCCCGCCCACCCTCTGAACCCTGGAGGGCCGTGTCCCCAAGTCCTCAGCAAGAAGCGGCCAATGGCCAACAGGCCGATGGTTTAAGCAGTGGGCCCATAAGCCCAGAATTTGACTCCTCTGATAAGGCCACCGGGACCAAGGCAGCAGAGGAAGGCGAGGCAACGCCAGGAGGCGAGGCCAACAAAGACCCCAGGAGGCGGATGAAAGTTCCGGGACCCTTTTCCGGGGTCTGACAAACTGTACTGGGATACGCTGGATGACCCAAACCAACCCATTCGAAGGTGGCAGAGCAGCCGGGCCCTCAAAGTGGGGCGGCCTGGCCATGGCGGAGGAACGAAGCACTGGGCCTGTGGCCTCAGGAGACTCACCTGCGAGGCAGTGGCTCTGGCTCAGCCTCAGCGGACAGACATGACTCTGTGGTAAGACCACGTTCTGCATCTCGGGGGCGGCGGGCAGGCAGGGAAGCCGAGTGAGTGGGCTGCACCTGCCCTCACCACAGTCACGTCTGGCATGCCCCGCTTGACCCAGGAGCACCTCCAAGACCCAGCCCAGGGCCCGGTACCGGCCAACCTGGACTTTCTGGAGCAGTTTGTGACTCCCTCGTTTAAGAATTAACCTGAGGAAACGGTCCTTACACCTCCAGCTCAACCACTCCTGAAGGGAAGCCAGCAGAGATGCCCCTGCTGGCGCCGAAACCCACCTCTCGCGAGACCCAGAGGCGTCTTCCTTACAAAGCCCGCCTGCAGTCTGGGGGCTGGGACTTGACCTCCTTGGAACCCCAACTGGCCCCTCAGGTTCTTCGTCGCGTGGAGGACCTGGAGGTGGGGAGGATCATGGCGGGGTTCGAGTGACTCACGTACCAGGCAGTGAGAAAACTCAGCAAAGCTGAGATGCAGAAGGTCCTGAAAGAGGCCTGAGCTCCACTAGAGAATCTTTCTCTGACCTATTCAAGCTGTTTGAGAAATAGAATGTGGTGATCAAAGGCTAGTGCATGCATGAGGCTTGTTGAAGACAAGTGCTGAGAATGTCATTGTACGAGTTAAAAAGGTATCAAGTGCTGAAGACCCCAAAAGAGAAACTCAAGGTGTCAAAGGAGGAGATGACCTGGGTCCAGAGCTTGGCTGGAGTGGAGGCCTTGGTCTTTCAGGCCGTCCTGGAGAAGGAGCTCATGTGTATCTGGCTGGAGAAGACAGCTAAGCAGAAGAAAGAAAACGGGTGAACGGACCAAAGTCATGATAGCCTGGTTTCCAAGATGCCGATCCCCTGACCTGTAAGTCCCTGACCAATGCCTGTCCTCCTTCCTGTCTGTCTGAGTCTTTGAGTGTTACAGGGTCTCCTGTTCTTCCTTCTGTTTTAACTTCAACCCTTTTTAAAACTAGATGGCTTTAAAAGGAAGGTTCAACACACTTAAGTTACAGAAGAAAGAAGATGTGCCTGACATTTCTTACGGTGCTTCTGAGTTTGTGACTGTTCACTTTCCTGTTCTCCCTTACCTCTACCAGAAACAGAATTTGTTCTTGACTTGAATCTACTTGTGTTGCTTTCCTCTTTCTGACTCTCTTTCTCTATTCTCTGTGTTCTCCAGTGTGCAGTGTATATTCTCTCCCATGATATGCCCACCAACGTGGAAGTTTAACTAGGTCTTTTCTATATGTGTTCACTGTCTTCCACACAACATTGTCACATTCTAAGAACAGATGTCTCCTATTTATTTTTAATACTCTCAAAGCATTTAAAATATAGAAATCAAAATTCTCTATGATACCTCAGAAATCATTAATTTTAGAATTTAACATAAGATCCATGGACCCCAGAGAATAAATGGACAGCCTTCAGAAAATCCATAACCCCGCACACATACACACAGGGTTGTATTATACATCAAAAAATGTTAAAAATCACTCATCTGTTCTAGCACCAATAGCTTTACAGATGAAAAAAAAAAAACAAAATCCAACGTCAGAGACCTAACTTACTTGAAGAGAATAGACTTTTTGAATCCTGGTTTCTTTCAACTTCTGAACTCAATTTCACATACTCCTAGGGGTGTACAATTCCATGAAAGATCTTCAAAATCCATTACCCTGCCTGTAGGCAGAATTTGTCATAAAGATCTCAGCAGATGCAACCCAGGATACTATGAAAGATCTCCTGGGAAAGGAATTTCATAATTTCCTTCAGTTTACTTTCACACAAATATAAAATCAGTCGCTTAGAACAACCACTGTGTTATTTTACTTCTCTTTCCTACATCCTGAAAACACACGTACATGTACACCCTAGGGCTTCCCGTTTAGGAAGAGATCAAGTAAAAGTGTAACTTACCGTACTTATACTCTCTACCAAATATTATTTTAACCATAGCTATATTTGAATATGAAAATTAAACAATATCAAATTAGTTAATATGTTTTTGTTACATAAAAACTCAGGTTGATAAACTCACCAACCACAGTAATGCACAAATCCTTAAGCCAAAGAAACAGCTATCTGTGCTGTTAGCATGACATGTTTATTATGTCTTTGTGGGGTTGGAATTGAAAATGGAAATCCCTGTCCTGGCCTGTACTTGTGGAGTAAGAGCAATAGGATAATTTTTGGACAAACTACAGTATACCTAAGGCATCTTGGGGCTACACAGGACCTCTCATAGGATGTTTATGAATAAAACATGGTTTTTCTCCAGTACTCTTGCCTGGAAAATCCCATGGATGGAGGGGCCTGGTAGGCTGCAGTCCATGGGGTCGCTAAGAGTCGGACACGACTGAGTGACTTCCCTTTCCCTTTCCCCTTTTCTTCCTCAAGTGCAGATGCCTCCCCTAGTGTCCAGAAATTCCCACCCTTTTCTCATAATCCTGCAGAGAGTTTGCTGTTACTGTGCCACAAAGGGTAGGATTTTGAATGATTTACACTTCCTAAGTTCAAGTGAAACTATTTCAAATCATTCTTTTTTTTTTTTTTTTTCCATTTCCAAACGTCTATGACACAGAGAAGCAATAGAAAGATTGAACATACTGACAGGAGTTGAACTCAATCTCCCACAGCATGATTCCTCAAAATAATAGTGTAGATTTGTTTATGTACAGAATCAAAGGAGTTGAGTTTAAAAGTAGCAAGCTAATTTTGCTTTTTTTAAAGCCTAAATTATTATTGATATTATTCAGAGGAAAATGAACTGATCAAACAAGTGATGATACCAATGCACAGGGCCATAATGAAAGAACAGACAGTTTAGCAAGTGGAGAAATAAGAATCTAAAGAGATGGAGCAGACAAATCCAGGCTACTGCTAGGAAACCATCCAGATGATTGTTTAAGAATTACAGAGTTCAAAAGGAGAATTCAAACCTTACCTGTAACAACTTTGGGAAAGAATCTTGAGCTAGCTGACAGAGAAGATTGCTTCAGTGTGAGTGTGGCAGCTAGAAGTTGAATCAGAGACTTGGCTGGAAATAAAATCACATTCCCCTTCAGAAGGTTTCACATACAAGGAAAAAGATGTGTACATAAAAATAAAGCATGCCATTCCTTTCCAAAGGAAGATTCTGCAAGAGCTCTGCCTCTGCCTTCCTGAGATCCTGACTTCTCAAATAGATTGTTCAAGGTTTGCACTGTTGCATTTTGGAAGATTGTACTCTGAAACATCATGAATGAGTGCTGCCCAAGAGTTGAAGAGTGGGTAGTCAAAGGTTGCTGCTTTTTTTCTCAGGATTTCTTCCTTGTAGGGGGTTCAAAAAAGGCCATTTTCCTCTTTTTCAGAGACACTGTATTAGAGTGAAGTGGTTGACTGAACAGTCATGGCATAAGAATTGTACTTCTTTTTGCCAGTTGCGTTTTCATCATTTCAAAATGTCTTTTGGTCTGAAAAGGGAGATAGAGAAATCTCATATGAAGAGGCCATCTGTGTTTAGATTATACTTTCTAGTTCTTGTTGTACATGGGGTAGGGAGTGTTTTTCTGAAAGAAAGTCAAAAGGAATTATGGTTTCTTCATCAGGCATCAGTCCTCTACCAAATTACATAGAAAATTGGTAGCAAGGGAGGAATACTTGAAGTGGGAATTGGGGAAAGAAACATTTTAGCATGTTGGCAAAGACATGTATTTGCCAAAGCAGGAAGTGATGTTTTCTCTCTTAGATTTGAAAGATAAAGGTTGTTCAACATTAAAGCTTGATTTGTTCTTGAAATTTCTCAGAATAACTTTCGCAGTCCATTTTTTATTGAGGCATACTTGACATAAACGTTAATTTCAGGTGTACAAAATAATTATTTGCTATTTGTGTATACTGCAAAACTTACCTAAATCTAGTTAACATCCATCACCATGTATAGTTACAGAATTTTTTTCTTTTGATAAGAACTTTTAAGATCTACTCTCTTAGCCATTTTCAAATATGCAGTGCAGTATTATTAACTCTAGTCATCATGCTGTACATTACATTGCCATGACTTATTTATTTTATAACTGAAAGTTAATTCATTTTGAATAAACAAATGCCTTTACCCATTTTGCCCTTCAACAATCTGTTCTTTGTATGTATAAGTTAGCATAATTCCCTGAAGAGTTCTTCATGTTGTTACAAATGGCTAGATTTCATTCTTTTCTATGAAAGTGAAAGTGAAGTCGCTCAGTCGTGTCCAACTCTTTGTGACTCTATGGACTGTAGCCTGCAACAGTCCTCTGTCCTCAGGATTCTCCAGTCAGGAATACTGGAATGGGTTGCCATTTCCTTCTCCAGGGGATCTTCCTGTCCCAAGGATCAAACTGGGGTCTCCCACATTACAGGAAGACTCTTTATCATCTGAACCACCAGATAATTGCCGGCCAATGCACTCTTTATGCCAGCAAATTTGGAAAACTCAGCAGTGGCCACAGGACTGGAAAAGGTCAGTTTTCATTCCAATTCCAAAGAAAGGCAATGCAAAAGAATGTTCAAACTACCACACAATTGCACTCATCTCATATGCTAGTAAAGTAATGCTCAAAATTCTCCAAGCCAGGCTTCAGAAATATGTGAACCATGAACTCTCTGATGTTCAAGCTGGTTTTAGAAAAGGCAGAGGAACCAGAGATCAAATTGCCAACATCCACTGGATCATGGAAAAAGCAAGAGAGTTCCAGGAAAACATCTCTTTCTGCTTTCTTGACTATGCCAAAGCCTTTGACTGTGTGGATCACAATAAACTGTGGAAAATTCGGAAAGAGATGGGAATACCAGACCACCTGACCTGCCTCTTGAGAAATCTGTATGCAGGTCAGGAAGCAACAGTTAGAACTGGACATGGAACAACAGACTGGTTCCAAGTAGGAAAAGGAGTACGTCAAGGCTGTGTATTGTCACCCTGCTTATTTAACTTCTATGCAGAGTACATCATGAGAAACGCTGGACTGGAAGAAACACAAGCTGGAATCAAGATTGCCAGGAGAAATATCAATAACCTCAGATATGCAGATGACACCACCCTTATGGCAGAAAGTGAAGAGGAGCTAAAAAACCTCTTGATGAAAGTGAAAGAGGAGAGTGAAAAAGTTGGCCTAAAGCTCAACATTCAGAAAACGAAGATCATGGCATCCGGTCCCATCACTTCATGGGAAATCGATGGGGAAACAGTGGAAACAGTGTCAGACTTTATTTTTGGGGGCCCCAAAATCACTGCACATGGTGACTGCAGCCATGAAATTAAAAGACGCTTACTCCTTGGAAGAAAAGTTATGACCAACCTAGATAGTATATTCAAAAGCAGAGACATCTGCTTAGTCTAGTCAAGGCTATGGTTTTTCCTGTGGTCATGTATGGATGTGAGAGTTGGACTGTGAAGAAGGCTGAGCACTGAAGAATTGATGCTTTTGAACTGTGGTGTTGGAGAAGACTCTTGAGAGTCCCTTGGACTGTAAGGAGATCCAACCAGTCCATTCTGAAGGAGATCAGCCCTGGGATTTCTTTGGAAGGAATGATGCTAAAGCTGAAGCTCCAGTACTTTGGCCACCTCATGTGAAGAGTTGACTCATTGGAAAAGAGTCTGATGCTGGGAGGGATTGGGGACAGGAGAAGAAGGGGACAACCGAGGATGAGATGGCTGGATGGCATCATGGACTCAATGGATGTGAGTCTGAGTGAACTCAGGGAGTTGGTGATGGACAGGGAGGCCTGGCGTGCTGCGATTCATGGGGTCGCAAAGATCGGACATGACTGAGCGACTGAACTGAACTGAACTGAATGAACTCTTTTCTATGGCTGAATGGTATTACATTGTTTATATAGATACTACATTTTCTTTATTCATTTATCCTTAGGTGGACACTTGGATTTTTTCCCTATCTTTGATTTGTAAATAATGAGGCAGTGAAAATGAGGTGCCTATATCTTTTGAGTTGGTATTTTCAGTTTCTTCAGATAAGTATACAGAAGCAAAATTGCTGTAGCATATGGTAGGTCTATTTTTATGTCTGAGGAACCTCCATACTGTTTTCCATACAAGCTGCACCAATTTACATTCCATGTGTAGTGGCACAAAGGTTCCATTTTCTCCACATCCCCACCAACACTGATTATTTCTTCTTTTTTTTTTTTCAATAGGCATTCTGACATGAATGAGGTATGAGGTATGAGCTCATTGTGGTTTTGATTTACATTTCCTTAATAATTAATGATCTTGAACATCTTTTAATTTACCTGTTGTCCATTTCGATGTCTTCTTTGGAAAAATGTCTGTTCAGATCCTCTACCTATTTTTTAATCAAATTGTTTTGTTGGTGGTGGTGTTTTTTTTCTGTAAAGTTGTATGATTTCTTCATATATTTTGCATCGTGCTCATGCTTAGTTGCTCAGTCGTGTCCAACTCTTTGTGACACCATGAACTTCAGCCTGCCAGGCTCCTCTGTCCATGAAATTTTCCAGGCAAGAATACTGGAGTGGGTTGCCATTTCCTACTCCAGGGGCTCTTCCTAACCCACGGATCGAACCTGCATTTCCTGCATCTCATGCATTGGCAGGTGAATTCTTTACCACAGCAGTACCTAGTAAGCGCCCATATATTTTGGATATTAACTCCTTATAAGACATGATTTGCAAATACTTTCTTCCATTCAGTAGGTTGCCTTTTCATTTTGTTGATGGTTTCACTTTGTAAATTTTATTACTCCACGTGCATCACTTCTCTCATAATAATATTTTCTTGTTAAATTTTAGTAGAATAGGTAGCATGCAGTGGATCAATAAAACCTTAAAACCTAAGTGCACTGTGTCTAATGAAGTTGGCTTCCCTAAGCCATTTATACATTTGGAAAAAAGAAAATGATTTAGCAAGATTTTGCACAAACTGAAACTTTCTATATTCCATTAATGCTCAGGTGCTAATTCAAAAAATAAATTGAAGTATAGTCTATCTAAAGTTTTATTTTGTTTTTTCTATATTGAAGGGGACTCAAATTAATCCTATACAATAAAATATACATTTTTCAAATGAATATTTGATTTTAAGCTTGACATTTACACTTCAAAATGTGTTTTGATTTCTTGCCTTTAAAAATAAATGTTATGGGAAAAAGACAAAATTTATTACCTTTTAACTGAGTACATTAGAGGAAAATTTAAATCTTCAGTATGAAACAACAGTCCAAAAGTGAAAATGAGAAAAAGTTTAAAAAAAGAAATGATTTAGTATGATTGTTAGTTGTTTTATTAGCTTACTAAGCATATTTGCAATCTTATAACCAAAATTATAGAAAAGAGCTATTAGAAAAAAATAATTAAAAAGATATATAAAAGTGTGAAACTAATAAATTACTCAGAAGCTTCTGAGTAATTCTACAGCTAAATAAGATGGTTGTTCAATTGCTAAGTTATGTGCAACTCTTTGCAACCCCATGCACTACAGCATGCCAGGCTTCCCTGTCATTAACCATCTCCCAGAGTTAGCTTAAACTCATGTCCGTTGTGGAGAAGGCAATGGCAACCCACTCCAGTACTCTTGCCTAGAAAATCCCATGGATGGAGGAGCCTGGTAGGTGCAGTCCATGGGGTTGCAAAGAGTCGGAAACGACTGAACGACTTCACTTTCGCTTTTCACTTTAATGCATTGGAGAAGGAAACAGCAACCCACTCCAGTGTTCTTGCCTGGAGAATCCCAGGGACGGGGAGCCTGGTGGGCTGCCGTCTGTGGGGTCACACAGAGTCGGACACGACTGAAGCGTCTTTGCAGCATCAGCAGCAGCAGCAGCAGCGTGTCCATCGAGTCAGTGATACCATCCAACCATCTCATCCTCTGTCACTCCCTTCTCTTGCCCTCAGTCTTTCCCAGCATTAGTCTTTTCCATTGAGTCAGCTCTTCACATCATGTAGCCGAAGTGTTAGAACTTGCAACTTCAACATCAGTCCTTCCAATGAATATTCAGGGTTGATTTCCTTTAGGATTGACTAGTTGGATCTTCTTGCGGTCCAAGGGACTCTCAAGAGTCCTCTAGCACCACAATTTAAAAGCATCAATTCTTTGGTGCTCAGACTTATTTATGGTCCAACTCTCACATCCATAGATGACTACTGGAAAAACTATAGCCTTGACTATATGGACCTTTCGTCAGCAAGGTGATGTCTCTGCTTTTTAATACACTGTCTGAGTTTTATAGCCTTTCTTTGAAGGAGCAAGCGTCTTTTAATTTCATGGCTGCAGTCATCATCTGCAGTGATTTTGGAGCCAAGAAAATAAAATCTATCACTGTTTCCACTTTTCCCCCATCTGTTTGCCGTGAAGTGATGGGACCAGATGCCATGATCTTAATTTTTTGAATGTTGAGTTTTAAGCCAGCTTTTTCACTCTCTTCTTTCATCTTCATGAAGAGGCTGTTTAGTTCTTCTTAGCTTTCTGCCACTAAGGTGGCATCATCTGCATATCTGAGGTTGTTGATATTTTTCCCAGCAATCTTGATTCCAGCTTGTGATTCATTCAGCCTAGCATTTTGTATGATGTACTCTGCATCACAGTTAAATAAGCAGGATAACAATATACAGCCTTGACATACTCCTTTCTCAATTTGGAACCAGTCTGTCATTCCATGTCTGGTTCTAACTGTTGCTTCTTGACCTGCGTACAGATCTCTCAGGAGCCAGGTCAGGTGGTCTGGTATTCCCACCTCTTTAAAGAATTTTCCACAGCTTGTTGTGACCCACACATTCAAAGGCTTTAACATAGTCAGTGAAATGGAAGTAGACGTTTTTCTGGAATTCCCTTGCTTTAACTATGAACCAGTGGATGTTGGCAACTTAATCTCTGGTCCCTCTGCCTTTTCTAAATGCAACTTTTACATCTGGAAGTTCTCTGTTGAAGCCTAACTTGAAGGATTTTGAGCATAACATTGCTAGCCTGTGAAATGAGCACAGTTATGCATTACTTTGAAATTCTTTGGTTTTGCCCTTCTTCAGGAATGGAATGAAAAATTTTCCAGTCCTATGTTCACCGTTGCATTTTCCAAATTTGCTGGCATGTTGAGTGCAGCACTTTAACAGCATCATATTTTAGGCTTTTAAATAGTTCAGCTGGAATTCCATTACCTTCACTAGCTTTGTTTGTAGTAATGCTTCCTAAGGCCCACTTGACTTCACACTCCCAAGATGTCTAGCTCTAGGTAAGTGACAGCACTATCGTGATTATCTGGTTCATTAACCTTTTTTTTTTTTTTTAATAGTTCTGTTTGTTCTTACCACCTCTTCTTAATCCCTTGTGCTTCTGTTAGGTCCTTGCCATTTCTGTCCTTTATTGTGCCTCTCTCTGCATGAAATATTCCCATGGTATCTCCAATTTTCTCAAAGAGATCTCTAGTCTTTCCCATTCTATTGTTTTCCTCTATTTACATTGTTAACTTAAGAAGTCAAAAAATTTGGGGAAGGGTGACAAAAATCTAAAGAACAACTACCTGTCTGATCACTTTACTACTGCTTTCAAGTTCTTTTTTTTTTTTTTCACTTTCCAGTATTGTATTGGTTTTGTCATACATCAACATGAATCCACCATGTGTGCTTTCAAGTTCTTACTTTCAGAAAACTAACATTAGAAATATACAATCATGAGTTTGTTCATTCATTCAGAATTTTGTTTATTTAAAAAACAAACATTTTGATTGGAGTTGAAATTCTTGCCCTCATAATGCTTAAGTGGGGAAGACAGACAATGAATCCCTCAGTTTATATCTGGAGATGATGTATGAATCAGGGCATGGAGATAAGAGAGTACTGTTTTAGTGTCCCATGAAGACCTGATAAAATGGTATGTGAGCAAACACCCAAAGGATGAAGGGAACATCGCATTGCTGTGTGTCTCTGCAAGGGCAGAGCTTCCTTCAATTGTTAAGAGCCTGAGCTGAGGGCTTGTTGGGCCAGTTTAGAAACCCAGGAGAGGCTGTGTGAGTAGGAAACAGGAGGAGATGTGAGAGTAGGAGCAGGGGCGGTCAGAGAACTGGAGGTCCTGATCATATGCAATTTGGCACAACGTGGTAAGGAATTAAGTTTGGTTTTTTTTCTGCATGAGGTGAAGACCATTGGAACGTTTGAGCAGAGTGGAAAAATCTGATCTCCTTTTAAAGAATCATGTTGGCTACTGAGTAGAGAAAAAGGGGCAAAGTTGAAAGCCAAGAATCCAACTAGTTAGTAGGCTCATCCTTTTTACAGTAAAGCAGTAGAGATGAAGTGTTGAGAAACAGTTGAATTATTATATATTTTGGAGTTTTGTTGAGGGACAGGATTTAACAATTATTTCCAAGTTTTAGGACCTCTGGCAACTAGTATATAGTTTGGAGTAAGAGAAGGAGGAAGATTCAAGAAAAATGACACAGAAGAGGTCCCTACTTAGGAAAAGAGAAAATTCTTCTACATCAAAAGATTGATAAATGATGCCATATTTTATGTTTACAGTGAAAATTAAAATTTTAAGACAGATTTTTTTAAGGATTATAGTAATTGACTGAATTTTTCTATGAATCAGCTGATTACCGAACCAAATCCCATCAGATAAAGCAGTCTCTATGATATATTACTGCTAATAAGAAAAACAGTGTGCAAGGGGCACATTATTAGAATGATACTTTGTAGGGCAGACATTATATGACTTCAGAATATGCTTTTTCTTTTTTTAATAAAAGGTTAATGCTTTTCTACTCATCCTTTTTGTCATGTCTTTCCTTAATGTAAAAAAGAAATAACAATAGAAACACACTCTACCTTTCCATCCCTGAATGCTGCCTGAGTCAGTTCTTGTTGAAAAGTTACAAGCTCTTTGCTATCATCACTCCCCAAACCCTTTTTACCCTGCTGGCACTTAAAACCACACTATAATCAATACAGATATATGTTGTAAAATTATATTTCTATAACAGAGTAAGTTGAATTCCACCCAGATTAAAAAAAAATCTTCAGTGCTCAGTAGGAAGAAAGGTGAGGATTTAATATATAACTGGGCAACTGTTTGGACAGGGAGTAGAGTGGGCAGCTGTCTGCAAGAGACACCAACAGCTTCAATAGTTCTCTGCAAATTCCTGAAGGCTTAGACAGCATGACAGGATGTGAGGGCCCTGCAGAGTCACCTGGAGAATAGAACAGCATGACTACATCAGTCACCACAGAATCAAGCTTTAGACTTTGTTTCTTTAAAAAAAAAAAAAAAAAAAACTTCTTATTTTGCACTGAGGGATAGTGGATTACAATGGTGTGATAATTTCAGATGAACAGCTGAAGGGACTTAGCCATGGATATACGTGTTTCCATTCTCCTCCAAATTCCCCTCCCATCCAGGCTGCCATATAACGTTGAGCAGAGTTCCTTGTGCTATACAGTAGGTCCGTGTTGGCTATCTGTTTTAAATATAGCAATGTGTACATGACCCCTCCCAACTCCCTAACTGTGCCTTCCCCCCATCCTTCCCCCCAGCAACCATAAGTTTGTTCTCTAAGTCTGTGTGTTTTTCTATTTTGTAAATTCATTTTATGTTAAAACTTGTATTCTGAAATGACAAGAGATTCCTTAAGCATAGAAATCACCAGAAGAAAAGAACGAGAATAACCTCCTGAGATAATGGTACATAATATTTGCCTTCCCAACTTCTCCTATAGCATTATTTACTGTCAAGTAAGTTTCAGATATGCACTTATATCAAACCTAAAACTGAAGGCAAATAAAATTTCTGTCATCACCACATTATTTATGTCCATGTGGATGATGGCTGAAACATTGGCCTTTAGGATAAACTTGATTCAACCACAGGGAGCAATATTGAAACTGATCCACTGAGAAACATATTCCTATATAAACTGTTTTTGTTGTATTCATTTCCACTCAAGCTGCCATGAATTAATAGCTGTAACAGACTCATGATATCATGTTGTTTCCAAGAACTGTTTCACTTGAAGGTCTGTAACACACAACTAAAATATTGAGTGTGTAAGAGTCATGCATGAGCTATAAAAAGCAGAAGGGAATTAGCATCAACACCAATATCTTGGCTGAGTGTCTGAACGTTATCCTTTGACAGTGGCAGGCTATTAAACAATTTTTAAATAAGACATTTTCCCACCACAAGGAAAACATTCATTTATAGGGACTTTACAACCCGGGATTTGAGGCTTTAAAAGAAAATATGCTGTCTGTACCATGGATTATCTAAAAACATTGGAAAGACCTGCCGATACAATTGGTTTAAGATTAGAAGGTTTGAAACTACATTTAAATAAAAAATGTATCTAAGAACAAGTGACTCATAGGCAAAAGTCCAAACCGAGTCATTCTGAAGAAAGTAGGCTATATCAAGGAGCAAAGGTTGCATAAGAAATGTGAATAAAAAGTGAAATAAAGGAAATATTACTTTATTCCTAATAACCTTTGCTATTCTGTAAATAATCTTGAACACTTCAGTAATACTTTACTTGATAGGACGAGTCAAGTGTTTTGCAGTCCAAGCTACTCTTCCATGACTTTCCATGTATCCTTTGGATATATTTATTTTGAAGAGGTAATATGTCAACAAATGCTCAACTATAGCCAGAGAACTTATGATTTCATTATCTAAATCAGAATTTCTCAACAGAAGCACTATTGACATTTTGGGATGGAGGATTTATTGTTGTAGGTCACTGTTTCTGTTCACTGTAGAATATTTGCCAACATCCCTGACCTCTCTACTAGATGCCAATAGCATCTCTCTACTTGTACAATCCAACATATCTTCAGAAACTGTCAAGTATCCTCTTGGGGTAAGTTCACCCCAGTTGGGAACCACTGATCTAAATTAAAAAGTTATGTAATAAAAATTTTGTCAAGCATCTATATACAGTGTGTACACTTGTCCAATTTATATCTTCTGCAAATTTTGTGAGACTTTATAACTTAATAAAATTAAGTTATATTACACTAAGAAAAATTTAGCATCGTGAGCAAAATGTCTCATATGGATCATGCACTTATGTTCTGAACAAGTAGAACTGTTCAGGTAGTCCCTAGTCCTCAATCTCAGATGGTGTGGGCTCACAAAGTTTCCAAATGACTCTCGAGTCTAGAGATGTGGGAAAGAAATTCACAGAAGGGGGATTTAAGGTCTGAAGATAATTAGAAAAAAAGGAGGAAATAAAGACAACAGTTGGAAATAAAATACAATGAAAAACTGAGTGAAGAAAGAATGATAAAACTATTAAATCAACAGATATGATGGTAGTCAGAGGGCAGACTTCTTCCTGGACTAGAAAGGTGGAAATAGCAAATATAATACAACTTAGAAATATTTTCCAAATCGTAGATACATGTTTCTCTCAAGGTATTGCTGTGAATGAAATAATCCAAAAAAAAGTAATCAAAAAGAATTCCTGCAGCAGAATATGGTGCTTATTCACATGACTTAAGATACAAACTTCCAGGGAGTCTCTGAAGTTTCAAAATCTTTGTCATTTCAAGAAATGATACATGAATAATCTTTGATATTTTTAGTATCAGAATGATGGTATTTTGAGAAAGAATGTTAGAGGTGAGATAAATAAATTGTGTGTAAGATTTGTTTCCTGGTCTGTTAGTCTTAATCCCTCAAAGTCAAAAATGTGACAAACACCCAGAAAGGGAGATAGTACCCAAGAGGAGTTACACCCTGAGATAGAAGCAGACTGAGCTATCAAAATTCAAAAATGACAGGTTGTGGTAAGCTGTTTGTAACAGACACTCTTAATTCAGACCAAATACTCCCTTTCAGCAGAACTGCACCCCTTTGTTGAGATCTAATTATTAGAAATACTTTTCCCTTCTCCCACCCCCCAACCATTAATCTTTGATTTGGCTAAACTAAACCAAATGTCATTCAAAAGATATTCCATTTCTTAGATTCATAGTAGGCTTTTACAAATGAGTTGTGCGGCTGGGTGCCAGATGGATGAATTTAAGAATAAGTTAAAGGTCTCTATCTACAGAGTCAATAATCTATATTAAGTTTAGAAATAAAACATCAGCCAAAGACATTGAAATCTGATTTTCTCACCACTGTGAAAAGATAAGGGAAAATTGAAGGCATGAGAGACTGTGGTTTACTCTAAAAGAACATCGTATGAACTGGCCCACCTACTCAAATTGGAACTGCCATTTCGGTTTCAAATACGATACTCCAAGGCTTACTTTGATGTGGTGAGGGAAGGGGAAATAATAGGGAACAATTTTCATGCAGACTGAAATAAGGATTCCAGTTGCTTTCAGGACCATCTTTCTGGACCTGTTTCCTCATCTGAAAAATAAGGATGCAACACTTAGATAACTCATTTCCCAGAGTAGTTCCTTAGAATATTATCCCCAGGAACACCTCCATGGAAAAGTGTTTTTGAACAAATAGACATACTATCTTTTCTATAACATGGATAATATTGTGTACCAACTGAATACAAGTATTTTTCATTCATGCGGTATAGTATCACTATGTTAATTTACTTGTAAGCAACTTGACCAAGATCACACTATACGTAAGTGAGAAGGAAACCCAGTACTGTTCCCTTTTCGCAGATTTAGATAACACATTAGGGTAGAACTGATTTCTAAGAGCTTTATAGTTAAGAAAACTGTTTAATTTATATATACCAATATGTTGCAAATTATTTTGACCACAGAACCTTTTTTCCCCTCATAATGTATATTTCGGTCCTGCAGAGCTCTTAATAAATATAAAATTTAACAGATGTTTATCAAAAGATGTTCTCATGTAATCTGTTCAGAGATAGCTAATACATTTTCCATTCTGGCCATAAGAATGAAAGGTTCTTCAGTCTTGAAACTAGATCCTGAGAATGAAATGAGCAGACTCATGTCCAGTAGAATAATATTGAAAGTAGATCAGTTAAATAGTAAGGCAGCATATGTCAAGGAAACCCACATAAAGGACTGTGCCTGCCGATGCCAGTAATTACATGGCCAGAGGGAAAACCCTGAATCTGTGGTCCACAGCTCTTCTGGCTCTCTGCTTACTGCCCTGTTGCTGCCACGCTTTCCGGTGCCTGGTTAAAAGTGTTGTGTAGAACTAGACAAATTTTGCCTTTTCTAGCCTTTCTGACAACTAACTGCTGTTTAGGTAAAAAGGTATATAGTATATGCAAGCACGCCATATACGTTATACATTTGAGGCATTTAGAACTACGTAAATAACATCATGCATGCAGAGCACTGCAAATAATGCAAATACATAACAAGAGCTAATAATGAGTACTAGTGTGGGAAGTACTGTTCACCTACATGTTGCAAGTTTTCATCCACCTGATTCAGTAATATTATTATGCTCATTTACGTGTAAGCAGCTTGACCAGGACCACACTAGGTGTTGGTGAAAAAGGAACCAGTTCAGTTCAGTTCAGTCGCTCAGTCATGTCTGACTCTTTGCGACCCCATGAATTGCAGTACTGTCCAAATACAAATTTCTTATCTGAACCATTACCTCCTACAGAGAGCCTACTGATTAAATTTCAGTTCCAGCTTGGAATCCAGTGGCTCATCCGCCTATTTATATCAGGGGGCTTGAGGGAGTAACAAAGGAATCAGTTTCCCTCCTAATCAGGTTCAAGTGGTCATCATGTTCCTGCTTCTTGTTCTTCTAAGAGAGAGAAAAAAAAAACTGGGTTTAGGTTATTTTTTTTTTTCCTTCTATAACGTATCTTCTCCTTTGAGGAGTCAATTTTATGCATAAATGAGTTTTGAAATAAGTAAAGCCAAAAAACAAAAATTTAAAAAATCAACAATACTATTTGATATTTCTTAGCATTGCAGTTTATTAAGTGAATGTATACCCATTTCATCATTTTTGATCCTAAAAGTACTGTACTATAGATAGGCCATAATTATTCTCATTATAAATATTCAGATTGTGGGATACTTAGAACTTTTGTTTCTGGCAATGGGAGAGATAAAATCATTTTATCAAATACAATACTGAATCTATACATTGGAGTAGGCAAACATTTTTGTATTATTGAAATTGTTTAGCAAGTTATCAGATCTGCCCAAAATGTTATCTAGTATGGATCCAGCATACTTCATAGCCAGTATGATATGAAGAGCCAATTAATTGGAAAAGACCCTCATGTTGGGAAAGATTGAAGGCAAAAGGAGAAGAGGCAGCAGAGGAAGAGATGGTTAGATAACATCACCAACTCAGTGGACATGAATTGAACAAACTCCAGGTGATCATGAAGGACAGGGGAGCCTGTCATGCTGCAGTCCATGAGGTCGCAGAGTCAGGCATGGCTTAGGAACTGAACAGCAACAGGAAGTTATCAGAGCTGCCCAAAATGTTATCCAGTAGGAAAGAGAGATTTCATTCTACAACGTTGACAGTGATAATGGTTAAAACATAAAATAATCACACGTTTCTTGTACTTCACCAAGTTAAATCTCATCAGCACACAGGTTTCATACACCTTCCTAAAGGGTCAAATTCCCTACTTTCTATTTATCAGAGTGAGAACTCTATTTTTCTCCTGGAAATCCATTATCCTCTGTTTTTCTCACTATGAAGATCAGAAAATAAATATAAGATTCATTTTTTTTCAAACTCACTCACTGATTTCTAAGTGTTTCAGTATTTTTGTATCAAAAATATTCAAAATAATCTTGGTACAAGTTCAGTAATTAAATTCTAAACAGATTCATTAATGAGCAATTTTTAATTTCTTCCTTAGAGCTAAAGGTGGAGCTAGGCAGAGCAATTTTGAAAATCTTCAAAGCAGTGACAACTAATACTCAGAATAGGTACTGGAAATTAGGATTTCAACATTTGAATTTTGGAGGGTACATAGCTCAACTCAGACCTCAGATGTGCGTAGTAACAAATGTCATACTTTAGTTGTCATTGAGCTAGATTTGGCAAAAAAAAAAAAAATCAATGTATGTTTTCCAGTCATCTAAATGTTTAAGTGTGTATTGCATATGTGTTACATATCACCTGTTTTCTTTCCTTGGTATGATGAGTATTAGTTGTTACTCCTTTGATTTTTAAAATTGCTGAAATGTTTCAGTATATATTTGTATCAAAAAGGTCCGTCTAGTCAAAGCTCTATGGTTTTTCCAGTGGTCATATATGGATGTGAGATTTGGACTATAAAGAAAGCTGAGTGCCTAAGAATTGATGCTTTTGAAGTGTGGTGTTGGAAAAGACTCCTGAGAGTCCCTTGGACTGCCAAGGATATACAACCAATCAATCCTAAAGGAAATCAGTCCTGAATATTCATTGGAAGGACTGATGCTGAAGCTAAAACTCCAACACTTTGGCCACCTGATGTGCAGAACTGACTCATTGGAAAAGACCCTGATGCTGGGAAAGATTGGAGGTAGGAGGAGAAGGGGGAGACAGGATGAGATGGTTGGATGGCATCACTGCCTCAATGGACATGAGTTTGAGTAGGTTCCGGGAGTTGGTGATGGACAGGGAAGCCTGGCGTGCTGCAGTCCATGGGATCGCAGGGAGTCGGACACAACTGAGTGACTGAGCTGAACAGAGTATGACTGTATATTGAGATAACATCTTAAGTAGGAAAAAAAATGTTTTTCTTTCTGAGTAGGAAAAAACTCAGTCCTTCTTCCTGTGTTTCTCCTTTACTCTCTCACTACTACCCAGCTTCAACACTTCGGACACCAGGTGTGTGGGCCGGTTATCATTCATCAAAAAATCTCTAATAGCAGATGGGTGCCTTACAGTTTAACTCAATTCGGACACTATCTACTTGGAGATAATGTCAGATACCACAGGTTAAGGGCTAAATTTAATGAGATTCCTCCCCATTCCCCCACTTCATATGCCAACTGCAAGTAGTAGGTTTCCAAGTTAACCACAACTTCTATAAATCAGGCTCCCATGACCCTTTATTTGGGTTTGATTAATTTGCTAAAGTGGCTCACAAAATTCAGTGAAGAGTTACTTACATTTGCAATTTATTGAAGGTTATGATAAAGGATATGGATGAACAACTAGATAAAGAGATATGTAGCATGAGGTCTTGGAAGATCCTGAGCCCAGGAGCTTCTGTCTCTAGGAATTTGGGGTGTGTCACGTTCCCATTATGTTCACTCACCTGGTAGCCCTGTGAACCCCATATTTTGGGGACTTTTAATGACATCTTCATCATGTAGGTGTGCATGCTCAGTTGCTTTAGTCGGGTCCGACTCTTTGCGCCTGCCTGACCATGGGGTTCTTCAGACAAGAATACTGGAGTGGGTCGCCATATCCTCTTCCAGGGATTCTTCCCAACCCAGGGATCGAACCCACAATCCTCTGCGGCTCCTTCTTTACAGATGGATTCTTTACTGCTGAGCCACTGGGGAAGCCCCCATATAGGGACAATTGATCGTTAATTCCATTTCCAACCCTTCTCCCCTCTCAAGATAATGAGGGGTGGGACTGAAAATCCCACACTTCTTATCATGCCTGGATCTTTTCAGTGACCAACCTTCATCCAGGAGCCATGCAGGAGCTCGCCTACAATTAGCTCATTATAGCAAAAGACACTCTTTTAACTCAGGAAATTATAAGGGTTTCAAGAGTCCTGTACCAGGACCTAGGGTCAGAAACATAAATATATATATATATATGTATATATATATGTATGTATGTATGTATGTATGTATTTTCTATTATTTGCATCTTCAAAAAAGTAAGTTAAAATTAGGTCATTAGGGTAAGTCCTAATCTGGATTGTCTCATGTCCTTTTAAGAAGAGAAAATTAGGACACAGACACATAACAGAAAAAAGATCATGTGAAGACACAAGGAAAAGACAACCTTCAACAAGGCAAGGAAAGAAGCCACAAAAGAAACGAATACTGCTGCCTTCTTGATCTCAGACTCCTAGCCTCTAGAACTATGAGAAAAGAAATAATTGTTGTTTAATTCTCCCAGTTAGTGGTACATTGTTATAATAGCCCCAACTTCCCCAGTGGTTCAGTGGTAAAGGATCTGCCTGCAATGTAGAGATGCAGGCAATGCAAGTTTGATCCCTGGGTCAGGAATATTACCTGGAGGAGGAAATGGCAACCCACTCCAGTATTCTTGCTGGGAAAACCCCATGGACAGAGGAGCCTGGCGGGTTGCATTCCATGAAGTCACAAAGAATTGGACATGACTGAGTGCTCACTCACTCACTGTAACAGTCCTGGCAAAGCAATATAAGGTATATATCACAAGATTCTGAAAACACAGTGAATTTGCAATTTCAGCAAAACCAGGTCATCCAACAGTACAGGAGCATGTTATCTTTAGGATTAAACATGTATCACATAAAGTGTTAATAGAAATGAGTTTGTTAGCACTTCTGCTTAAAATGAATTTCAAAATTTAGAAATAAATCCTCTTAGTGTTTGTGTTACGCTTTCTTCATGTACTTTCAGCTTTTATTGGTTTATTTTCCCATGGATAGAACTCTTAAAACTGATTTCCAAAAGCATTATTAATAGCCAACTCAAACAATTGCAAAATCAACCCTTACATGCAATCTGTGGGAAAATAAATCCATTTTTCCAGTTTTATTGAGAATTGACATACATCACTGTGTAAGTTTAAGGCATGGTTTGATTTACATATATTATGAAACAATTACCACAATAGTTGCAGCTAATGTGTATCTTCTCATATAGATAGAATAAAAAGAAAAAATGAGAAAACAGAAAAGAAAAAAAAGAGAGAAGCAAACATTTCTTTTCCTTTGTAATGAAAACTCTTAAGATTTGCTCTCTTAACAACTTTCCTATATATCATATAGCAGTGTTATCTAAAACTTCTTTCTTTAAAAAGAATCAAATAGTTACATATGAAGATTTATGAATCTAAGCTGAGATACAAGAAAATAGTTTAAACTATTGAATAGGTAGAAATCCTCAGGCATACCAGGTGCTCATTATTAATATTATTATTTGAATTTAATAACACTATTCTGAAATTAATTATTAACTTATTTCAATCTAAGATACAGTAAATAATTATACCCACATGTTGAAGGAAATGCTGAACTTATTCTAGTAGTTTGGGTTTTGTCTCCAGAATTCCTTTTCTTAATATTACATGAAAATCCCTTTGGGGTAGATTTAGAGGATGTAGATTCATATTTTGATCCATAAATTAATAGTAAAGACGTTTTTACACATCTCTTTCTTCTCAGACTTTCTCCTGATTTCAGCTCTACCTTATAAAGGGGTTAGAGTGGTAGAGCGTCTCTTATTTCCCACCGTGAATAAAGTCTATCCATTTTATCACTCTAATGTCAAAAAAGAAAGACATTAAAAATAAGTAAATAAATAAATGGAGTATCTTTTATAAAGAAAAAAACTTTAACCCCTTAGCTGTCTGTAACTAAAGTTCTATTAATAACATGGTGGCTTATCTTTTTCTGCCCTTGATCTATATCATAGCTCCTTCTAAGACTGTACATGGAAGAGATAACTTTTAAGATGTCAGCAGGATTAGTTTCTTTTGTGACTTTTCGTTCAATTACTAATTCTAATTGTATCCAGGATTCAAATTTAATTGATAATGGAAGAAAGAACATGCCGACGTTTCTGTGTTTCCCCATGGATCCCACTTGTCTTACGGAATGTGCTTTAGAGTATTTTGTTGGAGATTCTATGAAAGAAGTATCAACAAGATTCAGTACAACCCATGCTAGAGTAGAAAAATAAAGGGGAAAAAAAAGTCATCTTTCTACACTGAAATAAATAAGAACACAAAAATAATAATGACCAGAAGTCACTTCATTTTTCTGCAAATTAATTTAATTGGTAGACATTAGCCCTATGGTTGTTGTTGTTCAGTCGCTCTGTCGTGTCCATCTCTTTATGACCCCATGAGCTGTAGCACGCCAGGCTTCCCTGTCCTTCACCATCTCCCAGAGATTACATTAAACAAATATATCTGCAACAAATAGGCACAGGCAAAAAGCAGTAAGATGATTTTTCTAAAAGCAACTAGTTTTAAGAATTTGCTGGCTTAATAAATAACCTAAGGCTGAACACATGCCATTGTGATTACATTTTGCCAGAAAAGTCAGTGCCCCTGGCTTTTTTGCTTTAGAGCCAAAGGCAGTCCTCTTTCTGACTGTAATTGCAAATCTGAGCCATTCCTCCTACTGGAGATAAGGACTAGAGATCAAAAACTAGCAGGTGTATAAAAAAAACTAACTGAAACCATGTGAAAATGACCCAGTCAAGTAATAGAACCAGTCTATAACAAAACAGTTATCTTTTATAATAGAGTGAAGGTTAGTAGTTTCTTATGCCTAGCCATAGTTTAATGTAATGAAGCCAGCCATGTTAATTTGGCAATACTCCTGGGCTGGATTGAGACTGTTATCAAAGTGGCTTCAGACCCTTCCAGATGCCCTTGGTAACAGTGGTGATGTTTTCCTCGAAAACTGAGAATGTACATACACACACGTACATCCATACCAGATGATTAAGTAAAACATTCATTTTAGGTGTTAAAATATAGATGCAAAAAATCAAAAGATAAGCAAAGCATATGCTTTCTAATTGATTTTAGGATTATTTTTACACCACTTCATTTAGTAAAAAGTTTTAACTATAAACCAAAAATAGGGATCTAAATTAAAATCCTGATTCTACTTTAAAGCACTAAGAACAGAGCTGAGCAGTGGCATCTGTGTGACCTTCATGGCAAAGGGGGTGACAAAGTTCTAATTTGTAAGTATGGCACTTGAATATATTATTTAAGGTGGTGCTTCTGGAAACTGGTAAATTAAATTAAAAATATACCATATATTATAGTAATAATTGTACAGCTACATGTAAAAGAATGAAATTAGAACACTTCCTAACACCAGACACAAAAATAAATAACTAAAAGGTCTCATTTCTTTTGCACAGCAAAGGAAACTATAAACAGGTGAAAAGACAACCCTCCGAATGGGAGAAAATAATAGCAAATGAAACAGCTGACAAAGAATCAGTCTCTAAAATATACAAGCAACACATGCAGCTTGATACCAAAAAAACAAATAGCTCAATCAATCAAAAAGTAGTCAGAAGACCTAAACAGACATTTCTCCAAGGAAGACATACAAATGGCTAATAAACACATAAAAAAATGCTCAACATCACACATTAGAGAAATGCAAATAAAAACTACAATAAGGTATCACCTCACACAGGTCAGAATGGCCATTATCAAAAAATCTACAAACAGTAAATGCTGGAGAAGGTGAGGAGAAAAGGGATCACTCTTGCATTCTTGGTAAGAATGCAAATTGATACAGCCACTATGGAGAGAGTATGGAAATTCCTTAAAAAACTAGGAATAAAACTACCATATGGCCCAGTAATAATTATAATTAACATTTTTGAATGCTTATAATGTATAACTTTATATTGTTATCTTATTTGATCTTCACATTAACAATGAAGTAGGTACTATTTTTTATTCTAGTTTGTAAATAAAGATACTGAAGTGTAGAGAGATTAAGTAATTTGCTTGAAGTCAGTCTACTCAAACAAAAATGATAAGAATTTAGGAAATGAGACTTCTAGAGTAGATCTATAATTCCAGGCTACATGGCCTCCAACATGATGTTATTTGGTATCTGTGTAAACTAATCTTGGCTAAGAAATATAATTAACACTTAGTTACCTTATTCCCATATTCTCTCTCACTGCAAGGCTAGTGTTGATTATAATCAACCAAGATCCTGTTCAAACCGACAGAAAATCACAATAAGAAAGAGGAGTCTAAATTTTACCATAATTAGTTAATTTATAATTGGTCATCACTTATGGGCATATATTTTAATTCAGTTGTTTTTTCGAGCCAATAACATAAAGAAGCTCATAACTCATGATTTTATACCCACTGTACCCATAACATACCCCCATCCTCAAAGAAAATTAGAGCTTTTCGTTTTAAAGAAAAATGTATTTTAAATTCTAAGAGGTGCTGTGTTTCCAATTCTGTTTTTTTTTTCAGCCACCCATTACAACTTATCCTGTTCTCTATTTTTTTAATGGAGGATAATTAAATTCTCAGATTCCCTTTGCTATATGTGTTCTCCTAAAATACATTTCTTAGTTTAAATATCTAGAATGTAAAGATAATTCACATTTTGATAGGTTTCTATCCCAAGTAGCACAGAAACTCCCTATGATCTAAGCCCTCTCCGCTCTTTTGTTGTAGTTCTCTGAAGTTTTAAAAAGTGATGACTTCCTACACACCGATGCCTTGGCATAATACCCCAATGCCTGCAGCTCCTGTGCCATTGTTATCACTCTGTTTTGTTGGGCTCCACACTCGAAGCTCTCCAAGGATCCGTGACTGAGTTGAATGAAACCTTTTGCTAGTTGGCAGGAGTGGTAAGAACACATAAAATCTACCAGCTGTCAAGATGTAAATGGTGATTTTGTTTCAATTTTTAATGAATTAAAGTAGGATTGAAATCTATCCAAAGACAGCATGTTTGGCCTTTTGAAGGATAAAAATGAAAGAGAGGGGTGTTTTCTGCTCTCCAGGCCTTGGTGTGCAATGAGGTATTGACAATCAGCATGGGGAAATCAACACCCCAGGAAAGCTATCTGGAGGCTGAGTTTGTTGTTGGTTTTGCTTTCCCTCCAATCCTATGTACTCCAATGGCCAGAGGCAAATAGACCTCCTCCGTTCTTAGAAAAATTTCTATACCTCTGACCTTTCCCAAGGCAAAAGCCTAGACTGTTTCCTTAAATGTTATCATTTCTATCCTTCAGCAGGATGGCTCAGGGAGGAGAATACCCTATGAACTAAATGTTTTTAAATTTGTTTTTTGTTTTCTTTAGCCAAAGCTATCAATGAGTGAAATTTATTTACATAACTCTGATTCACTGAACCATAGCAAGTACTTGCAGTGACAGATACACAATTCCACATCTCCCCAGTAGTCTCAGAATTGCATTATTTTGTTAATACTTTTCGGGTATTTGTCCACTGGAGAAGGGAATGGAAAACCACTTCTGCGTTCTTGCCTTAAGAACCCCATGAACAGTATTTTGCATGTAGTCATTTCAATTTTACCCTACTGAGTATTCACCTGTATAAGAAAATCTACAGGTTTACTATTGCACTTCTGCCAAAATAGCAGGATCTCTAACTCTCCATAGTTTAGCTAGTTGTTTTTAATGTGAAAACAATCTTCTGGTGGCAACATGGTCTTAAAGTACAAGAAAACGGTGATTTTATTGTTATCCAATCTTCATTTGCATTTTTCTCAATAGTGTATTAATATGGACTTGGTATTTCCCCATCTTCTTTCCTCAAACAAACATAAATACTTTAAAGTTCTACATAGTTTGCTTGACTTGTTTCTGTCCTGAATTACCAGTTCTTACAGTATTGAAAATAAATGGCAAAGTCACTTTGTCTATATATTTGTGATTCACCTTATGAATTATTAAGACATATGCTCCAGTATCACTTTTTTTTTTTTTTTTGGACAGAGAATGGATAAAACAGAATCAGGGAATTTTCTCTCATTGATGAAGAACATTCCCACTGAGCCTTGAGCATGTATGTTTAAACTTGCCTCTTAAAATGGCTTTTAGCCCAGAGGGTGTAGAGGTCAAGCAGTCAAGGTCCTCTGAGAAAGAGCCAGAGCTACTGCTTCCTGGAAAACTAATAAGAATCGACAAAAAACATCTTGATGGCAAATCTGAGACTCCATCTTCTCAATGCAACAATCAACTCCGGGCTCAGCCACGGGCCAAACCAAACTCTCTTGTAACCAACCACTTCTGAACCAAGGCCAGGACTTAAATGATTAATCACTTTTGCTTGTGAAACTTGGTGTTATTTGCCTTTCAAGACTCCCTATTGCCTTTAGTTGGAGTCTTCACAGGGGCTGCTGTTTAAAACATGCCTCTGTCAAAGTAAATCCCCAGTGTTTTACACTGATCATCTCTGAATAATTCATCACAACTTAAAACTCTTTATTTTTCTTTCATCATTATATATTACAAGTAAAATAGGCAGCTAATCATTGTTTATATTATTTTCAAAACAAAAGTCAATCTCCCCTCCTTCCTTTTTCAACATGGCAAAAACTGACTATAAATACTTTAGGAAGAAATGTAGTTGGTTTTCAGTTATCATCTCTTAAAGCACCCATAAGAAGTTTGCAATAGCTATACACTGAAGAATATAAAAGTTCTAAAAGTTTGAGGGCAGTCCTAAGATGGCAGAGGAATAGGACGGGGAGACCACTTTCTCCCTCACAAATTTATCAAAAGAACATTTCAACGCTGAGTAAATTCCACAAAACAACTTCTGAATGCTGGCAGAGGACATCAGGCACCCAGAAAAGCAGATCATTGTCTTCAAAAACAGGTAGGAAAAAATATAAAAGATGAAAAAGGAGACAAAGGAGGTAAGGAGGGAGCTCCGTCCCGGGAAGGGAATCTAAAGAAAAGAGGTTTCCAAACACCAGGAAACACTCGCTGCCGAGTCTGTGGCAAGCCTTGGAAGCACAGAGGGCGACATAACAGGAAAGAAAAATAAATGATTAAAACCAACAGATTATGAGCCCAACAGTAACTCCCCCAGCGGAGAAGCAGCGCAAATGCCTGCATCCGCCACTAGCAAGTGGGGGCTGGGCAGGGAGGCACGGGAGGCGTGGGCTGCAGTGCTTTGTAAGATTCGGGGGCGGAATGCCCCACATGTAACCAGAGCGAACTAACTTGGGCTAGCAAACCAGACTGTGGGATAGCTACCATGCGAAAAGCTCAAACATAAGACACCACCAGGACCACACACAGAACAAAGGATGGAACAGAAATAGCCAGCTGCAGACCATCCCCCTCCGGTGACAGGCGACCAGAGCCATAAGGGCTGGAAGGGGGCAATCGCAGCCCTGAAGAGACTTTACCTACCAAAATGCAAGCAGGCTTCTTTGCTAACTAAGACTTCTGGGGATTCTGGACAGTCATCAGCTGCCAGAGAAGGGAAGCCAGTGATACACCCAGAAATCTGAGCAGCAGAGACGGGAAAGGCGATAAGTTGCAGCGACTGTGCTTGCCAAACACCTGAGCTACTCGGACCTGGGAAGCGCACAAAACACAGGCCCAACCAAATCTGCGCCTCTGAGGGCTACCTGCATGCCAACCCTGAGTGGCTTAGACCAGAGGTGCATGCAGCCTAGGGCCTGCCTGAGACGGTTCCCGGTGGAGCAACGTAGAGCCTGAGCGGTGTGTGCCGCGAGCAAGGGCAGGCCCAGTGGAGCTGAGACACTGCAAGCACAGGCCAGTGTTACTCGTTTGCAGCATCCCTCCCTCCCCACAGCGCGACTGAACAAGTGAGCCTAAAAAAAAAAAAATAGTGTCCACCACCGCCCCCCCATGACAGGGCAGAAATCAGACACTGAAGATACCAGCAAAGAGAAGAAGTTAAACAGAGGGAACCGCCTTGGAATTGACCCCACACTGCCCACAACACCAGAGAAAGGGCCAGATTTATCTTTACTGTTTTTACAATCATTCTTTTGTTGTTGTTGTTGATATTGTTCTGTGATTTTTTTTCTTTTCTTTTTCCTCTTCTTTTTTTTAACCTTTTTAAATTTTTAAATCCTCCATTTCTCCTTTAATTTTTATTTTTATAACCTACTATTACTTAAAAAAAAAAAAGACCCTATTTTTAAAGCAATCGCCATATATACTCTTTTTGTGGTTGTTGTTGTTTTTAATAATTCTTGTGGCTTTGTTTTTGTTTTTTTTTCTTTCTTCTCCTTCTTCTTCTTCTTTTCTTTAATATTGTATTTTTGAAAATCCAACCTCTACTCTAGATTCTTAATCTTTGCTTTTTGGTTTTTGTTGTCAATTTTGTACATTTAAAAGCCCAATCTTCAGTACCCAATTTTACCTGAGAGCGAGGTTACTGGCTTAACCACTCTCTTCTCCTTTGGACTCTCCTTTTTCTCCACCAGATAGCCTCTGTCTCTTCCCTCCCCCTTCTCTTCTCTACCCAACTCTGTGAACCTCTGTGTGTTCCAGACGATGGAGAACACTCAGGGAACTGGTTACTGGCTGGATCAGTTCTCTCCTTTTCATTTCCCTCTTTTATCCTCTTGGCCACCTCTGTCTACTTCCTCCCTCTCCTCTTCCCTGTATAACTCCATGAACACCTCTGAGCGGTCCAGACTGAGGAGTGCACATAAGGAAGTGACTACTGGCTAGCTTGCTCTCTCCTCTTTTGATCCCACCTCATCTCATTCCAGTCACCTCTAACTACCCCCTCCCTCTTCTCTTGTCCATGTAACTCAATGAACCTCTCTGAGTGTCCCTCAGTGTGGAGAAACTTTTCATCTTTAACCTAGATGTTTTATCATTGGTGCTGTATAGATGGAGAATTCTTGAGGCTACTGTAAAAATAAAACTGAAAACCAGAAGCAAGAGGCTTAAGTCCAAATCCTGAGATCATCAGAGAACTCCTGAATCCAGGGAACATTAATCAATAGGAGCTCATCAAACACCTCCATACCTACACTGAAACCAAGCACCACCCAAGGGCCAACAAGTTCCAGAGCAAGACATACCGCGCAAATTCTCCAGCAACACAGGAACACACCCCTGAGCTTCAATATAAAGGCAGCTCAAAGCTACTCCAAAACCACTGACGTCTCATAACCCATTACTGGACACTGCATTGCACTCCAGAGAGAAGAAATCCAGCTCCACCCACCAGAACTCCAACACAAGCCTCCCTAACCAAGAAACCTTGACAAGCCACTGATATAACCCTGCCCACGGTGAGGAAACTCCATAATAAAGAGAACTCCACAAATTCCCAGAATATAGAAAGGCCACACCAAACGCAGCAATATAACCAAGATGAAGAGACAGAGGAATACCCAGCAGGTAAAGGAACAGGAGAAATGCCCACCAAACCAAACAAAGGAGGAAGAGATAGGGAATCTACCTGAGAAAGAATTCTGAATATTGATACTGAAAATGATCCAAAATCTTGAAATCAAAATGGAATCACAGATAAATAGCCTAGAGACAAGGATTGAGAAGATGCAAGAAAGGTTCAACAAGGATCTAGAAGAAATAAAAAGGAGTCAATATATAATGAATGATGCAATAAATGAGATCAGAAACACTCTGGAGGCAACAAATAGTAGAATAATGGAGGCAGAAGATAGGATTAGTGAAATAGAAGATAGAATGGTAGAAATAAATGAATCAGAGAGGAAACAAGAAAAACGAATTAAAAGAAATGAGGACAATCTCAGAGACCTCCAGGACAATATGAAATGCTCCAACATTCGAATTATAGGAGTCCCAGAAGAAGAAGACAAAAAGAAAGACCATGAGAAAATACTTGAGGAGAGAATAGTTGAAAACTTCCCTAAAATGGGGAAGGAAATAATCACCCAAGTCCAAGAAACCCAGAGAGTTCCAAATAGGATAAACCCAAGGTGAAACACCCCCAAGACACATATTAATCAAGTTAACAAAGATCAAACACAAAGAACAAATATTAAAAGCAGCAAGGGAAAAACAACAAATAACACACAGGGGGATTCCCATAAGGATAACTGCAGATCTTTCAATAGAAACTCTTCAGGCCAGGAGGGAATGGCAAGACATACTTAAAGTGATGAAAGAAAATAATCTACAGCCCAGATTACTGTACCCAGCAAGGATCTCATTCAAATATGAAGAAGAAATCAAAAGCTTTACAAACAAGCAAAAGCTGAGAGAATTCAGCACCACCAAACCAGCTCTCCAACAAATTCTAAAGGATATTCTCTAGACAGGAAACACAAAAAGGGCATATAAACCCAAACCCAAAACAGTAAAGTAAATGGCAACAGGATCATACTTATCAATAATTACCTTAAATGTAAATGGGTTGAATGCCCCAACCAAAAGGCAAAGACTGGCTGAATGGATAAAAAAACAAGATCCCTATATATGCTGCCTATAAGAGACCCAGCTCAAAACAAGGGACACATACAGACTGAAAGTGAAGGGCTGGAAAAAGATATTACATGCAAATAGAAACCAAAAGAAAGCAGGAGTAGCAATACTCATATCCGATAAAATAGACTTTAAAACAAAGGCTGTGAAAAGAGACAAAGAAGGCCACTACATAATGATCAAAGGATCAATCCAAGAAGAAGATATAACAATTATAAGTATATATGCACCCAACATAGGAGCAGCGCAATATGTAAGACAAATGCTAACAAGTATGAAAGGGGAAATTAACAATAACACAATAATAGTGGGAGACTTTAATACCCCACTCACACCTATGGACAGATCAACTAAACAGAAAATTAACAAAGAAACTCAAACTTTAAATGATACAATAGACCAGTTAGACCTAATTGATATCTATAGGACATTTCACCCCAAAACAATGAATTTCACCTTTTTCTCAAGTGCTCATGGAACCTTCTCCAGGATAGATCACATCCTGGGCCATAAATCTAACCTTGATAAATTCAAAAAAAATCGGAATCATTCCAAGCATCTTTTCTGACCATAATGCATTAAGATTAGATCTCAATTACAGGAGAAAAACTATTAAAAATTCCAACATATGGAGGTTGAATAACACACTTCTGAATAACCAACAAATCACAGAAGAAATCAAAAAAGAAATCAAAATATGCATAGAAATGAATGAAAGTGAAAACACAACAACCCAAAACTTGTGGGACACTATAAAAGCAGTGCTAAGAGGAAAGTTTATAGCACTACAGGCATACCTCAAGAAACAAGAAAAAAGTCAAATAAACAACCTAACTCTACACCTAAAGCAACTAGAAAAGGAAGAATTGGAGAACCCCAGAGTTAGTAGAAGGAAAGAAATCTTAAAAATTAGGGCAGAAATAAATGCAAAAGAAAAGAGACCATAGCAAAAATCAACAAAGCCAAAAGCTGGTTCTTTGAAAGGATAAATAAAATTGACAGACCATTAGCCAGACTCATCAAGAAGCAAAGAGAGAAAAATCAAATCAATAAAATTAGAAATAAAAATGGAGAGATCACAACAGACAACACAGAAATACAAAGGATCTTAAGAGACTACTATCAGCAATTATATGCCAATAAAATGGACAACGTGGAAGAAATGGACAAATTCTTAGAAAAGTACAATATTCCAAAACTGAACCAGGAAGAAATAGAAAATCTTAACAGACCCATCACAAACACAGAAATTGAAACTGTAATCAGAAATCTTCCAGCAAACAAAAGCCCAGGTCCAGACGGCTTCACAGCTGAATTCTACCAAAATTTCGAGAAGAGCTAACACCTATCCTACTCAAACTCTTCCAGAAAATTGCAGAGGAAGGTAAACTTCCCAACTCATTCTATGAGGCCACCATCACCCTAATACCAAAACCGGACAAAGATACTACAAAAAAAGAAAACTACAGGCCAATATCACTGATGGACATAGATGCAAAAATCCTCAACAAAATTCTAGCAATCAGAATCCAACAACACATTAAAAAGATCATACACAATGACCAAGTGGGCTTGATCCCAGGGATGCAAGGATTCTCCATGTCCAGTTCTAACTGTTGCTTGTTGACCTGCATACAGGTTTCTCAGGAGGCAGGTAAAGTGGTCTGCAATTCCCACCTCTTTAAGAATTTTCCACAATTTGTTGTGATCTACACAGTCAAAGATTTTAGTGTAGTCAATGAAGCAAAATTAGTTTCACTGGAGAAGGGAATGGCAACCCATTCCAGATTACTGCCTGGAGAATTCCATGGACAGAGAAATCTGGCTGGCTACAGTCGATGAGGTTGAAAACAGTTGGACATAAAAGAGCAACTAACACTTCCACTTCCAACACTCACAGTAGTCATGCGTGCATGCATGCTATGTCACTTCATTCGTGCCTGACTCTGTGTGACCTCATGGATTGTAGCCTGCCAGATTCTATCATGGGATTCTCCATGCAAGAATACAAGAGTGGATTGCCATGCCCTCTCCAGAGGATCTTCCTGACCTGGGAATCGAACTCGCATCCGCCTGCATTGCCTGCATTTCAGGTGAATTCTTTCCACACTGAACCACTTGGGAAGCCCTAACAGCTGGTTGAAAAACACCTGAAAAGATGCTCAACATCATTAATTATTAGAGAAATCCTAATCCAAACTACAAATGAGGCATCACTTCACAATGGTAAGAATAGCATTGTCAAAAAATCTACAAACAATAAATGCTTGAGAGAGTGTGGAGAAAAAGAAACCCTCCTGCACTGCTGTTGGGAATGTAAATTGGCACAGCCGCTAAGGAGAACACTATGGAGGTTCCTTAAAAATCTAAATTAGAAATCCATATGACCCAGCAATATTCAACATATACCCAGCAAAAACCATAATTGTAAAAGATACATGCACCCCACTGTTTATTTCACCACTATTTACAACAGCCAGGACATGGAAGCAATCTAAATATCCATTAATGGGATAATTGATAAAGAAGATATTGTATATATATACATATATATACATACTGTAATATTTTGTTGTCCTTCAGTCACTAAGTCATGTCTGACTTTTTGCAACCCCATGAACTACAGTATGCCAGGCTTCCATGTCCTTCACTATTTCCTGAGTTTACCCAAATTCATGTCCATTGAGTCAGTGATGCCATCACACCATCTCATCCTCTGCTGTGCCCTTCTCTTTTTGCCTTCAATCTATCCCACCAACAGAGTCTTGCATCAGTTGACCAAAGTAGTGGAGCTTCAGCTTCAGCGTCCTTCCAGTGATTATCCAGGGTTGATTTGCTTTAGGATTGACTCGTTTGATCTCCATGTTGTCCAAGGGACTCTCAAAAGTCTTCTCCAGCACCACTATTCAAACGAATCAATTCTTTAGTGCTCAACCTTCTTTACAGTCTAATTCTCACGTCGATACAGGATTACTGGAGAAACCATAGCTTTGACTGTGTATGTTCCTTTGCGGGCAAAGTGATGTCTTTACTTTTTAATATACTGTCTAGTTTTGTCATAGCATTCCTTCCAAGAAACAAGCGACTTTAATTTCATGGATGTAGTCACCATCCACAGTGATTTTGGAGCTCAGGAAAATAAAATATGCCACTGTTTCCATTTTTTTCCCCAACTATTTGCCATGAAGTGATGGTACCGGATGCCATGATCTTCGTTTTTTGAATGTTGAGTTTTAGACCAGCTTTTTCACTCTCTTCTTTCACCTTCAAGAAGTTCTTTAGCTGTTTGCTTTTTGCCATTAAAGTGGTGTCAACCTGCATACTTGAGATTATTGATATTTCTCCCAGCAATCTTGATTCCAGCTTGTGATTCATCCACACCAGCATTTTGCATGATGTACTCTGCCTATAAGTTAAATAAACAGAGTAACAATACACAGCCTTTACATAATCTTCTCCCAATTTGGACCCAGTACGTTGTTCCGTGTCCAGTTCTGTTGCTTCTTGACCTGCATACAGGTTTCTCAGTTAGCTGTCTTCTAAACCACTAGGAGACCCTGACTTCTTAATATTGGTTTATAGTTAGGCTTCAAAATATAAATCTGCTTATTGACTTTTCTGAAGCACAGTTTAGGAAAAAACAACACACAGACACACACACAAACACACACACACACACTCACTTATATGTAATGAACCTCAGGAAGGCAAGATAATAAGGTAATGTACCGAAAATGTTTTTTAACCATTATAATCATAGCACTTCGGTTCAGTTCAGTTCAGTTCAGTCACTCAGTCGTGTCCGACTCTGCGACCCCATGAACCACAGCATGTCAGGCCTCCCTGTCCATCACCAACTCCCAGAGTTTACCCAAACTCATGTCCATTGAATCAGTGGTGCCATCCACTCATCTCATCTTCTGTCATCCCCTTCTCCCCTGCCCTTAATCTTTCCCAACATCAGGGTCTTTTCAAATGAGTCAGTTCTTCCCATCAGGTGGCCAAAGTATTGGAGTTTCAGCTTCAACATCAGTCCTTTCAATGAACATCCAGAACTGATCTCCCTCAGGATGGACTGGTTGGATCTCTTTGCAGTCCAAGGACTATCAAGAGTCTTCTACAACACCACAGTTCAAAAGCATCAGTTCTTCAATGATCATCTTTCTTTATAGTCCAACTTTCACATCCTTACATGATTACTGGAAAAATCATAGCCTTGACTAGATGGATCTTTTTTGACAAAGTAATTTCTCTGCTTTTTAATATGCTGTCTAGGTCGGTCATAACTTTCCTTCCAAGGAGTAAGCATCTTTTAATTTCATGGCTGCAATCACCATCTGAAGTGATTTTGGAGCCCAAAAAACTAAAGTCAGCCACTGTTTCCACTGTTCCCCCATCTATTTGCCATGAAGTGATGATCAGAAGCCATGATCTTAGTTATCTGAATGTTGAGGTTTACGCCAACATTTTCACTCTCCTCTTTCACTTTCATCAAGAGGCTCTTTAGTTCTTCTTCACTCTCTGCCCTAAGGGTGGTGTCACCTGCATATCTGAGGTTATTAATATTTCTCCTGGCAATCTTGATTCTAGCTTGTGCTTCTTTCAGCCCAGCATTTCTCATGATGTACTCTGCATAGAAGTTAAATAAGCAGGGTGACATATATAGCCTTGACATACTCCTTTTCCTATTTGGAACCTGTCTGTTGTTCCATGTCCAGTTCTAACTGTTGCTTCCTGACCTGTATACAGGTTTCTCAAGAGGCAGGTCAGGTGGTCTGGTATTCCCATCTCTTTCAGAATTTTCCACAGTTTATTGTGATCCACACAGTCAAAGGCTTTGGCATAGTCAATAAAGCAGAAATAGATGTTTTTCTGGAACTCTTGCAACCTCTGATCTGGCAGAGGTTGGCAACTTGATCTCTGGTCCTCTGTCTTTTCTAAAACTAGCTTGAACATCTGGAATTTCACAGTTCACATATTGCTGAAGCCTGGCTTGGAGAATTTTGAACATTACTTTACTAGCATGTGAGATGAGTGCAATTGTGCAGTAGTTTGAGCAAAGGCATTGCCTTTGTTTGGGATTGGAATGAAAACTGACCTTTTCCAGTCCTGGGGCCACTGCTGCGTTTTCCAAATTTGTTGGCATATTGGGTGCAGTACTTTCACAGCATCATCTTTTAGGAATTGAGATAGCTCAACTGGAATTCCATGTACCTCCACTAGCTTTGTTCATAGTGATGCTTCCTAAGGCCCACTTGACTTCACATTCCAGGATGTCTGACTCTAGGTGAGTGATCACACCATTGTGATTATCTGGCTAGTGAAGATCTGTTTTGTGCAGTTCTTCTGTGTATTCTTACCACCTCTTCTTAATATCTTCTGCTTCTGTTAGGTCCATACCATTTCTGTCCTTTACTGAGCTCGTCTTTGCATGAAATATTCCCTTCGTATCTCTAATTTTCTTAAAGAGATCTCTAGCTTTTCTCATTCTGTTGTTTTCCTCTCTTTCTTTGCACTGATGGCTGAGGAAGGTTTTCTTATCTCTCCTTGCTATTCTTTGGAACTCTGCATTCAATGGGTACATCTTTCCTTTTCTCTTTTGCTTTTTGCTTCTTTCTTTTCACAGCTATTTGTAAGGCCTCCTCAGACAGCCATTTTGCCTTTTTGCATTTGTTTTTCTTGGTGATAGTCTTGATCCTTGTCTCCTGTACAATGTCATGAGCCTCCATCCATAGTTCTTTAGGCACTCTGTCTATCAGGTCTAGGCCCTTAAATCTATTTGTAACTTACCCTGTATAATCATAAGGGATTTGACTGAGGTCATACCTGAATGGTCTAATGGTTTTCCCCACTTTCTTCAATTTGGCAATAAAGAGTTCATGATCTGAGCCACAGTCAGCTCCTGGTCTTGTTTTTGCTGACTGTATAGAGCTTTCCATCTTTAGCTACAAAGAATGTAATCAATCTGATTTCGGTGTTGACCATATGTGATGTCCATGTGTAGAGTATTCTCTTGTGTTGTTGGAAGAGGGTGTTTGCTATGACCATTGCATTTATTGGCAAAACTGTATTAGCCTTTGCCCTGCTTCATTCTGTACTCCAAGGCCAAATTTGTCTGTTACCCCAGGTGTTTCTTGACTTCCTACTTTTGCATTCCAGTCCCCTATAATGAAAAGGACATGTTGTGGGGTGTTAGTTCTAAAAGGTCTTGTAGGTCTTCATAGAACAATTCAACTTCAGCTTCTTCAGCATTACTGGTCTGGGCATAGACTTGAATTACTGTGATATTAAATGGTTTGCCTTGGAAATGAATAGAGATCATTATGTCGTTTTTGAGATTGCATCCAATTACTGCATTTCAGACTCTTTTGTTGACTATGAAGGCTACTCCATTTCTTCTAAGGTAGTAGTAGATATATTCACAGTAGTAGACATAATGGTCATCTGAGCAGTCCACCTTAGTTTGCTGATTCCTAGAATGTTGACGTTCAGTCTTGTCATCTCATTTGACCACTTCCAATTTGTCTTGATTCATGCTTTGATTCACCTAACATTCCAGATTCCTATGCAATATTGCTCTTTACAGCATTGGACCCTGCTTCTATCACCAGTCACATCCACAACTGGATATTGTTTTTGCTTTGGCTCCATCCCTTCATTCTTTCTCGAGTTATTTCTCCACTGATCTCCAGTAGCATATTGGGCACTACCGACCTATCTTTTTGCCTTTCATACTGTTCATGGCGTTCTCAAAGCAAGAATACTGAAGTGGTTAGCCATTGCCTTTTCCAGTGGACCACATTCTGTCAGACCTCCCCACCATGATCCGTCCATCTTGGGTGGCCCCACACAGCATGGCTTAGTTTCATCGAGTTAGACAAGGCTGTAGTCCATGTGATCAGATTGGCTAGTTGTCTATGATTGTGGTTTCATTCTGCCCTCTGATTCCCTTTCTCAGCACCTACCGTCTTACTTGGATGTCTCTTACCTTGGACATGGGATATCTCTTCATGGCTGCTCCAGCAAAGCACAGCCGCTGCTCCTGACCTTGGATGTGGGGTAGCTCCTCTTGGCCGCTCCTGCACCAGCAGTAATAAATGCATTATTTCACATATGTTGAGCACTTACTATATGCCAGTCACTGTACTAAGGATTTTAGAATAATGAATCAATTTACTGAAAAAAATCTTATAAGGCAGGTTCCATTATCTCCAATTCATAGGAAATTGAAGCAAAGAGAGAATAAATTGTCCAAAGTCAAATAGCATTAGCTGTGGTAAAACCAGAGATTTAAATCCAGGAAATCTTATTTTATAGATTAGACTCTATAATACTATGTTATTTTAGTTTACATAATTCCTTTACTATTTCCCATTTCTTAAATTATTCTATAAGTACTTGCAAATTATCTTTGACTCTACAGTGTACTTTGAATAAAGCAGGTCTCTCATCTCACATACAGCTTTACGTTACTTCTGAGAAGTCAAATCCCAAATAAGCTTTGTCAAGCCCTTAACTTCAAAGAGGAATTAATTCATACATTTGAAAAATTTTCCTCTCAACTACTGAAAATATTATTTTGAAAGAAGTATGTTACTCTTTTGAATCTTTTGTATTACTGTGACTTTTTTCAAAATTAACATTTGATTCTCCTGTGAACTAACATACTTAAATATCAACTTTATTTAAATTATTTAAATCCCTGTATCACTACTTTCCTAAGTAAATCTCCATCACTGATATAATGTTCAGCCCTGAAATTATTCTCTATTATTGAAATTATGGTCAGGAAGGACTCCAGTATTTATCCTATAATTATCTTCTGAGGTTTGAATTTTAGTCTGTTTCCATACTTTGCTTATGTTAGAAAAAAAAAGATCTAGAAATTACATTTATTCTGTTAAAAGAAATTGATACATTAAAAATATTATTGCATGTCTTTTAAAAGCCAGTGTTTTTTTTTTAATCTTTGGAAAGAACTACATGCCATTCTCAGTACTTTCCCCATCTGTGTCTTGTGTTTATGTGTTTTCTAATTGAAAATTGATAATACTAAAATAAAGAAAACAAAACTTCAAATATATTTACACTAAGGGTTTTTAATCACTAACCTCTTTCTAATAAATTATCTTGCATCAAAAAAATAGTAAGTACAAGGGTCAAAATACAGAGCAGTAATTATAAAAGACATGGTTCACAGATAGTAAATAAATTGTGTTAAATATCAAAATGTTTAAAGGCCAGTATAATTCCTGTGAGATTTTCTTAAAATTGAGGTGTAATTGACAAACAACATTATATTAGTTTGAGGTGTACAACATAATGTTCAATATTTATATATATAGAAAATGATCTCCACAATAAGTCTAGTTATCATTCCATCACCAGTTACAGGTTGATTTTTCTTGTGATGAAAAATTTTAAGATCTGCTCTCTTAGAAATATTCAAATATGCAATACAGTGTTAGTGATTATAGTTGCAATGTGATGCATTATATCCCCATGACTTAATTATTTTGTAATTCGAAGTTAATCTTTTTAGCTCCCGTCCATCTAGTCAAGGCTATGGTTTTTCCAGTAGTCATGTATGGATGTGAGAGTTAGACTGTGAAGAAGGCTGAGCGCCGAAGAATTGAGGCTTTTGAAATGTGGTGTTGGAGAAGACTCTTGAGAGTCCCTTGGACTGCAAGGAGATCCAACCAGTCCATTCTGAAGGAGATCAACCCTGGGATTTCTTTGGAGGGAATGATGCTAAAGCTGAAACTCTAGTACTTTGGCCACCTCATGCGACGAATTGACCCATTGGAAAAGACTTTGATGCTGGGAGGGATTGGGGGCAGGAGGAAAAGGGGATGACCGAGGATGAGATGGCTGGATGGCATCACTGACCAGATGGACACGAGTCTGAGTGAACTCTGGGAGTTGGTGATGGACAAGGAGGCCTGGCGTGCTGTGATTCATGGGGTTGCAGAGTTGGACATGCCTGAGCGACTGAACTGAACTGAACTGAACCCATTTCAGCCATTCCTCATTCCCATCCTCTGGTAGACCCAGTCTATTCTCTGTATGTGTGAAATCAGTTTTGTTTTTAAGATTCCACATGTGAACAAGATCATACAGTATTTGTCTTTCTCTTTCTGATTTATTTTATTTAGCATAATCCCGTCAAGGTCCATTTATGTTGGCACAAATGGCAAGATTTTATTCTTGTTTTTTTTTAGCTTGAATAATATTCCATTGTGTGTATATATATATATATACACACACACGCATATCTTCTTTATCCATTCATTCATTGTTATACAGTGAGGTTGTCTTCGTATCTTCATATCCATTTAAATAATGCTGCAATGAACATGGGAATGCATATATCTTTTTGAGGTAGTGTTTTCATTTTCTTTGGACAAATACTCAGAAATGAAATTGTTGGGTTACATGGTAGTTTCAATTGTAATTTGAGGAAATACCATAGTGTTTTCCATAGTGGCTAATTTACCTTCCGACCATTGCACAAGGGTTCTCTTTCCATCACATCTTCACCAGCATTTACTGTTTCTTGTATTTTTGATAACAGTTCTAACAGATGTGAAGTAATGTTGCACTGTGATTTTGATCTGCATTTCCCTGATGGTTAGTACATCTTTTCATGTACCAAACATAATACATAAAATGCACCCAAACATATTGTAATAAAATATCAGAAGAAAAACAAAACAGAACTTAAAAGGCAGCCAAGGTGGAAAAAGGGAAATCAACTGTTAGGGAATAACATTTGCACTAACTGGGTGATTCCTCAACAAACAATAGTAAGACTCCCAATGAAACATTTTTAATGTGTAAGAGAATAACTGTGAATCTGGAATTATGTGTAATGTGGAACTATTATTAACACAAAAGTCATATAAAGACATATTCAAAGAAACAAAAAAAGTACAAATTTATTACCAGAGACAATCCCCAAAAGAACTTCTAGACTCTTGAAGTGAGACAGTGTACCTGCGGAAGCAGAGGAACAAATCCAGAACACTAAGATGAGAAAGAAAAGAAATAGAAGATAAAATGTTAAGTATAGTACATGGGTAAATCTAAACAAATAGTGATGATTTAAAAATAATCATTTCTCATTTGAGGATTTTTGTAAAAAGCTAGAATTAACGTAAAAGTCGAAGGTAGCATATAAACCATTTTCATCATCTGTGTTATTTGGGAGGATGGTAAAGATATTGATCAGTTTTAGACTTTGCTTAGAATATTTGTCAAAATACATAAGCTGGATCACACAGGTTACAAAGAAACAACAATAATAAATTACAACAGCCAAGGATTAGTTGTGTGCTTAATTCATGTCTTTCACAGGTTTAGTAGGGCTCTATTCCACATCCTCTTCTTTTAAAATCAAGGCTGAAGGAACAGCCCCTTACTTAGGAGATGCCCAGGGGAGAAAAGAATTGCCAGATACATGCCTTGGCAATTAAAGGTGCTAATTAGCAAGTCATATACTGAAACCTGATGTCAAAGGAAGAAATATAATCCACCAGAAGACATGAGTAAAGAAAGATAACGAGTCCTTTAAAAATAATACAGTATGCCACAAGGGCAGGAACAAAACCAGAAAGTGAATAACTTCTAAACCTATGAGAAAGGGAAATTAAAATGATAAAAACTGTATACAATCTACTTAAGAGGCTGCAAGGGGGGAAAAAGTCATGGATAGTGAAATATATGAAAACTATAAAATGAGGTAATACATTCAAATATATAAATTATTTTTAAAAGTGCTTCCCTGGTGCCTCAGACGGTAAAGCGTCGCCTGCAATGCAGGAGACCCGGGTTCGATTCCTGGGTCGGGAAGATCCCCTGGAGAAAGAAATGGCAATCCACTCCAGCACTCTTGCCTGGAGAATCCCATAGATGGAGGAGCCTGATAGGCTATAGTCCATAGGGTCATAAAGAGTCGGACACGACTGAGCGACTTCACTTCACTTCAAACAAAGTAAGTTTTTTAAAAATAAAGCATTTTTTCAGAATAATGCCTTTTAACAAATATTCAGGTATAAATCCTTTTTAATCAAACTGAAAAGTTTGAAAGAAGAACAATTTTTGTACCTAAATGTAGAAAATAAAGAAAAAAACATAGGCAAATATTAACAACAGCAAAGAGTCTATCTAGTTATTTTAATTTAACAAAATTTAAGACAGAAACCATAAAACTATTATGAGCAATGAAGTCCATTACACTATGAAAAAAGATTCAATTAATCAGGAAGGTGTAACTATTCTAAAAATTATTTACACAGATTTTTGAGAAGAAACTGATTCATCTCCTACTTTACAGAGAAATTTTAACACAAGTCTTTCAGTATTTATAAGGAAACTCCCAGCTAAAACAGAAACTCCTAAAAATAAGTGAAGATAATGTTTCAATTAGGAAATTAATTTGAACTCAGTAAAAGAAGACTGGACTTAGTCCACAGGACTGGAAAAGGTCAGTTTTCATTCCAATCCCAAACAAAGGCTATGCCAAAGAATGTTCAAACTACTGCACAATTGCACTCATCTCACATGCTAGTAAATTAATGCTCAAAATTCTCCAAGCCATACTTCAGCAATATGTGAAGAGTGAACGTCCAGATGTCCAAGCTGGTTTTAGAAAAGACAGAGGAACCAGAAATCAAGTTGCCAACATGTGCTCGATCATCGAAAAGCAAGAGAGTTCCAGAAAAACATCTATATCTGCTTTATTGACTATGCCAAAGCCTTTGACTGTGTGGATCACAATAAACTGTGGAAAATTCTGAAAGAGATGGGAATACCAGACCACCTGACCTGCCTCTTGAGAAACCTGTATGCAGGTCAGGAAGCAACAGTTAGAACTGGACATGGAACAACAGACAGGTTCCTAATAGGAAAAGGAGTACATCAAGGCTGTATATTGTCACCCTGCTTATTTAAGTTATATGCAGAGTACATCATGAGAAATGCTGGGCTGGAGCAAGCACAAGCTGGAATCAAGATTGCCAAGAGAAATATCAAAAACCTCAGATATTCAGATGACACCACCGTTATGGCAGAAAGTGAAGAGGAGCTAAACAGCCTCTTGATGAAAGTGAAAGAGAGTGAAAAAGTTGGCTTAAAGCTCAACATTCAGAAAACTAAGATCATGACATCCAGTCCCATCACTTCATGGCAAATAGATGGGGAAACGGTGGCAGGCTTTATTTTTGGGAGCTCCAGAATCACTGCAGATGGTGATTGCAGCCATGAAATTAAAAGATGCTTACTCCTTGGGAGGAAAGTTATGACCAACCTAGAGAGCATATTAAAAAGCAGAGACATTACTTTGCCAACTAAGTTCCGTCTAGTCCAGGCTATGGTTTTTCCAGTGGTCATGTTGGATGTGAGAGTTGGATTTTGAAGAAAGCTGAGCACTGAAGAACTGATGCTTTTGAACTGTGATGTTGGAGAAGACTCTTGCGAGTCCCTTGGACTGCAAGGAGATCCAACCAGTCCATCCTAAAGGAGATCAGTCCTGCATGTTCATTGGAAGGACTGATGTTGAAACTGAAACTCCAATACTTTGGTTACCTGATGTGAAGATGACTCATTTGAAAAGACCCTGATGCTGGAAAAGATTGAATGTGGGAGAAGAAGGGGATGACAGAGGATGAGATGGTTGGATGTCATCACCGACCCAATGGACATGAGTTTGGTTAAACTCCAGAAATTGGTGATGGGCAGGGAGGCTTGGCATGCTGCAGTCCATAGGGTCACAGAGTTGGACATGACTGAGCGACTGAACTGAACTGAAGTAAAAGAGACCTCTGAAGCATAGGCTTAAACAAATGAAGATTCCAAAAGTTAATTTTTGCCTAACTATATTTTGAAAACTTTTTCATCCCAGTGTAAAGACTGCAGGAACAATATACATAATGAACATTTTTTCTTTCAAATGGAAAACATAGTCTTTCAAGCACATAGGCAGCATTTATGAAAATTAATTGTGACAGTGCAAGTTGATTTTAGCAAGTTTCATTTAGTTTATTAAAATCCCTAATATACAAACATATTCTCTACCTCCATCATAGGTAAGATAGAAACAAAATGGGCAACTTTAAAAAATCATATAAAAAAGGAAAGGAGAAATTTTTAAATAGCTCAAAGTATATGATTTAGATTATAATGGGAACTATTAATAGAAACTACTTAGAAATTTTCAATAATGAAAACAGCAAATATAGATCAGATCCACTTTATAGTGTATACATGTTCTTTAGTTTAACAGAGTTAGTTCCCACCCTGTATAGCATTTCTTTTGATGTTTATTTGTTCTAGTGTATATTATGCGATAAGCATCCAATTTCCCCCTGCAAACTCTTGACCAGTTTTCTAATCAAAATTTATTGAGTAATCTATCTTCCCCACCCCAGTAGTTTTTACCATATTGCATTTAGCTTTTTTTCAGAATTATCCACATGTTCCCATTGATTTGCCTCTCATACTTTTATAAATTTTTATTTTATATTTTAAGTAAAATATTTTTCACTTACCTTGCTGGTTTTCCTTTAACCCCATCCACAAGTCCCTTCATTAAACTGGCTGTCATCAACCCTGTTGAACAAGACATCTTTTTCCTTCCAGCTAGATATCTGACTGATGTGACGGTATAAGTTCTCTTTTTTCTAGAGAAAGTGATGCTCATACAGATGAAGTCATTTTCTAAGCTTACACAGCAAGAAAGGGGGATAAAATCAAACTCAAGTTTTCAAATGTCATTATCCAAAGATGTCACCATCTGGGGTGGTAGATGGAAACTGACCTGTGGATGATACTTGTTCTATTGAAAATTTACATATAGCAAAATATATATTTGCAATATTTTAAAACACAGAATGACATTTGGGAAGTATTACGTCAGCAGGAAGGGTTCTCAGCAATCTGGCAACAGCAGTATTTTTCTGAGAGCTAGCCATGTCACAAAAAGATTTGGGACATTTTAAGGGTGAGATTTCATTCAAGAGGCAGATATCAGCAATAGCATATTTCAAAATGTGAACTTCATTGGGAATGGATATCAAAGAAGAGAGCCCAAGAGTTTGCTCCCTATTAGCCTTTTTCGAATTCCCATAAACCCAGGGCAAAGTTGCCAGAATCTTAATGTCACAACTGGTGCAAAGGGAAACATGTGGTGGTGGAGGAGGAGAGGATGGGTATTCCCCCTTGTAATACTTGGCTAGTTTTCTGGAAAATAACAATAAATTTGCAAACTTAATCTGAAATAGCTCAGCTCTGCTGAGCCTTTCATCCATAGTTAATGTGAAGTTTTCACCATCACTGTAAGGCCCACATGTCTCAATTCTGCTTTTTTTGTGGTTTGATGATAAAAACCACAGCCCTTCACAAGTGCACAGAATTCAATAGAGCCTTATAAAAAGGTTCTGGTTTTCTTTGGCATATGGACTTTTCAGTCTGGAACAGAACAAACCTGAAATTTCAGTGGATGAGTTAAATCCACAAGAATCCAAAATCACTGAATCAATTCAACTAAGTTTATCCAACTTGAAACTATCCAACACACAACCCTGATTGTGATTTTACTACCTGTACTGATATTGAAGATCAACTGTTTCTAGCTTTATTGAGCTATAACAGACATATAACATTGTGTAAACTTAAGATGTACAGCATGATGATTTGATGCATATGTATGTTGTGAACTGATTACTATAATGCTAGTTAACATATCCATCACTTCACATAATTAGCTTTTTGCTGCTGCTGTTGTTATGAGAACATTTAATATTTACTGTCTTAGCAACTTTCAAGTATACGATACAGTATTGGTATCTTTAGTCCCCATACTCCCCATAACATATTAGATCCTCAGAACTTATTCCTCTTATAACTGAGAGTTTCTAACCTTTGACCAACATCTCATTTCCCAGTCCCTAGACATCACCATTCTACTCTCTGTTTCTGTGAGTTTAGCTTTTTTAGATTATACATACAAGTAATACTGTATAGTATTTGTCTTTCTCCGTTTGACCTATTTCACATAGCATAATGCCCTCTGTTTCATCCATGTGACAGGATTTCCTTCTTTTATGCCTGAGTAATATTGCATTTTAGACATTTCTTTAAGGTAATGATTTCATTTCCTTCAGATATATATCCAGAAGTTACATTTCTGGATCACATAGTAGTTCTATTTGTAATTTCCTGAGGAGTTTCCATACTGTTTCCCATAGTGGCTGTACCAATTTACATTCCCACCAACCATGCACAATGGTTCCCTTTTCCCAAATTCTTGCCAACACTTGCTATGTCTTATCTTTCAGAAAATAGCTTTTCTAACACATGTGAGGTGGTATCTCATTGTGATTTTGATTTGTATTTCCCTGATATGGAAGATCTTTTTTATTCAAAGCCTTGTATAACTAATTCTAAACTCTGCATTGTTAGTTTTAATACTATATATGTTTAATAACATAAATATCAACTTAGAAATAATTGTCCTCCTCATAAACAAGCAAATTTTTTACTTCAAATATAGCTTATTAATTTTTTGAAGTAGTTAATTCAGTCATATGATAGTCAAAAGTTACTATAGTGGGGTTCCCAGGTGGTGCTAGCAGTAAAGAACCCGCCTGCCAATACAGGAGAAACAAGAGTCTTGGATTTGATCCTTGGGTCAGGAAGATCCCCTGGAGGAGGAAATGGCAACCCACTCCAGCGTTTTTGCTGGGAAAAGTCGTATGTACAGAGAAGCCCGGCAGGCATCAGTCCATGGGGGTCACAAAGAGTTGGACATGACTGTGCCCAGCACAGCATAGAGAAAAAAGTATGTTTTCCTGCTACCTCTTCCCTAGCCATGATCTCTTCTCATTGGAGACAACCTAGTTCCCAGTAGTTGAGTGTCATTCTGGAGACAGTCTGGGAATATACACCAAGCATCTATGTATGTGGATCTGTGGGTGTGTATAAAGTGAAAATGAAGTCGATCAGTCGTGTCCGACTCTTTGCGACCCTGTGGACTGTAGCCCACCAGGCTCCTCAGTCCATGGGATTCTCCAGGCAAGACTACTAGAGTGGGTTGCCATTTCCTTCTCCAGGGGATCTTCCCAACCCAGGATCGAACCCAGGTCTCCCGCATTGCAGGCAGATGCTTTAACTTCTGAGCCACCAGGGAAGCCCCCTGTGGGTGTATATATATATCTGAATTTATTTATTATTTTCATTTTATACAAATGATAGCATATTCTATAGTGACTTGCACTTTGCTTTTTTTTTTTTTTCACTTAAAGGACACCTTAGATATTATTCCATAGTAATACTTAATTCATTTCTAATGGATGTATAGGATTCAGTTGGTTGAATGATCAGAATCACAGCTAATATTTTTGAACAGTTTTATCCTGGCACTGTTCTAATGCTTTGACCAGTTCAATTCTTAATGTTACTGGTATTAGATTCATTTTACATGTAAGGAAAATGAGGGACAGAGAGATTCATTAATTCATGAATGATCAGAGAGATAGAAAGTATTAGAGGTAGCCTAGATGGGATAGTTTAGTTCCAGATCCTGAGTTTGCTAGGAGGCAATTCATTTATCTCCTATGTTGCTACACATTTTATGGACAGGGCACTGACTGCTTCTGTCGCAGATTCTTTTCAAGAATGTTTGTATAGTAAACATTTTAGAAAATAGAAACTTGAAACTCTCCCAAGCAGAAGGAAGTTTCATTTACTGTCTGGGAAAATAAAGATAGCACCTCCCTTCATAGAAAGGGCAGATTTTCTTGCAGCTAATTGTAAAATATTTGTGTCCTCTAAGCCGGGATTCATAGACTAATGCAAACCCACTATATGTGCAGCTTAATACTGACCCCCTCCACATTGCCTCCATGGAGCTGTTTGATTATATTCCATAGGAGCTCAGCTGGGACTGGAACGTACAAGATGGTCTCATTCGTATGTCTTCTGCCTAAGCTGGGGTGACTAGAATGTCTGAAGGCTGGCAAAACCATTGTATCCTGCAGGGTGATTGAAATTCTTACACGATGCTCACAATACTAAGGTAGAAAAAACAGCTTTCGGGCTCTTAAAAGGCTAGATCCATAACTGGCATAGCAGCCTTCTATTAACAAAAGAAAATCACCTTGCCATGCCAGGTTCTAAGTGAGGGAAGATACCCACCGTGGGTGGCAGAAGAGGTGTGCAAAAAATATAGGCATGAGGCAAATCATTAGCAGCTACCTTTCCCAAGCAATCTGCTATGGATTTTTAAAAACTGCCTGTTTTTTCATGTAATTTTAGGGTTTTACCTGTTTGTCTTTGATCTGTGACTTATTTTGTCATAATAAATGTGTTAGAGTTATCACTTTAATTTTAGTTGCTGAGCTTTTCTGAAATCATTTAAGTAATGCATCTTTTCCCTAATACTTTAAATGAGTCCTTTATAATGGATGAAAATTCCATACATTCTTGTCTACTTCTTATCTCTATGTTCTCTGTAATACATATAATGGGACAAGATTTGTTTTAGTTAAAATACATGTACTGGTACAAAACCTGTTTTAATTCAAAATCTTGAATGTCCCATCAGACAAGCTCCTGTCCCTAGACTCCCTGTCATAGCGTCCAGCACCAAATGAAATATAAGAGTTATCAGTGATATAGCTTCGTAAATGTATGCTCTAATCAAAACCATCCATCATTTCTTACTGAGTTACTAAAAGAACCCCCTCACAGGTCTCCTTTATCCTACTCTCCATCCTTCAGTAAATCTTCCGTATAGTAGATAGTGAAGTCATTTGAAATTCATGTTAGATTTTCTTACTCACTTTTCTCAAAATATTTTGGGACTTCTCTCACTCTTATAAAAAAGTTAACTTCCCATGGCTTATAAGGTCTTACTCAACCTTCTGTCAGGGCTGCTCCTCCAGTCTTGTCTCCTTCTATTCCTTTTCTCATTCACCATCAACCACATTAATCTTCCTGTTTCTCAAGTGTGCCAACTTTTCCCCAAGTTAGTGCTTATGAAATTCTCTTTCCTGCAGTTATTCACTCTTCTGTTAAATGTTACCATTGCTCCCTTGTTTGTTTCATGCATGCCTCTACTGAAATAGTCCTTCCTCAGAGAGGCCCTGCATGAGCCTCTCATCTAAAAAAAGCCCCTCTTCCAGCACTACTCTCCATCCCTGAGTCTGCTTTGCTGTTTCTAATAGCATTGGTCATTACTTGATATTATGTGTTTGCATATTACCTGTTTCTTTCACTAGACTCTGATTTCTAAGAGAGAATCAATTTCTCTTTCACTCCAAGGATCTAGACTGTTACCAAAAGCATAGGAGAGATTCAAAAAATGTTTGTTGAGGAAATGAATGGGTGAGTAGATGAGGCAAACTTCTCAAATAAAACCGTTTCTCCAGTTCCAGTTTGGTTGACTCTGTGCCACATATGAGCTTTCCAGGTGGTGCTAGTGTTAAAAACATAAGAGACATGGGTTCGATCCCTGTGTTGGGAAGATACCCTGGAGGAAGGCATGGCAACCCACTCCAGTATTCTTGCCTGAAGAATCCCATAGACAGAGAAGCCTGGCAGGCTACAGTCCATAGGGTCATAAAGAGTGGGATGTGACTGAAGCAGCTTCGCACACATGCATACCATTTACAAATAAAATATGTAAGAAATTATACTTTTGTACTTGTAGACCCTTTGCTTTCCCAAATTACATACATTAAGCATAAAAAGAAACCCTGTTAATTTATCTGACTGTTTTGATCTCCTAAGATACATTCTATAATCCATATTCCCATTGCAGTTCTTTCTCTTATTTTTTCATGATTTAATATGTTCATTAGTTTGAAGCCTTCTGAAGCATTACAGAAAAGGATCATCAAATGATGAAGATATAATTTATAAGTAGAATCTCCTCCCTCAGAATGTCCATACAGAGGGGAAAATAATGGTATATGGATCATATGGAGAATGCAGATTTTTATAAGGAATGGGACCAAAGTCAAAGATCATTTCAGGATCCCGTGTTTTGAGTTTATCCCCATGAGTTTGGTGTAAGCATAAGAGCAGAACTTTTTTTGAAAAGTGCCCCCCCAAAAAAAGTCTAGGTTATTTCTGATATAAAGGATCTAGTAGCTGTTTCTCTTCTCTTGGAATTAGTAAGCCTTTGTATCATTCCTAGTATCCTTACCTCCCATATCCAGTTTGTGTATGTTGTCATTAAATGAAAGTTTTACCAAGACAAAAATGTTTTACCTTCCATCCTGACAAACTTTTGACCTCCGTAAATCCATTCTGACTACTCAAATCCCATAGCCCTCTCAAATGATTCTAGCATTCTTCCTTCCTTCCTGCACTGTTGTAATAGCCTATTGATAGGTCATATATTTAGTTTCATTTGGCAACTTCCAAGTTTGTTTCATACAAAGTATAGTTGAAACGTAGAAGCCCGAAAAGTATCCATGTATGCATATAGTGTGTATGTATGTCTGTGGGTGGGTGGGTGTATTACATTTAATTTATCTCATAATTAGTAATGCTGATGCACTCCTCTGTCTTAAAAACTTGGCTGAAGTCAAGCTATTCGGAAAATGAATTTTATCTTTCTTTTATCATCATATTATTTCAGACCTTTGGTGTTTGTTTTGATAAAGATGAAATCTAAAGATAGAAACAAATGTGCTCTTCCGTGTCATGGTTAGGTAAGCTTAAATGTTTTCATGAAAGAAAAGAATGTGTGAAGTTTTCACAATGCAAAATAAAGTTAAGCGTGTATATGTGAATATTGACTCTGTCGGTCACTTTGTTAAAAAATCAACAAAGAAGAGAAGACAAGGAGGCACTGTTTTGGTGAGCCATAAAACAATACTTTGAAGTGTTCTCTTTGAGTCATTTCCCAAATATTGTGAATGATCATTAAGAGAGAGAAGAGAGTGGGAAGAGAAATAAGTAATAAAACAATACTAAGGTAATTGGGGTTTGCGTATATATGAGGTAAATGAGGTTGGAGTACGTATTTTAAAAGCATTTTTAAAAGAAAAGAATGATCTAGTGGTTATACAGAAGAATAGGAGTCAAGAGTCCTCAGGCTGAATCTCCATCTGACTTGTCAATGAACTTGAAGTTGAATTTAGTAAGTGGCACTGCTTCAGCTTTTGCCCTTCCATCCTGAGCAAATAATGTCAATGAAGTCTATAGGACTAAGTCAGGAAAAAAAAAAATCTTTACATAAATATATCTCAACTGTAACAGAAACACATTTCGCCAAAGAGGTTAAAAACTTATCATCTGTATCTCATTAGGATATTTATAGTAAAAATGCTTTATTTTGAACGGCTTATTAAAAATTTTAGAGAAGATTTTGACTTTTTGAATCTTTGGTTGATCAGATGTTTTATTATAAAATTCAATCCATTATATAATTATTTTTCTCATTATTATTTTGATTTTGTCACAGAGTTATTTTGTCATTTATAGTCTCTGAACTCAGAGAATATTTCCTACAATTTCAAAGGGCCATGTCTTTGTCATTTGCCAAGTTCATCTATTTTTGACATTGACTCAGAATTCCAAAATTTTTCACTTTTTTTGGATGCCCTTTTTGAAAATAAATTGTTGGAAAATATTGAATATAGTTAAAATGGTTGAATATGTTAAATATTTTGTTTAACAGCTATGAAAAAGTGAAAGTAAAGTCACTCAGTTGTGTCCGACTCTTTGCGACCCCATGGACCCCATGGACTGGGGGATACCAGGCTCCTCCCTCCATGGGATTTTCCAGGCAAGAGTACTGGAGTGGTTGCCATTTCCTTCTTCAGGGGATCTTCCCTGGCCCAGGGCTCGAACCCAGGTCTTCCGCATTCCAGGCAGACGCTTTAACCTCTGAGCCACCAGGGAAGCCCATTAACAGCTATAAGTTACCACATATCTACCATGGAACAAGCAGAAAGCTACCATCCACATGTTTATCCATGCTAAACTCTCCTCTAAGCAACCAAAAGTAGATACTGTATGGAAGTTTACTTCCCACTCTCTGAAATGTCACTTAGATGACCTCAGGTTAAAATAAACTCATGTATACCAGTCATTATCCTCCCATTTGACTATCCAAGGAGGAGGAACAAAGCCTAACCACTGTGGACTTTGAGGGGCAGCCTATGAATGCGCTAAAAGTATATTTTCTTGCACCTTGATTCCCTGCCTTAAAGCAGTAGCTACTTCTACTTCTGAGCATTAACTGACCCTGAAATAAGATCCATATTTCATCTTGGTCATTTTTTCCTGAGACCAAGTAAAGCTCCATGAAAAACAGCAGAAATAAAACTGATGACAACAACAATAAAAGGATATTAAACACATGTTAGGTATTTTACTAATTCATCTATGTGCATTATATGGTTAAATAAACACTTTAATTATTAAAAACTTCTTCAACAAATACATATTGATGATCTTCCCTGGGGCAGCACAACCTAATGCAGCTAGTTTCTAATGTTTTCCTTATTTTGTGGGTAGAGACACTGAGTTTTAAAGAGTACAATATTTTGCACAAGGTCTCCTGTTAAATAGATGAGGTGGGATTTGACTTCAGGTTTCCTAACGCTTAAGACCAAAGGTCAGACTCCTCACTGTCTCTCGTGATGCCAACATTAGCTGTTAGGTATGTTTTCCCAACTTCACCTAACTCTCAGATACACTTCTTATATTTTTTTGGAAGCAAGCCCATCTAAACATTCACTGTGACAATGTAGAAAGGTCAGAGTCTGGGATGTATTTCTTTGCATACGATTTTTCTCAAGCCACTGTTTGCAAATTATTGCACAAGGTGCCATGATATTCCCTGACTGCACCAGAGGCAATTTCTTAATAGATCCAGTTTCTACAATAACAGCCATAGGTCAGAAAATGAGAGAGTTATGGAATGAGTGGTTTGGGGCCTGTGTTTTTTGGCCTGGCACTGGTGAGAGTGTATAATCTGGATAGATGTTCACTTTCTAAACAAGCATAACCTCTGGTTGCCATTAAAGGAGGAAGTTAAGTTTAAACTTGTTCTCTTCATTAAAAAACTTTATAAAACTAGCATTTGTTTAGCTCAAAATGGATATTCATTCTAACGAGCAAAAATAATGACAGGCATGATGGAACGACCAGAGTGATATTGTCTCTACTTTTCTCAAATAATCAAATGGATATTTCATCAAAAATGGGTCACAGACGACTCATTCAAATATCAGATAAGAAGTGGTAAATGCGGGTGTGTCCATGAGAAGTTCTTGGATCAGTGTTAAGTTTTGACATGGAGGCTGGATTTCATTAATACTCTTCTTTTTCGACCTGATGCTACCAGGGTGTTAGTGATAATTTACATGCCCCACCTCTTCAGTCGAAAGTTCAAAAGTTCATGAGGAAAAGAGTTAATTTAAAATATGGAAGAACAGCCATTTTATTGATGGTGAACATCATCAACAGGAAATACTGTGAAGCACAGCAGGTCCAAATTGTAAACTGCACTGAAGCATGTTACACTGTGGGAAAGAAACTACAGGGGAAAGCATCTGGCTCTGCTGCTGCTCAGTGTCAGTGCATCAGAGTAAAGGGTGTGAGGAAGAAAAATTACTAACAGAAAATTACCCATAGTTTGCAAATGAATAGTGCAATCTATACCTAGGAAATTTATGTCTATGAAATAAATAAAATAATTTATAATTGGAAACACTTTAGATAAAACATGACTGTGGCTCTTTAAGTCCATTCTTATTGGCTTGAAAGGCACCATTATTAAGATGAGGGTGTAAATATACCATGTTATTTACTCATTATATTAAAAGGTCTTTATAGCATTCTGCACTTTTAAAATGTCAGGTTCTAAAACCATGCTATTACAGTGAAAGTGGTGGCCTAATAAAAGACAAAATGCAGAAATACCTATGGGTAATTTCAGTGAATTATAAAGTGGCTATATTATTTTAAATAAAGAAATCTAAATCTCATGTGATCACTTCAGGGTATTTTTGTTTGACTACCTCTATTGAAGGGCATCTGATATCCAGATCCTGATAGAGACATGTTTTATCAGCTCATTTATGCAACTGAAATATTTATTAGAGCATGTAAAACTATGTCTGTGATTTTATAAGTAACTTATTGATAGCTTCTTAATATAAAAATAATAAAGCACTAGTGAAAAATCACCTATAGGTGATGAAAGAAAAAAAAGGTTGGAAGATCTTTGAACAGATCTGTCTGCTACATACCCTATGTACATCCCTAAAAAAATTTTCGGTGTACATATATACAATGTACTAAAGGTACATTGTACTCAAATTTCTAGAGTTTATGTGTGTAATAAAATTAGAAGCAAACCACTTAAATATTTGTAAATTTGTAGTGCAATCATTAGACAACAGCAACAATCTCAGTAATAAAACTAGCACAGATAAATTTCCACAGAAATTTGCAACCAGAATCAAAATCCTGAATTGATTCTTGCATTCTTAAACCCTGAGTTTGTACTTCTTCCTTTTAAATGTGGATACTAGTAGGCATTCGTTGAGACCAGTATTACTAAAACTGAAAATCTAATCCAAGAGGTAAATTTCTATATCATTTGATATTTTTAAACCTAGGGAGTGTCTCCCCAGCTTCTCTATCTATACTGCCAGCTTCCCCAGTTAACTCTGCCAAGTTTAGCGGTTTTCGTTGAACAGACACATATTGTAACAGAACAGAACAGTTTGATATGATGTGTTGGAAAAGAAGTTCTACTTCACACAGACTGACCAAATTTGATGTAACTAGTTTTTGTTTTGTTTGGTATCAACTTTATTAACATAACATTGACATGCAATAAAATGCACACGTTTTAAGTCAGTGAGATTTGACAAATGTATTACACTTGAGTAATGGTCACCCTAAACAAGACACTTTAAATCCTGAGACTTTTGAGTCTTTTAAGTTTTTAAGATGATAGACCAGTCTCTGGCATCCTCTCCTGGAATGAACTTCAGTTTTGATTTATTATCTTGGTAAGGGAAGAGAAATTGCTTCTGGGGCTTCGCTTGGCCTCTCTTGTTACAAGAGCTCTTACTGTATAGGTCAAGTGACCAGTGGAAGGGTTTCGCCAACAGACAAATGCATTTGTTCTGATTCAGAAACCAGCGAATGCACAACTTCCTTATTCAGTCATCTGTTGCTTCCACATGTTGGCTATTGTAAATAGTGCTAGTATGTACATTAGGATGCATGTATCTTTTTGAATTAGAGTTTAGTCTTTTCCAGGTATATGCCCAGGAATGAGATTGTTGGATTATATAATAGCACTATTTTTAGTGTTTTAAGGAACCTCCATACTGTTCTCCTTCAGTTCAGTTCAGTCGCTCAGTTGTGTCCGACTCTTTGCGACTCCATGAGTCGCAGCACGCCAGGCCTCCCTGTCCATCACCATCACCCGGAGTTCACTCAGACTCACGTCCATCAAGTCGGTGATGCCATCCAGCCATCTCATCCTCTGTTGTCCCCTTCTCCTCCTGTCCCCAATCCCTCCCAGCATCAGAGTCTTTTCCAGTGAGTCAACTCTTCGCATGACGTGGCCAAGTACTGGAGTTTCAGCTTTAGCATCATTCCTCCCAAAGAAATCCCAGGGTTGATCTCCTTCAGAATGGACTGGTTGGATCTCCTTGCAGTCCAATGGACTCTCAAGAGTCTTCTCCAACACCACGTTCTCCTTAGCGGCCACCAATTTACATTCCCACAAACAGTGTAGAAGTGTTCTTTTTACTCCACACCCTCTCCAGCATTTATTATTTGTAGACTTTTTGATTACAGCCATTCTGACTGGTGTAAGGTGATACCTTATTATTGTTTTGATTTACATTTCTCTAACATTTAGTGATATTGAACATCATTTCATGTGCCTATTGGCTATCTGCATGTCTTCTCTGGAAAAACGTCTATTAGGTCTTCTGCCCATTTCTTAATTGAATTGTCTTTTTTTAAATAATTGAGTTGTAAGAGCTGTTTATTTATTTTGGAAATTAACTCTTTTTTGGTTGCATTGTTTGCAAATATTTTCTCCCAGTCTGTAGGCAATCTTTTCATTTTGTTAATTTCCTTTGCTGTGGTTTTTAGTTTGATTAGGTCCAGAGAAGTCAATGGCAACCCACTGCAGTGCTCTTGCCTGGAGAATCCCATGGATGGAGGAGCCTGGTAGGCTGCAGTCCATGGGGTCACGAAGAGTCAGACACGACTGAGCCACTTCACTTTCACTTTTCACTTTCATGCATTGGAGAAGGAAATGACAACCCACTCTAGTGTTCTTGCCTGGAGAATCCCGGGGACAGCGGAGCCTGGTGGGCTGCTGTCTCTGGGGTCACACAGAGTCAGACGTGACTGAAGTGACTTAGCAGCAGCAGCAGCAGGTCCTGTTTGTTTATTTTTATGTTTCTGTATTTTTTTTTTTTTGCCTTGGGAGCCTGATATAAGAAAATACTGCTACAAATTACATCAGAGAATGTTTTGCCTATATTCCCTTCTAGGAGTTTATGGTGTCATTTCTTATATGTAGGACTTCAAACCATTTTGAGTTTATTTTTTATATAATGTGAGGGAGTGTTCCAATTTCATTGATTTACGTGAGGCTATGCAAGGAGGTACAAGCAGCCCATCCTAAAGGAGCTCAGTCCTGGGTGTTCATTGGAAGGACTGATGCTAAAGCTGAAACTCCAATACTTTGGCCACCTCATGTGAAGAGTTGACTCATTGGAAAAGACCCTGATGCTGGGAGGGATTGGAGGCAGGAGGAGAAGGGGACAGCAGAGGATGAGATGGCTGGATGGCATCACTGACTCGATGGACATGAGTTTGAGTAGACTCCAGGAGTTGGTGATGGACAGGGAGGCCTGGCATGCTGCGATTCATGGGGTCACAAAGAGTCAGACACAACTGAGTGACTGAACTGAACTGAACTGAGGCAGCTTTCCAGATCACTTGACCTGCCTCTTAAGAAATCTCTATGCAGGTCAGGAAGCATCAGTTAGAACTGGATCTGGATCAACAGGCTGGTTCCAAATAGGAAAAGGAGTACGTCAAAGCTGTATATTGTCACCCTACTTATTTAACTTACATGCAGAGTACATCATGAGAAACGCTGGGCTGGAGGAAGCACAAGCTGGAATCAAGATTGCCCGGAGAAATATCAATAACCTCAGGTATGCAGATGATACCTCTCTTATGGCAGAAAGTGAAGAAGAGCTAAAGAACCTCTTTATGAAAGTGAAAGAGGAGAGTGAAAATGTTGGCTTAAAGCTCAACATTCAGAAACTAAGATCATGGCATCTGGTCCTATCACTTCATGGCAAATAGATGGGGAAACAGTGCAAACAGTGGCTGACCTTATTTTTCTGGGCTCCAAAATCACAGTAGGTGGTGATTGCAGCCATGAAATTAAAAGAGGCTTACTCCTTGGAGGGAAAGTTATGTCCAACCTAGATAGCATATTCAAAAGCAGAAACATTACTTTGCCAACAAAGGTCTGTCTAGTCAAGGCTATGGTTTTTCCAGTGGTCATGTATGGATGTGAGAATTGGAGTATAAAGAAAGCCGAATGCCAAAGAACAGATGCTTTTGAGCTGTGATGTTGGAGAAGTCCCCTGGACTGCAAGGAGATCCAACCAGTCCCTCCTGAGGGAGATCACCCCTGGATGTTCATTGGAAGGACTGATGTTGAAGCTGAAACTCCAGTACTTTGGCCACCTCATGTGAAGAACTGACTCTTTGGAAAAGACCCTGATGCTGGGAAAGATTGAGGGCAGGAGGAGAAGAGGATGACAGAGGATGAGATGGTTGGAAGGCATCACTGTCTCAATGGATGTGGATTTAGGTGGACTCCGGGAGTTGGTGATGGACAGGGAGGCCTGGTGTGCTGCAGTTCATGGGGTTGCAAAGAATCAGACACGACTGAGCGACTGAGCTAAACGGAACTGATTCAGCTTTCCCAACATCACTTGCTGAAGAGACTGTGTTTTCTCAGTTTTGTATTGTTTCCTCCTTTATTGAAGACTGACAGTAGGTGTGTGGGCTTATAACTGAGCTCTCCATTCTGTTCCTTTGATCTGTGTGTCTGTTTTTGTGCCATTACCATGATGTTTAGGTTACTGTAGCTTTGCAGAATTGTCTGAAATCTGAGAGGGTTATACTCCCACCTTTGTTATTTTCCTTCATCATTGATTTGGTAATTCTTTGTCTTTTATGGTTCTATGTAAATTGTAGGACTATTTTTTCTAATTCTATGAAAAACATCATGGATAATTTGATAGTGATTGCATTAAATCTGTAGATTGCTTTGGACATCATAGCCATCCAGGAGCATAGACAACTTTTAATTTCTTGGAAGCATCTTCAATTTCCTTTATCAGTGTTTTATAATTCTCAGTGTATAGTTCTTTATTCCTTTATTTTTTGGACATGATTTTGTTTTTTGTTTTTCTTTTCATTGAAATATATACTTTTGTTTGTTTGTTTGTTTGTTTTTACTTTACAATATTGTATTGGTTTTGCCATACATTGACATAAATCTGCCATGGGTGTACAAGTATTCCCCATCCTGAACCCGTCACCCACCTCCCTCCCCATCCCATCCCTCTGGGTCATCCCAGTGCACCAGCCCCGAGCACCCTGTATCATGCATCGAACCTGGACTGGTGATTCATTTCACATACAATAATTTACATGTTACAATACCATTCTCCCAAATCATCCCACCCTCTCCCTCTACCACAGAGTCCAAAAGACTGTTCTATACATCTGTGTCTCTTTTGCTGTCTCACGTACAGGGTTATAGTTACCATCTTTCTAAATTGGACATGATTTTGAAGTGGAATTTTTTTTACCTTCTCTTTCTGATCTTTCATTGTTAGTGAAAAGAGATACCACAGAGCTCTGTATATTTATCTTATATACTGCTACCTTGCTGAGTTCATTCTTTAGTTCTAGTAACGTGTGTGTGGAGTCTTTAGGGTTTTTGATATAGAGTATCATGTCATTTGTATATAATGACAATTTTACCTCTTCTAGTCCAATTTGTATACCTTTTATTCTTTTTCTTGTCTGATTGCTGTGGCTAGAACTTCCAATAATATATTGAATAGAAGTGATGAGAGTAGGCATTCTTGTCTTTTTCTATAATTTAGCAGGAAGGCTTTTAGCTTTTCACTGTTGAGTATTATGTTGCCTGTGGGTTTGTCATAAATGGCTTTTATTATGCTGAGATTTGTTTCCTTTATACCCACTTTGGTGAGTTTTTTTAAAATCATAAATGGATGTTGAATTTTATCAACTGCATATTCTTGAGAGCTTTTGCAAAATAAAATAGAATGAATTAGTATTTGGTATTTCTCTAAAAAATATAATATGAAAATTTTCAGCAGATGATTCTATATATGCATTCACATACACATGTAAAATCATTTATCAAAGTCAGAATTAGTTCATCAGATTAGCTTGTGCTTATTTAGAATAATAGTCTTCAAAGTGAGAGGATGCTCAAGATGATCAGTTGGAGTGTCAGAATATAAGAAAGTATTGACATGTCATAGCATTCAATATATGATCAAAACTGGTACCCTCATTCTGTCAGTATGCCAGATAGTTACATATCACATTTGGAGGAAGAGTTGAGGATCCCTATCCTAGGGAGGTAGATAGTGGTCCTTTTATCCATTCTTCACTTTCAGAGCATTATAGTTTATGAGGCATCTGTTAAACAAGTTTTTACTTAATTATTTAAAACAATAAAGCTCCACAATACTTAGTACCAGATGAAAAGTCACAATAAAAATCTTTTACTTTTTAAACATATAGAGGTTCACTGCTTATCTAAAGTCTTTTTTCCCCCTTAGATGTCAAGTGCCTAGCTTTGGATTAGTCATGCTCCTCTGTTTGTTATACAATTGTAACAGATAAATAGATGTCCCCTCTTTGTATTATTTATTAACTCTTTTCTTTCCATTCCTTACCATCTACCATAAACAACTATTCTAATGCTTTCAATATATTAGATTTTTTTTCTTGTAAGTCCTCCTGTAAAATATGTATTACTATTTTGAGCTCATGTATTTTAACTTAATGTACGTATAATTAATAAATCACATATATGTAAAAAATAATATATACATTATTTTTCTTATTTTACATATCAGTTTGCTTTTAAGATTTATGCATCTTTGTTTCTATTTGTTTATATAGTCTGAGACCTCTAAGTGCTGTTACAGCATTCTAGAAGTGTACTAACCATATTTTATTTAACAGTTCAATCAGTAAAGAACATACAAATGACTTCTGACAGTTCTGGACATTTTTGTACATATTTTTGTACACCATTTGTACATGTTACCTTTATATTCTCTAGAATATAAATCTGGAAGCAAGTTTAAGAGTCATGGAATATGCATTTGTTTTTGCCAATTATTCTTCAGAATGACTGTCTGGGAAGTGGGCATATATTCCTACTAGCAATGCATTAAGGGTACCTATAACCTCTTATAGTTACTAGTATTTTACGTTTCCAGTTCTTAAGATTTTGCTAAATGAATGGTATAAGTAAATAGATATAATCTGTAGCTATAGTTTTATATCTAGAATTGTTTTGAGTTTTGTATTTACTAATGAGTTTGAGCGTATGCCTCATTTTTAACCTCTTGTAATCTTCATTTGTAAATTGGCACTTAAATCCTTTGCTCTTTATTCTATTTAAATTAATAAAATTCTCTACAGAAGTTTTATATGACCTTTTTTAGGTAAATTCCTGGAAACTTTGTATTTTCCAGTTTCCTATTTCTGGAATAGATAAATGCAATTGGTTTTTTTCCTAAGTCAATTTCGTGCCCAGAAACTGTACTAAATTTTCTATTTCTGTTTTTCTTCTCATGATTTTTTTGGCTTTTCTTTTCAGGTAATCATATGTAAGCCATGTTACAATTATCTTTCCCTCCAAGGCTTAAACCTCTTATTTTATTTCCTTTTTCTTTAAATTTGGGTGTTGACCAAAACCTAGTCCTAAGTTAAAGAGTGCCAATGATAGAGGGCTTATTTGTTTTATGTGTAGGCCTGACATTAAAGGAAAAACATCTGCAGTGTCCCCCCAACAAGTACAATATTTACTGGTGCTTGGTTATATGAAACCTTTCCAAAAGGAGGAAAATTTCTTTTTAATACTAGATTTCTAATTATTTATTTTAAATAATACATTAAAATTTATCAAATTAATTGTTCTATATTTTTAAAAATTTCACTGGAATATAGTTGATTTACAAGATTGTTAATTTCAGGTACATAAAAAGTGAATTGGTTATACCTATATATGTATCTACTCTCTTTTAGATTTTTTTCCCATAGAAACCATTACTGAATATTGAGTATAGTTCCCTGTGTTATACAATAGGTCCTTATTATCAAATTAATTTTTCTGTTTTTAAGATACTCATATGATTTTTAATGAAGGTATTTACAGAGAAAGAATTCCTACTATCAATTATCTTTTTATTCCTGGGGTAAAAATGGGCTTCCCTGGTAGCTCAGCTGGTAAAGAAACTGCCTGCAATGCAGGAGACCCTGCTTTGATTCCTGGGTGGAGAAGTTCCCCAGTAGAAGGGATAGCCTACCCACTGCAGTACTTTCCACCTTCCCTGGTGGCACAGTCAGTAAAAAATCCACCTGCAGTGAGGACCTGGGTCTATGCCTGTGTTGGGAAGATCCCCGGAGGAGGGCATGACAATCCACTCCAGTATTCTGGCTTGGAGAATCCCCATGGACAGAGAAGCCTGATAGGCTCCAGTTCATGCAAAGAGTCGGACACGACTGAGTGACTAAGCACACACACAGCAAAACATGTCACTTGATCATGGTACAATATATTTTGTGATATATTGTTAGACTTAGTTGATATTTTGTTTAGTATATTTGCCTCTCTGTTCCTAAGACAAATTATTCAATATTACTTACTTCTTTTTATTATTGTTCTTGCTAGTTGTGGAATCAAGATTATTCTTAACCCTATAGAATAAACTGAGGCGCCTTTGCAGCTTTTATTTTCTAGAAACACATATAAAAATAACTATTTTAAAAATATTTAAGAAACATCAAACTATTTTGAGGAAAATTTGAGGAATTGATATCAAACAATCAGGATTTTGAGAACTTTGTGAGAGGATAAGACTAAAAGAACCACTTCAGTTTCATTCATTTTCAGCGTTTTGTTTAAGTTTTATATTCCTTCTTGTACTTTTTAGGTGTTTTATATTTTTCTCCACAGTTTATCCCCTTTAGTGCAATAATCAATTTTACTAACAAGTTTTGTTCATAATAATCTTAATTATTCCCCTTTTTTGTTATTTCTTTGAATTAATTTTGACTTCCTCAAAAATATTCATGCTTTTAAAGGTTAAAGTTTTCCTCTAAGTATCATCCAGCTGTCATATAGATTTTATCTTTCAGGTCTAAATGCTTCACAATTTTCCATATTGTTTCTATTTTGACTTCAAGAATATGGGATTTTTGTTTTCATAAAAGTAAAATTTTGTTAGCTGCCTTTTTGTTATTAAATTTTAATTTTATTCTATTATGACTAAAGAATATAATCTATATGCTATTTATGTTTTAGAATTTATTCAATACTGTACTGAAATATAGTACAGATCAATTTTTGTAAATTGTCCATAAATGAGAAAAAGTGTATTTTTTCTCTACTAAGTTTAGAGGTTTATAAATATTTAATAGTTTGCATTATTTATACCTGCTACATTTGTCTTTTTTTCTTTTTTGGTTCTGCTTGATTGTCTTAGTTTTGGATAGTTTATATTAAAAATCTCGCAATGACGACCCTGTATGCAAGACAGCAAAAAAGACACAGATGTGTATAATGGACTTTTGAACTCAGAGGGAGAGGGAGAGGGTGGGATGATTTGGGAGAATGGCATTCTAACATGTATACTATTATGTAAGAATTGAATCGCCAGTCTATGTCCGACGCAGAATACAGCATGCTTGGGGCTGGTGCACGGTGATGACCCAGAGAGATGTTATGGGGAGGGAGGTGGGAGGGGGGTTCATGTTTGGGAACGCATGTACACCCGTGGTGGATTCATGTCAATGTATGGCAAAACCAATTTTTTAAAAAAAATCTCTAACCACAATGGTTAATATATCAATTTTTTCATTTCTGTTAGTTATAACTTTGTATATTTTGAGGCTATATTATAGAACATGACATCATAGTGAACTGAACAATTATATCTTCCCCCTTTATTGTTCCTTTACCAGTATGTAAAGATCATCTTTGCCTCTTTTGATCGTTTCTTGTCTTGAATTCTGTCTTGTGAGATATTAGTACCTGAAGACTAATTACACACTTCCCTTTAAAAAAAACACCTGTGATACAAATTTTCTGACCTCTGCTGTGAAGGCTTTTCCATTTCACTGAATAAAGTAATAATTGCTCTATGAAGAGAGAACTTTGAAAATGGATACTTAGAAGTTTTATTTGTTGTTTTAGATTTCGGTTGCCAATAATAACATAGAAGGAAACCTTACTCCTCAAAATTTCCCACTTGGTGGATATGGGAGGAAAGAATGGGCACATGTGACTTAGCCCCCATCTCTATTTTTGGGATCTGTCCTTTGCCCATGCAGCAGCTGCTTCTGGCCTGCTCCAGGCTTGCCTAGAAGATCTGAAGTTCCAGGGACTAGTTCAACTTAGGAGGAGATAGGCGAGCAAGCTGATTTGATTACTTAAGTTAGTCACTTTTTAAAATTAGATTTATTGGTACTTAAGTTGACATTTTAACCTCATCAGTCTAACTCTCACATTTATATTGTAAGTCATTTCAAACTTGGTGAGAAAAAAAAAGAGTACTATTAATTTGGCTCCTCAAATCCCAAATATTCCTATTATGAAAATAAACATATATGTGATTACTATATTCCCAGTGCTGTTGCTCAATTAACTAGATGCAAGTATTTAATAATAGTGACAATAATGTCCGTAAAAGTGCATAACTAGTATTTTGCCTTTGGTTTCTGAAGCTTCTAATAGGCAAGAAATTATATAATGATGTTCGGTCCTAGAATATCTCTGGAATCTGAGGAAAAGTATGAGAAAATGGAAATTTGAAAAAATAAAGATTCTTTGAGACCAGTTTTAAGATTTGTCTATAGATTTATCATATTGCATTCTATCATCACATTGCCTTAATGTCTCTGCTAATAATGGAAATACACAATTGGTTTATTTGCCAGTGTATGAATTCTCGTGTAAGAGTAGAAATAGAGCCCCAGAATTCCTACAGCTATGTGGCATAGCTAAAATTTATCAAAGACATAAATTTTTCAAGTTTATGGTAGATTAAAGATGGTCAAAAATTCTTTGGCATTCTTCCTATCAATGGAGTCTAAGTCCCTCACTGTAAATTTAGTATGCTTTGATGACAGATGTGTCTCCTGGAACATTCCTTCTTGGAATACTGAACAACTGCGTAAGCAGTCTGATACTCCTGTGGCATAAGGTATCCCAAGCTAGGCATGTGGAGAGGCCATATGGAGAAGTATTGAGGAAACAGTTGACAGGCAAAATCAATATGGAGCTGTGCCTGCGTGCATGCGTGCTCAGTCGTGTCCGACTCTGCAACCCCACGGGCTGTAGCCCACCAGGCTCCTCTGTCCAGGGGATTTCCCAGGCAAGAATACTGGAGTGGGGTGCCATTTCCTCCTCCAGGGGATCTTCCCGACCCAGGGATCGAACCCAAATCTCTTGTGTCTCGTGCACTGGCAGGCTGGTTCTTTACCAGTAGCGCCACCTGGGTTAAAGCCATTTCAGTCATATACAGCAATTCAGTTCAGTTCAGTTCAGTCGCTCAGTCGTGTCTGACTCTTTGCAACACCATAAATCGCAGCACGCCACGCCTCCCTGTCCATCACCAACTCGCAGAGTTCATTCAGACTCACGTTCAAGTCAGTGATCCCATCCAGCCATCTCATCCTCCATCGTCCCCTTCTCCTCCTGCCCCCAATCCCTCCCAGCATCAGACTCTTTTCCAATGAGTCAACTCTTCGCATGAGGTGGCCAAAGTACTGCAGTTTCAGCTTCAGCATCATTCCCTCCAAAGAAATCCCAGGGTTGATCTCCTTCAGAATGGACTGGTTGGATCTCCTTGCAGTCCAAGGGACTCTCAAGAGTCTTCTCCAACACCACAGTTCAAAAGCATCAATTCTTCGGCACTCAGCCTTCTTCATAGTCCAACTCTCACATCCATACATGACTACTGGAAAAACCATAGCCTTGACTAGACGGACCTTAGTCGGCAAAGTAATGTCTCTGCTTTTGAATATGCTGTCTAGGTTGCTCATAACTTTTCTTCCAAGGAGTAAGCGTCTTTTAATGGCTGCAGTCACCATCTGAAGTGATTTTGGAGCCCCCCAAAATAAAGTCTGAGACTGTTTCCACTGTTTCCCCATCGATTTTCCATGAAGTGATGGGACAAGATGCCATGATCTTCGTTTTCTGAATGTTGAGCTTTAAGCCAACATTTTTACTCTCCTCTTTCACTTTCATCAAGAGGCTTTTAGTTCCTCTTCACTTTCTGCCATAAGGGTGGTGTCACCTGCATATCTGAGGTTATTGATATTTCTCATACAGGAGTTAGAGCTATCTAATTTGAGTCTTCAGACATCCTAAAGAAGAAATCAGTCATCACTGCTATTCTCCGCCTAAATTCTTCACCCACAAAGTAGTGAACTTCCTAAGAGGTGTTTTATGTTACTCAGTTAGGGAGAGATTTGTCTCATAGTAGTAGGTAATGGAATAGTCATTAAGTCAGAATTTTATTTACATATATACATATACTTCTGTGTATGTGTATATATACATACATATGTAACATATTTAAATGTGTGTATCTTGAAGGAAGTAACAAAAATAGATTTCAATTATCCAATTTTTTGGTTATAATTATCTCAAATTTATAATATTCACATGTATTATTATTTTCAAATAAATCATACTGTCATTTAACTCAGTATTCTCATTTGTCAAATGAGTGAGTGAATGATTGTCACTCAGTTGTGTCTGACTTTGTGACCTGAGGGATTGTAGCCTGCCAGGCTCCTCTGTCCATGGAATTCTCCAGATAAGAATACTAGAGTGGGTTGCCATTTCCTTCTCCAGAGGGATCTTCCCAAGCCAGAAATCAAACACAGATCTCCTGCAAAGCAGGCAGATTCTTTACCATCTGAGCCACCAGGAAGCCATTTGTCAAATACCTGGAAGCAAACTGATATACCAAATAAGAGCAAAAAATAATGTTTTTTCAATATAATGGCCATTGCATCAAGCCACATTGCTTTTGTTCATTTTTTGTGTTTTACAAATTTCATTCATTTTTAGAATGGGTCAGTCTACATGATGCTGATTCAGAAAACTTAACTCTGTCTTAAAGTGTTACCCAACATCTGGTTTCTCCTTCTCACAAAAATCTGTCATCAAACACAACAATGAATTTTTTCAGGTGAAGTTTTTAAAGTAATTTTAATAACATGAAAAAATAACTTAAAAAACTTCTTCTGACAGAATTCATTGTCATGTTTGATAGATTTTTATAAGAAAGGAAAACCAGAAATGGGTATAATTTATTAAAACAAAGCACAGTGGTTTTCTGAAAGCACTTATATGAATATACAGAGTATATATAACACCGAAAGTCTTTATTTGAAAAAAAGGCTACAACATAATTTTAATAAGAATATTGCAAGATTTTGTCTAATTTTGACATATCTTTGACTGGAAAGTACTTCCATTGAAGATTAAGTTATTTAAAAAGCAGAACCTCAATATAGACTTCATTATGGAGATATTCTCCCCATTTTAAGGTGATATTATAGAAGTAGATACTGATGTCTCTTAACAAAAAAAGGGGGGTGGAGTACATTTTGAGCATTAAATTATCATTAACAAGTGACTTTAAGTGCAAGACGACTCTCTTTTCCAAGATCAGGAGTGGTGCTGCTGTGCTGTGCTTAGTCACTCAGTTATGTCTGACTCTTTGTGACCCCATGGACTGTAGCCCACTAGGCTCTTCTGTCCTTGGGATTCTCCAGGCAAGAATACTGGAGTGGGTTGCCGTTACTTCCTCAATGGGATCTTTCTTTCTCCCGACCCAGAGATCAAACCCAGGTCTCCGGCATTGCAGGCAGATTCTTTACTGAGCCACCAACTCTTCTCATTGGAGCTTAGTTCTGAAGTTCAAAAGATTACCAGGTAGCTTTTACCAATCTGTGGAAAGTAAATAATTTTTGCTTCAGTTAAACTGTCATCTTCCAATCCTTTTGTGTGGGAGATTTGGGTATTGAAGTTCCTGACTCTCATTAATAGGTGTGAGTAGATATCCATTTACCAGTTAAAATCACAGCCTCTTAGCTGTCTGAACCTACAGGGTTTTTATATTTTGCTAGGGTAGAAAGATATAAAGTGTCATAGTTAGCAGTTCTAACTTGAGTCTCTGCTATAAGTAGGCTAGCACACATACACTTAACCATCTATCCCCCTGAGACAGATCACGTCCCTTTGTGATTACTCAGAGTGGCCACTAAAGGTCACTCTTACTCTATTTTCCTAGCCCAGTTTTGAAACCTGAGCCCAGGTACTAAAATCCATGAAGCTTCTTATCTTTGCACTGTCAAAGGATGCACTTGGGATATATTTGAGGGCAAAAGAGTTCCCCATCCAGTTCAGGAAGAAATAAAACCTACCCGTGTCAAGTCAGAAGTTTGAATGCAAGGTTTATGTTACATCTTCAAATTAATGTATTTCTAGGATCTTTATCAGAATTCATAGTCTGCTTTGAAGTGAACACCAGCAAATGTGAAATCTGATGACTACATTCTGTCCAGGAATAAAAATGTTTTATTCAAAACAGAAATCATTCATTTTTAGGAAACACATTTAAGACTTCAAATGCTTATTAAGTTAATAAATTATAACTGATCATATTTGGAGAGGGAAGAGAAAGTTGAAAATAACACTTGCCAAGAATTTAACAACTTAAATCATCTGGCCTCACATATAAAAGCCATTTCCTTTTTACACGTAAGTGTTTTGGGTATTTAGGAAATGTTCGTATTTAAAAGTCTTGGATTTCTTAGGTAAGGGAAAGACCATGTTTTTCTACAGAATTTACAGGCACTCCTTCGAATAGCCAGTACAGATGCTTATTCTCACTAAATCATAAGGAGAACATAAATTCAAGCAATTAAAGATTTAACTTTAAAAATGACTCCAGAAATTTAGTGGAGAATATCAAGTATTAATATTAAGGAAAAGTGCATCATATTTTCCTGGGATGATAAATAAGATATTTGGCAATATCTACATGGATGGAGGAGCCTGGTAGGCTGCAGTCCATGGGGTCACGAAGAGTCGGACACGACTGAGCGACTTCACTTTGACTTTTCCCTTTCATGCATTGGAGAAGGAAATGGCAACCCACTCCAGTATTCTTGCCTAGAGAATCCCAGGGATGGGGGAGCCTGGTGGGCTGCCATCTATGGCATCGCACAGAGTCGGACACGACTGAAGCGACTTAACAGTAGCAGCAGTAAAAAAGAAAGTGAATTCTTTGAACCCAGAAATTTACTTTTAGGATTTACCTTAGGGAAACACTCACTCATTTGTTCCAGGAAGCATGTACAATAAGTTATGGTTTAAAAAAATACAACAATCTAAAAGTTGTACTGAGACTGTACTCTCAGTCTACTGAGACACTGGTTAATTCCATAGCATAGAGTACCAGTCGTTAGTTAATAAGAATTGCTTTTTATGAGCTATAATGGAAAGTTCTTTTAAAGATATTTGAATCATGAAAATGAAATTCAGTTACATATGTAACTGAGAATAGTATTTTTAATATTCAAAATTAAAATGTGGGTTTGAGTTATATGAAATTGCTAATATTCAGCTATTTTCAATCTACTAATTTCACATGCTTCAATATATACATAGAGGGACTTCCCTGGTGGTACAGTGGATAGGAATCCTCCTGCCAGTGCAGGGGACATGGATTCAATCCCTGATCCAGGAAGATTCTACAGGCAACTAAGCCCACTTGCTACAACTAGCGAAGCCCATGCTCCTAAAGCTTGTGTTCCACAACAAGAGAAACCACGACAATGAGAAGCCCATGCACCACAGCAAAGAGTAGCCCCTGCTTGCTGCAACTAGAGAGAACCTGCTCACAGCAATGAAGACCCAGCGCAAGCCAAAGTAAACAAATAAATAATGAAAAAGAACTTAATGAACATAAGAAACAAATTACAAAATTTTGAATATATATATATGTATATATAGAGACAAATAATCAGATAATAATCCATGACCTAAGATTAGAGAAGTAACATGAGGGGACTTCAAAGTTTTAAAATTAAACAGATGTGTGATTTTCTCCAAAATTTAATATTTTAAATCTTCATTTACATTTATATGGAGCTTCCCTGGTGGCTCAGCCAGTAAAGAATTTGCCTGCAATGCAGAAGACCCTGTTCCATCCCTGGGTTGGGAAGATCCCCTGGAGAAGGGAATGAATGGCTACCCACTCCAGTATTCTTGCCTGGAGAATTCCATGGACAGAGGAGCCTGGTGGGCTACAGTCCATGGGGTCACAAAGAATTGGACACGACTGAGTGACTTTCACTTACATTTGTAGGTATGTATTGTATAAATTATTACATATAGAATATATACATATATTTCTGCCATTAGAGTGGTATCATCTGCATATGATGATATGCAGGTTGTTGACAATACGAGATTCTTGACATTTCTCCCAGAAATCTTGATTCCGGCCTGTAACTCATCCAACCTAACATTTCATCCTCTGCATATACGTTAAATTAACAGGGTGATAATATACAACCTTCTCATAATCCTTTCCCAATTTTGAACCAGTCAGTTGTCCCATGTAAGGTTGTTGATGAGGGTGAAGGATGAGAGTGAAAAAGCTGGCTTAAAACTCAACACTAAAAAATCTAAGATCATTGCATCCAGTCTCATCACTCCATGGCAAATAAAAGGGGAAAAAGTGGAAGCATTGACAGACTTTCTCTTCTTGGGCTCCAGAATCACTGCAGGTGGTGACTACAGCCATGAAATTAAAAGACCCTTGTTTCTTGGAAGGAAGTTATGACAAACCTAGACAGTTTATTAAAAAGCAAAGACATCACTTTGCAAATACAGGTCTGTATAGCCAAAGCTGTGGTTTTTCCAGTAGTCACGTATGGACGTGAGAGTTGGACCACAAAGAAAGCTGAGCATCCAAGAATTGATGCTTTTGAACTATGGTGTTGGAGAAGACTCTTGAGAGTCCCTTGGACTGCAAGGAAATCAATTCAGTCCATCCTAAAAGAAATAAGTCCTGAATATTCATTGGAAGGACTGATGCTGAAGCTGAAGCTCCAGTACTTTGGCCACCTGATGTGAACAGCCAACTCATTGGAAAAGACACTGATGCTGGGAAGGATTGAAGGCAAAAGGAGAAGAGGGTGGCAAAGAATGAGATGGTTGGTTGGCATCACTGATTCAATGGACATGAACTTGGGCAAACTCTGGGAGATGATGAGGGACTGCTGCTGTGCTGAAGGTCGCAAAGAGTCCGACACTGCTTAGCCACTGAACGACAAATACATAGATTTGCTATATATGCTCAGGCATGTGGCATGCTAAGTTGCTTCAGTCATGTTCAACTCTATAGGCCTATAGAGTTCAACTCCTGCGACCCTATAGACTGTAGTCCACCAGGCTCCTCTCTCCATTGGATTCTCCAGGCAAGAATTCTAGAGTGGGTTGCCATGCCCTCCTCCAAAGGATTTTCCTGATTGAGGGATTGAACCTGCATCTCCTACGTTGCAGACGAATTCATTACCACTGAATCACCAGGGAAGCCCATATGTATGTGTGTGCATATATCTCCAGGTAAAATACACACACACACACACACACACACACACACACACACATTGGCTTCCCTCGTAGCTCAGTTGGTAAAGAATCTGCCTGCAGTATAGGAGACCTGGGTTCTATTCCTGTGTTGGGAAGATCCCCTGGAGAAGGAAATAGCAACCCACTCCAGCATTCTTGTCTGGAGAATCCAACGGACAGAAGAGCCTGGCAGGCTATAGTCCTTGGGGTCACAAGAGTCAGACACAACTTAGTGACTAAACCACCCCAGGTAAAATATCAGGCATTCCTGTTAGCAAATGTCAGCTAAAGTCAACCTGCCCCTTAAGAAATAAAATATGTTTGATAAGAGTAGCTTAAAGTCCTATTCTGTAGAAAAGTCAATTCTCTCCTCAAGACATACTCTGCAGATTTACAGGGTTGGCTCCCCATGCTGATCTCTAATTCAGATCTTATGCTAAGCCATTTTAGTTAATTCTCAACAGACTTTTTAAAAGCAAGGAATTGATTTTTCTGTTACCCCTTTTCAATCACACAGCAATCCCAGCAGTAAATATGTGACTTTTTAGATGTTTCTGATGATTTAGAAAGAGGGGGCACATGATTATGTTTAAAGAACATAGTACACGTTCCTTTTCTTGAAAGTTTCCTGTGTTATTTCTGTCTACCTGGGTTCTGACTTCCCTACTTGTTTTTCACTCATCCTTCCAACCACCCTTTGTGAAATTGTCACTAGGAATCCAAATTACCTATTTCTCTAGTAGGGTAATTCAGCTCTCTCCAAGATCTTGTTCCAATCTCAGCTTGACATGCATCTTTGCCTATTCCAACCTTCCAGAATTCTCTGATAAACCATGTAATCTCATCCTTTAACACTGTTTACTTTCTCTAGAACACAACTGTGAGTTAAGTTGCAGTTATAATTTTTTTCATTTTTAACTGGTATATAGGTTAAAAGTATAGCCTCAGTTCTTATAGATCTCAAAATCTAGAGAGAAATAAAGTTCAATGATTATATAAATTTTGAATCAAATTAGTAAAATAGGTTTCTTAACTGTGCTTCTGAGAACATTATGCATTGGGGTATTCTTCAACAGACATATCTAGTGTACCTTATTTCAAACCTCTTTAAAGACAAAAGATCTTCCCTGTAGCTCAAATGATGAAGACTCCGCCTGCAATGCAGGAGACCTGGGTTCGATCCCTGGGTTTGGAAGATCCTCTGGAGAAGGGAATGGCAAACCACTCCAGTATTCTTGCCTGATGAATCCCATGGACAGAGGAGCCTGGCGTGTTACTGCCCATAGGGTCACAAAGAGTCAGACACGACTGAGCAACTAACACTACTACTACTTAATGATGAAACTCTTACAGAAATGGAGTCCTCTAAAAAGTTTAAAACTGCTTAGCACCCAAATGCAATATAATGCAAAAAAATGAACCAATAATAAAAGACAATAAAAGAAAAAATCAATTTTTTTCTTGGAGGAAAGAGTCAAGAAATTTTTCAACGAAAAGTAACATTTAAATGTGAACTTGAAATATAACTTTCTGAATATTCCCTTGTGCCAATTAAATCTACAAATTGTTGTCAGAAAAACCTTATCAGAGCAGTTCTGATCATGTTATTTCTGAGTTCTGCCCATTAGATATCATACTTATGTTTTCCTTTCATTCTTGTCCAAACTTGCTATTATAGTCTTGTTTTCCGTTACCCTCTCTCATGTAGTCTATGCTCTGTACATCAAAGACTGGTCAATCCCTCACATATTATAGGTGCTCAATAAAATAATCTTTTTGGTGAGCCTGAATGATCACTCCAAATGGTAGCAGATGTATAGTGATCTTGATATATATCTTTAAACTTTAGTAAATAATAATGTATTTAATAAAAGTGGGCAGGAAGTTATTATCCATGTAGCTGGTATATTCAGTATGCTTAATTCCCTTATAATTTTGTCTCCCTTGGATCCTTAAACTTTATTTAGTGCAGAATAATGCTCCCCTCCCCCACAATGAAAACTTCAGTTACTTGCAGGGCTTTTCTGCTGATTTTTAGTTAACAGAATGCCTTTTGGCCACTAGTTACAAGTACAGCTTCAGTTCAATAAATATTGCCACTTCAAACCTTACCTAGAATTTAATCTCATCTTTAGCAGCTGAAACCAACCTTCAGTGAGAAGCCAACAAGTAAAAGCCAACAAGTAGAAGCCAACAAATAAGAGATCATGAGCCCTCTGCTTCCAGTTGCTGCTTGCTGTTCTCGGACACTCTGAAGTGCTATTTCACTCTGAACAAAGATCTAAAATTGAGGGTCAAAATTGATACTTTCAAACTGGTGTGTTGGCAAAGACTCCTGAGAGTCCTTTGTACTGCAAGGATATCAGACCAGTCAATCCTAAAGGAAATCAGTCCTGAATATTCACTGGAAAGACTGATGCTAAAGTTGAAGCTCCAGTACTTTGGCCACCTGATGCAAAGAGACAACTTATTGGAAAAGACCTGGGAAAGATTGAAGGCAAGAGGAGAAGGGGGCAACAGAGGATGAGATGGTTGAATGGCATCACCAACTCAATGGACATGAATTTGAGAAAACTCCAGGAGATAATGAAGGACAGGGAAGCCTGGTGTGCTGAAGTCCATGGAGTCGCAAAGAGTCAGACACAACAGAGCAACTGCAACAAGGATCTAAAATGGTCGAGAAGAAGAGAGGTAGGTGGGGCAGGAGGACATGTCTCACTCCACACTGAGGGCTTTCTATCCTCTGGGCTTGGCAAGTATTAAAGTGAATTCTCTTTGGTGAAGCTTCTCGGGGATCTTAATGTGATCCAGCAGACTCCTGCTCTCCTGGAAAATGTGTCTTGTGTCCCCCACCTGATCTACTGGGACTCTTGTCTCATCCGTGCGTATCTTTTGTATCCATCCAGTCTCCTTCTGCTGAGATTTCTGCTCTCAGCACTGTTGAACTGGAATCCTCATGAACCCTCCATTTTGCATGGCCCACTACTGGATATAGGAAATACTTGTGAATCCTCTGCCCAATAAAACTGAATACTACCTGGGCAATAATATCTCCCCTGCATCTAGGCTTCCCCACACAGTTTGCCAGTCTTTTACTTGCTCCCAAGATTTCCTGGACAAGAGATGGATTCAGCTTCAGAGTTCTCTCTGTCTCACCCACAAGTCATCCTTTTCCCACCCTCTGAACTTTCTTGTGTTTCTAGTAGGTGAAAAGAGTCAGAAAACAGGTTCTTGGCTATTTACTTTGAAAATTTTCAGGTTTATGTCTTATATTAATGTAATATAACTTATTGGGACCTCAGTGGAAACTGAAGAAGGATGGGTCATATTCTTATATCCCCTCATACTCATGTTTCCTGTGATTGTGGTTTTCAGTCTGTCTGCCCTCTGATGGAGAAGGACAGGAGTCTTATGGAACCTTCCTGATGGAGACCCTGACTGAGGAGGAAACTGGGTCTTGTTCTGATGGACAGGGCCATGCTCAATAAATCTTCAATCCAGTTTTTTGTTGATGGGCAGGGCTGTCTTTCTCTCTGTTATTTGACCTGAAGCCAAACTATGGTGGAGGTAATGAAGATAATGGTGACCTCCTTCAAAAGGTCCCATTCACTCACTGCTACACTCAATGCCCCCAACCCTGCAGTGGGCCATGGCCAACCCATGCCTCCACTGAAGACTCCTAGACCCACATGGACAACTCTGGGTCAGTCTCTCGTGGGGTCACTGCTCCTTTCTCCTGGGTCCTGGTGCTCATAAGGTTTTGTTTGTGCCTTCCAAGATCCTGTTAACCAAGTCCTGTGTAAGTTCTGGCAGCTCTATGGTGGAGTTAGAACTGTACATGGAACAATAGACTGGTGCCAGATTGGGAAAGGAGTACTTCAAGGCTGTATATTCTCACCCTGCTTTTTAAAATTCTTTGAAGAGTTTAAAAAAGTAGTCATGTATGGATATGAGAGTTGGACTATAAAGAAAGCTGCGTGCCAAAGAATTGATGCTTTTGAACTGTGGTGTTGGAGAAGACTCTTGAGAGTCCCTTGGACTGCAGGGAGATCCAACCAGTCCATCCTAAGGGAAATCAATCTTAAATATTCATTGGAAAGACTGATGCTGAAGCTGAAACTCCAATACTTTGGCCACCTGATGCGAAGAACTGACTCATTTGAAAAGACCCTGCTGCTGGGAAAGATTGAAGGCAGGAGAAGGGGACAACAGAAGATGAGATGATTGGATGGCATCACTGATTTGGATCTGAGTTTGAGTAAACTCCGTGAATTGGTGATGGACAGCAAAGCCTGGCATGCTGCGGTCCATAAGGTTGCAAAGAGTCGGACATGACTGAGCAGCTGAACTGAACTGAACTGATACTCATGTTTACAAGATTTAAAAAAAAAAGAGAGAGAGAGAGAGAAGTTAGTTTTCTAGACCTTACTAAGCACATAAAAGTTTTTTGGCAGTGTGTGTGTGTGCGCGTGTGTGTGTGCATGTGTGTGTGTGCGCGTGTGCATTAGTCACTCAGTTGTGACCAACTTTGCATTCCCATGGGCTGTAGCCTACCAGACTCCTCAGTCCATTAATACTGGACTGGGTAACCATTTCTTTCTCCAGGGGATCTTCCCATCCCAGGGATCAAACCCAAGTCTCCTGCATTGCAGGCAAATTCTTTACCATCTGAGCCACCAGGGAAGCCCTGATAATGATGAAGACCAGAAACTTAACAATCAGGTGGGTACGAAAGCTTAGAGAACTTTTGTTTTGATTTAAAGAAGTAAATGAAGGTAGCATTTCTTTGGTGTTTTCGTATGAAATTTGCACTGGTCCATGAGGAGAAACCAAGATCTCCTCTCTCCTTCCAGTGACTTTCCTAATGTGGCATGTTTAAACGCCTGTGAAAAAAGGCGTATACACTCTGTATGGTAATTCGTAGAAATGGATACAGTTTGGGTTATTTTTAATCTGTATTGGAAGCATTTTACCTCTTGGTAATTAATAAGTAACCACGATGACAATTCATTAAGCAGGAACAATAAAATGTTTTATTTATATTTTAAAATCATTTAGGTGTTTCCCCTAAATCAACATTCAGAAAACTAAGATCATGGCATCCGGTCCCATCACTTCATGGCAAATAGATGGAGAAACAATGGAAACAGTGACAGACCTTCTTTTCTTGGGCTCCAAAATCACTGCAAATGGTGACTGCAGCCATGAAATTAAGAGACATTGGCTCCTTGGAAGAAAATCTATGACAAACCTAGACAGGATATTAAAAAGCAGAGACGTTACTTTGCCAACAATTTCTGTATTATCACAGCTATGGTTTTTCTAGTGTTCATGTACGGATGTGAGAGTTGGACCATAAAGAAGGCTGAGTGCCGAAGAGTTGATGCTTTTGAACTGTGGTGTTGGAGAAAACTCTTGAGAGTCCCTTGGACAGCAAGGAGATCAAACTAGTCAATTCTAAAGGAAATCAGTCCTGAATGTACATTGGAAGGACTGATGCTGAGGCTGAAGCTCCAATACTTTGGCCACCTGATGCAAAATGCCGACTCACTGGAAAAGACCCCATGCTGGGAAAGATCGAAGTCAGTAGGTAAAGGGGACAACAGAGGAAGGTATGGATGGATGGCATCACCTACTCAATGGACATGAGTTTGAGTAAACTCTGGAAGTTGGTGATGGACAGGGAAGCCTGGTGTGCTGCATTCCATGGAGTCTCAAAAAGTTGGACGCAAGGGAGCAACTGAATGACAACAAATGAAAATACTGATGAACATGTCATTAAGTATGTAATAGAACTTAATCCCTAGCCTGTACATTGTCACTGTTTCCATTCACTACTCGCAAAGTATAGTTTCCCGTTCCTCAATTTCATTAAAAGATACCGTCTGTCCCCAAAGAGAAATCAGTTGAAAAGAAGAGCTCTTTTTCCCAAGTGCCATTTGTTTAAAGAAACAATCGAATTCTTCACATATGTCTCCAAAGAAGAAATAGCTAAGATGGCATAAGAGTCACCAGAGTCTAAAATATCAATAATCTGTACCTTGGCCAATAACTTAGAATTATACTTGCCTTTTCTGTGTAGTTCAGCTTAAGAGAAAGTATTGCTTCAAACCTTCCCTTGCATAGAGGTTTCAATTTAAAAATTTAAATACCTTTACTTTTCCTTTCAGGTGTTGTTACATGTGAATACTTTCAAAGCATTTATTATTTAAGAAAATGATTATCTCTGTTTCATAACAAATGGTACCTATTAATACCTGCATCAGATTTGGTGCTTCCCAGGTGGCTCAGTGGGTAAAGAATCCACCTGCAGTGCAGGAGACACGGGTTCAATCCTTGGGAAGATCCCCTGGATGAGAGCATGGCAACTGACTCCAGCATTCTGGCCTGGAGAAACTAATGGACAGAGGAGCCTGGCAAGCTGCAGCCCATGGGGTCACAGAGTTGGACATGACTGAAGTGAATGAGAATGCAGTATGCGTGCATATCAAATTTGAGAGGGTGTCTGAGATTATCAAAAATTCTCTAAACTTCCAATCTTCACTTTTTACTAATGACTATCCCTACCCATTCTTACAACTCCTTTCCCCAATGCCAGGATAATTCTGTGATCTTGAGCAAAGTGTATCATTTTATTAATAACATTGCCTATTATCTCAGACTTTCCATTATTTCTAGCCTTACTGATCAAGGAAACATTGAAAATGTGATCTAAAAGAGTCTTTGAACCAATCAGACATGTAACAGAATGTACTCTGGTGAGAACTGGCTGTTCATGATAGAAACCACCATGACATTTATCCTTGCAAAATCCTGCCAAACATATTAACACAGAGTTCTGTCAGTGTAGAAAAGAATAGAGAATCTATGAAAACCCACATATTAAGGTCCTCTGCTTTATGACAAAAGGAGTCCTGCAATGAAGTGGGAAACACGGTCTTATGGTCTTTTAAGTGTGCCTTATCAATTGGATATTTACGTAGAGAAAAAGGATCTTGACAATCACCTAATGTTACACATGAAGGTCAGTTCCAGGGTCTGACACAATAATCATTAGTCATCAATAGTTAAAAAACAATTTAAAAAGTCAATTCATTAATCACACCAGGCACATTTTAGTGCTCAGTCAGTACGTGTGTCTAGTAACTCCTCCATTGGGCCAAAGGATTAGAACATTTTAATTATTTCAGGAAAATCCTATAGTAGGCAACATTTGCTTACTAGGACACAAAAAGTGCTTACAGTAAATATTATAGAAAGTGAAAATTATAAACTTCTGTTTATATAATTTACCTTCCTGAAATTATAAAAATGAAAAGAATTTTAGTGCTATGAAATTATGAAGCCACCCCAAAATAAATGGGCATCATTAATTTAATATGTTAAATGAGGTATTTTACATATATTAATTTGCTAGTGTCCCATCTAAGAGTAGATTCAGGTCCAGTTCTGTTTTCAGTATGTCTTAGAATGTTACTAATACTGCTGTAGATGATGTGTTTTACATTATCATTTTATTCAATAAATTAAACTTAAGCATTTGTTTGTTCAATTAGGATTATCATTATCCAGGCCTGGACTGGTTCCTCCTCATGTTTATACCGTCTTATTAAATAGCATTACCATTCATTTCATCTAGTTGCTAAATTAGAAATCTAGTAGTCATCCATGATTTTTCTTTCTCTCACACATACACTTACTCCATTTCTGGATGTCTTTAAGGGCACCACCTGCATTCACCACCAGGTTTATCTATCAATAGAAAAATTTTTGAAGTAACACTCTAGACTTAAGATTTCAGCAGAGTTTGTTTTTCCTTCAAGCCCTCTCAATAGGCTTATAATGAGAAACAACAGAAGATGGTCAGAGGCCAAAATTTCAAACATTTCAAAATTCAGTTTGTGCCATATTTTTCTTAACATGCTAAATCTTCTACCACTCACTTGAAAGTGAATTTATTATATGTTCAAAGAGGTTGCACAGATGCCTTCTCTCCTTGGTTTTCAGCAGTACAGAGAAGCTGAGATAAATAAAACTCACCTCATGGGAGAGTGCATCAGAGAAAGGACTTGAAGCAATTAAGTGTGCAGAAGCTCTTTACTCTGGGACAAGATGAGGAGAGAGCCACTCTCTGATGGGACCCCAGAAAGAAGGACTAGGTGCACCTCCATGAGGGAGTGTGGCACAACTTTCTGAGGTTGTGACAGCATTAGATTATCTCAGGATATCACCTTGGCTGGTTTTGAACTGATTTTGATCACCACTAGTAAAGCACCGCTAATAAAGCACCCTTACGGCAGAAAATGAAGGAGATCTAAAGAACCTCTTGATGAAAGTGAAAGAGGAGAGTGAAAAAGTAGGCTTAAAGCTCAACATTCAGAAAACTAAGATCATGGCATCTGGTCCCATCATTTCATGGGAAATAGATGGGGAAACAGTGGAAATAGTGGCTGACTTTATTTTGGGGGGCTCCAAATTCACTGCAGATGGTGATTGCAGCCACGAAATTAAAAGACACTTGCTCATTGGAAGGAAAGTTATGACCAACCGAAATAGCATATTAAAAAGCAGAGACGTTACTTTGCCAACAAAGGTCCGTCTAGTCAGGGCTACGGTTTTTCCAGTGGTCGTGTATGGATGTGAGAGTTGGACTGTGAAGAAAGCTGAGCACCGAAGAATTGATGCTTTTGAACTGTGGTGTTGGAGAAGACTCTTGAGAGTCCCTTGGACTGAAAGGAGATCCAACCAATCCATTCTAAGGGAGATCAGTTCTGGGTGTTCATTGGAGGGACTGATGCTAAAGCTGAAACTCCATTTCTTTGGCCACCTCATGCGAAGAGTTGACTCATTGGAAAAGACTCTGATGCTGAGAGGGATTGAAGGCAGGAGGAGAAGGGGACGACAGAGGATGAGATGGCTGGATGGCATCACTGACTCGATGGACATGAGTTTGAGTGAACTCCAGGAGTTGGTGATGGACAGGGAGGCCTGGTGTGCTGCTGCGATTCATAGGGTCGCAAAGAGTCGGACACGACTGAGCGACTGAACTGAACTGAACTGAGGAAAGCTGAGGCAAAATGCTCAAGTTTAATGGAATGGGGTGAATTCAAAAGGTACTTCTCCAAATTCAGATATAACTAGAAAGACAGGAAATGCTTGACATTGTTCTTCATTAAGTCATTCTGATAACAATCTTCTGTATAACTTAAACCCCTCCACTTCACCCCTGAAGTGCTCAGAGGACAGCATTTAGGAAGAGAGAAAGCAGATACTTGGAATCATGAAAACTGGGAATTTTTTTTTTCAGGTGCAGTTAATGAAGGAATATGATCGCAGTATGGTTCAAGGTATTGACTAGAGATTAACGAAGACAAGAGAGGGTGTCTGCAACTTGAGGCAATTTGAATGCCAAAAAAGGGAGTAATATGACAGGCAGGCAAGATTAGCAGGCCAAATGGAAGACTATCCAAGATAACTGTATTCGGAGTGGATGCCAAGCACTGTGGAATGTTCAAGATTTAACTCTATGTGCCATACTTTTATGAATGTACATGGAAGACACAGACTCTTAGTTTGTAGATAAATGATGATTGCTTACTCACAGGAATAAAATTAGCCAGAATATATGCATTCAATTTTGTACTGGTTCTTCAGGCTCTGATTTTCACAGAGCAACACAAAGGGCTGACCACACCTACAAATACAGTGGGTTGATTACAGGAGAGGAAAGTTGAGTTTAGGGAATCCAAATGTTTTATAATGGTCAGTGAGCATGCCTGCCTTTCTGGTAGAAGATACTATATTTATTACACTGGATGGTGAACACAGCTGTCCTTTGCTCTTGAGGGAGGCACTGTCTTTCAAGAGTGTAAGCAAACATACTGCTTGTTCTGGAGGGAGACCATTTCTATTTTTGGAGCATTTTCTAGGTACCCATTCTTTTAAAGATAGTTCAGGGAAAAGGGTTTCCCTGGTGACTCAGATGGTAAAGCATCTGCCTCCAGTACGGGAGACTGGGTTTGATCCCTGGGTCAGGAAGATCCCATGGAGAAGGAAATGGCAACCCACTCCAGTACTCTTGTCTGGAAAATTCCATGGATGAAGGAGCCTGGTAGGCTACAGTCCTTGGGGTTGCAAAGAGTCGGACAAGGCTGAGGGACTTCACTTTCTTTTCAGAAAAGAGGGCAATCAGTACCACACTTTAAAGATGTACAAAAATGTGAGACAACCATGGAGACTTACCTTCTGACAGTGGGCATCTGATTTACGGATTCTGTGAGTAAAACTGTTTCAGGTGATGACAATTTCTTGACCATGGTCCTGAGAGCTCAGGGCTGAGAAGTAAATAAATCAAGAGCTGGATATGTTATTTGAATATTGGAATTTCCTAGGATGATGGCCAACATTTATACTGAAAGGGAAATAGTAAAGTCTTCAGTGATAAGTATAATATATAATATGATGCATGCATAAGTTATAGGATATACAGGTCATAAACAATAGGAATTAGAGAAAGTAGAGTCTTATAGTTAGATAGTATAGCTCAACTGTGTGGATCACAACAAACTATGGAAAATTCTTCAAGAGATGGGAATACCAGGCCACCTGACCTGCCTCCTGAGAAATCTGTATGCAGGTCAGGAAGCAACACTTAGAACTGGACATGGAACAACAGACTGGTTCCAAATAGGAAAAGGAGTATGTCAAGGCTGTATATTGTCACCCTGCTTATTTAACTTACATGCAGAGTACATCATGAGAAATGCTGAACTTGATGAAGCACAAGCTGGAATCAGGATTGCTGGGAGAAATATCAATAAGCTTAGATATGCAGATGACACCACACTTATGGCAGAAAGCAAAGAACTAAAGAGCCTCTTGGTGAAAGTGAAAGAGGAGACTGAAAAAGTTGGCTTAAAACTCAACATTCAGAAAACGAAGATCATGGCATCTGGTCCCATCAGTTCATGGCAACTAGATGGGGAAGCAGTGGAAACAGTGACAGAGTATTTTGGGGGGCTCCCAAATCACTGCAGATGGTGACTGCAGCCATGAAATTAAAAGACACTTACTCCTTAGAAGAAACGTTATGACCAACCTAGATAGTATATTGAAAAGCAGAGACATTACTTGGCCAACAAAGGTCTGTCTAGTCAAAGCTATGGTTTTTCCAGTAGTTATGTATGGATGTGAGAGCTGGACTATAAAGAAAGCTGAATACTGAAGAATTGGTGCTTTGGAGAAGGTCCTTGAGAGTCCCTTGGACTGCAAGAAGTTCCAACCAGTTCATCCTAAAGGAAATCAGTCCTGAATATTCTTTGGAAGGACTAACGCTAAAGCTGAAACTCCAATACTTTGGCCACCTGATGTGAAGAACTAACTCATTGGAAAAGACCCTGATGCTGGGAAAGATTGAAGGCAGGAGGAGGAGACAACAGAGAATGAGATGGTTGGATGGCATCCCCAACTCAATGGACATGAGTTTGAGTAAACTCTGGGACCTGGTTATGGACAGGGATACCTGGCATGCTGTAGTCCATGGGGTCACAAAGAGTCAGACATCAGTGAGTGACTGAACTGAACATAGCTCAAATAGGGATTTAAGACAATGTATATAAGTAACAGCATGAAAAAAATGATTTTTTACACTAAGCAAGGTGAAAGAAAGCAAAAAAATCTTTTTGAAATATCGTCATTGTCCTAATTCTCAAGCTTCAGTGGATGTTTCTAGTAAATGCCGTTAAAGATAATCATTTAGGAAACTGAAACCCCTTAGCCCATCATCCTGTGTCTAAAGACTGAGACAGATTCAGCTGAAAGGCCCATACAACAATGACTAGAAGACATCACAAACCTACCCAACTCTAAAGTACTTCTGGAAGTATTCCATGTTGTAGTCATTCTCTGTGTACCGCTTAAAAGAAGTAGAATCCATTCATTTATTCCATCATGGAAACAATACGGATCTAAGTAAAGGATCAATATATTTTCTTTGTTAGGAACCCAGACTTTTGAGTTAGACAGAGTTAACTTTTTGTCCCAGGTCTGCCACTTATTTCTTGTTTAACCTAGAGAAAATCAACTAAAGTTTCTACATTTGATTTCTTTATTTATAAACTGGGATGAGGAGAGGAGAATGATGGTGATGGTGATGATGATAAGATTGTTTTAGAATTAAATGAGACAAAATATAAAGTTCTTGATAACTAGAAAATCCATGAATGATATTTATTATCACTGTTCATCTTATCAACAGACAGTCATAACTTTATCACTCAAATCAGAAGATTTGGTATTTGTCTCTAAGTAATCTTAAATCATACTTGAAATTATAATGATTCCTCCTAACTTGGAATCCTGCATTTCCATCTCAGTTTAAATCAGTTCAGATTGGTTTAGCAGTTTAAATGATTTGTAAGACCTATTACTGTATGGGTTCTTAGAATAAATATATGAAAAGGTTTTTACCCTAATTCTAAAGAAAATAAAGTTTATCACTTGCTATGACACAGATATGACCTCTTAGAACATCTTTAGTTGACTCATAGTAATGGGGCTTCCCAGGTGGCTCAGTGGTAAAGAATCCACCTGCCAATGCAGGGGACAAGAGACAAGGGTTCAATCACTGGGTGGGGAAGATCCCCTGGGATAGGAAATGGCAACCCACTCCATTATTCTTGCCGAGATAATCCCATGGACAGAGGAGCCTACAGTCCATGGGGTCGCAAAAGAGTTGGACGTGATTGAATGACAGCATGCACACACGCAATGGCCTGAAAAGGGCTCTAAGACCACAGGGGAGGGGGAACACACCAACTGTATTTTGAGAGTCTGCTGAAGATTAGAGGAAGGATGAATGCATCCTAAGCCAAATAAAAGCAAAATGAGGTAACATTTAATTTCACCTGCTGAGGATGGCTTTACTGCTTTACTGAGAATTTGACATTTGAGTTGAGCCTGGAAAAAAAAAAATGAGTAGGATTAGAGAAGAAAAGTTGAAAAAGCATTTCAAGAGAGACAACAATAAATAAAGACATGCATGAGATAGAAGGGATATCAAATGCTTGGGAAAATAGTGTCTTAAAAACAGAGAATACTCATAGCAATAAGATGGGAATGTACAATAAATGGATTTGAATGGCATGCCAAGAATTTGGACTTTGTCATGAGGTAATGGACAATGCCAATGAAATTTAAGCAATGAACACATGACCAGATGGATATTTAAGATTACTGGCAACAGGGTGTGTGATGTATTTAGAGGAATAAATGCTGAACATGAGATTAGATACTAAAATATTCGTGTAAGAGATGGGTAAGCTCAATAAGTATACAGGTGGTGAATTCAAAATTGAAAGATATTATCACTGCTGTGAAAAGTTACATATGGGAACTATAAAAGTGAAGGTACATAAAATAACACTTTTGCATATTCAATGAAACAAGTATCTGAAATGGTATTAAATAAATTTTGCTTTGGACATGTTGAATTTTCAACCACCTTCTGCAGCTTCATGGAGTCAGTCATATTCTAGGTCAATGTCAGCAAACGTTCTGTTAAAGGACTCTATACATTGACATGAATCCACCACGGTCAATGTATGGCAAAACCAATACAGTATTGTAAAGTAAAATAAAGTAAAAATAAAAATTAAAAAAAAAAAGGACTCTATAGTAAATGTTTCAGGTGTGGCATGCCACGTATTCTCTGTGACAACTACTCAGCTCTGCCACTACTGTGAGAAAGCAGCCATAACAATGAACAAGTGCAGCTGTACTCCAGTAAAACGTAATCTGCAAAACAGGTGGTCAGTCTGGGGACCCGTAGTTTAAATGATGCTTGAAGATGTGAATCTGGCTAAGTTCACCCAGAAAAAATAAATTGCAAGAGAGAAACAAGATTTTTGTGGGAGGTTGTGAAAGAGGAAATGATGGAAAACACTGGAAGAGAGCTGTCAGACATGTAGGGAATTAATAATAATCAGCAAAGATATGGGTCATGGAAAAGGCAAGATAGCATTTCCAGGAGAAAGAAGTGGCCACTGGTGCTCCCTGTTTTCAGTTTGCCAAAGTAATTCCATCAGGGAGTGTCATTCAGTCAGTCAAGTGGAACTTACATCATATTTCCTAAGATAACCAACACAGAAAAAATATTTAAAGTAGTACTTTTACTTGGGCTCAATGAATGGATTGTAAGTGTGATTTTTCTCCAGTCTTGGCCACCTAATATCAAAATTAGGAGAATTAAGAGGATAGTTAGCTGTGCAAATATTTAGTATGACACTGATGCCATGGTGACCCTTATATACAGTAATCAGCTACTGACATGGTGAGGTTCAATTGGCTGGTATCTGTTTTGTGATTGCATTACACATCAGATCTTAGATCTGCAATAAGATAATTCTCAATACCAACAGCACTGTTAATTATTTGGTATAAACTCTCATAAAATTATTTCAGTTCAGTTCAGTTCAGTCGCTCAGTCATGTTAACTCTTTGCTACCCCATGAATTGCAGCACACCAGGCCTCCCTGTCCATCACCAACTCCCAGAGTTCACTCAGACTCACGTCCATCAAGTCAGTGATGCCATCTAGCCATCTCATCCTTGGTCGTCCCCTTCTCCTCCTGCCCCCAATCCCTCCCAGCATCAGGGTCTTTTCCAATGAGTCAACTCTTCAAATGAGATGGCCAAAATATTGGAGTTTCAGCTTTAGCATCAAAGAACTGATAAATATTTTTCTGAAGCATTCTCTAAATGATAGTGCTTTTTTTTTTTTATTCTGAAACTACTTTCCCCTTACTTCTTATTTTTCTTGGTGGAATAGGACTCAGGAGGAATAGGACTACACTTTGTTAGGAATGGTAAAAGAATGAAAAGAGGATTCCTTTTCTAGAAACAATATGCTATAAAAATACTTGCAAGTGTTAAACCGAGCTGGACAAAGAAAAGAGAATCTATAAAGCAATAATCAAGAGCTAGTTAAAATTATATGTATTTCCTTCCTGAAGAAAGTATGATTTCTGTTCAAAATTTCAGGATTTGTATTGTGTACCTAAAGGAAGCCATGATCCTACATCCTATTTGTGGTCATGCCTTCATGGGAACCAAAGGCAACATGTAATAAGCAAATAACAATTCTGATTGCTTCATATTCCAAACCTTATAAAAATGAATATTATTCACTAAGGTTCACTCAGCCACAACTCCCATTGGCTTTAGTGGGAGCTTTGCCATGGCTAAAGACCACAAATGAGGTCCATGTTTCTGGTAATAAAAAGACTGCTCTGTTAACTGTGGAGAAACTGTTAAACCACAGAGTGAAAGAAAACAGTTTCATGTCACTGGAGAAGTCTCCAAGTTGACTTCCATTAAAATGTAACCTTATAGTAGGATGTGGATGATTAGAAAGTACTTAGGATAAAGGACAAAGGTTAGTTTCCCCAAAGAGAAACCGTGCTCAAGTGAACGGAGATTGTAGATGGGACGCCTAAGGATACTGGCTCTTTTCCCGTTCTGACACTTACTTGACTTGTCTTCTTTGGCAAGTCATCTGCAGGTCGTCCCTCTCTCTTGGTCCCATGTGCCAAATCCAAGTTCTGGTCATCTCACAGCTGGACCCCACTTACCTTTCCCCCAAACAATCCCTGCTTCCTGCATTTCTACATTCCAGTCAGCCAAACACTCTCCTGCTCGTATTATCTTCATTGCTTGTCATTCGGTTCATGTTGCTCTTCTCTTTAAAAATCCCTCAGCAATTTCCCATCCTTATTTTCTCATCTTTGGCCTTCAGTTCCTCAGTGACCTTTGGACCTGTCACTGGTTCATCCTTTCCAAACTGATCTATTCAAGTAGAATACTAACGAATTCAGCAGAGAATATGCATTGAGAAAAACCAGCCCTTCTGAATTCCAGGGGATTAAAAATAAGTGTCAGTCAATTTGGGATTCTATCATGTGGGAAAATGAGTATCCTAAAGCAATTTGTTATATTTTTTTCATCCTTTTTTATATTAAGGTCAAAGAAGAACTTTCACCTAGGTTTGATTACCCAAAGCTTTTCTTTGTTTTTCCACATAATTAAAACCATAGCAGTTTTTTTTTTTTTTTAAGCTGGAATGAACTTTTGTTATTATCAGGTCTGTGGTTTGAAAACTGTTACTGTTTTCACAGCAAAATTATTTATTAAAGACACATCTTATACAAAAAATATTTTTTAAAAGCTGTTATATTGAACCTAAGTAAGAATCCCTAAGTAGGGCTTCCCAGGTAAAGAACCCGCCTGCCAATGCAAGAGACATGGGTTTGATCCCTGGGTTGGGAAGAGCCTCTGGAGGAAGGCATGGCAACCCACTCCAGTATTCTTGCTTGGAGAATCCCATGGAGAATCCCATGGAGCCTGGTGAGCTACAGTCCATGGGGTCACAAAGTCAGACACAACTAAAGCAACTTAGCATGCATGCCTGCAAGAATCCCCAAGTACTATTGACCCTGTTCCTGTACAGGTCCTGAGAAGTTACTTGGGGCCATAAGGACTTCACCAGTGCATTCTGGCTTCCTCGGTTTATAGCTGAGAAAACTGAAGCTCAAAGAGTAAATTTTATTCAGAGCTATAGTTAAAGGCAAAGCTGTATTAGAATTCAGTGTCCTGATTCGGGATCTCCAGGGCTGCTTCTTCTGTTGTCTTCATAACCACTCTTTCTTGTTTTATCTTGGGGGTGGGTGGGGAGGGGAAGCCATCTTTCCAGTTTGAATGATCCTGTGATAGAATTTAGCATAAATCATAGGAATACCTCCATTACCTTTAGTGGAGTTCTATGTTGTCTCTATAAAATAGCTCAGACCTTCTCTAATCACAAAGCCAGTGACACAAGTTCAGGAGCTTTTGGGGGCCTATTAACTATTTTAGCTTAGCAATGACTGAAATAGAAGTTACTAGCCTTTGTGAAAAAAATCATGAATAGACTTATCTACCTAACTCATTATATGACTTACTGATTGAATTAATAAGGCTGAGAATTGTTTACATGGATGAGAAAAAGAAGTATTTTGGGTAGGAATAGTTTGCTGTCAGGCCCATCCCTGACTTGGGGCACAAACACAGAGCAAAACTACATATGGAGGTTGATACGCATTCACGCGTGCATGCTCAGCTGTGTCCAATTCTTTGCAATCCTATGGACTGTAGCCAGGCAGGCTCCTCCGTCCCTGAGATTTCTTAGCAAGAATACTGGAGTGGGTTGCCATTTTCTCCTCCTGAGGGTCTTCTCAACCCAGGGATCAAACCCATGTCACCTGCGTCTTCTACGCTGGCAGCCAGGTTCTTCATCACTGAGCCACCTGGGAGGTTGGCATAGCAAGTATTTTAAGACTGTAAGTGAAGTGAGGCCCATAGCCTCACTGTCTGAGTTCCTGTCTTCCATCCATCTTCCCCTGCTCCCTGAGGACTGCTGTTTCAGCTCTGGGACCTCAGGAGTACTTGGCTCTGTCCTGGGCCAATCTTCATTCTATGGGTGGATCTTCTGGAGTAGGGTAGGGTGGAAACTGAGACTGAGAGCAGGATTCCTGGGTGGTGTCTAGATCGGTTAGAACCCCACATGGAACCTTCTTGGGTAGGCTCCCTAGTTATCTGGGATAGATCATCTTCTCTCCTCAGACTCTCACTTCTCTGACTCAGCATCTCCAGGTTAGGTATCTCCCCAAACTGTCCTCTGTCCTGCAATTCTTATCTTTTACATTTTTTCCCAAGCAGAACTCCCTCAAAAGAATAATTCGACACATTAAAAAGTCATTTCTAAACAAGAACTACTGAGATTTGTATGGCTTAATGATGCTGATAATTTGCATTTACATACATTTAGTAGACTTTTGTGTGTGGAGCAGAAGCAGAATTCTTTGAACACCTCTGATTAAGAATGAACAAACAAACGTCCTGTTGAAGGGAAACTTCCTGATTATCTGATTTCTAGGCCAGAAAATTAGGGATTTTTCAACTTCAGAATACAAAGCAGTATGGGGCAATTTGGAAAATACCTTATTTGTTAAATTTTCTTCATAAATGAGGTCACGAATTGTTTTTAAAAATAACTTGGTTTTATGAAAGAAATAATATACATAACTGGTTTCTTCTGACTGAAAAATCTATAAGACTTTCATTCCAAAGAAGAAATATATAGAGAAATATATATCATTCTTATAAATATTTCACTCATAAAATCACCTTACAGAGTAAAAGAAGAATGGCTTCAGTCATCAGCTAAATTCAGTAGCTCACATGAGAATTTTAAAAAGTTTAGACACACCAAAGCATGGTGCTTTAGCATTAGAAATAGTTCTGATTCTGTAGTGTTTCCTCTCATGCTGTTATTTTCCACTGACAGGTAAGAGTGAGGTTTTGACACTCTTAATATAACATAGGGTGTTAATCTTATAATCACCCTGTCAGCACTTTCTGTCAGAGTGTTAATGGCCACCTTTCAGCCACTCAGAGGCTCTTGCCAATAAAAATAATACAGGCATTCAGCCAACCAGAAGTTATTCAACTACTTTTTTTCTATTCATTTTTTGAAAAGAATGAATAAATTAAAAAAGTACCAGTCTTAGAGGCAGAAGTCTGTCTCTATGTCACACTTCCCTATTTGTGCAAATCAATTCTTTGCGTCATAATAAAATTCAAACTTTTTTTCTTAATTTGAATCTTTGCACTAATTTTGAGCTATTCAAAGTATTTCTCTTTTCATATAAATATTCCAAGAAAAAGGCCTATCTTGGCTGAGAATATAAAACATCATTTTGATGAAATTGAAAAGGATGACTACTTATATACAATTAAGAATTGCCAAAGAACCAGCATATTTGAAAGCAACCACTAATATATCTGTATAACAATATATCATATTATTATATATCAGAAACCTCTAGAATCCATTTCATACAGAGCTTTGAAATAAAATAAATTAATGGAATTATAATCACTGGAAATATTGATTCTTTATTAAGTCAATAAAAAAAAGCCCACAACTTTTGCCTCTGGCTAATCAGACTATGAGGAAAAAATGAAAGCTGACTGCTAGGGAAGATTATCTCACCAGATGCTAGTTCCATCCTCTGATGTTCATTTCACTCTTTTGATTTTTCTTTCCCCCCTTACCTTCTAAAGACATTCATTTGGGTTTGAGGACTTCCATTCTGTGTTAACTGCAATTCTTAACTTTTAGCTCATCCAAATTATACCCAACTACCCTGTATTTAGATGTTCTAAATTAGTGCTCTGTGTGTGTGTGTGTGTGTGTATGTGTGTGTGTGTGTGGCTATATGTGTTGATAGCATCTTTGATAAGGAAATAGCTCTGTAGTACATAATTTGTTATTGAAATATCCTGATATTTAACACTATATGTACACCTTTCCCAGTAGAATGCCTCTTATAGACCTACAGTTATCATAAACAGAAAGATCAGTATGAAAATCTAACATTTAGTGAACTGAATTTCTCATTTTTTATTTCATCTTAGCTGGTGTGCCTTTTATATCTCATGTTTTTAAAGTGACATTTATGCAATAGTATTATGAATAGTATTGATTGAAACACAGTTTCTGAAATAGCTGGACTGTTTTATTTATGTTAAGAATAAATCTGTCATTCTTTTCTTTTCAATCATAATACTTTTAGATGGTGTTTTATTTTTCCTAATGGCAGACTGCACATGGAAAATATATCTCCAAAAAAATTCAAAGAAATTCATAATATCCTCTTTTCATTGAAATTTAAGTGAATATATCAGCAAATATTTCACTGGGTTTGGATCTAAAGCAGAGAAAACAATGAAGTACCAAGTTTAGAAACAATTTTATGAGGACATAGGTCACATACTTTTCTGAGAAATTCCTTTTCCAAAATGCTGATTAAAACAAACTCAAGCTAAAATTTGAAGCTGAAAATGCAAGTTCAGTTTTAAAAGGAGTGGAAATTTCATCAATCTTTTATTATGTATAATGTTCTGCCTAGACGCAGAAGATAGGAGTGAGTAGAAAGTTTAATTGTAAGATCAACTGAACTTTACTTTAAGCCACTGTAGTTGTCTCTAAGAAAATATACTGAAATCTAAATTACAAATTAGATGTCTCATATGGTATAATTGCAATGAAATTATGGTATATACAAATAACCTGGTTTCTAAAACTTTTTTATAGATTACTTCTTTTTTAAGAAGAATAAGATGCTAATGTAATTTCCTTTAATTCCCTAATTTCATCTATGCACTAAAATCACATTAGATGAGGATTCTCTCTCTCCTATCAGGAGAGGGTCTATTTTCTCAAAATCTTTAGTGTTTTATGAGAGATGAGAAAGGATTACAGAGTTGTGAAAGTAGATATTATTTGGGTTCAAAGTGATGACATGCCATCATTGGGTCACTAAGGAGGGCGAGATTGAGATCTACAATTAGGCTTAGTAGAAACAGATAACCCAAACCACTGAGATGGGTATATGACACTGGTTTTTGGAGTTGTTGTTGTTGTTATTTTTTTTAATCTAGCAATTAACTCTATTAAGGTACTGTCAAACATGATCAGTGTGACTTAGGGACATTCTATTTAATGATCTCAAAGTTCCTGTATGTTATATGACTTGTCTCAGACTAAAATTTGGTTTATTCATCGAAGGCATTTTATAATTCAGGTATATATCATTTTTTCCTAAAGATATGGAGAAATTTTTAATTTCTTTTTTGTCTTTTAAAAAATTGAATTAGGTAAATGATATTTTTGTTTACATTTCTACTGCTAAGTCACTTCAGTCGTGTCCGACTCTGTGCGACCCCACAGACGGCAGCCCACGAGGCTCCCCCGTCCCTGGGATTCTCCAGGCAAGAACACTGGAGTGGGCTGCCGTTTCCTTCTCCAATGCATGAAAGTGAAAAGTGGAAGTGAAGTCGTGTCCGACCCTCAGCGACCCCATGGACTGCAGCCTTCCAGGCTCCTCCATCCATGAGATTTTCCAGGCAAGAGTACTGGAGTGGGGTGCCATTGCCTTCTCCTTACATTTCTACTAAGTTCTTAAAATATTTAATGAGTAATCTTAACTATATTATTGTCAAAGCAGTATGCATTTAATTAAAGAATAAAGCACCTTCATATTCCTTCTCTTTCTCACTTTTTCATAACTTTCTCATCCTCCAAATGTGACAGACTCTATTTTCATGGCCACTCATCTTTTTCTTGCTCCGGAATAATCCAGCCTTCTGAAGTTCTCGCATCACCTGAGTCAAGTTTTCCAGATACCAGGACACAAGGCCTAATATTAGGGGAGTTGGAGTAAATTTTTATCTTTTTGTTCTTAAAACATGTTAAATACTAAAAAGAAAAATTCTTACTAATAAGAGTAGAGGTGAATATATCACACTAATTGTTTTATTTGTGTGTCTGTGTGTGTGCTGTCATCTCCAACTTTTTGCGACCTCCAGGGACTGTAGCCCACCAGGCTCCTCTGTCCATGGAATTCTCCAGGAAAGAATACTGAAGTGGGTTCCCACGCCTTTCTCCAGGAATCTTCCTGACCCAGGGATCAAACCAGGCCTCCTGCATTGCAGGTGGATTTTTTACCACTGCGCCACCTGGGAAGCCCTTTGTAAACAACTACAAACTGACTCCTGGTAGATTTTACAAAGAGTGACTTCCGTTGAAGGACATGAGGGGGCTCACAGGATTTGAGGGAAGGCTGAAGATGAACAGCTTCTCAACTGTCCAGAACCACTCTCAATAGCAAGACTTGCTTGACAGTCTTCCCGGGAATGGACCAAGTCCAGCTCATTCTTTCAGCCTTGCTGTACACTGCATCAATTTCAGAGTCCCTGGCCTTGCCAGTGTGGGGAATGCAGAAAGAATGTCCCATGAACTGAAGGCAGCTTTTGAAGAGAGGGGCAAGCTCAAGGATTTCATGTTCCACCAGGGTGACTTTCAACAAAGAGAGGTTCATCTGTGAATCAAACTGTGGTGTTGGGTGGTCAAAATACTAACTCATTACAGTAATATTTATGTTTTATAAGTGAAGCGCAAGAGTTTGCCACCAGTGGCAAGGAAACTCATATAAAAATGTGATGGTTAGGTAATAAGAAGAAAAGAAGGAAAAAGAGCTTACTTTTATAGATACTCTAAAACCAACCAAAAGAAGTCTTACATTAACATACACTAATAACAGCAGAACATTAATGACTTAGAAGTTATAGGTCTAAGTCACTAGGGGCTGACTAAAAGAAACAGGTGTTAAGACATTTACTTAGGATGATGACAGTCAGCTACTAATTAAATCATTAACTGAGGATTCTGCAACACTTTGGCAGTACTCAACATGCTCGAATCAGTTTCTCACACCTAGTTTAAAGGGGCGCTCTTGCTTTCTTTCTATCATTAAATAAACTTTGCTTAATTAGCAGTTACCTGCTCAAGTTTGCCAAACGTAGTCTGGCACTTAGTCTAACTAAACATGGGATAAACTAAAAAAAAAACTTTAAGAAAATTACTTTATGTTATTTTTATTAAATATGCCAGAAGGAAATAAAAAACAACACAAAACAAACTGAAAAAATGAAACCTCTACTAACATATCAAAAAATAATTTTTAAAACTTGAGAACACTTGAGAGAGTAATGAAAAGAGAAACAGAAATTTTATGGAAATGAGGATTCAAAAATGGATGGATGATATCAGAGGCTCATTTATCCTCTTACAAATAAACTTAAAAATTTGAAATAAACAATAGTAAATCCAGCTGGTTTTTAGTTATACTCCAAAATGTAGCACTCTATGCCATAAGCGAAGAGCAAAACTTTCCTCCTTCACCTAGTTGATCTAACTAAAGAAAACTTTTAAATTTGCCACGGCTCAGAATCTAGTTTACATAATATATCACAGGAAATAAAACTGACTTATGAAAACATGAACTGAAAAGTGACAGAGACAACCATTTGATACCAGCCAATCAATTGATGAGAACTCAGAAAGAGGATCTGTGAAGCTTGGAAAGAAAGGAAAAATAGCCCTAGTTCTCAGAACTTAAAATCCATTTCAAGATGGGGGACACATGTATACCTGTGGCAGATTCATGTTGATGTATGGCAAAACCAATACAATATTGTAAAGTAATTAACCTCCAATTAAAATAAATAAATTTATATTTTAAAAAAATCCATTTCAGGGAGATAAGAATAACTTTGGAAAAAACGATTAACTACACAAGACAAAAAAGAGTAAAAGCTTAAGTTGTGCGAGAAATTAGGAAATTGAGTTGAAGTGTAAGGATGAGACACAGTTTTAGAAGATGAACAGTCGTGAAGTGTACATTACAGCGAACACAGAGTTGGTCATTTGAGTGTGGTGCCAGGCAGGCTCATCAATCATATTTGGAAACAGGCATTCTGGAGAAGGGTCAGAATAATATAGTGTGGGATAGGAGAACTCTGGTTTTGGGAAACATACAAAAGATTCACCTCGCCAGATAAAGAGTTCTTAAGTGGGCCAGGAAACTGTGGTTGATTAGTTAGGGTTACATAATGGAAAGCCTCGAAAAACATGCAGAAGCAGTGTAGAGGAATTTGTACTTGAAGCAATAGGACAGAGCAGAATAAGTCAACAGTGTAAACCAGGAAAAGGATTTATAGAAGGGATTTTCAGGAAGACTCTACCTCTGTGTTTCTTTGACATGATAAATACCAATAGATTTAAAATAGAAGCTGAAATCAACTAAATCATAGAGACCAGAAAATGTACTGCCAAAGAAATGGAAAACCCACAGTTACATCAATGATATGACTCAAACAGAAAAAAAATTATGATTCCTTTTTAATAAAACTGCAGTATTTAATCAAGCAATTGAGTGGAAATGTCAGCCCCTACTGCATTCATGCTGCTCAAGTGTAATCATTCGGGCCTTTAATTTACAGCTTCAGAGTTGCCTAGTCTGAGCCAATTCTTCTGCATAGAGCAGGGAGTATATTGGGAGTCTAGGTGTCTGGGTTAAACATCAAGGCAGACATGTATATTTATCACTTTTCTCTTCTCAGATCTTTCTGTTAGCAGAGAGAGGAGATGGAAAGGGAGGAGAAAGGAGGAGGGAGAAAGGGAGGAGGAAAAAATGAGAGGAAATGAGAAAGCAAGAGAGAGAGACAGGCAGGCAGACAAAAGCAGAAGAGGAGCTAAACACAGACCAGCAATTTCAATTACTTAATATTTTTTGAAAGATGGAAAGCTCATGGAAGGGTAACTATCTTATCAGAGGAGAAGTTACAGACTAAGTGCCTGCAGAAAAGTATATCAAAAACAAAGAAGATAATTCTAAAGAACTCTGTGCTTGGAGGTAATAAATTACCAAAGAACATGAGATACGGTGCAGACTTGAAAAACAGGAGGACTACTTCAAAAATTTGTGACTGGAACAATTTCCACCACCACCACCCCCAACACAAAAAAACTCACAGGCACATCCATCATCTTTCCCAGTGTGTTGAGCTAGGTGACCATTCTCTCTTGGCACTCCCCTACTCTAAGGCACACACACACACCTTTCACCTCTCACCTAGCCATGACCTCAGGAGATCATATTTATAGAAATTGAATCAAGACTTCCCAAATTGAGGGACAGAAGTCACAGAGAAGAAAAGAATTTCCCAGTGGTAGATGGGAAATTGTGATACAGTATTTAAAATAGACACTGGTGCCACCATCTGCCTCCCTTAGGCCTTGTCTCACAGTGTGAACTGCTGAGGAAAAGAACTCTAGGCAGAAGAAGAGATGAGTCTTTTTTAGAGAAACATCAGGGTTTTAGAAAAATGATGTCTAGACACTGACATATACAAATCTTCCAAGAAACAAGAAAAGTCAGTTTACTTGTCCAATCATCCCGTAAAAAAAGATCTCCGTTCACAAGCATACCCAGACACACAGTGTCCAGTCCCTTTTTAGAGCTCCTTGTTTGATATCCATGAAGAATGAAATATCATTTGAGAAAAGAATGCAACATAAAATAGAGACCAAAATAAACAAAGATAAAAAGAAAAAAAATTGGAGAAGAAGAAAATACTTTAAAGTTAACATCATCAGCTATATAAGAAAAGCTACTTAATTTAGGACATACTAACAAGATGAACAGGCTTCTCTGATGGCTCAGATGGTAAAGCGTCTGCCTAAAATGTGGGAGACCTGGGTTTGATCCCTGGGTCAGGAAGATCCTCTGGAGAAGGAAATGGCAACCCACTCCAGTACTTTTGCCTGGAAAATCCCATAGATGGAGGAGCGTGGTAGGCTATAGTTCATGGGGTTGCAAGATGAACAGAAAAATTTCATAAGTCAACAAAGAACTCTTGGAAATTTAAAGTGTGATTGCTGGAAATGACCATACTATTTGAAAATGGAAGTTGGATCTCCCCCAGGAATTGGAGGTCCTTTTCTGATGGAAGACACATTTTCCCAGTCAGAGCTGTGTCTCATTATACTGTTTGTATTGTGGCTGTTTCTGAACTCCCAGAAAGCTCACATTTCTGAAGGACAACAGAAAGACCAGTCCTTGCCTCTTTCTTCCAAAGAATACTCTGAATCTCATGGAAACATTTCTGCACAAACTAGATTATGGATACCAATGTGCCAAAATGCTTTGCTACGTTTTTAGGGCTTGCCTCCATTTTTGGACTCTGGATAAGCAATTATAAAGGTAGTGCAGCAATAACCATATCATCTGAAAATAAATGTCTATGTTTGTTTGAAATTTGAATTTTGCATATTGAAATTTTAATGCTGTGGTGACAGTGTTTGTCTTAAAATGTATGAAAATGAAAGTGTTTGTTACTCAGTCGTGTCTGACTCTTTACAACCCCGTAGACTGTAGCCCACCAGGCTCCTCTGTCCATGGAAACCTCCAGGCAAGAATACTGGAATGGGTAGCCATTTCCTTCTCCAGGGGACCTTCCCAACCCAGGGATCAAACCCAGATCTCCTGCATTGCAGGCAGATACTTTATGGTCTGAGTCACCAGGGAAGCCCACCTTAAAATGTATAATACTTTGTAAATAAGACTGTTGGCTCCAGTAAAATACCACCTATGAATAAAAAAAATAAAAGATGTTCAGAGAAGGGACTCTTATGATGTTAAAGCCATACTATAATGTCAAATGGATTTGGTCACAAGACATATCTTCTTTTTCCTTGTATTTTTAAATTTTATTTTTCAACTAAGATAACCTTCATATTACACTCTTATCCTGATATTTCAGTTTTTGAAAGAGTTTAGTATTAGTCCTGTATTACTTTTTGAAGAATAACTGTATAGCTACATTTATTGAGTTTAGGAACCCTATTAATATCATATCCTGCTCAGTCCTCATCTTCCTAGTTTCAGTGTTTTAATCTGTTTATATAAACCCCCAAATATCCAATCTATTTGCTTATATAGACAACTTATATTTCTTGCATGGATCTCCTGAAATGCAGCAGTCAATATTATACCTAAAATATTTCAAGTAAAATGAGACTAGAATTTTGTGCAAACAAAAGGCATCATATTAGGTTTTTGATAGTTTTATTGACTAAATATAAGCCTACTTATCTCCTACATAAATAGACAAAAGAAGGCAGGAATGTGATATAATATCTATGATAAATCCATCATTCCATCAGTGCTACCATTTACTGCTACTGAGATACATCATCTCATTTACTTCTCAAAAAAAAACCCTATGAATTACTTTAATAATTTTTGTAAATATGAAAACAAAGGGCCAGAAAGATAAATGATCTAGAAAATCTCATGGTTGTTAATTTTTGAAGTCAGGATTAGAACTCATTCTTGTCTCAAACATCCATGTATAATAAAACCCGTATTCTTCCTATTGTACTGTATGCTGTGTTCCTCGCCACCTCCCATCTAGGTAGCCTCTGACTCTCATTCCTTCATCTCATAAACATTTAATTCCCTGGATTAAGTCCCTTGCATTTTGAAACTACTGTTATATTTTCTCTTTCATACAAGTGGATTTGACTGATAAAAAGAGGAAGCATCGCACTTTCTCAGTTAAAAGTAAGTTGAAACCTAAACCCAAAATTTAAACTTTGGTGAATATCAAGCTTAGCCCTGGGGTAATTATGCCTTCATAAACTTTTAATCTGTTTTCCCTAAGTCTTCTCAACCTATTCAAGAATAAAGTAATTTCTTGAAATACAAAATAAATGTGCACTATGATCTGAATATCAATGGTTTGAGAAAAGGAGAAAAAAATGGAAGAAGTAGATGGTCAATTATGCCCCAAAGCTAGTAACTCAAGCAGTAATTTTCAGTTCCTCATACTTAGAAATAAATTTCATTCATGACAAAAATAAATTTGGGGAGTTAAATAATTAAAGTAGTTTACAACCATTACTCTTCTGTTTTCTGGCCTGGAGAAAATTCCATGGACTGTATAGTCCATGGGGTAGCAAAGAGTCTGGACGCAACTGAGTGACTTTCACTTGCATACACATATATAGACATGCACACATATAAAATATATATAATAAAAAATATGTATTTATAGATATTAAAATTGAATGTATATATATTTGAATAAAATTGTATCATTGAATTTTTGTATAATTATTATATATAGAAATGAGTAGAGTAATTTCACCTATTTTAGGCATCTGATCATCATAAGACTATTTACATAGTCTTATTAAATGATCTGGGAATGTTCTGGGAAAGATTGAGGGAAGGAGGAGATGGGACGTCAGAGGATGACATGGTTGGATAACATCACTGACTCAATGGACATGAGTTTGGATGGACTCCGGGAGTTGGTGATGGACAGGGAGGCCTGGCGTGCTGCAGTCCATGGGGTCGCAGAAAGTCAGACACGACTGAGCGACTGAACTGAACTGATTAAGTGTTCTAAACTAAGCCACAGAAGTTTGGTTCTCTGAAATTTATTTATTGCTACAGAACTTGTGGCTGCGTCTTCCTTTCCCAGACCATCACAATAACTGTAATTCTATGTTCGGTACAATCCAGTAAAGTCTCAATGGCAGTATTTACCCATCAGTGAAACATTGTTCCTGTTTCACATACTCAGTGTTTCATATTGCATTTCTTCTAATCCATGCTGCAACAACTTATTAAAAGAAGTACAAAATAGAGCATGAAAGAAAAAAGAAAAAAAAAATAGAGCATGAACTTCTGAAAAAATTTCTCAAGATTGTAAATTATTCTTGTCTAAAACTAAAGGAGAATTGACCAGTTGTAACCTATGAAGTCCATTCCAGTTTGCACAGAAGTAAACTGTGGTCCGTCCCAATTTGCACAGAAGTAGGCAGGTATTTTTAAAAAAGGAGGAAAGGTAGAGGGAGTGAGCAAGGGCTCAGATAGAGTCAGGAAAATGAACAATTACTAGGGATCCCTTAGTGTAAATTTGATTAGGCTAGCTGTATTAGCCAGCTGGCAATTGTGGAAGCTACGATTCTCTCCTGCCCTCTCTCCACACCCCCCACGCCCACCCCATGGAGACTAGGATGATTGCGTTTCAAAGGAATGGCTTTCAGGAACTTGAGCAAGACATTCTTGAACTGTAGGAGGTACATATACCTCTCAAAAGGACAGAGGGAGAATTGTAAATTATAAGCCTTTGTTAGTACATGTGCTCTAAGAAAGGGAGGTCAGGGGCTTGTGGTTGGGTGCTGGCTAGAACAGCAAATTCTCTGACAGTTCTGAGCATTCTCAGTGAGGGAGTGAGTGAAGTCGCTCAGTCGTGTCGACTCTTTGCGACCCATGGTCTCTGCGACCCATGGACTGTAGCCTACCAGGCTCCTCCATCCATGGGATTCTCCAGGCAAGAATACTGGAGTGGGTTGCCATTTCCTTCTCCAGGGGTTCTTCCCGACCCAGGGATCGAACCCAGGTCTCCCGCATTGGAGGCAGACGCTTTAACCTCTGAGCCACCAGGGAAGCTCTGAGCATTCTCAGAGAGAACCTCAAAAGGAGACTGCATTTTCCCAAGAGCTTGGCCTTAGGCTGCTAGAAGCCATGCTGAAGCTTGGTCAAGTCTTTTAGTGCAGGAGCTTGAATGGAGCGTCCCTGCCAAGACTTTCTGCAGTCTTCAAAATTATCTCTCAGTTCAGTTCAGTTCAGTTGCTCAGTCGTGTCCGACTCTTTGCAACCCCATGAACCGCAGCACACCAGGCCTCCGTGTCCATCACCAACTCCCAGAATTTACCCAAACCCATGTCCATTGAGTCGGTGATGCCATCCAACCATCTCATCCTCTGTCGTTGCCGTCTCCTCCCGTCTTCAATCTTTCCCAGCATCATGGTCTTTTCCAGTGAGTCAGGTCTTTGCATCAGGTGGCCAAAATAGTGGAGCTTCAGCATCAGTCCTTCCAGTGAATATTCAAGACTGATTGCCTACAGAATGGACTGGTTGGACCTCTTTGCAGTCCAAGATACTCAAGAATCTTCTCCAACACCACAGTTCAAACCCATCAATTCAATTTGCATTTCTCTGATAATGAGTGATGTTGAGCATCTTTTCATGTGTTTGTTAGCCATCTATATGTCTTCTTTGGAAAAATGTCTGTTTAGTTCTTTGGCCCATTTTTTGATTGGGTCATTTATTTTTCTGGAATTGAGCTGCAGGAGTTGCTTGTATATTTTTAAGATTAGTCCTTTGTCAGTTGCTTCATTTGCGATTATTTTTTCCCCTTCTGAAGGCTATCTTTTCACCTTGCTTATAGTTTCCTTTGTTGTGCAGAAGCTTTTAATTTTAATTAGGTACCATTTGTTTATTTTTGCTTTTATTTCCAATATTCTAGGAGATGGGTCATAGAGGATCCTGCTGTGATTTATGTCAGAGAGTGTTTTGCCTATGTTCTCCTCTAGGAGATTTATAGTTTCTGGTCTTACATTTAGATCTTTAATCCATTTTGAGTTTATTTTTGTGTATGGTGTTAGAAAGTGATCTAGTTTCATTCTTTTTCAAGTGGTTGACCACTTTTCCGAGCACCACTTGTTAAAGAGATTGTCATTTCTCCATTGTATATTCTTACCTCCTTTGTCAAAGATAAGGTGTCCATAGGTGCATGGATTTATCTCTGGGCTTTCTATTTTGTTCCATTGATCTATATTTCTGTCTTTGTGCCAGTACCATACTGTCCTGATGACTGTGGCTTTGTAGTAGAGCCTGGAGTCAGGCAGGTTGATTCCTCCAGTTCCATTCTTCTTTCTCAACATTGCTTTGGCTATTCAAGGTTTTTTTGTATTTCCATACAAATTGTGAAATTATTTGTTCTAGCTCCTCGGAATGGCTGCTATCCAAAAGTCTACAAACAATAAATGCTGGAGAGGGTGTGGAGAAAAGGGAACCCTCTTACACTGTTGGTGGGAATGCAAACTAGTACAGTCACTATGGAGAACAGTGTGGAGATTCCTTAAAACCTGGAAATAGACTGCCTTATGACACAGCAATCCCACTACTGGGCATACACACTGAGGAAACCAGAATTGAAAGAGACATGTGTACCCCAATGTTCACCGCAGCACTGTTTATAATAGCCAGGACATGGAAGGAACCTAGATGTCCATCAGCAGATGAATGGATAAGAAAGCTGTGGTACATATACACAGTGGAGTATTACTCAGCCATTAAAAAGAATACGTTTGAATCAGTTCTAATGAGGTGGATGAAACTGGAGCTGATTATACAGAGTGAAGTAAGCCAGAAAGAAAAACACCAATACAGTATACTAACACATATATATGGAATTTAGAAAGATGGTAATGATAACCCTGTATGCAAGACAGCAAAAGAGACACAGATGTATAGAACAGTCATTTGGACTCTGAGGGAGAGGGTGAGGGTGGGATGATTTGGGAGGATGGCATTGAAACATGTATAATATCATATGTGAAATGAATTGCCAGTCCATGTTCAATGCAGGATACAGGATGCTTGGGGCTGATGCACTGGGATGACCCAGAGGGATGGTACAGGGAGGGAGGTGGGAGGGGGTTTCAGGATGGGGAACACATGTACACCCGTGGTGGATTCACATTGATGTATGGCAAAACCAATACAATATTGTATAGTAATTAGCCTCCAATTAAAATAAATTAATTTATAATAAAAAATGGAAAAAATGATAAGAAATACAAGTGCTAGTAAGGATGTGGAAAAAATGGAACCGTTATGAACAGTTAGGAATGTAAATGTAAAAGCCACTATGTTAAACAGTATGGAGGTGCCTCAAAATTAAAAATAGAACTGCCATATGATCCAACAACAACAACAAAAAGCATCCATTCTTTGCCACTCAGCTTACTTTATTACCTTCTTACTTGTTGTCTGTTAATTTTTCCTTGCACATACACCTGCCCTCAGTTTAGTGTCAATACCCAGTTCTGAAATGTTGGAAAATAGCTTTTGTCCCCTGTATCTCAGACTTTGCCTAGGCTCATTACAGCACAAGCCATATATTAATCATTCACATTCAAATAGTTAGAATTCCTGAAAGTGAAAGTGAAGTTGATCCATTGTGTCCGACTCTGCGACCCCGTTGACTGTAGCCTACCAGGCTCCTCCGTCCATGAGATTCTCCAGGCAAGAAAACTGGAGTGGGTTGCCATTTCCTTCTCCAGGGGATCTTCCCAATCCAGGGATCGAACCCAGATGTCCCACATAGCAGGCAGATGCTTTAACCTCTCAGCCAGCAGGAAAGCCCTGAGAAATTCCTGAGAAATCTTTAATACACTGAGACTTTTAAATATCCTATGCAATGCATGGAGCTAAATTTTCTTTTAAAAAATTAGCAAATGGCTTTAAATTAAATTTTAACCAGAATGTTAATATAAAGCAGAGAAAATATTAAGCAGATCTGGCAGAAGTTGAAGGACATATCCAGAGCTCACTTGCCACCAACAGGAAGCAATTCTCCCCTTCTGGAAGTGCATTATACAACTGGTAAAGTCACAGGATTCTGTAGAGAACTTTGGAAATGCCTAGATTAGATGATAGACATTGAGTGGATTGTGCACAAGGGCCTGTGGGGCTGATGCCCACCAAGAACAGAGGGTTTCAAGATTGGTATTCTTCCCAGGATATATGCACCCAGAAAAATGCCTGTCACCTTGCAGACCCAGAAACCTTAGGTCTCTTGGCACCCCAAATAAGCCTCAAAGCTATCTGAAGTCTTCCAGCTCAAAAAGTTTCCTGTCTTTGAAGTAGGTCCCTTACCTAAATTTAGTTCCAGATCATGTATAGATGTTCTGTTCCATTATATTCTCTCCCTACAAACTCCTTACTATGTAGTCATTTATTGGTTACATATGGACTTCCCAGATGGTTCAGTGATAAAAAAAAAAAAAATCTGCCTGCCAGTGCAGGTGATGCAAGTTTGATCCCTGGGTCAGGAAGATCTCACAGAGATGGAAATGGCAGCCCACTCCAGTATTCTTGTCTGGAGAAGCCCATGGACAGAGGAGCCTGGCAGCTATAGTTCATGGGGTCACAAAAGAGTCAGAAACGACTTACCAACTAAAACAACAACAAATATTTAAATAGCATTCTAACCCAGTGATAGACTACGAAGTTTTTACTCTTTCTGTGAATACTGGGGACTTATTTAAATAAAATTATAAACTGTGATTTATCATATTTGGAGATTCAGGAACCTTATGAACAGAGCCTTCAATAGATCTTACATTTTAAACTCAATACTCTTTTAGAAGTGTACAAAAATCAAGCCTTAAAAGTATCCCCAAATGAATAACAGAATGAAGACATAGCTTATTATTCCAGGAAATAACAGATTCTACTTCAGTGGTCTCAAAGATCTAATTTTAAGGTATTGTCAAGAGTACTTGGGCTGAGCAGAAGAAAAGGAAATGCAACAGAAGATAGAATGAAGATGGTGATCTAGGAGGCTCTGAAGCTCTCTTCCTCCCACAGATGTACTGAATGGACAGCTATAAACAAGCAGTCCTCTCTGAGAGAGACCTAGAAACTGGGTGACTCCTATTCATTGGATGAATTAAAAAATACCTACTTCTAAACAGATAGGAAGTGCTTCCTTGGTGGCTCAGTGGTAAAGAATCCACCTGCAATCCAGGAGACCTAGGTTTGATCGCTGGGTTGGGGAAGATTCCTTGGAGAAGGAAATAGCAACCCACTCCAGTATTCTTGCCTGGAGAATCCCACGAACAGAGGAGCCTGGAGGGGTCCTATAGTCCATGGGGTCACAAGAGTCAGACAAGGCTTAGAGACTAAACCACCACCATCAAACAGGTAGGAAAGGCCAGCTATACTCTTCACAAAAACCCCACTCCTCACAAAGCCATACAACCTGGAGAGACCCCTCAACTCTCAGCTTCTCCCTGAGGATGGAAAACCCCACAGCTAGTGTCCCAACTTGTAAGACCCCCACAGAAAGGAGGGGTTCCCATAGCAGCTAGCTTTGAAAGCCAATGGGGCTATCATCCCTGAGTTCCGCAGAACCATAGTAAACAAAGAAATGATCCTTAAATAATGGGAATAATAGTTATCATGTCTGCCACCACTCCCACCCCCCAACTCCATCCCACCCTGCCACCTCCAAGAGCTCAAGGCAGAGAGAACAGGCAAAATTGCCTATCTCTGTCTTTTCCTGAAAGAGTTTCTCTGCATACTTTGAAAACCATCTGAGGGTCAAGCTGCTCATTTAGCAGACACTAGCTAATGAAGGCTGAGCACCAAAGATGCTTTCGAATCGTGATGCTGGAGAAGACTCTTGAGAGTCCCTTGGACAGCAAGAAGATCAAACCAGTCAATCCTAAAGGAAGTAAACCGTGATTATTCATTGAAAGGACTGATGCTGAAGCTGAAACTCCAGTACTTTCATCAGCTGGTGCGAAGAGCTGACTCATTGGAAAAGACCCTGATGCTGGGAAAGATTGAGAGCAGGAGGAGGAGGGGACAACAGAGGATAAGATGGTTGGATGGCATCACCGACTCAATGGACTTGAGTTTGAGCAAACTCTGGGAGATAGTGAAGGACAGAGGAGCCTGGGGTGCTGTAGTCCATCTGGTTGTGAAGAGTCAGACACAACTTGGAGATTGAACAACAACAACAGGGTCTAGCTGGGATCCTCCCCAGAGACTGGGGAAGCTGGAAGACACTATTCTTGCTTTCTCCTTCCAGCCCCCTCCAAGTCACCAGTAGCTCCCTGGAAGGAGCTTGTATACATGTCTGGTGGCCTAGCATTTACAGCAGTCACCCAAAGAATGCACCTCTGGATTACTGGGCTCTAATAGGGAAATGCAGTTGCATTCACAAGTCCCAGAGAACTGTAGCGAACAAAGAAACAGTTTTTAATGAGCACAGGAACAACCTCTAGCAACTCTACACCTGAACCCAGTACAGCTGAAGCAAGTAAAAATTCCCATCTCTCAGTTTTCCCCAAGAAGCAGTTCAACCATGTAACCTTCCCAGCTGTGTCTGAGCGGTCTAATCATCCTGCACCTAGGTTCTGACTGTGATCTCCCTTGGGAAATTGATGGATGCTGGCACAGCCTCAACTACCAGGAGCCACTAAGAGCAAAGAAAGAGGCTTGTACAATCATAAGAGTTTGAGAGACAACTAGGAGCTCAGGCCAGGCTTATCAACAAGGTTCATCTCCTAATGAGGTCACTCTGTCAAGACTGTTTCTTCCAAAGTGCAGAAACCAACAAAGAGAGTCAAGGAAATTGCAGAAATAGAGGAATACATTCCAAACCAAAGAGGAAGATAAATCTCCAGGATGTAATCTTAATGAAATGGAGATACGTGATTTACCTTATAGAGAGTTCAAACTAACAATCATGAATATTTGCCAAGGCCAGAAGAATAATGCAAGAACAAAGTGAAAATTTCAACAAAAAGACAGAAAATATAAAGTATTTTCAATAGGTTTCTTTTATTGACTTAGAAGAGTGATGTTTATGACTTTTTAAAAGAGCCAAATCTGTTCTTAAACATACTTGCAAATGGTTCAGGAAAGTACATGTCCCTTTATTTTATTTTCATACTCTTTGCAGGTATATAGATATTCTTATATCTGAAAGAAAGCTACCATATGTCACTTGTACATATCAAATATTGCTGAGAATATTTAAAATTCTGGTAAGTTCACTGCAGTTCAAATAAAGAGGTCTAAGAATCTTATCCAAGCAGCTGTGGTTCCTATTTGAATTTTAGCCTAGATTATTAAAACCTCAAGTCACAAAATCCCCCTAGGAAATCTTGCATAAGCATTGTTCTCATTGAAAAGGGCTGGGATCAGAAAGGAAGCAAGAGGTTCATGCTTTAGTTGGCTTTAGAACATCAAACACTGAGTGGTCAAGTCTCCCTCAGATGTGTGTTCATAACCCCTTTTAAACGCAATGGAAATTATATGTGTGGATCTGGGGAGAACATACCCCCAAGTAAGCAAATTAAGAAAAGCCAAGAACAACCAGATTTCTTTGCTTTAAAAATTTTGGCTTAAACAATAGTTTTTTTTTTTTTTTTTAATTAGTTTTATGTGATATGTCAGGTAAACCTATTCATTAGTGATAGGATTTTTATGATCAGCTTGAAGGGAAGATTTGAAAAATACTTTAACCATGTTTCTTTTTCGGATATGAATAGTAAAATACAGTTGCTAGACTATTTTTGAAAAGGCACTTATTTACGTTTTTCTAAAGCAAGTATCTCATAATTCAAAAATTGGTTATTTTTCTGCCAGAGCCTAATGGGAGTGAAGCGAAGTGAAAGTTGCTCAGTCGCGTCTGACTCTTTGCAACCCCATGGACTATACTCTAGAGAAGTCCATGGAATTCTCTAGGCCAGAATTCTAGAGTAGGTAGCCTTTCCCTTCTCCAGGGGATCTTCCCAACCCAGGGATCAAACTGGAGTCTCCTGCATTGTAGGCAGATTCTTTACCAACGGAGCTATGAGGTTTAGTAGTTGCTAATGGCTTAGCATGTAAAACAAACATTTTGTGAAAAGAGCTACCAGAACACTAATGCCTTAGACATAGGTTTTTATCATTGAGAGATGAGATAACGTTCTTGAATATTCCTAAGAATCTGGCTGATAAAAAGTATCAACTTAGCAGAGGAAAGGTGGGTAAGGGAGGGACAGACAGGGGCGTTATTATTTTTGAGGAAGTGGGTAGGGAGTTTGGCCAAAAATACTCTTCACTGAATCCAAACCACAAAGGTTTACTAAACAGAAATTTAAATCAAAAGATAAACAGGATGTGCATCAGGGACACAGTTTGGGACACATACTTTTAATACCGCATGAAAGCCTTGCCATCCAGATGTAAAAGCAATAAAGCTTAAACCAAAAACAAACAATAAAATAAGAAGTGGGATTGAAGGAGAGCCTTTAACACTGAGCACTTCCTCAGTGAAGTTCTGGCTCAGAGAGAGAGCTATTTACTCTGAGGAAGAGGTGGCATGTTCCACAGGCCTGTGTTTTCTCACAATGGAAGAAGTAAAATAGCAATCTGGTTTTCTGGAAACACTGAGCTTTGGCAGCCTCTGCTATTCTGGATTTCTTAAATTATCTGTTTTAGACTGAAGTGGAAACTTATTAAAGCCAGCACTCTAATATCAGATCAGCCTCAGGAAGGAAAACAAAGAAAAAATTGTTGGTACATATTGTACCCAGAATGTTATGAAGCAAGAAGTGAATAACAGTTTCTATGAGCTACCTAAGGCTAGTCATCCTATCACAAATAGAAAATGGTAATGTTGTTAAAACTCAGAACACTTAAGAATTTGGAAATAAGACTTTCCTAAGACATGAGAAAATAGGACATGTTACAGTACCATAAGGGGTTTCCCTTGTGGCTCAGTGGTGAAGAATCCACAGGAAATGTAGGTTTGATCCCCAAATGGGGAAGATCCCTTGGAGGAGGAAGTGGCAACCCACTCCAATATTCTTATTGGAAAAATCCCGTGGATAGAGGAGCCTGGTGGGCTACTGTCCATAGGGTCACAAAAAGTTGGACACAGCTGAAGTAGCTGAGCACACATGCATGGTAGCATGAAACTATTGTATTTTCCACACAGCTGAAAGGGAAGTTCTTAGGGTATCATTTTAAGTATTTTTCAGATTTTTAGTTTTAATATTTTCAATTATAAATGAGAGATGGCTAAATTTGGTTGTTTGAGCATTTGTTTTCTTTAAGCTTTATTTGTTAGCATCTGCCTACAATGCGGGGGACTGGGGTTCAATCCCTGGGTCTCCTGGAGAAGGAAATGGCACCCCACTCCAGCATTCTTGCCTGGAAAATCCCATGGACGGAGGAGTCTGGTGGGCTACGGTGCATGGGGTCGCAAAGAGTTGGACACGAATGAGCGACTTCACTTTCACTTTAAAACTTAAGATTTACTTGAAAAAGTTGAAACTTATTTTTGATAGTGACAAAGTCACATGTTTTATATCATGTGAAAGAAAAGTTAGAAAAAGGATCAGCTTATGAGACACAATGATTACAGAGAAGTATATTATTGATATTTAATGATAAAAATGTTAGAATTAGTTGAAATTTTATTAGTGTTACTAAAAATATTGCTTATTTTGTATAATTTTAAGTATTTTTTATATAGTTTACTTTCCTAAATAAAACAGAGATTGACCCACTATAGTTTGCAAACTAAAAGCCAAAAAATACTCTGAAACAGAAAGTTGTGGATAACTATTGATATAAACTCAAGAAAAACATAGGGTTGGGATTTTCCTTTCTTGTCTATTATAATCCATATAAGACTTTACTATTCAGTCTCAATTTTTTTTCGTATATTTTTCTCTTACAGCTTAATTATCATGTTTTGAAACATGAATTATAATTCAGATAGCAATTAGACTTTCTTTTCCTTCAATGCTTTGAAACTTTGCTTTTCATTAACATATGTATTTGTTCTTGAAGTTTTGAAAGTTACATAATAGGTTTTGTTATGTTAAATATGTGAAGGACTAACCTATAGTATATTAGTTTGAAATGGAAAATCACCACAAACTTAGGCCCAAGACAGCACTTATTTATTATCTCATTCCCGATGACTCAGCAGTGAAGAATATACCAGCAATGCAGGAGTCACAGGAGACGTAGATTCCATCCTTGGGTTAGGAAGATTCCTTGGAGGAGGAAATGGCAACCCACTTCACTGTTCTTGCCTGGAGAATCCCATGGACAGAGGAGCCTGGTTGACTACAGCCCGATAGGGTCACAAAGAGTCTGACAGGACTGAGCAGCTAAGCACATATGCAGTTACCATTGATGAAGAGTTCAGGAACACCTTAACTGGGTTTTCTCCCAAAAGCCAGCCTTTTTTTTTTTTTTTGAAGCCATTTTCAACATTGAAGGTGTTGGCTGGGCTACGATTTTTCTGAAACTCAGAGTCTAGCTGAAGCTCACATTGATTGTTGCCAGAATTCAATTATTTGTGGCTGGAGAACAGGGCTCCTTGTTTTCTCACTGGCTGCTCAGCCACTCGAGGCCATTGTGGTTCCCTATAGGTGACCCTCTCTTGAAGTCTTATTTCATTAAAGCCAGCAAGAGAGAGGCCCTCACTCTGGACTATTAAAGGAGATCTTGCAGTACAATCATGAGAATGATGTCCCATCACCTTTTCCATATTCTGTTGGCTAAAAGCAAATCACAGCTCCCAACCACACTCAGGAGGAGGGGATTATATAGAGTGTAACCACAATCCTATATATATATTGGGTTTCCCTTGTGGCTCAGCTGGTAAAGAATCCTCCTGCAATGTGGGAGACCTGGGTTCAATCCCTGGGTTGGGAAGATTCTCTGGAGAAGGGAAAGACTACTCATTCCAGTATTCTGGCCTAGAAAATTCCACAGACTAGATAGTCCATGGGGTCACAAAGAGTTGGACACGACTGAGTGATTTTCACTTTCACTTTGACAACAAAACATGGAGATCACAGGGGCAATCCTTGAATTCTGCCTCCCACTCTACTGTTCTACTGATTTAGATGGACACTCAGTAAAAGCAATCTCAGGCATTCAAAATGTTGTTATAAATCTGGGAAATGTTAACTCCTTTTTTCATATAAAATTTATTAGTCTCCTTAATTTTAATTTTATATTATTCAGTATAAACAACCACACTCAGATTTAGAGAGTATAAGTTACAGATGTAACTTGGCTCTTAAAATTAGGAAATCACACTGAAAATATTTTCTTTAAACATTGCCATTTAATAAGAACACTTCTGAAACAAAAGTGTGTACTTTAGCTTCCTTTCTCTGTAGTATTTTGAAATTTACTATTTTTAAACATTTTGTTATGGAAAATGAGATATTTTTCTTTTCCTTGTTCATTCATTCATTCAACAAGTATATATTAAGTCTTCTCTGTATTTCAGGCATTGTGTTAAGTTCTGAGAATGTCAGCTAAAGAATCACGAACAGTTACATCATTCTCATTTACTAGCAGTGTGACAATGGACAAATCACTTAGCCACTCTGGACTTTCAAGTAAATATGTGCAATTTTGATACCAATTCATTTAGCTTCTACAATGATCCAGTCATCTTGGGGGACCTGGATATTCTGAGACAAAAAACAGAGCAGATCTCCTTTGAAGTGTCACAGTCTAGTGGGTGAGAGAATATCACAGAGTTAACACTGTTATCACTAAGAGGATCACATGGGAAGATATGGAAAGCATAAAATCCGAGATGAGTTTTGATGGATAAGCAAGAGTAAGCCAACTGGGTCACATGAATTTAATAGCAAATGCAAACAGGTGCACGAGAGAGCATGAGTATTCGAGGAAACTGCAGATAAATCAGTTAGATGGGATGTGCTCTGTGGACAGAGAGTTATATGATGATAAAGGATCCAGATGAGCACAGGCCAGATCAAGTAAGTAGTGGCTGAGAAGCTCAGACTGTCCTTAGTAATGGGGAGCAACTGAAAGATGTTAAATGAGAAGTGAAATAATTACCTTCATGTTTTTTAAAGCTTATTCTGCAGGAGGTGGAAAATATAAAGAGGAACTCCCATGTAGATGGATTTAGCAGGCTGTTGTAGTAACTAGTCCAAAAAGATAAAAGCAGAGGTGGTAGAGATGGTGAGGAGGGGATGGCTGTGTACTGTTAAGGAGGTAATGTATTTAGTACTTGATGGTGAATTGAGATGGAGCACAAAGATGAAAATGAAGGAACAGATGACTTGTGGGCTTTTCGATTGAGTGAGGTGATGCTTCTTTCATTAACTGATAATGGGAATGAAGGAGGAGAAGTTTGAAAAGGAAAAATATGTTTATTGGGAAATACTAAGTTTGAATTTGAAATATCTATGGAACATACTAGGACAGATTTCCAGGAGACAATATGAGGTGTAATGATAGATCATAAGATAAATATATTTGCTGAAGGTGCTAGAGGTTCATCAATGTTTCTGTATCTAGAGTGTGTTTAAGTTCATTCAGGGGAAGTGAAAGAAGACTGAGAATTTGAAATGATGTTTAAAGTATGTCAGAAGAAATAGAGTCTATGAAAGGCCCTGAGAAATACTGGCCAGGCTCTAGGATAAAATCCAAGTCACAAAAATATCACAGAAACCAAATGGTTCAAAAGAATCAAAAGATAAGTAAGGAATCACATAGAAAACACTGTAGAGAGATAAAGAATAAAGACCAAAAAAGAGACTATTGATAACACTTCTGGTGACCTTGATGATAAACAGTTTCAGGAGAGGAAGCTGTATTTTAGTGGATTGAAAGTGGAAGATAGTGAATGAAGTGGGAAAAGCAAAAGTAACCATGCTTTCAACACATCCAAAAAGGACAAGCTTGGGAAATAGAGCAGTGTTTATAAACAGAATGAGATAGGTAGGGGATTTTCTCAGGCTATGTATAATGTACATAGCTAGAGATTTACTCATGCCTTATAGAAGTAGGCACAGACATGCGTATGAGCATACACGCTAAGTTGTTTCAGTCATGTCCGACAGTCTGCCACCCTGTGAACTGTAGCTGCCAGTTTCCTCTGACCATGGAGTTCTCCTGGCAAGAATACTGGAGTCGGCGCCATGCCCTCCTCCAGGGGATCTTTCTGACCCAGAGTTTAAACTCCTGTCTCCTGCAGTTGCAGGCAGGTTCTTTACCACTAGCGCCACCTGGGAAGTCTAGTCATATATATTATATATATAATATACATATTATATGATATATAATGAGATATATATATATGGTACATATATACATATATATGGTACCTATATATGTGTATATATATATATATATATATATGTATAAAATGAACTCTAAAGCATAAGGGTAAAATATGGGCTGCAGGGTTAGACTGGCTGAGTTGGAATCTCAGGTCCACCATACTGCTTAACAAACAATTTTGGTCAAGTTATTGGATCTCCCTCTAAGTTGCCTCATCTGTAAAATGTGGATACTAGTAGTGTCTATTTTATTAATATAGTTGAGAGGAAGTACATGAGATAAACAAAGTATGTACATGCTCAGTCGTGTCCAACTCTTTGCCACTCCGTGGACTGTAGCCCACCAGGATTCTGCATGCAAGGAAATTTCCTGGCAAAGAATACTAGAGTGGGTTGTCATTTACTGCTCCAGTGGATCTCCCTGATCCAGAGATCAAACCCACATCTCTTGCACATCTCCTGCACTGGCAGGCAAGTGCTTTACCACTGTGCCACCTGGGAAGTTCCCAAAATAAAACATTGAAACTGCTTAAACCCATGTATGTGTGTGTGTGTGCTTAGGTGCTCAGTCATGTCTGACTCTTTGCGACCCCATGGACTGTAGCCTGCAAGGTTCCTCTGTCTATGGGAGTCTCTAGGCAAAAATACTGGAGTGGGTAGTCATTCCCTTCTCCAGGCAGTCTTCCTGACAAGGGATCAAACCCAGGTCTCCTGCATAAACCTGTGGATGGTACTCAGAAGAGCACTCTGTGAGGCTTCTCAGGTGGTTTCGTGTTAAATAATCCACCTGCCAATGTAGGAGATGCAGGAGGTGGGGTTCTATTCCTGAGTCGAGAAGGACCCCTGGAGAAGGAAATCGCAACCCACTCCAGTATTCTTGCCTGGAAAATTCCATGGACAACGGAGCCTGGCAGGCTACAGTTTGGGAGGTCTCAAACAGTCGGACACAAGTGAGCAACTGAGTGCACGAAGCGCTCAATAAAGTTAGCTGTTACTGGCTGTGGTTCCTAGTGATCCACAACTTGCTTAATAAGATAAGGGATTTAATGAATCATGATAGGTAGCGCCAAGAATGTCTGTGGTCAGAGAGTCAAGAATGGAAGCCACACACCAAAGAACAATAACCATCTGCAAAATAAGGTTACTACAGTGGAAACATTCAGCCACTGTTACTCAGCATAGATAATGACAATACCGTTTGGATATTATTGGAGACTCACAGTTCATTCCAATAAGAGTAAGACCTGATGTCAGAAGCCAGATGCTAGTGCTGCCTTGTTTGTGTTACTTCGCTTATTTTCAAATCAAAGTCTTATCTGAGCATATCTTAGAAGAGTCTGTACATCAATAACAAAAGATTGGGGGAATAGATTCTGGCTTCTCTTTAGCAAAGGCTGTACTCAGTTCAGTTCAGTTCATTCGCTTAGTCATGCCCAACTCTTTGCAACCCCATGAACTGCAGCACACCAGGCCTCCCTGTCCATCACCAACTCCCGGAGTCCACTGAGTTGAGTTGGTGATGCCATCCAACCATCTCATCCTCTGTTGTCCCCTTCTTCTCCTGCCCTCAATCTTTCCCAGCATCAGGATCTGTTCCAATGAGTCAGCTCTTTGCATCAGGTGGCCAAAGTACTGGAGTTTCAGCTTCAACATCAGTCTGTCCAATGAACACCCAGGACCTATCTGCTTTCAGATGGACTGGTTGGATCTTCTTGCAGTCCAAGGAGCTCTCAAGAATCTTCTCCAACACCACAGTTCAGAAGCACCAAGTCTTCGGCACTCAGCTTTCTTTATAGTCCAACTCTCACATCCATACATGACTACTGGAAAAACCATAGCCTTGACTAGACGGACCTTTGTGGACAAAGTAATTTCTCTGCTTTTTAATATGCTGTCTAGGTTGGTCGTAACTTTCCTTCCAAGGACTATGTATCTTTTAATTTCATGGCTGCAATCATCATTTGCAGTGATTTTGGAGACCCCCAAAATAAAGTCAGCTGCTGTTTCCACTCTTTCCCCATCTATTTGCCATAAAGTGATGGGACTGGATGCCATGATCTTAGTTTTCTGAATGTTGAGCTTTAAGCCAACTTTTTCACTCTCCTCTCTAACTTTCATCAAGAGGCTCTTTAGTTCTTCTTCACTTTCTGCCATAAAGGTGGTATCATCTGCATATCTGAGGTTATTGATATTTCTCCTGGAAATCTTGATTCCAGCTTGTGCTTCCTCCAGCCCAGCATTTCTCATGATGTACTCTGCATAGAAGTTAAGTAAGACTGTACTCAAAATGTGGCAAATGCTCCAGATACAAGAAGGGTATTTCAGGAATATTTGGCATTCATAAATATCTGGTAAACATCCACTATTTCTCCCCTTTGGTTAGTGGAAACAAAAATTTACCTAAACTTGCTAGAAAAATATGCCTCTGTCTTATGTGGTTTAAGTGGTTTATTTTTATATAAAACAGTCTTGTGGATAAGGCACCAATTGAAAATCCAACTTCTGATCAGAAGTGTTATTCACATTTTCTTCTTCCTTCCCAGAAAGGTATTTGGGATAGAGGAAAACATATTCCTTACGGAGTCAGACAAGTGGGTCCTTCAGGCCTCATTCTCATCCCCATGCCGATTTCCCGTGGAGGGAGCCTGGGGAAGGTCTGTGGCAGGAAAGGAACCTGCATGTGTGCCTCCTCCCAGAGTTCAGAACAGGAGGTGGTATCAACTTCACTCCACTCTTGGGTTTTCTTCGCACTTGATAGCATTTCTCACATTTGGAACCATGGTCTAAAACAGGGCAATCAAGATATATGAGTTTCATCATATACTTCGCCCACCGTTGGCCTAGCAATACAAGTGGGAAGGCTTCCCAGTTCCCTTATGACAGACATTCTTCATGACATATTCTGACTCTGGTAAACAGGAAATATCTATGATAGAATGACAAGCCTTCCCTCATTTCCTCCAAGCTTCTTGTTTCCCTGTCCTGAGATACTGGTACCATGTCCCAGGCTTCCTCCATGGAAAATCAGCATGGAGTTCAGCATGAAGCCTGAATGACCCATTTGTCCAGCTCCATGAAGAGTATGTTTTCCTCGAATGCAGATTCCATTAGTACAATAGTGCAAGCTAGAGGATTTTAGGTAATTTTTTTTTTTTCCCCTTAACCAAGCCTGGGTTTCAAAACTTCAGTCCTGTAGTCAACTCACATATTTTATTCCAGATATCAAAAGCTGAAGAGTGACTGCCTCTGACTCAGTGCAATCCAGCTTCCACAATTCTAATCCTCCCCGAGGCAAATAGATGGCTCTGGCAGAACTAGAGGAAGGTCCTACTCAGGAAACGCAAAAGAGAAAAGAATATTCATCTCCTTTAAAAATATTGCTATCGTTCTGGACAATGGAATGTTACTCCACCATGAAAAGGAACACATTTGAGTTAATGCTAATGAGGTGGATGAAACTAGAGCCTATTTATACAGAGTGAAGTAAGCCAGAAAGAGAAAAACAAATATGTATTAATGCATATATATGGAATCTAGAAAGATGATACCGATGAACCTATCTGTAGGCAGTGGTGGAAACGCAGACATACTGGATAGACTTATCGACCCGGGGGTGGGGAGTAGGAAGGAGAGGGTGGGACAAATGGAGAGAGTGGCATGGAAACATATACACTAACATATGTAAAATAGGTAGCCAGTGGGAGTTTGCTGTATGACTCGGGGAACCCCGACGAGGGCTCTGTGACAACCTGAAGGGGTGGGATGGAGAGGGAAGTGGGAGGGAGGTCCAAGAGGGAGGGGGCATAGGTATACCTATGGCTGATTCATGTTGATGTTTGACAGAAACCAACACAATGCTGTAAAGCAATTATCCTTCAATTAAAAATAAATATATTTTTTAAAATGTTGCTGTCATGCTACATAAAATAGACTTGGCATGCTCATACATAAGCGTGAAAGACAAGTAGATAGGAGTCGGCTGAAGTCAGACCAGAGAGAACAGTTGGTAGACTGAATTGCCCAAGGCAGAGGGTACAGTATCAAAGCACAAATAAAGGGATTGTCTTACAAGGAGAGAGAGCTCTTCCACTGAAACAGAAGAGAAGGGCTAGGGGCTTGTCATAATCAATCATTGCTACACTGGCTCCCTGCTGTCAAAATTTTCTGAGTATGTGATTTTTTTGTTATTAGTTGTATGATTCTAAGGAAGAGTGAATTTCACTGTTAAAAAATGGGAATGCTGTATCAAATGATTCGAAAGAAATCTGGATGGGAAGAATGGAGTGTTACAATGTACAATTGTTATTTTAAATGGAATGCTATTGCTGTCCAAAAATGCCCCATCCTTCTGTGATCCTTCCTTAAACATATTTAAGTCTTTTATTAGAAAATAATAACCCTGTCCACTTACAACATAAGCACAAGTGTTGTATTGTTTTTGCAAAAAAGGAGAACATTAGCCAGACCCAAAGTCACAAAGTAGTCTATTCTCTGCATCAGCTGGTTTGGGTTTCCACCAGACAGATGCCTTGTCTTGTATTTTCTTTCACTGTTCCCTTTATTATGTTTTTTTTTAATGCATTTATTTTATTCAGCTTGGAGATGGAATATGGCAACCAGATTTTAGCCTATTAGCTTATTCAATAGGAAATACGTACTCCTGTTTCAAACAGTGCATCTGTCTACTCTCAGGAATGTTAAATAATAACAATAGCACAACAACGGAGTAGCTAAGGATAGGAAATGAAAACCACCATGAGTTCTGGAACACTTGGAAGGATACTCTAATGCAGAATGTAATTAAGTAGTTGGAATGTGCGGCTTAGGCCACCAGGGTTAAAAATATGCTTTTTCTGAGCAGAGTGCCTTAGATTCTTTTTAAAGATCAGAAATAACGGCACATATAATCGGATGATCAGAGCATCCTCCCTTCATGCATCTCTTTTATAAATATTGATTCTATGTGCCTTACAGGGTTCTGTCCTCTCAGTCAAAGCCAGAAAGTGGAGGAGAATCTTACTTCTTGGGAAAAGAGAGAAGAAAGTAATCTTTGTTTCCCATTCAGTTCAGTCACTTAGTTGTATCCAACTCTTTGTGACCCCATGGACTGCAGCATGCCAGACTTCCCTGTCCATCACCAACTCCTGGAGAATACTCAAACTCATGTCCATTGAGTCAGTGATGCCAACCAACCATCTCACCTTCTGTTGTCCTCTTCTCCTCCTGCCTTCAATCTTTCCCAGCATCAAGGTCTTTTCTAATGAGTCAGTTCTTCGCATCAGGTAGCCAAAGTATTGGAGCTTCAGCTTCAGCATCACTCCTTCCAATGAATATTTAGGACTGATTTCCTTTAGGATTGACTGATTTGATCTCCTTGCAGTCCAAGGGAACTCTCAAGAGTCTTCTCCACCACCACAGTTCAAAAGCATCAATTCTTGGACACTCTGCTTTCTTTGTGGTCCAACTCATATATGACTACTGGAAAAACCACAACTTTGATTAGACAGGACTTTGTTGGCAAAGTAATGTCTCTGATTTTTAATACACTGTCTAGGTTTGTTATAGCTGTTCTTCTGAGGATCAAGCGTCTTTTAATTTCATGACTGCAGTCACCGTCTGCAATGATTTTGGAGCTCAAAAAAAATAAAGTCTCTAACTATTTTCATTGCTTCCCCATCTATTTGCCATGAAGTGATGGGACTGCATGTCATGATCTTAGTTTTTTTTTGAATGTTGAGTTTTAAACCAGCTTTTTCTCTCTCCTCTTTCACTTTCATCAAGAGGCTCTTTAGTTATACTCTTTGCTTTCTGTCATAAGAGGGTGTCATCTGCCTATCTGCTGCTGCTGCTGCTAAATCGCTTTAGTCATGTCTGGCTGTGTGACCCCATAAATGGCAGCCCACCAGGCTTCCCCATCCCTGGGATTCTCCAGGCAAGAACACTGGAGTGGGTTGCCATTTCCTTCTCCAATGCATGAAAGTGAAAAATGAAAGTGAAGTTGCTCAGTCGTGTCTGACTCTTAGCAGCCCCATGGACTGCAGCCTACCAAGCTCCTCTGTCCAAGGAATTTTCCAGGCAAGAGTACTGGAGTGGGTTGCCATTGCCTTCTCCGAGGTTATTGATATTTCTCCAGGCAATCTTAATTCTAGCTTGTGTTTCTTTTAGCCTGGCACTTCACATAATGTACTTTGTATATAAGTTAAATAATCAGGGTGACAATATACAGCCTTGACGTACTTCTTTCCTAATTTGGAACCAGTCCATTGTTCCATGTCCAGTTCTAACTTTTACTTCTTGACCTGTGTACAGATTTCTCAGGAGGCAGGTAACGTGGTCTGGTATTCCCATCTCTTTCAGAATTTTCCACAGCTTGTTGTGATCCATACAGTCAAAGGCTTTGGCATAGGCAATAAAGCAGAAGTAGATGTTTTTCTGGAATTCCCTTGCTTTTTCTGTGATCCAGTGAGTGTTGGCAATTTAATGTCTGGTTCCTCTGCCTTTGCTAAATCCAACTTGAACATTTGGAAGTTCTCAGTTCACGTATTATTGAAGCCTAGCTTGGAGAATTTTGAGCATTACTTTGCTAGCATGTGAAATGAACGCAACTGTGTGGCAGTGTATTACAGTTACCAGGGCTGCCATCTTTCTGCCTCATCTGCTCAGCTGAGAGAAAAAAATTCACTATATTATACATACCTTTAGTGGGAATTTAAAGAAGTGGGAATAACAACACAGAAAGAACCTTGCTGGAGAACCATTTTTCTAATGCAGCTTTGGGGCTCCTCTATCTAGAGCCCCAAAACGAAAAATACATAGTATTCAGTAGATCTGGGCATGAAGCAAAACTCATCTCTTACTCTGCTTCTAACAATGGGAAAGGTGAAAGTAAAATACCCAAGGGAAAAAAACAATAGTACTGATATTATAGTATTATTATGTGTGCAAGTTTAGTAATGGCCCCAAATGTTGTTGTTGCTGAGTCACCCAGTCATGTCTGACTCTTTATGGACTGCAGCACACCAGGCCTCCCTGTCGCTCACTATCTCCCAGAGTTAGCCCAAGTTCATGTTTATTGCATTGGAGATGGATGGCCATCCATCCATCTCATCCTCTGACCTGGTCCCAAAGATAGCCAGGTCTTAATGTTTGGAAACTGTGTTAGTTTACACGACTAAGGAGAGTTTGCAGGTATGGTTAAAACTCTTGGAATGTTGAATTATCTAAAGAAGAATGCTTAGAATTCTCCTTTTAAGAGGGAGATAAATGGTGATTTGACTATAGAGAGAAGGAAGATACACACACACACACACACACACACACACACACACACTTATGCACGCACACACATATGATGAAAACCGAGGTCGGCAAAGTCAGAAAGGGAACAATCTACATCACTAACTTTGTAGAACAAAGACGAGACCATAATCCAAGAAATTCAGAGTCCTGAAAGAGACAAGTAAACAGATATTCTCGCAAAACTCTGGAGGGGATCCAGTGTTACTGACACCTTGATTTCAGCCCAGAGAAATCCATTTAGGATCTCTGACCTCTGAACTGTAAGAAAATACATTTGTGCTGCTCAGGCTGTAGTACTTTGTCACAGCAGTCGTAGGAAACTGGTATACCATACACAGATGTGATCTGCTAGTAGAATAAGCACCCTGTGTGTTTGCATGCTTAGTTGCTCTCCTGAGATCATCACAAATTGCTTACACAAAGTCTGATTCTCAATGTTGTATTCTGAGATGTTGCCCCTGTTTATGCCATACAGTGTTTGAGAAAAGAATAACATTGAAAAACAGTTTTATTTACATATGAAATACTATTTACCTTCAGAATATGTAAATCTAGAAAATGATATTACCATAATGTCAGAAATTTTTTCTGCCTGATCACACTAAAGAAACATACAAGATTTTTAATGTAAAACTGAATATATATATATATATATATATATATATATATATATGGCCCTTGAAAGCCCTTCAAATCACACATTTTACCTAATAGAACATAGGAGAATGTATGTACAAAATTAAAATAATACTGCAAAGTTGATGGATCACTTTTCCATAACTTGTTAAATAAATGAAAAAGTTTCCTGGGGAACAATTAGTTTAATTAGCAATGAGATAATTTAAAATACCACATAAATAAACTCATTTAAACAATAAGACCAACAAATTTAAACTCAATTTAATTTCATTAGCAGAAAACACTCTTTTATTTATTTTTTATTGAAGGATAATTGCTTTACAGAATTTTATTGTTTTCTGTCAAACTTCAACATGAATCAGCCATAGGTATACATATATCCACCCCCTTTTGAACCTCCCTAAGTTGATATAGAACCCCTGTTTAAGTTTCCTGAGCCATACAGCAAATTCCCGTTGGCTATCTATTTTACATACAGTAATGTAAGTTTCATGTCACTCTTTCCATGTATCTCACCATCTCCTCCCCTCTCCCCATGTCCGTAAGTCTATTCTCTATATCTGTTTCTCTATTGCTGCCCTGTAAATAAGTTCTTCAGTACCATTTTTCTAGATTCCATATATGTGTGTCGCTGCTGCTGCTGCTGCTAAGTTGCTTCAGTCGTGTCCAACTCTGTGTGACCCCATAGACGGCAGCCCACCAGGCTCCCCCCTCCCTGCGATTCTCCAGGCAAGAACACTGGAGTGGGTTGCCATTTCCTTCTCCAATGCATGAAAGTGAAAAGTCAAAGTGAAGTCACTCAGTCGTGTCCGACTCTTAGCAACCCCATGGATTGTAGCCCACTAGGCTCCTCTGTCCATGGGATTTTCCAGGCAAGAGTACTGGAGTTGGGTGCCATTGCCTTCTCCGTTAGAATATGATATTTATCTTTCTCTTTCTGACTTACTTCACTTGTATAATAGGTTCTAGTTCACCCACCTCGTGAGAACTGACTCAAATATGTTTCTTTTTATGGCTGAGTAATATTCCATTGTACCGCATATATGTACCACAACTTCTTTGTCCATTCATCTGTCAATGGACATCTAGGTTGCTTCTATATTCTAGCTATTGTAAATAGTGCTGCAGTGAACAGTGGGATACATGTCTTTTTCAATTTTGGTTTCCTCAGGGCATATGCCTAGGAATGCGATTGCTGGGTCTTATGGTGGTTTTATTATTAGATTTTTAAGGAATCTCCATACCATCTTCCATAATGGCTGTATTAATTTACATTCCCACCAACATTGCAGGAACATTCCATTTTTTCCACACCTCCAGCATTTATTGTTGTAGCCATCCTGATGATGGCCATTCTCTCCTGTGTGAGGTGATAGCTCATTGTGGTTTTGATTTGCATTTCTCTAATAATGAGTGATGTTGAGCATCTTTTCATATGTTTGGTAGCCATCTATCTGTATGTCTTCCTTGGATAAATGTCTGTTTAGGTCTTTTTCCCATTTTTTGATTGCTTTTTTTTTTTTCTGGCATTGAGTTGTATGAGCTGTTTATACATTTTGGAAACTAAATCCTTTGTCAATTGTTTCATTTTCTCCCATTCTGGGTTTTTTTTCACCTTGCTTATAGTTTTCTTTTCTGTGAAAAAGCTTTTAAATTTAACCAGGTCCCACATGTTTACTTTTGTTTTTATTTCTGTTACTCTAGGAGGTGGGTCATAGAGGATCTTGCTTTGATTTATGTCATCCAGTGTTCTCCTTGTTTTTCTCTAAGAATTTTATAGTTTCTGGTCTTATATTTAGGTCTTTGATCCATTTTGAGTTTATCTTTATTTATGGTGTTAGGAAGTGTTCTGATTTCATTCTTTTACATGTAGCTAGTTTTCCCAGTTTTCCCAGCACCATTTATTGAAGAGGTTGTCTTTGTCCCATTTAATATTTTTGCCTCTTTTGTCAGAAATAAGTTACCCCTAGGTGCATGGGTTTATTTCTGGGCTTTCTATCTTGTTCTGTTGGTCTATATTTCTGTTTTTGTGCCAGCACCATACTCTCTTGATGACTGTATCTTTGTAGTATAATCTGAAGTCAGGAAGGTTGATTCCTTCAGCTCCATTCTTCTTTCTTAGGACTGCTTTGGCTATTCAGGGTCTTTTGTGTTTCCATATGAATTGTAAAAATTTTTGTTCTAGTTCTATGAAAAATGCCATTGGTAATTTGATAGGAATCACATTGAATCTGTAGATTGCATTTGGTAGTACAGTCATTTTCACAATATTGATTCTTCCTACCCAGGAACATGGACTGTTTCTTCATGTCTTTATGTTGTCTTTGATTTCTTTCATTACTGTCTTATAATTTTCTGTGTACAGTTCTTTTGTTTCCTTAGGTAAGTTTATTCCTAGTTATTTAATTCTTTTTGTTGAAATGGAGGATAGGATTGATTCCTTAATTTCTCTTTCTGATTTTTCATTGTTAGTGTATAGAGATGCAAGTGATTTCTCAATATTGATTCTGTATCCTGCAGCTTTGCTGAATTCACTGATTAGCACTAGCTCTAATTTTCTGATCCTATCTTTAGGGTTTTCTATGTAGTGTCATGACATCTGCAAACAGGGAGAGCTTTACTTCTTCTTTTCTGATTTAGATTCCTTTCTTTTCTTTTTCTTCTCTTATTGCTAAAGCTAGGACTTCCAGAACTATGTTGAATAAAAGTGGTCAAAGTGGACACTGTTGTCTTGTTCCTGATCTTAGAGGGAATGTTTTCAGTGTTTCACCACTGAGAATAAAATTTGCTAGAGGCTTATCATATATGGCATTTACTATGTTGAGGTAGGTTCCTTTTATGCCCATTTTTTGAAGAGTTTTAACCATAATTGGGAAGGCTTTTTCTGATTCCATTGAGATGATCATATGGTTTTTATCTTTCAATTTGTTAATATGGTGTATCACATTGATTGATTTGCATATATTGAAATCCTTGCATTCCTGGAATAATGGCTTTTTGATGTCTTGCTGAATTCTGTTTGCTAAAATTTTGTTGAGGATTTTTGCATCTATGTTCATCAGTGATATTGGCCTCAGTTTTCTTTTTTCGTGTGTTATCTTTGTCTGGTTTTGGTATCAGGGTGATGGTGGCCTTGTATAATGAGTTTGGAAGTGTTCCTTCCCTGCAATTTTCAAAAGAGCTTGAGAAGGATAGGCATTAGCTCTTCTCTAAATGTTTGATAGAATTCTCCTGTGGAGCCATCTGGTTGTGGGGTTTTGGTTTTTGTGTGATTTTTTTATCACAGCTTCAATTTCAGTGCTTGTAATTGGGTTGTTCATAATTTCTATTTCTTCCTGGTTCAGTCTTAGAAGGTTGAACTTTTCTAAGAATCTGTCCATTTCTTCCAGGTTATCATTTTATTGCCATATAGTTGTTCATAATAGTCTCTTATAATACTTCATTATTCTGCATTGTCTGTTGTAACCTCTCCTTTTTCATTTCTAATTTTGTTAATTTGATTCTTCTTTTTCTTGATGAGTCTGGCTAAAGATTTGTCAATTTTGTTTATCATCTCAAAGAACCAGCTTTTACTTTTATTAATCTTTACTTTGTTTCTTTCATTTCTTTTCATTTCTTTCTGCTTGGATCTTTATGATTTCATACTAATTTTTTTTTCTTCTTTTTCCAGTTGTTTTAGTTGTAAAGGTATGTTGTCTATTCGATGTTTTTCTTCTTTCTTGAGGTAGGATTGTATTGCTATAAAATTCCCTCTTAGAACTGCTTTTGCTGCATCCCATAGGTTTTGAGTTGCTGTGTTTTCCCTGTCATTTGTTTCTAGAAATTTTTTTATTTCTTCAGTAACCTGTTGGTTATTTAGAAACAGGTTGTTTAATCTCCATGTGTTTGTGTTTCTTACACTTTTTTTCTTGTAATTGATATGTCTCATAGCGTTGTGGTCAGAAAAGATGCTTGATATGATTTCAATCACCTTAAATTTACTGAGGTTTTATTTGTGACCCAGGATGTGGTCTATCCTGGAGAATGTTCCATGTGCACTTGAAAAGAAGGTGTATTCTGCATTTGGAAGGAATGTCCTGAAGATATTAGTGAGATCCATCTCATTAAGACTTGTGTTTCCTTATTAATTTTCTGTTTTGATGAGCTGTCCATTGCTGTGAGTGGGATGTTAAAATCTCCTGCTATTATTTTGTTACTGTCAATTTCTCCTTTCATGTCCTTTAATGTTTGTCTTATGTACTGGGATGCTCCTATGTTGGGTGCATAGATATTTACAATTGCTATGTCTTCCTCTTGGATTGATCCCTTGATCATTATGCAGCATCCTTCCTTATCTCTTATAATCTTCTTTATTTTAAGGTCTATTTTGTCTGATATGAGGATTGCTATTTCAACTTTCTTTTGCTTCCGATTTGCAGGAGTATATTTTTCCATCCTCTCACTTTCAGTCTATATGCGTCTTTAGGTCTGAAGTGGATTTCTTGTATACACCATATATATGGGTCTTGTTTTTGTATCCATTCAGCCAGTCTGTATGTTTTGGTTGGAACATTTATTCCATTTATATTTAAAGAAATTATTGATATATATGTTCCTATTGCCATTTTCTTAATTGTTTGGGGATGATTTTGCAGATCTTTTTTCTTCTGTTGTATTTCATGACTATATAAGTCTGTTTAACATTTGTTGTAAAGCTGGTATGGTGGTACTGAATTCTCTTAACTTTTACTTGTCTGAAAAGTTTTTTATTTCTCCGTCAATTTTGAATGAGATCCTTGCCAGGTACAGTAATCTTGGTTGTAGATTTTCCCCTTTCAGTACTTTAAATATATCCTGCCATTCCCTTCTGGCCTGCAGAGTTTCTGCTGAAAGATCAGCTGTTAAATGTAAGGGGTTTCTCTTATATGTTACTTGTTGCTTCTCCCTTGGTGCTTTTAATACTCTTTCTTTGTGTTTAGTCTTTGTTAGTTTCATTAGTATGTGTCTTGGCCTGTTTCTCCTTGGGTTTATCCTGTATGGGATTCTTTGTGCCTCTTGGACCTGATTGACTATTTCCTTTTCCATGTTGGGGAAATTTTCAACTATAATTTCTTCAAACATTTTCTCATATCCTTTCTTTGTCTCTTCTTCTTGGACCCCTATAAAATTCGAATGTTGGTGTATTTGATATTGCCCCAGAGATATCTGAGACTATCCTCAGTTCTCTTCATTCTTTTTATTTTATTCTTCTCTTCTGAAGTTCACCATTTTATCTTCCAGCTCACTGATTCATTCTTCTGCTTCAGATATTCTGCTATTAATTCCTTCTAGAGTATTTTTAATTTCAATTTGTGTTGTTGGTCTCTGTATATTTATTGTTTAATTCTTCTAGGTCTTTGTTAATTGATTCTTGCATTTGTTTTCAAGGTTCTTGAGCATCTTTACTATCATTATTCTGAATTCTTTTTCAGGTAGTTTGCCTATTTCCTCTTCATTTATTTGGAGTTCTGTTTTTCTAGTTTGTTCCTTCATTTATGTAGTATTTCTCTGCCCTTTCATTATTCTTTTTTAACTTGTTGAGTTTGAGGTCTCCTTTTCCCAGGCTTTAAGGTAGAATTCTTTCTTCCTTTTGGTTTCTGCCATCCTAAGTTTGGTCCAGTGGTTTGTGTAAGCTTCCTATAAGCTGAGATTTGTGCTGAGTTTTTGTTTGCTTGTTTGTTTGTTTGTTTGTTTGTTTTTCCTCTGATGGGCAAGGCTGAGTGAGGTGGTAGTCCTGTCTGCTGATGACTAAGTTTATATTTTTGTTTTGTTTGTTGTTTAGATGCACAAGGTGCTACTGGTGGTTGGGTGATGCTGGGTCTTGTATTCAAGTGGTTTCCTTTTTGTGAGTTCTCACTATTTGATACTCCCTAGGATTAGTTCTCTGGTAGTCTAAGATCTTGGAGTCAGTACTCCCACTCCAAAGGCTCAAGACTTGATCTCTTCATCCAGATGGTTTTCCTGTGGGCACAGGATGCTTTTTGTTTGGCCACGCATCAAAGATGTTTCCCTTCCCAAGCTCCATGGAAACTATTCACTTGAATCTTTTGGTTGCAAGCAACAGAAACCAACTTGAATTGTCTGAGAATCACTTTTGGGAAATGTTTCATGCTTCTGCTTCTCACACTTGCCTACACTTGGGAATCATCCAGAACCAACCCAAGGAGTTTAATTCTGGACATCAGGCAAATATGTTATGGCATTTAGAGGACCCAGCTATGCAGACCAAGTTATTATTTCCTCAACATGACAATGCACATTTATCAGTTAGGTGGAAAGGAAACAGTCACATGCAAAACTCCAGTATTTACTGTTAATACCACAGAAAGTAGAGGGAAGTGGCTGGGGTACAACTGAAGCTGGAGGATACTGCTTAACTGGTTAGAACCATCTAGATCCAAGATACAGAATCCTTTTTTTTCTGACAATACACTGAAAGATAATCCATGTTCTGTTGTTGGTTTTGCTCTTTTTATTTTACTTGCTTGTTTGTTTTTAAAATGTATTTATTTATCAATCAATTGTATTGGGATTGAGTAAAGACTCCAGAGTTAATAAATTTTACAAATTTCATTTATAACTGATAAATAGCATATATGTATATAAAATATTTTACTTGTCACATACCCAAAATTATTTTCAGACACTATACTAAATTTAACACAAAAGTTCATTCCATATCAAGTGAAGCACTCATACTTAGACTGAAACATTCTTTATTTTAGTAGACATCTTCACTTTCTCTTAAGATAAAATCCACACTTCTCAGTGGATTACCCAGCTCGCTCAGTGGTAAAGAATCTGCCTGCTAAGTGGGAGACACAGCTTCGATCCCTGGGTCAGGAAGATACCCTGGAGCAGGAAATGACAACCCACTCCAGTATTCTTGCCTGGGAAATCCATGGACAGAGGAGCCTGGTGGGCAACAGTCCATGTGGTCACAAAAGAGTCGGACACAACTTAGTGACTAAAGAACAACATCTCTTAGTATGTTTTATAAAGATCTCCATGAATAATATCTGTCATTTTTTTCCATTTCATTTTTCATTCTCCAGTTTACTCAAAATGAAATTCTCAGGCTCTGTAAATTTACTGTTGCTTCTGTCCTCTGCATAGATTCTCAAAGCCTGAAACTACTTCTCCACAATAAAATGTTTAGTGTGTGATTGGATATATGAGTCTTCAAAGTGTCCAGGGGATGAACTAAGCTGGAGTCATCTAGGTAGAAAGTGGGCTTAAAAAGATGGCAACAGATGAAATTACTTTATAGAGGTATTTGCAGTTGTGAATGAAAATCTAAAGAACACTGACAATTAAAAGAATGGAGAGGACAATAAACTCATCAAGGGGATTTAAAAAGTAGTGTTAGAAAGATTCCCTAGAGGAGGAAATCACAACCACTCCAGTATTCTTACCTGGAAAATCCCATGGACAGAGGAGCCTGAAGGCTAAAGTTCATGGCAGAGAGTCGAACACAACTGAGCTACCGAGCACAAACACAGAAAGATTAAAGAAACAAAAACAAGGATAGTGTGATTTCATAGAGGCTTGAAAAGACCATTTCGCAAGATGAAGATGCTGAGAAACAAACCAATTAACAAGAACACAATAATGTCTGTGGGCTTAGTGATGAGGTGGTCACTCCATTTTCAGTGGAATGGTAAGACTGGAAGGTTGAAGTGGTGAGGTTGGGGATTTGAACCTGTGAGTCCAGGTTTCAAGATCTGAGTAGAGGAAATACAGAAATGAGAAGCTATTTATAGAATATTGGTTAATTCAATAAATGATGACTCTGTCTTGACACTGTACAAAATTTGGGGTAAAGAGGTAAATTATGTCAAATCCTTGAGTGAATGGGAAAGATTGACAGGGAGTCAGTAAATCATAGGTCCCAGAAGGGTGAGAGTGTAATACAGCTGACATTTGAACCTGTGCAGGAAGGTTTACATACTCATGAAAAAAAGTGGTCTAACCTAGTAAAAATGTGAGAAAGGAAGACATCTTCCCTATTTCCTGACCTGCAGAAGCAAGAGTAATAAACACTTAAGAGCTATACTGATCTCTCCTTTAACTTCCATTTAAAGATTTCTTCATGGTATAGAGTATGTTTCATCTAAATGTTCAATTTGAAGACAGTTCATTCAAACTTTGGCTAATAAGTCATGGCAGTTATCAATTATTTATGTTCTCAAGGTGACAAAATTAATTTATGCTAGCAAGTGAAAACTTAATTGTTTGACAGTTCTTTCCATGTCATACATACAGTACACTGTACTTTGTTCAGTGTGTTTTCCACCACATTCCTCCTTATGAGCGGAAGATTTATTAGAACAGCATTTCTAAATCATAAAATAAGATAGTATAGCAGGGTCTTTTGAAGTCTTTAAAGTCTGAGTTTGAATATCAAGTTATTGTAGACCAACTATTCAACTATCAAAGTCTTAGCTTTCTCACCAGTGAAATGGAGCTGATAAGTCCTATGGCCATGAAGACTAAATAAAGCAATATTTTACAAGTGCTTAGTCCAATGCATGTCTCATATAAAGGGTTATTATTTATAGACTCATTGACCTCACATGCCTACTCCTACTTCATTTCTGATCTATTAAGAACTAGAAAGAAGACTAATCAAGAAAAGGCATAATTTCAGCTATGACATACATTGAGAAGGATCCTGCCTAGAGAACAAATGTTTTGAGCCAACTTTCTTTCAAAGGGGAGCCAGTTCTCATGCCGTCATCCTTGCTCACAACCATGTACACTGGTTCCTTCCTTGCCAGAAAATTAAGTTGGCCCTTACACAGGCACAGGCATTGATTTTGACTCAAATTCTGGTTGACATGCTTACTTCTAAAGACACTTTATTTTGTGATTAGTCAACATAGATCTAAAGTTTTGTGTGTTTTTTCACCACAAGTTTTCATAAGTCATTGCCCTGCCATGCTATCCTTAAATGTGATGTCCTCCTTCTATTTATAAGCATGCCTATATGCCTTTTCTTCTACTGTTTCTCTGATTCTGCTCTTCCCATTTTCTTTACCTATTGAATGCTCACATACTCTTCAATATCAGGATTAAAATTGCCCTACACCAAATGCTACCTCCCAGCCTGGGTTAATCAATCCCTCTGCTAAATGCTAGCATTTCCTTTCTCTTTCTGGGGCTCTAATAAACATGCAAGTCACAATTACAATAATGTTTTTTAAAACTTATATACCTAAAGGACAACCATGTATGTGTGTTTTGAAAAAAAAAAGATAATAGAAATGCCTATGTGCTTTTGTTGTACATCCCTGGGTAAGAATAGCTACTCTAGTATAATATCAATAAATAATAACGATTGGTTTTTAAGTTTTTATTCTCCACTAGACTGTAAGGTCTCTGAAGAAAAAGACCTAGTTCCATTTTTTTTATCCACAAAACCCAGCAGGGCACTGTAGAAAACATACTCAATAAACTTTTACTTAATGAATGGATAAGCAGAAACCAATTTTAACTCTATTAGAGCAATAGCTTAGATATTCAATTATTATTATAATTAAAAAACTATAGTCTTTCCAGTGTTACATATTTAATGCAAGGTCTTTTTTGTCACAATAAAAGAAACTCTAAAAATGACTTTGCAAAAGTTACTTTGGCTCTAATATAAAGAATCATCCACTACCTATTGACAAATATTATTGTGGACCCCATGTAATGACTATATAATGACAGAGAGCAGAGCCTCTGATGACACAAGTTTAGGGTCAAATTGGATGGTGCAGATCAAGAAGTCATCACAAAATAAGATTCTTTTAATAAGATTTTTACTTTTTGAAACTTTTTTGAAATCACAAGCCAAGGAATTTGATTACTGTCTCTCTTTTTCCTTCTTTGCCTGGCTCCCATCATGAAGAAAAAATATACCTCTGGGTAGCTGGACTGGGCACCGTGCTCAAGTACACAACTTGAGAGGCACTGTGCCAATTCAACCATTAGGTTGCAATCAGCTGACGCAGAATAAACAGCAGTATGAATTAAAAGGTAGCTGATGTCATTTCTGTAGCATAAAGGCTGAAATTTAGGCAACTGCTGATGGAGAGATGGAGAATGTCTTATAGCTTTTGTTGGTATTCATGAATACTCCACATGAATTTGCAAGGGATTCCTCAGAGAAAGGAACTGGCAGATATTGGAGAATAAAGAAAATTGAAGAAACAAAATGTTTAGGCAGAACTAAGATAAAAAAAGTTCCGTTAAAACGTATCAAACCAAGATTTTAGCAAGAACCTTGTGGTGGAAAAACTGATAACAAGTGCCACTATAACTGTGTCAGTTCAGTTCAGTTCAGTCGCTCAGTCGTGTCCAACTCTTTGCGACCCCGTGAATCGCAGCATGCCAGGCCTTCCTGTCCATCACCAACTCCAGGAGTTCACTCAGACTCACGTCCATCGAGTCAGTGATGCCATCCAGCCATCTCATCCTCTGTCATCCCCTTCTCCTCCTGCCCCCAATCCCTCCCAGCATCAGAGTATTTTCCAATGAGTCAACTCTTCGCATGAGGTGGCCAAAGTACTGGAGTTTCAGCTTTAGCATCATTCCTTCCAAAGAAATCCCAGGGCTGATCTCCTTCAGAATGGACTGGTTAGATCTCCTTGCAGTGCAAGGGACTCTCAAGAGTCTTCTCCAACACCACAGTTCAAACGCATCAATTCTTTGGCACTCAGCTTTCTTCACAGTCCAACTCTCACAACCATACATGACCACTGGAAAAACCATAGCTTTGACTAGATGGACCTTTGTTGGCAAAGTAATGTCTCTGCTTTTCAATATGCTATTTAGGTTGGTCATAACTTTTCTTCCAAAGAGTGAGCGTCTTTTAATTTCATGGCTGCAGTCACCATCTGCAGTGATTTTGGAGCCCCCCCAAAATAAAGTCTGACACTGTTTCCCCATCTATTTGCTGTGTAGTGATGGGACCAGATGCCATGATCTTCGTTTTCTGAATGTTGAGCTTGAAGCCAACTTTTTCACTCTCCTCTTTCACTTGCATCAAGAAGCTTTCTAGTTCCTCTTCATTTTCTGCCATAAGGGTGGTGTCATCTGCATATCTGAGCTTATTGATATTTCTCCCGCTAATCTTGATTCCAGCTTATGCTTCTTCCAGCCCAGCGTTTCTCCTGATGTATTCTGCATAGAAGTTAAATAAGCAGGGTGACAATATACAGCCTTGATGTACTCCTTTTCCTATTTGGAACCAGTCTGTTGTTCCATGTCCAGTTCTAACTGTTGCTTCCTGACCTGCATATAGGTTTCTCAAGAGGCAGGTCAGGTGGTCTGTATTCCCATCTCTTAAAGAATTTTCCACAGTTTATTGTGATCCTAGCTATACACAATATATATATAATAAGCAGTATTTAGGAAAAGGAAAGTTCTAAAAGGGAGATTGCTACATTGTTTAGAAACCTAGGAAAATATAATTTCTTTCTCTAGAAATAAGGTTATTAATTCACATTTAAAGCAGTTTTCTTCTTTGTTTTTGCCTTGAGGAATTAAAGAATTTAGCTGTGTCCATGCTTATAGTGAAGTGATATGGGAAAAGTGAAACTTCCTTAGAAGTTACTCATGGGGCAGAAGACAGGACCTCCACAGAGGTTTGACACAACTGGTATTGAGAACAACTTGTATTCATGGAACATGTAACACTTCCAGAGAATCAGCTGAGGGAAAAAAATCTCTACAACATCCTACTCTCAATATAGAATAGGGCCTCAAATCACAATTTGAGAAGTATCAAAGGGTGACCTATAAGGACTAGAGAACTCTGGATCACATATTTGTTTATGATTATTAGTTATGTGATAAACCACACATTCCATAAAGTGGGTACATATATTGTCAATTAAATCTTGTGTTGCTTTTATAATTCTTGATTTAATAGTTTATCTTTTATAAGATTAAGGAAAAGTACCTTGATTAAGTGAGTTCTACTGATGTTTGCTATCACTGTTCTATAATAGTACCCAGGGTAGGAAAGCCCATTAGACAGCAGTCCTTAAAAACTAGAACCTAAACAAAGCCCGTACCAACTGGGTATGCTGCATGGAGGGTTATTATTCTCAGTTAATATGAAGAACTTAAGGAGATGAAAAAAAGCAGAAAGCATTATCTTTTTTACTCCAGGCGTATCAAGTTATCCTTGAATGTGTCTTCAGAGATAATGTGGAAGCAAAATGACAAGCTAAATAAGCAACCAAAAAAGTTTAATTTCCTTTTTCTCATCCAAAAGTGGGAACAAGGTGAACTCTGTCAGAAGACTTTTCTTTGTTTTCTTAACCATTGGCTATGCACATTTATAACCAATTTTTCCTATATTATTATTTAGTTTTATTATCATAACAATTATAAATTTTTCAAAGCGTGCAATTATGTCTTTTAATTTTCATGAATCTCAGCAATACCACATTGTCTATATATCCTCAATGTACAAAAGATGGTCAGGAATTTTTCCTTAGCAAATCTTCTTTCTGACTTTTGAGTCATTCCTTAATCATGCAGCAATAACTAGTGAGTTAGAAGCTTATGGATCATAAGGGACAGAATTAACAAAAAGGAAAAGTAGATCAAGAACCAACATAATGTCATAAAGCAATTACCCTCCAATAAAAAGTTTAAGAAATAAATAACACTGCAGTGAAAAAAAAAAAGGCTGTTTTGTGGTTCTGTTGGAGATGAATGGGTTAAGTTGTGAACATGTTCTCTTAAAGTTAGTGTGTTAAAAGATAACTTGCAACCATTACTAAAGGCACACATTTGTTTAGAAGTATTAAAAGTTTTTGTTTAAGACTAATTTGTTCTCTGGAATCTTCTGTTCCAGTGGTGTTGCTATGTACAGTGAAAACTCAGGTTGTGCGTCCTAAGCATAGACATGCGCAGCATGACCTAAGTCATTTCACTTGCCAAACTACATTTTCAGTAAGTCTAAGGCTTTGATTAAAATATCAAGTGATTGTCTTCATTTTATTTTTTCTGTTTTATTTGGCAAGTTAAACACTAGTTAACAGGATAGACATCTTAGGTGTCCAAAATTGTTAAAGCAGATTAATGAACACACACAATCTAAAGATACCCTTAGGAAAATTTTTCTGATGATAAGACAGTAAATAGAAAATCAATGAGCATGCATTGTAGATGGTAAACTTAGGATAGGTGAGCTTCCACAAGATGCCAAACATGATATTGGATGGCAGTTCAGTGTAAAAAGAGACATCGGGGAAGGAGACAAAGAAAATGGTAATCAGAAGGAGAAAACCTATGCACCCCATGATGAATTGCAAGGTTTGGCAGTGATTTCAGAGTTTTCAACAAAATGCAAAGAGTAACTCCATGGGACAATAACAAGACATTTAGGATATAACACATTGCAGAAGCCTAAAGGGAAGGACACTTTCTTCAGGCTGCCTTTCCCCAACAGCACTGTAAATCCCCTGTTCAGCCATATAAAAGTTCAGCCATGAAAAATCTGGCAACCTAGGGCAGAAAAACAGACACAGAGATCAATGGAACAGAATAGAGAGCCTAGAAATAAACCCATGCACATCCAGTCAACTGATCTATGACAAATGAGGCAAAAATATGTAATGGAGAAAAAAATAGTCTCTTCAACAAGTGGTGCTGGGATAACTGGACAGCTACACATAAAAGAATAAAATTAGAACCCTTTCTAGCACCATATAAAAAAATAAACTCAAAATGGATTAAAGACATAAGCGCAAGGCCGGAAACCGTAAAATTCCTGGAAGAAAACATAGAACACTCTTTGACATCAATCATAACAATATTTTTTGGATCTATTTCCTAAGGCAAAGGAAACAAAAGTGGAAATAAACGAGACCTTAATTAAGTGTGAAAGTTTTTGCACAGCAAAGGAAACCATCAACAAAACAAAAAGACAACCTATAAACAGAAGAAAATATTTGCAAATGATATGACCAATAGAGAGTTAATATCCAGAATATATAAACAGTTCATACAACTCAACATCAAAACAAAAACAACTCGATTAAAAAATGGGCAGAAGAACTGAATAGACATTTTTCCAAAGAAGGCATGCAGACGGTGGACATGAAAAGATGATCAACATCGTTAACCATCAGAGAAATGCAAACCAAAACCACAGTGAGGTATTACCTCACACCTATAATGGGTATCATCAAAAAGAACACAAATAACAAATGTTGGCCAGGATGCAGAGGGAAGGGAGTCCTTGTACATTGTCGGTGGGAATGTAAATCTGTACAGCCACTATGGAGAACACTACGAAGCTTCCTCCAAAAACTGAAAATAAAACTACAGATTCTGTGGAGTCACAGAAAACTACCATATGATCTAACAATTCCACTCTGAAGTATATATCTGAAGAAAATGAAAATACTAATCTGAAAAGATACGTGCACCCCAGTGTACACAGCAGCATTGATTACAGTAGACGAAGTATGGGAGCAACCTCAGTGGTCATCAGCTGATAAATGGATAAAGATGTCACATATCCTACCCACCCACACACACGCCCACACCCACCCACCCACCCACCCACACACACACACACACACACACACACACACACACACACACACAGAGTGGAATCCTACTGAGCCATAAAAAAGAATTGATTTTTGCAATTTTCAGCAATGTGGATGGACTTAGGGGGTATTATGCTTAGTGAAATACATCGACAAAGAAAAATGAATGCTGAACGATATCACTTAGATGTGGAATACAAATACAACAAACTAGTAAATACAACAAAAAAGAACAGATTCTCAACATATAGAGAACAAACTAGTGTTTACCAGTGGGAAAAGGAAAGTGGGGAGGGGTGAGATAGGGGTAGGAAATTAAGAGGTACAAATCAATATGTATAAAGTAGGTAAGATACAAGAATATATTTTACAGCACAAGGAATATAGCTAATATTTTGTAATAACTATAAAATGGAGAATAACTTTAAAAGTTATGAGCCACTGACTTGTATGCCTGTAACTTAGATAATATTGCAAATCAACTCTGTCTCCGTAAAAATTGTTTTATTTATTTAAATATTCTACCTCCAGTGTGTGTGTGGCGGAAATTTGGCAACCTGAGGAAAAAGAAATTTTCCTAGTCACTGAATGAAAACTAGCTTCACTGGTAGTTCAGACAGTAAAGAATCTGTCTGCAATATGGAAGACCTGGTTTCAGTCCCTCGGTTGGGAAGATCTCCTAGAGGAGGGCATGGCAATACACTCCAGTATCCTTGCCTGGAGAATCCCAATTAGACAGAGGAGCCTGGTGGGCTATAGTCCATGGTGTCACAAAGAGTCAGACATGACAGTGACAAAGCAGGCTTAAAACTCAACATTCAAAAAAATTAAGATCATGACATCCAATCCCATCACTTCATGGCAAATACATGGGGAAACAATGGAAACAGTAACAGACTTTATTTTCTTGGGCTCCAAAATCACTTCAGATGGTGACTGCAGCCATGAAATTAAAAGACACTTGCTCCTTGGAAGAAAAGTTAACACCAACCTAGACAGCATATTAAAGAGCAGAGACATTACTTTGCCAACAAAGGTCCATCTAGTCAAAGCTATGGTTTTTCCAGTGGTCATATATGGATGTGAGAGTTGGACTGTAAAGAAAGCTAAGCACCAAAGAATTGACACTTTTGAACTGTGGTGTTGGAGAAGACTCTTGAGAGTCCCTTGGACTGCAAGGAGATCCAACCAGTCCATCCTAAAGGAAATCAGTTCTGAATATGCATTGGAAGGACTGATGTTGAAGATGAAGCTCCAATACTTTAGCCACCTGATGTGAAGAACTGCCTCATTTGAAAAGACCCTGATTGCTGGGAAAGATTGAAGGCAGGAAGAGAAGGGGACGATAGAGGATGAGATTGTTGGATGGCATCTCTGACTCGATGGACCTGAGTTTGAGCAGGCTCCGAGAGCTGCTGATGGACAGGGAAAACTGTCTTGCTGCAGTCCATGGGATCACAAAGAGTCAGACACGACTGAGTGACTGAACTGAATGAAAATGGTTGTATGCTTGTTCAATATACTTAACAAATCTTGGGGCAAAGAATGGGAAAATGTGATAATTCCTTCAACCAAACACCTTGGGGGAAAATCTAGCTAAAATATGCATTTTTATGGTTGTCATAAAGCAGTTTAGTGCTATGGAAAACAATACGGAAATTCCAGAAAAAAAAAAAACTTTTTAAAAAGAAATAGAACTACCATATGATAACAACAATCCCATTTCTGTGTATGTTTACATACATCTGAAAGAATTTCTATCAGGATCTCAAAGAGATATCTGTACTCCCATATTCATTCTATTTTGAAATCACAACTCTGTAAATTGCTATATGGATTAGTTAATTCAGAGTTAATGTTAAAACTATAGGATATCCATTTCCATGGGAAATAATTGAATTTTGAAGAGAGATTAAATCCGTTCAGTTCAGTCGCTCAGTTGTTTCCGACTCTTGCACGCCAGGCCTCCCTGTCCATCACCAACTCCTAGAGTTCACTCAAACTCATGTCCATCAAGTCAGTGATGCCATCCAGCCATCTCATCCTCTGTTGTCCCCTTCTCCTCCTGCCCCCAATCCCTCCCAGCATCAGAGTCTTTTCCAATGAGTCAATTCTTCGCATGAGGTGGCCAGAGTACTGGGGTTTCAGCTTTAGCATCATTCTTTCGAAAGAAATCCCAGGGCTGATCTCCTTCAGAATGGACTGGTTGGATCTCCTTGCAATCCAAGGGACTCTCAAGAGTCTTCTCCAACACCACAGTTCAAAAGCATCAATTCTTCAGCACTCACCTTTCTTCACAGTCCAACTCCCATAAACATAAGAAAAATATGTTTTCAGCCTGACTCATTAAAAATGTATTGCTAAGTCACTTCAGTCGTGTCTGACTCTGTGCGACCCCATAGATGGCAGCCCACCAGGCTACCCCTTCCCTGGGATTCTCCAGGCAAGAACACTGGAGTGGGTTGCCATTTCCTTCTCCAATGCATGAAAGTGAAAAGTCAAAGTGAAGTACCTCAGTTGTGTCCGACTTCACAACCCCATGGACTGCAGCCTACCAAGCTCCTCCATCCATGAGATTTTCCAGGCAAGAGTACTGGAGTGGGTTGCCATTGCCTTCTCCAAAAATGTATTAGGAATCTCAGATATAAAGATGACACTTAAAAAAAATAAAATTGAATAATTTAGTCAGAACTCAAGATTTAAAGTTTAATATACTGCTGACCACTATATTATCTCAAACACAGTGTTACCATAGTCCTTTATTTCTATATCTTTTACTGGGAAAACAATAAATATTAAGACAAAGTATTCTGCATATATGATCAGCAATTGTTCCTTCTTACTCTAAGTCTGGAAAATAATGCATCTGTTTAACATCACGGCTGCCCTGGAATTCTCATAGAAAGCTTTTTCTAACGGACTATCCCAATAATATCCTTTGTTTCCTATGCTGTGTAACATTAAATCCAGTGTAAACAATGAAAGCTTAGCTTTCCCTTCTCCTCATTGGTACCCTCTCTGATAAATCAAGAAGCAGAAGCATTTTGAATGATATGTTTATATATCAGATACTTAGTTTATCAGTTATTTCTTCCCCCAGTATTCTTCCAGAAACAATCTGGCTATGGACACAGACACAAGACACTTTCTGTCAGCAGTTTCACTGTCCGTTTGCATATGTGCTTAATTGTACAGGATGTACTGAGTGTTGCTGCTATTTTCAGTCATAGTTCCTTTGCTGGAAAGTGGGATCTGGTTTTTGTGAGTCCTGACCATTCATATCTGATTGCCTGAAGAAATTTGTTTCCTTGAAATTTGTCTATTATTTCAGTACCTTCACATTGCCTTAATCGTTCACAGTTTTTCTCAACTGTCCCACCAACTGGCTGCTCCTTTTAATGAATGAGGGTACAATATTGCAGATAATATTTTAGGATAGTCTTCTCAGAATCAAGATGGTCTACAAACATATTCACTTATATGCTTTGCTTTTTCATAGTATACAAAGTATGGGAAATAAATTGTGATTTTGTTGTAATATTTCCTGTAAGATCTCACAATTCCTATGAAAGTTTACCATATCTCATTTATTATGTCAACTCTAAATTCTACATTTTAACAATTAAATGATTTTTATATATTCATATGTAAACAATGTAAAGCATTCTACAGATTTTAACACTACCAATTTTGACATAATAGAAAACTCTATTAAGTTTTCTCCAAAGTTATTAAGCAGTTAAATTCCTAAAGGTGTACCTATAAACTCATGAAGACCGAAAATGATATAGTTTTATGCTTCTGACATTTATATTTTGTTTATATGCATAGCCTTCCAGGTTTTGATGGCTTTATAATTAATCTAATGTATTTTGAGTAAACTACTGTGTAACAAATGTTGTTATTGTTCAGCCACTCAGTCCTGTCCAACTCTTTGTGACCCCATGGGTGGCAAGCATGCCAGGCTTCCCTGTTTATAACTATCTCCCGGAGCTTGCTCAAATTCATGTCCATTGAGTCCTAGATGCCATCCAACCATTTCATCCTCTGTCCTCCCCTTCTCTTCCTGCCTTCAATCTTTCCCAGCATCAGGGTCTTTTCCAATGAGTAGGCTCTTTGCAGCAAGGGCCAAAGTATTGGAGCTTCAGCTTCAGCATCAGTCCTTTCAATGAACATTCAGGGTTGATTTTCTTTAGGATTGACTGGTTGGATCTCCTTATCAGTCCAAGGGACTCTAAAGAGTCTTTTCCAGTACCACCGTTCAAAAGCATCAATTCTTCGGTGCTCAGCGTTCTTTATGGTCCAACTCTCACATCCATACATGACTACTGGAAAAACCATAGATTCGACTAAACAGACCTTTGTTGGCAAAGTGATGTCTCTTCATTTTAATACTCTGTTTAGATTTGTGATAGTACCAAATGTTAGGATGCTGGTTTCTAAGCATTGTAATCAATCAGAGCATGACTGAAAGGCTCTGCTTCACATTCATCTGCTGCTTTCCAGGCTATTGTGACACGTTATCTGGCGTTCACTACGCTTACATGAAAAGTCGCGTGTAGCACAGACGCCATTAGAAAGGATCTGTGCACTGTAAGCTTCAGCACCAGATGGAATGACTGTCTTGTAGACACCGTGTCTTTTAAGATACAGTTTCTCCAGTTGCCAGACTCTGGTATCAGTGGTTTCTCTCAATGTGAATTTCATCCTTCAAAAATTTATTCTAAATTATTCTTCCAAAAAAATATATCCTTCTACTATGTAACAAAATGAAAATTTGAAGTGTCTGTAAGTAAATACTAAACTGGAAAAATGAAAAACCAGGCTCAAAAAATGAAACATGAATATAGATGGCAGGAAAAGCTCAGGTAACTGTTTTCAGCGTAAACCACAATAACAACTCCTTACTTACCATTCAAGGAAACACCAAAAAAAGAGACCACAGCATGTGTAATTCCTCCTCGTGGGGAGCAGTTACAATAGCCCTGAGAATTCTATATAGTTGGAACCAAGGAAGTAAAGGTTTACCAAAAATACCCCTCATTTAACTGATTGAGCAAATGAAATTGGGACACTTAGTTATTAGGAGATCTGATTTGGCAATCATATTTTGAATATAAATACCTTTCTTCTGAACAACAGTAACAACAAAACATAAAATAACTGCATCTTGAAATATTTTCAGTGTATTTTGTCCATTTGTTTTATGGACTATCACCAGGTTTTTTGGTGTGTTGAAGTAAACAAAATCTGTATACTGTTAACATAAAAAAATACATTCGTTGGAAGTTAAATATGTATTATGGCTTATTTGTACTTATAACACTGTGAATGGCGAATTTCTCAATTATTTCAATATAACATTTGCAGTATGTCACTAATTCATTTTATGTTTTTAAGTGTACAATTTCATTTAGAAGCTATTTTTCTGTTTTTTATTCAGTGGTATTAAAAATTCAACATATTACAGTCTGAAAAGAAAAATAATAGTATGCAGGGTTCATTTAGTCTGATCAGAATAGGAGGCCCTCATAATAAGCAACCTCTGGCTTATTTAAAAGTATAATTTTGTTGAACAAACATGAATGAATCAAGACAATTGATTTTATAAGATGTTTAAAGTAATATTATTGAGCTGTTTAGTATAGGTAGCAGCTGTGCAAAACAATTTACAAAATTGATTTTTTTTTCCTTTAAACAACCTTAAGATTAGGTCCAACTCCTACGCCTATTTTTATTTAAACTCAGTGTGAGGACAACATAGATTCAATCCACGCACAAGTTTATCTGTTAAATACATTTATGAGTTTAATACTTAGTAAAATATGATTTTTAACTTCATATTTAGAAGTGTTTGATTTAGAGTCTCTCCAGTGAGGAAAAAGGTATTTATAATTCACCATGAAGTGTTTCTATTTCCCACTTTTCTAATTTTTTATGTTTTCCCCTTTCAATCTTAAAATAAGCATATTCTGAGATCACAGATAATCACTTAAGTGCATGTTTCAGTTTTGACTCATACTCCAGCCAAGCATGAAGGCAAAGGATGAAGATAGGGTTGACTGACTCTCCTCCAGAAAGAGAGAGGGGAAAATTCAATATAAACATACCCATTCCAAACACTATGGATTTATGTACTTTTGAAATCCTGGAAAGAGATGAATTCCATGCAGCGTCCCTGGACAGTGTTTGTGCTTTGTAGATGTTGTAGATATGAAATACTTCTCTCTAAATGGCAAAGCTTGACTGGAAACATTATATCTGCCAACTCTCAATTATCCACAGACTATTATTAAATTTGAAAATTAAACAGGCCTCTGCCTTCTCTCTTTATTTTACTTACGTATTTTTTCTTCTTGCTAAGCTTTTGACAATTTCACCTCCAAGTGGTTTTCCACCAAAATATCTACCTGGAAAAGAACAAAGAAAAAATCAGATCACTTTGAATCCTAAAAATGGACTATGTAAAAATGATTTGGTTAGAGAAAAAATTAGATCAGCCAACACCCAACAAGTGTCCAAGGAAAATCTTGTCATATCCTGGGTAATAGCTTAGAAAAAAGGTTTTTTTCATTTAAGTCTCTGAAATTGTCTTAAAAGTCAAAATACCAGGTAATAGCAAGTGACAATACATCATACCTTTTGCCTTGTGTAAGTAAGGTATAATCTTACAAGAGTTGGCCATTTTTGTTATAATCAAGCAGACATTTTACTTGCAATACTGTATTTTTCTCTAGCTCAGCAAAATTATTTGCAAAATTATTTATGCCAACTTTCCATAAATTTGGCAAGAGCACTATCACAATTAAGGCCTCCTAGGTGGCACCAGTAATAAAGTTTGCCCGTCAATGCAGGAGACACAAGACAATGAAGTTTCAATCCCTGAGTCAGGAAGATTCCCTAAAGTAGGAAACAGCATCTCAGTCCAGCAGTCTTTCCTGGGAAATCCCACAGACATAGGTGCCTGGAGGGCTAAAGTCCATGGAGCCACAAAGAGTTGCACAGGACTGAGGGACGGGGCACACATACTATCACAATTGAACTTCCATTGGAAAGACATTTTAAAGCATTTTTTCCAAAAGAACATAAAGTTTAGAAACAGAATATGTAGCTAGGAAGCCTTACTGAAGTGACTCAAGTGAATTTAGTTTTCTTCTTTTGCCTAAAAGGCAATATATGAAGAAACTAGATATACATGTATGCACTTTTTTCCCAACTAAAAATCCCTTTTCTCCTCTTCTTACAAAAGTTTAAGAGAGACCACTTTAGGGGTATATTTTCATAGGAATTTCCTCTAATTCCTACCATCACCAAGGCATTTTTAGGCTAGCTTTAAAGGAAAAAAGGAAAAGTCTAGTCCATGATCTGAGAGTACCAGTTACTCAAATGTTTAATGAAAGGATCTGTGCTCCTCACTTTTTAATCCAAATGCCTAGTACTATAAAAGCACAAACATAGTCTTGGAATAGGTGACAGAACACCCCAAGGAAAACCCTTGTCCAATTTATTTTAATGAGAAACAAATGATAAAAAGATAAAAGACAACTTTTACCAATTCTCTCTGTCTGACTTTCACTGATATAAATCTATATATGTCCTCAGTGTTCAGACAGCACCCACAGTGTTGCTGAAATGGATTTTGGTCAACACTATGTATATGATATGGCAATTTTTAATTTCCTCTTTCTTGTTTAGACTTTTCATACACACCTACTTTCAATGACAGTATTTAAGAACTTTTCTCAATTTTTTGTCAGATATTTCCTATGTGTCTGCTGCTAGTAACATGTTAGTATTAAAAAACAGATTTGGCACAAGCAAATTATATGTTATTTATAAATCAACTGAAAATAATTTATAATATGATTAACCTGGTCAGAATGCAGGGGAATTTGAAAAGAGAGAGATCTTATTAGGAGCTAAAAGATAGAACAAGGAATAATCTATAAAAATCCTCACTATATTCCCATACAGCAACCTGATACTTGGTGGTATTTAGAAATTATCTACACAACGAGTAACAGTTTGAGGACTGGGTAGTCTAATCTGTACAGTAAGTCACGTAAACTGGAACTTGAGTATGACTCCATGAGGAGTTTTATATTCCACAGCTATTCGGTGATAGTCCAGTTCTGATAAAGATGAGAAAATTCAGACTAATATCAGAGATAGCCCCGAGGCACTGCTGATAGGGAATCATGGTCAGTAATCTAAAAAAATGCCAACAACCATAAGCACTGGATTATGCAAGCCCAAAACAGTATCTCAACCATCAATCTCCTGCCTAACAATGCTTAAGGAATTTTCAGGATGACATTAACAGACTAAAGAGCTGGAAAACAAACAAATATGTCTGACATTCATGATATATTCTCTCTTGATCTTTCCGTTTCCTACCCTACATCCTTCTTGCTCCCACCTCCATCATTGTACTTATACAAGTAAAAACAATATTTGATCCTATACAGTTTGAAAACAGTTTATCCTGACAGTAATATTTTGTGAGATGTTAAAAAGTATGGTCGAGCCGCTTGTTCTTCCCTAACTACAGATAAGGAAAATATTCCATGCAATAAAAGTAGTTCTGTCTTCTCAAAGTTCTGGGAATGATATTTATCCAAAGGCCAAATGTCCCATCTTCAGAGCAGAGGCATCATGCAGCTATGGTGTCATCATAGAATGGAGACCATCTGGGAAAGTGGCCACTTGCCACAACCTCTGGATCCTGACAGAAGCACTGCACACTTCTGTGGGTTTCCATTCCACAGCTGCTGCCTGCATGCATTTCCCACTAGAATTGTTCAGTTAGTTACTCCTTCTAGCCCATTCCCCATAGAACATGCAAAGGGCTAGCACCTGCTTGCTTTGAATGCTGACTGAGGAAAACACAGGCTCCAAGTAAGTCCTTAGAGCAAGTGAGGATGAAATAATGCAACCAGGAAGCTTAACACAGGATCTGCCAATAGGAAGAGTTTCCATTGTCTTAAGGTTTTGGACAGTTAGACTCAACTGAGAAAGGAAAGGAATTGAAAACGTGTTTAACTATCATTGCAAGATTGACATACAAAAAACTGACTCCCTTTGGGGTAGCAAGCATAGGACTAATTCTATGAAGTTAGTTAGTCATTTTAATTCTCTCTTCAAATAGTTATCTGTGGACAAGTGACTCATTCTACCAAAACTGAGTTGAATTCATAATCCATGACTGGACATTTTATTTACCTTGTTTTCAACAAGTTCTCAAGAAAAAATGCCATATTCTTAGAATTCTCTTTTCTAGTAAAACTGTATCTGATCTTAACAAAATTTTGTTTGCTTAGAGTAGAATTTAAACTTTTACAAGCATTTTAAGGTAATTTCTGCTCACTCACGCTTAACAAGTTTCCATCTCTAAAGAAGGCAATTTGAAAATCCCTCCCAGAGACAGGGCATCACAAAAGAAAACACTTATATGTCATAAAAAAAAGAAAAAACAGCAAATATAAAACCACTCTTTGAGTAAAAGAAGCCTATTCTTTTACACTAATTAGAGATTTATCTGTTTGAGTCTTTTATGCAAAATGAAGAACACAAAACCCAGGTTCTCCTTGAAATAAGTATCTGATCCCCACCTTCTTCCCATGTATTTATGTGTATATTTACTCTTGTTTTCTATTTTAACACATAGTTTTAAAATGGATGTTCAGTGTAAAAATGTATACACTATAGACAAGTTAAAAAGAGAAAGAAAAATATCTGATACCTGTCACCAAGGAATAAACAGAAATAAATTTGAGAAAACACCTAACTACACTTTTCTCTGTATAGTCTAAACCTGTTCATTTATGTCTTATCCATGCTACAAGTACACAAAGTTTAATAGAAGCTTAATGATGATAAAGCATCTATATTTTACAGTTTTATAATCTGCTTTTATTTCATTTCATATTTTTACATGTCTATAAAATAGAACTACATTATTCATTTTGATGTTTGAATCATAAGCATGCCAATCTCACTACACTTTTGCCATCACTGGGTATTAACTTTTCCTAATTGGATGGGTAAAAGATGATTTTTTTTTAAATTTTATTGCATTCACTGGATTTTTAGTCAAATTTGAAAAATGTTTAGATGTTAGTGATTATTTGTTTTTACCTGCTTGAGAAATTGCCCAAACTCTATGTACTTTATTCTATTTTTGTTTAATTCTGTTCTTAATTTCTTTTGGTTATTATATTTGTATATCACTGATATTAAACTCTTTGTATTTTACATGTTTTAAGTTATATTAATATAGATAATATTCCTAGACTTTCATTTGCAATGTGGAAATAAATGCACATATGCATGTGTGAATATAAATAGTATTTATCATTTACATGAATGGAATTCTCTCTTTAGATTATATGCTTCTTCATTGAAGACTGCAATATTTATACTGCATTGCACACAGAATGTGTGTGTGCTAAGTCGCTTCAGTCATGTCCAACTCTGTGCAACCCTATGGACTTCAGCTTGCCAGACTCCTCTGTCCATGGGATTCTCTGGGCAAGAATACTGGAGTGTTGCCATGCCATCCTTCAGGGGATCTTCCCAACCCAGGGGTCAAATCTGCATTTCTTAAGTCTATCTGCATTGGCAAGTGGATTCTTTACCACTAGCACCATCTGGGAAGCCCATTGCATTCAGAATATACATTTTCTTAAATTTTGATGGGCAAGAAACAGTGTCTATTAGCAAAGTAATTTGTTACCAAATAATGTGTAGACACAGAAGAAAGAAAGAGGGAAGAAAGAGAAAGACAATGATTGAGAGAAGCGTGAAAGAAAAAGCATTACCTACAGGGATTTTTCCCAATTGGCTTTATGCTTTAATCTAGTTGTTATTGTCAATCAAGCAAAAGACCTGTGAGTAGATACCTACTTAGAATTCAAAAGTTTTATTACCAACATTTTTTCACAATAGTGACCAGACTATCAGTCCCCAAATTTGCGTCATTATCTAAGACACAAGCTAAGCTTCAACTGAAAGACTGTCACTGCACAATATTTAGTCTTGGATGGATATTTTCAAACAGAGAATGATTTATAAAAGCAGAAGACTGGTTCACTCGTGTGATGAGCAATATCACTATCTAGCCACCAGCTCTGTCATTATTTTCCCAAAGGTGTTTGGTCACAATGTAGTCAGAAATATCAGAACAAAATGAGGAGTGATTCCTTAATCCCATCATATAATGAGAGTCATCACTGTGTGATGAATGCTGTGTGCTATGCTTAGTCTCTCAGTCATGTCCATCTCTTTGTGACCCCATGGACTGTAGCCCGCCAGGCTCCTCTGTCCATGGGGATTCTCCAGGCAAGAATACTGAAGTAGGTTGCCATGCCTTCCTCTAGGGGATCTTCCCAACCCAGGGATTGAACCCAGCTCTCCCACACTGCAGGAGAATCCTTTACCATCTGAGCCACCAGTGAAGCCCACAATGAATGTTAGATGGCTCCTTTACAACAACATGACAAATACATGTTAATTGGTCTTGTAAGACATTCTTTTTTTTCTCCCAATTGGTATAGCTGTCTCTGTCTCTGTGGCTGTATATGGCTTTTTTTTTTTTTTAAGTCTTCTATGACTGACCAAAACCATTCTGATTGACATCCCATCTTTTTAGAGAAGACATGTTACTGTGTAGCCCGTCTATGCTAGAAACCATTCTTAGTGTACTTAAATAAAAGACTTTAAATAGATCTGTTGTATTATTTAAAGTTTTATTCTCAGAGCACCATGTCATTTCCAAATTGTTAAGGTATTTCCCTTTCACTTTTCCTTTCATGCATTGGAGAAGGAAATGGCAACCCACTCCAGTGTACTTGCCTGGAGAATCCCAGGGATGGGGAAGCCTGGTGGGCTGCCGTCTGTGGGGTCACACAGAGTTGGACACGACTGAAGTGACTTAGCAGCAGCAGCCTCATGTTATCTCCTAAATATCACTTAAAATAAAATTTCTAAATTATAAAGCAATTTTTCATTTTAGAAGTAACAAAAAATTTTAAATTCTGGTTGTAAGATGCCAGAAAATAGTCATTATGACAATAATTGTAATATTTAACAGCATATTTATATAATGAGCTATACTTGATCACCCTTTTGGAGTACTAGTAAAGTATAGTAATATGATATTCTAGCAATAAAAACTATATTTTAAATTCCTGTTATTAGTGTATGGAAATGCAACAGATTTCTCTGTATTAATTTTGTGTCCTGAAACTTTGCCACATTCATTGATGAGTGCTGGTAATATTCTGGTGGCATCTTTAGGATTTTCTATGTACAGTGTCCTGTCATCTGTAGCAGTGACAGTTTTACTTCTTCCTTTGCCTTTGGATTCTTTTTATTTCTTTTTCTTCTTTGATTGCTCTGGCTAGGATTTCCATAATTATGTTGAATAAAAATAGTGAGAGTGGGCATCCTTGTCTTGTTCCTGACCTTAAAGGGAATGCTTTCAGCTTTTCAACTGTTGAGCATGATGTTCCCTTGTGGCTCAGACGGTAAAGTGTCTGTTTACAACGCGGGAGACCTGGGTTCGAGCCCTGGGTCGGGAAGTTCCCCTGGAGAAGGAAATGGCAATCCACTCCAGTATTCTTGCCTGGAAAAATCCCATGGACGGAGGAGCCCGGTAGGCTACAGTCCATAGGGTCACAAAGAGTCGGACACGACTGAGTGACTTCGCTTCGCTTCACTTCATGTTTGGGTATATTTCCTCTATGCCCACTTTCTGGAAAGTTTTTATCATAAATGGGTTTTGAATTTTGTCAAAAGCTTTTTGCATCTATTGAGATGATCATATGATTTTTGTTCTTCCATTTGTTAATGTGGTGTATCATATTGATTGATTTGTGGGTATTGAAAAAGCCTTGTGTCCCTGGAATAATCCCATTTGATCACAGTGTATGATTATTTTAATGCATTGTTGACTTCCGTTTGCTGTATTTTGCTGAGGATTTTGCATCTGTGTTCATCAGTGATGTTGGCTATATTGGCACCTGATCTGGTTTTGATATTAGAGTGACTTTTTATCATGTTTTTTTTAATTTATATTTCTTGTTCAAATTATGTGGAAATTTGTTCTTCATGTCTATGAATACTATCATATGATAATATGCTGGTCTTTGAATATTATCTTCCTTTCCTCTATTATTTTGATAAATACTATAACCAGTGCAAGTGGTCAAAAATACAACATCTAGATGCAAAAGAAAATTGTGAAATAGCAAACACTGGATCATCTATTCCTGAATAACTGAGGGTTGGCACTTGTCCACAACATTTTCTGAATGCTCTAGAGGGACTCGTTTGTCTTTGAGCACACTGAAACCAATTCTTTCAAATGGTCTCCAGTTTTAGGGAAACTTAAACTCTACTGGTTAAGTAAAAATTCAAGTTGATTTCTCAGTTCATATAATAAAAATAAGGTGTGCTGTCCCAGGTTCAGGTGTTCTGAATTTTTTACAGTATGCAGTAAATTTGATAATTAACTTTTGGATAAGGAAGCATGCAGGATATAGAACACACTTCAGGAAGGAAAAAAAAAAATACGTGTGGTGTTAGCAGAATGGGAAGGCTGCCCAGAACATGTCCCCTGCTATAAGATTAGTTTGGGAATTAGGGATTTACAGTGCTTACCCCCATCTAGAAGGGACTTGGCAATATTCCCTAGAACTGCAAAGATAAATTGGTGGGAGTGAGAGAAATAAGTAAAGGGCAGAGGCTGCTGGAAAACAGGCTTTCCTGTCACTAGGCTGTGATATTGTAGAGTTTTGAAACCAACCTAGGTTCTACCCTGAGAAAGAAAGACAGTTTCTATACGTTAACAGCCACAGCAACTGACTAATTCAGTCTCCAAATAGTCAGCCTGAGAAACAGAACATAAAAGTCTATCTTGAGACAGGAAGTTGGGGCAGGGTCATCCAACTCAGCCAAAGAGCTGCTTTGGATAATTCCTATCACAGTGTCAGGCATCCAGTGGAGTTTTGAGAGTAAGATTGGATGATAATGATAAGGAGGATGACAATAACAAATGACAACGATAGCGAGATTTGAAAATAATTAGAAGACTACTGCAGAAAGGAAGAATTCTTTTTTTTTTTTTGAATCTGAGCATTTCAGTATAAGTGCAGTAGATAGGGGCTTCCCTAGGGGATCAGCAGTAAAAAATCTACCTGCAGAGCCAGAGACTCAGGAGACCAGGGTCAGATCCCTGGGTTAGGAAGGTTCCCTGGAGGAACGCAGGGAAACTCACTCCAGTGTTCTTGACAGATGGACTACAGTCCATGGGGGTCCCATAGAGGCAGACAGGACTGAAGCAACTGAGCACACACACATGCGGTAGATACGAGACACTGGCAAAGAACATAAATGTATTATTTTCTAAGGAAATCCATCAGAAATTGCTGTCATTCAAAAAGACAAATGAAAAAAGATTGTAACATAGTGAAGTCATTTCTAAAAGCTACTGCCAAAATAAAAAGCTTGAATTCCTAAAGGGAATTATTTATATTAAGCAACATGAAGCAGAATAAAAAGTTTGCCTGGAAATTCCTGTCACCTGGCCCTAGACACCATGTTTGATTTCAAAAAATTAAAAACTCCAATTTAAAATACATCATTAGTAGTCTCATTTTAAATATCACTCATTATCAGAGAAATGCAAATCAAAACCACAATGAGGTACCACTTCACACCAGTCAGAATGGCTGCGATCCAAAAGTCTACAAGCAATAAATGCTGGAGAGGGTGTGGAGAAAAGGGACCCTCTTGCACTGTTGGTGGGAATGCAAACTAGTACAGCCACTATGGAGAACAGTGCGGGGATTCCTTTAAAAATTGCAAATAGAACTGCCTTATGACCCAGCAATCCCACTACTGGGCATACACACCGAGGAAACCAGAATTGAGAGAGACACTTGTACCCCAATGTTCATCACAGCACTGTTTATAATAGCCAGGACATGGAAGGAACCTAGATGTCCATCAGCAGATGAATGGATAAGAAAGCTGTGGTACATATACACAGTGGAGTATTACTCCGCCATTAAAAAGAATACATTTGAATCAGTTATAATGAGGTGGATGAAACTGGAGCCTATTATACAGAGTGAAGTAAGCCAGAAAGAAAAACACCAATACAGTATACTAACACATATATATGGAATTTAGAAAGATGGTAATGATAACCCTGTATGCAAGACAGCAAAAGAGACACAGATGTATAGAACAGTCTTTGGACTCAGAGGGAGAGGGAGAGGGTGGGATGATTTGGGAGAATGGCATTGAAACATGTATAATATCATATATGAAATGAATCGCCAGTCCAGGTTCAATGCATGATACAGGATGCTTGGGGCTGGTGCACTGGGATGACCCAGAGGGATGGTACAGGGAGGGAGGTTGGGAGGGGGGTTCAGGATGGGGAACACGTGTACACCCGTGGCAGATTCATATTGATGTATGGGAAAACCAGTACAATATTGTAAAGTAATTAGCCTCCAATTAAAATAAATAAATTTATATTAAAAAATAAAAAATAGTTTAATGAGCAGATAAATGTAGTTTAGTATCGTTCCCCTTTATGTCTTCCTTCCTTCTTCTGTCCACTCTTTTTATTTCTCTTCTCTCATTTTTTCTTTCCCTTCCTTCTCTTCATCCCTTCCCCTACTTACTTCTTTTTCTCTCTCCCCAGGGTTTGTATTCTAAACAGCCTGCGTTTCCTCAAATCAAAGACATTCTTATTGTAGTATCCCTCTTAGAAATATAAAGGAGAAAAATAATTTTTTTAAAAAGCAAAACCACCCGAACTCCCAAACTCTAGCTCTTCGGCCTGCCTGGCCTCCTCAACTGAATTTTTGTCCACACCTAGAAACATAGATTTCAGGCCATGATTACGCAAATCCAACTCATGTATCAGTCCTGTCCGGGGCTTCTTTAGAACTCAGTGCATGTAGACCTAATCATTCACTGCAGTAATGAACAGAGCAGATTACAGCCCCTTACAGCCCCAACTAGCCCCTTATCCTATTTTTGTCTTCTTGGCACTTATGATATAGTCTGGTGTTACACTGTTCATTCAGGAGTTCCAGGCTCATTCCAGCCTGAAGCTATGTACATTTCACTGGATGTTAATTCTCAAACCAGAGAAACCCAAATATACCAAAGATTATACCTTTAACAGTCTGTTGTGACTAGCAGTGGTTCTAATATAAAATCATCATTGAATATAACATCAAAATGGTGTTACTCCTAACCAAAAAAAAAGCAAATCTTCATAGATGTCTTTAAACTTTCACAAAGAATTTAATAGATTTTTCCTTCAGTATTGTGCTATATTTTTTCAGTATAGGAAGACATAGGGTCTGTGTTTACAGCCAATATGGAAAATTTTCTTCACACTACAGCTGTACCATCAGGGAGAAAAATACTGAATTAGTATGATCATGGCACAGCATTAGTGTCCTTAGATGTGAACAAGGGGAAATCGTGAGAGTTGAAGTACACACCTCAATCCCTTCAACAAAAACTGGATGAAAGGCAGATCTGTGTTAAACTATCTATAAATTTTCACTTATGAGATGAATAAGTTCTGAGGATCTAATGTATAGCCTGGTGACTATAATTAATAACACTATATTGTATACTTGCAATTTTCTCAAGCAGTAGATCTTCAGAGTGTGTATGTATGTGTGTAAACACTCGTAGCTCAGTCATGTCTGATTCTGTGACCCTATGGACTGTAGCCTACCAGGCTCCTCGGTCCACAGGATTTTCCAGGTAAGAATACTGGAATGGGTTGCCATTTCTTCCTCCAGTGGTCTTCAAACAAATAAAAAAAGATAACTATGTGAGTTGATGGAATTAACCATATATTAATTAACTTATTGTGGGAATCATTTCATGAACTATACATATGTCAAATCATCACATTGTGAGCTTTAATTATATTACCATTTTATTTCAATAAACCTGAAAGAAAAATAAAATTAGTCTCATCTTCAGACCCTTACTCCTCTCTAGGGTTGCCTGATAAAAATAGAGGATGCCTAACTAAATTTGATTTCACATTAAACAACAAAGAATGTTTTAGTACAATATATCATACTTTTATACTAAAAAGTATTTGATATTTATTTGAAAATCACATTTAACTCACAGCCTTGTAATTTTTTCCCTCTGCTAAATCTAGCTTTCCCATACTATAATACACCTCACCTCTCCCAACTAGCCCCTTATCCTATTTTTGTCTTCTTGGCACTTATGATATAGTCTGGTGTTACACTATTCATTCATTTTTTACTGGGTCATTGTCTTTGTTCTAGCACTGAAATGTTAGCTTTATGGAAGTGGAGGTATTTTTATTTTGTCTCTCACTAGAACAGGCGCCCCTAGAACAATGCTCAACGTATAACTGTTGCTTGATAAATATTGAATGAATTTATTGAACTAACAAATGAAACATTTATCTAAAAACCCATTGCTCGTCCATCAGATAGATCTATAACTCATATGGATAACTGAATCTATAGTATCTGCTGTTTGTCTTTACTGTTGATTTTTTTCCCCCTAGTTAGGTTGAAGCCACTCAAAAATAATAGATGAGGCTAATATTTGTTGAGTACTTACTATGTGCCTGCACTCTAAGGGCATGTACCTAATACTCACAAAAACTTTATAAAATTGGTACAATTTTTACTCTCAATTTGGCAATCAGTAAAATGAGGCTTAGCAAACAAACATGTCCAACTTCGCATAAGCCAATTATCAAGTAAGATTTGAAGAGCTCATTTAAAACTGTCCATGGGGTAAAGCATTTCTCAGTACTTATTCTTTGTTTTTATTATCTTATAGTAGTGGAAACTTAAAAAAGACACATGAATAATACTCTTGCTTTTTTATTTTTATGAATATGTGTTTTTACAAATCCTTGTCTAGTGTACTGACAAGAAGTAAGGGAGAGAAATTACTAACAACTAACTTAAATGAATCTTCGCTAACAAATTTAAATTAATTTAGTACTTCATCCCCCAGAGGCAAAATTAAATGCCTTTTTAATTAACTTTTCTTTACTAATTACAAATAATTAAATAGAGCATTAATACAATTTCATGAGAGTTTTCATTTTGGGTTTTACTAATGCAGTTCTACATACACTCAGAGAAACTAGAGAGGGCTGCAGTGTGTTTTCTTATGCTATTCAATATTACAGGCTTCCTTCCAAACCAAGCAACTAAATTGAAACACAGCTTCCCCTCCCAAGAGGGTTTCACTTGCTCCCCTTCTTGCCTCCATTCCTTTGACCCCCTTGCGTTTCTTCCTGTGCTTTTGACTTGCCTTCTCTTTCCTTCTACCCACAGGCACTTTTGACATGGCCACAGATGGGAGACTGAGATCAGAAAAATACCTGTAGAACTCTCTACATGGGGAGCTGGCAGGCATTCAACACAAACGCAATTAAAGGGCTTACCCTTGCGTGAAATATTTGCTTTCCTGATAGTCACCAACATTAAACTTTAGGAATGCTAGGGCATAGTATTTTTAGGTCAGGACCAGGATCTTCAACTTCTCTTTCCTCAAAGTAATTGCTTATAAAGTTTGAATGTCATATCAAAAGGCCCACCAAGCAATAAATAGGAAAGTGTGCATTTTTATTAAAATCCACTTGGGACAACTGTATCTACCATTGGTATTCTTTGACCAGGGTCTGAGAAGTTATAACACACCAAGCCAGAGGTACTGAAGAGCATTGTTCATGCAATAAATATTAAATGCCAGAATGCACCACGCCCCGGCGTCCCAGGTGGTGCTAGTGGTAAAGAACCTGCTTGCCAATTCAGGGGTCATAAGAGACGTAGGTTTGATCACTAGGTCGGGAAGATCTCTTGGAGGAGGGCATGTCAACCTGCTCCATTATTCTTGCTTGGAGAATCCCCACGGACAGAGGAGCCTGGCAGACTACGATTCATACGGTCGCAAAGAATCAGATATAACTGAAGCAGCTTAGCACGTGCACACACACCATGCCCTGGGCTCAGATCTGGGTGAAGCCTTGAAGTTCACCTGCAATGATGATCACAGCAACTAAATGGGAAATTGCAGGGTAATTGATAAAGGTGCTTAATCTTCCTTATTCCTTTATGCTGTAGAATATCCACAAATAAAAGAAGACTAAGTAGAATATTTGTTCTCCCTTTGCAAGGATAAAAATATTTCAAATGTATAAATTTAGTCAATTTATTGATATTAGAGAAAAACACATATCTCATAATTAAGCATTTAATTAAGCATTTAATTTCTGAAATCTGGGGGAAAAATAATAACTTTTTTTTTCTTTCACCCTAAATCAGTGAAAATGATCGTGATATTACAGTCATTGATTTCAGTCACCATATTTTACCCTACACTGTATCCTTGGAATCTAGTCTTATAAATAAATGCTGTTCAATAAATATTTGTTAAGGTTTAATCGTAATATATACAATACTAAGAAATGTTCTGAAATGTTAAAGAATATGTAGAAGTCTTTGATCTTCTTCAAAAGAGAGAATAAAATGGGTAGACAAACACAAAAGTACTCTTAAAATGTAAGTAACTGTTTTTAGGTGTTCAGGGTGTACCAGTCATACTACTAAGGACTTTGGAAGCATTAAGCCATTCAGTCATCAGATCACATTAGGAGATAACAAACCATTTTTCAGATGAGAAAACTGAGACTTGGGGGCGCTTAAAGAAGTTGTCCAAGATCACATCTCCTAAGGGGTGTGTATTAACTTCTTGTAGCTGATATAACAAATTATCACAAACCTGGAGGCTTAAAACAACGAAAACATCTCCTCTCACAGTTTGAGAAGTCTGAAAAAAGCATCACTCGGCTGAAATTGAGGTGTTCTCAGGACTGTGCTCTCTCCAGAGTTTCTTCAAGGAGAATCTCTTCCTTGACTCTATTTCCTGTGGCTCCTAACATTTCTTGGCTCGTGGATACTTCTGTTCAACCTTCAAGGCCATCTTCTGCAAATCTCTCATTGGTCGGTCTTCATAGTACTTTCTCCTCTGTGTGTTTGGATCGAATCTCCCTTCGCATCTCTCTTAAAAAGATACTTGTGATGGCATTCAGGACCCATCCAGATAATCCAATATAATTTCCCATTTCAAGATTTATGATTTAATCATTCTGCAAAAACTCTATGATATTAGGTAACATTCACAGGTTCCTTTGATTAGGACCATCATTCCCTCTAATGGGAATTAGATTAGCTCTAGGATTAGCAGGATTATATCTAGGATCTGAATAGGTAGTCTGCCTCCAGAACCTTTGCTCTTAACCATTGTGATATTATGTCTCCAGGATATAATGTTTACCTAGATAGAGGGAAAATACAATGAATGAGAACCTTAACCTCCTCCAGGGGATCTTCCCAACCCAGGGATTAAACCCAGGTCTCTCACATTGCCTGAGCCACCAGGGACGCACCTAATAAAATATTAGACGAACATAAAAGGCTGGTGGGAACTACTAGATGTTTTATGGAAAGGAGAGAGCAAGTGGAAGGGGCATTTTCAGAATGATTGTTGTCCTGTGGTTTGGAGTGTGCTGTAAAATAGAGAGACCTGAAATCTGAGTCTAGGAGAGCAGGAAGAAAACAATTATAATAGTTTATGCAAAAAATGATAGGAGCCTGAGCTGGGGTGATGGTGAAGGTAGTGGAAAATTTGGGCAGGAAGAAATGCCAAAGCTTGTACCTAAGTAGATCAGAGAAACAACCAAGTTGGAAGAACTTTGCACTCATTCAACAACACTTATAAGCACTATCTATAGGCCAGCCATTTCTTGGATCCAAATAAGGAGAGTTAAATCACAGTTCTCAACTTCAAAAAGCAGGATAAAAAATGAGAACAAATGATTCAAATAAAGTGTGATGTGAATGATCTCACGGGGACTGTGGCAACACAGTGAAAAAGCGCTGTTCAGGATGCACATTTGGTCAGGAAGGGTGCTTTATTTTGGGTTCTTCCCTAATCAAGGCCGACACAAAGATTCCAGTCCAAGTAGGATTTGAGGTCAGTAAACACATGTAGGGAAATGGGGATTTGAGACAGGGAAGAAATGAAAGCCAATAAAGCATTCATTTTCAAGCCAGTTATCAATGTGGAGAAGGCAATGGCACCCCACTCCAGTCCTCTTGCCTGGAAAATCCCATGGACAGGGGAGCCTGGTGGGCTACAGTCCATGGGGTCGCTAAGAGTCGGACACGACTGAGCAACTTCACTTTGACTTTTCACTTTCATGCACTGGAGAAGGAAACGGCAACCCACTGCAGTGTTCTTGCCTGGAGAACCCCAGGGATGGGGGAGCCTGGTGGGCTGCCATCTATGGGGTCGCACAGAGTCGGACACGACTGAAGTGATGCAGCAGCAGCAGCAGCATCAGTGTGGATAACTGGAACTGAATTCTGCTGGGGTCTTCTTGGAGCCAGGGTAGAAAGGAAGCTATAGCGTTATTCCACCCAGGGTTGGGATTGCTGTGAGATTTATACACCAAATCCCAATGAAAAATTAGAAAATCAGGTTGTTATAGTTGTCACAGAGGTGCCATAGCCTCTGCTTGAAAAATTTTTCACATGTAAATCTTACCTTACAATAAGATTTCAGTAATAGTTAAATGTTCTTATTTCCTATCATTAGGGAAGCAATTTATTAATACTAAGAATGCATTAGGACTTCCCTGGTGGCTCAGAGGTTAAAGCGTCTGCCTGGAATGCAGGAGACCAGGGTTCGATCCCTGGGTCGGGAATATCCCCTGGAGAAGGAAATGGCAACCCACTCCAGTACTCTTGCCTGGAGAATCCCATGGAGGGAGGAGCCTGGTAGGCTATAGTCCATGGGGTCACAAAGAGTCGGACACGACTGAGCGACTTCACCTTCAAGAACGCATCAGGAACCTTCAATCCAGTGATCGTATATTGATGGAACAGAGCCTCTACTTCTCAGTATTGAGTGTATTTATTTATATTACTGTTTCTCAAGATACCTTCTATCTGGGGCTACACTCACTATTTTCTGCACTTCAGCATTCTCATTCTTACACAGAAATTGACTGTGGAAATAAGACAGCATATATCTGAGCTAACATTCATTTTTCGTATATCTTTTTTTCAGAGGTTCCACAAAAATCTTTTCCTTCTTTTTAGGAGGAGTTCTATATGACAATATGACAAATAAGATTTAAACTGTATTTCTACAAAGTCATAGGAATAAAAAATCCCACGGGCTTGGAAATGGATCTTGTTTTCCACCTGAGTTGTAGACTTATTTTCCGCTTGCAGCAGCATATAAATCCTTCAGAACTTCTCTGCACGGGCGCCTCCCTTCACCTACGACTTCCCACTGCCTTACACTGTGGGCATTTCAGTGACTTATCAAACTATTAGAGGGTTAGTCCATCAGGAATCTTATCACCTGCAGTTTTTATGGACTGTTCAGTAATAAAAATAGAGAGGAGTTTGAACTCCCTGACATGGAAACCTTCAAGAAGCCATGGAATGTGCTCACTGGTATTTCTGGTATCTTTTAAATGTCAAGAGAGCAGAATTTCTCTTGTCAGTTGTCACAGTAAGGCTAACAATTAAAGCCATCTGCTCTTCATTTCACTCCCCAAGGGCATCTCTCATTTTTCACCAACTTCCTGTTGTTGACAACATAGTTCCTCCCAATTTCTCTCTGAAACCGTGAGGTCACCACCAGGCTCAGGCCATTAAGTGAACTGCTGGTTTGCTTCAGCCTCCACCATGCCCTTTGCCCAGGAGCCACAGCCTGCAGTCACTGACCGGGACCCTGCAGTAGAAACAGATTGTGAAGAGCATCAACTCCTCCTCAAGCAAGGCTGATGAGGGCAATGGGCACGCTTTTGCTAGGACTACCAGGGCAGCTGACACTGCTCTGGGGGGCACTTTTTTATTTAAGAAAAAAGATAGGGAGAAAGGTAAAGAAGAAACAGAGAAAGAGAGGGGGAAAGGGAAAAGAGGGAGGCAGAAGAGTTAAAGGAACAAAGGAAGGGAAGGAAGACAGAAGAAACAGAACAGAAAATGGAGGAAATGGAAGAAAGAAAGCAGGGGGGTAGGGGTTAAGAAAAGCTAGTCTGTGTTCTTTTTGAATTCAGGTTTATTACTTAATTCTGATGGGGTTAAAATACCTGTCAATCACAAATTCTATATGCCTTTATTGCAGTGTTTATCTTAAAAAGAAGGATGGTGGCAAATGAAAAAAAAAACATAAAGTAGTGATATATAAAACAAGTTTATAGATTCTGTAGATTCTGTAAGAAACTTAAAGATGAACTGACTGCAGTGATTCAAACCAATAATTTTGTTGATTAATCTATTCAAGGATTTTTATTTTTTGTTGTTATTGTGAGAGCACCATGTGACAATAAGAAAAGTAATCCCAATGCTAAGAAGAAAATCACCTTACAGTTCTGGGGATAGATTTATTTTTCTGCCTGATATCCAAGGCCATCAAATATTAAGTACTTATGAAAGTTGTGAATTCATATTGCAGTAATGGAATGAAACTTATTCATCAGCCCAATCCAGACAAAGGTAAAATTTCTAGAAATTCTGTCAGCCTGAAGATCATGAGTAAGCTAGAGAAATACACACTTGTTTTTTTTCAAGTAGAAATTTTAAAATACCTAATCAGACCTGTTAATAAGCTTTTCAGTTTTATATGTACTCTCCTAAGTGAAGCTAATGAACAAATTCTAAGGAAATAATTCTTTCTGCCTCTATAGATAGCAGAATCAAACAAGTCACTTCAGTATTTACCTAGTGTAGATAGAGTTCGGTTCATTTGGACTAGCAAATTAGTCACTTGAGAGATTCATTTACTTATGTCCCTGAGGCACTGTTTAGTATATTGCTGCTGTAGCTTTTCATAATGTAATACCTCATGTGAAGGACCCTGTAGTCAGCCTGTTGGCTCATTAAGAATAGAGTCAGAGTAAACATTCTTCATGAAATTGTCTCTGGGTATTTCTGAGTTCATAAAATGCAAAGTGCCAACACCATGTGTGAGGTTTAAATTTGTGTCAAAAAGTGTCTACACAGATTTTGAAAATACAGCACTAAAAGTCACAAATTCAGTAAGATTTCTGCACAGCTTTTGTTCTACAGCATCCAGAATGGTGACAGCCTCAGAGAATGTATTCCCTAGTGACCATCATGTTGTCATTTCTTGGAATGTTTTCTTTCATAAGCTAGAACAAAATTACTAAAATTTGTTTTCTAGAGGCTTCTTTGGAACATATTAAGTAAATGACTTTCAGCTTAATAAAAAAAATATTTTTTTCTTAAACATGTCTGAAAACACACTATTGAATGAGCAATATCTTTGGGGAGACAACACTATAGTAGGCTCAGAGTCAAAATAATTAAACTACATAGCTGTTTATATCGATGTAAACATTTTTCCTATATACTGTTTCTGACAAAATAACAAAATACTGTGGCCCTTTCCCTAAGACCCAATACTAGAAGAGTCAGAAATGCAAGAAAATAAAATTCATGTTAATGACCATTAAAATAAAACCCTCTTCCCCCATAAAATAAAAGAAATTCTGGTAGGTGCCAGAAATTAAAGAGGTATAAAAAGGGTTGTTGTTGTGTTTTTTTTTTTGTTTAGTCGCTCAGTCATGTCCAACTCTTTGCAACCCCAGGCTCCTCTGTCCATGGGGATTCACCAGGCAAGAATCCTGGAGTGGGTTGCCATGCCCTCCTCCAGGGGATATTCCCAATCCAGGGATCAAACCCTGGTCTCCTGAACATCTGCATTGCAGGCAGATTCTTTTACTACTGAGCCATGGGAGTGGGCCTTTAAATGAAGGGAAAAGATAACATACACCTGTAAATAACACACACACAAATGAAAGGAAACTGGCACAGAAAATGACAAGTTGGTTTTCAACCGATGTATGTAAGCTAAGACTCTATGCTCCCAGTGAAGAAGGCCTAAGTTCCATCCCTTGTCAGGAAACTAGATCCCACATGGTCAGGAAACTAGATCCCACATGCCACAACTAAGAATTCGCATGCTGCCACTAAAAGATCCCAAACACCACAGCTAAGGTCAAAGCTCCCAAATGGCCCAACTAAGACCTGCGGCAGTGAAATAAATAAAAATCTAAAACTAAATAAAGGAAAGAGACTTAGCAGAGCAATAAAATTCACTAAATCTCCTTATCTCCTGGTAAGTCTTTCCCTGTCTCTCATGTGAAGAGCTCACTATACTGTCATCGTTTCCTGCATGTACAATCCAAAATCAGTTTCACTGTCCACACACTTCTACTTTCTCTGTACAGCTGGAGAACGTCAGTGTGTGGATTCATGTGTTCAGAACAGGAGGCCTGCCCAGAACCTGCCGTGGTCAAAGTCAAGGGGAAAAAAAAATAGGTAGAGAGATAGAGAGAATGAGATAGTATAAACAGAGATAGCTGGATAAATCTGGGCCTTAATAATGTTACTAGACATAATCTATCTGGACAAAGGACATTCCTGAGTCTTTACACACTGAGAAACAATTGGTAACAATATATAAGAGAGCTGTATTAATGGAGAAAACCTTATCCGTGGATGCTGAAATGACAGTAAAAGGCAATGTTTGTCCTGTATAACAGATTCTTAGCAAGTTAGGACTTTAAAAGACACTTAGCAACTAATTTTCTTAACTTGCAAGTAAGTGTTCACCAAACCCCAGCAAAGAATATGATATTTAAGGGTGCAACATTACAGTCATTTTTTTTACCTGTGTTGGTTTGACTTTGCAGATTAAACTGAGGCATATATTATGTTCCTAAGGCAGAAAACCTACATCGTAAAGGTGCCGCTTCTGCTCAAATTAGCCTGTAAATTAATATAATTCCAATAAGCATCCCAGTGTGATTTTGAGAGGATGCAGCTGACTAAGAGACAACATTATGTCAAGGGCATTTCTGATGAGGAGTTCTAAGGTGATCTCTCTGAAACTCACTGAGAAATGTTTAACTTTGAGTTCTCATCTGTTTCAGATCACATTAGGGGCTTTATGAAAGTGTTTTAAAGGGAGATCTACCAGCCTGGAAGAATGGACTTGCCTCCTAAAAATACCTCTTCACTTGGGTGAAGAGTCTGCTGTTTGAAAAATTCCTCTCTATCATTGCAATCATTGATATAATTAAGATAACAAAAGCCACATTCATGAAAATTTTACTTTCTACAGTGTAAAAGGTTGGTTTTCCTTTAATTCATTTCCAAAGAAGAAATTTTGACTAATTTCATGAAGGAACATTTATGGAAGATTCAGTTTCCTTCACACTTTGTGTTGATTTAAATGTCAGGTATATCTTTATTTCACAATAATATAAGAGAACTGAAAATGCAATCACTTTATTGACTGGCCACAGGTCAGTTTGTTTTTTTCACACTTGTGCCCTTCAAATATGCTTGCCTGGATCTTCTTTTACCACTCCTGGACATCATATTAAGAGAACCCCACAGCTTATCCGGTCGGTCTCACATATTGGCAGAACCTCATTTTTATATATCAAGTACTCTTGATATATAAAACCTGATATAAATCAAAACATGCATTAATTCCTCACTCCCAGCTGCAGCCTGAGCAGTAATTCCATGAGACTGTTGTTGGCATGAGCAGAGTAGCACATGTGCTATTCCCAGCACCTGCTCCATGACCTCCAACCCCACTGGACCCCTTCTGGATCTTCTGGAAGCCGAGGAGAAGGGAGGGTGAGAGGTGAAGAGGACAATGTCCTTTATTTGGCCAGTGGAGTCTACAGAGCCTCTGACTCTCTGATGCCCTTTGCTGTGCCAGGCTACTAGGCATTGGCTCTCTCTCTCTTATTCATGGGATGTTTTGGGGGCTTCTTGTTTGTGTTCCCTTCTAGTGGGACGCTCAGTTCAATGCCTTTCCCTAACTCCTTTGGTAGTTGTCCCGTTTCAAAATGAGCCATGTCTTCCATTCTCCATGTAGTCCCAGGGCAATTCATGCATCTTAAGCCTGATAGGCTGGGGCTTCCCAGGTGGCTCAGCGGTAAAGAATCTGCCTACCAATGCAGGAGACACAGGAGACATGGGTTAAATTCCTACGTCAGGAAGATCTCCTGGATGAGGAAATGACAACCCACTCCAGTATTCTTGCCTGGAAAATCCCATGGACAGAGGAGCCTGGCTGGCTACAGTCCATAGGGGTGCAAAGACTCACACACAATTGAGGAAATGAGCACACAAATCTGCCAGACTACAAACCTGCAGGATGGTCCCACAGCCCTCCTCTCTCCTTACGCTGCCCAGTGCAGCCATCCTGCCACCTGTGACATTTCCAGGCAGAGGTCTACATCTGCTTCCATGTCCCACAAGAAGCCAGCTACTCCAAAGTCCTATTCCCCAGCAAGCCCACACGTATTTGCAGCTCAACAAGGAGGCAGACAGGAAGTAAAATGCCAGTCTCCCCATCACAGGAAGTCTCCTGTGATGACCTTTCCTTGGCTTGAAGGATAGAATGGAAAGTATGCCTGCTTTGCTCCATCACACTGTGCTCTTCCCACGAATCTCCTCATGTCCTCTTCTCAAGGATCTCGAAGTGTCTGTCATTCAGACTGACAGTACATGATGAAGCTGGATAGCCCAGTGACCATCACTGGTCTGGTAGGGATGTGTCCATCACTTTCTTTAAGTGTTTGAGCACTTATCACACACCTTTGGTTTAAAACTTCAGAAGAGACTTAAAAATTAGGGTTGCCGTTTCCTACTCCAGGGGATCTTCCCCACCCAGGGAATGAAGCTGGGTCTCCCGCTTTGCAGGCAGACGCTTTACCATCTGAGCCACCAGGGAAGCTCCAAATTAGAGAAGATTCTATTAATTCTCTCTCCTACCCTCCCTCTACCTCTCTCTTTCTCTCTCCCTCTCTCTCTGTCTCCCTGTTGTGCTGTCTTCCCACCCCGTGGCAACCTTGAAAGCTGTATATTTAGGATGGCAACACTTCAAGATAGAGGAAGCCTGGAGTCACTGCTTAGAGAGGAGCTGCCAAAAAGAACTTCCTGAGCCACTTCAGACTGTGACATGAGCAAGCAGTAAACCTTTCTTATATTAAGCTACCAAGACTGGAGGATTTGTTTGTTACTGGAGCACAGTTATTCTATCATATCTATCCACAAAACTGATACCTAAAGTAGAGTGGTGATGTAACAAACCTAAAATTCCAGGGCATTGACTTCACACACAGGTGGAATAAGCAGAGAAGCTGATGTGAGAGGCTTAACAGTTGACAATCTGCACTGCACAGTGGCAAAATATTTGGATAAGCTGTCTCGTGCAATAACTTGAGAGGCAGTCCATGTGCCTGCTGAGTGAAAAGCTCTGGGGAAAAGCCTGGGAAATACCATATTAGTGTGTTTTGATTATTATTGGCTGTGTTTAACAAGTTATTACAGGAAGAGGATGAGTTTGTCTAGTTTGCAAATGATTATCTTAGGGTAAAGGGCTTGGGACACTACAGATTTGGAAAAACTAGCTGCTTCCAAACTCAAAGGGATGGATGTGGATTTTATGGAGGCTATAAGCAACAGTGATCCAGTAAAACACAAAATGGAAAAAAGACTTCATGAATGAGTAATAAAGTGAAACCAGACCCTGATGCTGGAAACGACTGAGGGCAGGAAGAGAAGGGGGCAATGGAGAATGAGATGGTTGGATGGTATCATCAACTCAGTGGACATGAGTTTGAGCAAACCCTGGGAGATAGGGAAGAACAGGTAGGCCTGGCATGCTGCAGTCCAGGGGGGTCACAAAAAGTTGACTGTGACTGAGAGGCTGAACAACAAGGAAAACATGAGATTAAGGGTATGCTCTCCTCTCCTGTTTTGTTTTCAGATAAGCAGCATTAGCTGTCCTAAGTCGAAAGGGAGAGGCTTATAGGCAAAAAGGCGAAGGGATGAGCTGAATAGACTTTTAATTTCTAGGTGACTTTATTGAAAGGTACCATCTCTCAACCCAATGATAGAGTGGCTTATTACTAGTGCTTAGTCGTTCAGTTGTGCCCGACTCTTTGAGACCCCATGGACTGTAGCCCACCAGGTTCCTCTGTCCATGGGATTCTCCAGGCAAGGATACTGGAGTGGGTTGCCATTCCCTTCTCCAGGGATCTTCCCAACCCAGAGATTGAACCCAAGTTTCCTGCATTGCAGGCAGATTCTTTACCATCTGAGCCACCAGGGAAGTCCAAGAATACTGGAGGGGTAACCTATCCCTTCTCCAGTGGATTTTCCCGACCCAGGAATTGAACCAAGGTCTCCTACATTGCAGGCAAATTCTTTACCAGCTGAGCTACCAGTAAAGTGATACTTCATGTGTCAACTTGACTAAGTGACAGTGCCAGAGTATTTGATCAAAAATTTTTCTAAGTGTTTCTGTGAAGGTGTTCTTTAAATGAGATTAGCATTTAAATCCATGAATTTGGAAGGAAGCAGATTACCTTCATAATGTGAATCAACTTCATCTAAGCAGTTGAGGGCCTTAAGAGCACAAAATTTGATCTCCCCCAAGCAGAAAGAAATTCTGGCAGCAGACTGCTTTGGGATTCAAACTTGAACTCCTCCCTGAGTCTCCAGCCTACTGGACTTCCCTATCAGATTTTGGACTAAACAAACTTTTGCAATCACGTGGCAGGGAAAGTAAAACGGTTATTTGATGACCTGAAGGAAGAACTGTAGTAGAAGCTAAGCATACACTGAGTCCATTTCTCCTCCAGGGAACGTGAGAAGGTTACATCTCTGAGCCTCCTTTCCAGGTATATCAGGGCTGTCTGAGAGTTCTGGCTAATGTAACATGGACAGAAATCATGTACATCTCTTTCTGTGTTGGTCATAAAACTTCAATCATGTTCTTTCTTATCCTTCTTTGGGAACCTTTGGGACCACATAATTAAACCAGTGACATCACCAGAAGGAATGAGACAAATGCCAGAATAATTACTTGAAGTATAATGACCAAAGGCTTGAATTGGAGATCACCTAAGTGAGACATGAAACTTTGTTAAGTCACTGAGATTTAAGGTTTTTTGTTACCTTAACAAATTCTGGCCTATTCTAACACAGTGCTCTAATATTGAAAATGGTCATTGAATTCTGCTACTGCTAATGGAAGACCCTAAAATAAGAAAATGGCTGGGCTGATATGTGGTGGGTGAAATGGAGATCTGAAACATGGAAGATAATGGCAATCCATAGATTACTTTGCTACCAAGCTCTACATATCTAGCAAAAGTTTATTAAGCACCTTTCCCTAGATGAGCAAAAATTCCTGCAGATCAAATGGCTAAGATGCATTGGTCTGCAAGGCAAAAATTTCCAGCTGGTATCTGAAAGAATGTGACAATGATGTAGTTAGTTAAATGACTACTTATATTTAGCTATGATTTATACAGTGGGTCCACCAAGCCTGGTGTCTAGACTTGCTAGAAAAATGTTAGAATTTTGAAGTATTGGGCTTTTCTAAGATGTTCTATCAGAACTCTATCCTATCTAATTAGAGACAGCTCTTGGCATTATCTTATATGTAGTTTGTACCCCCTTTACTTCTTCCCAGCTTCTTTCTAATCTGAAAGTATTTAGACTAGGTTGTGCTTATTTCTTCTCTTTTCCCTACAAGAAGGGAAGCTGTGTGACGGCAGAGATTCTATCTTCTTGATAATTGATCACTGTATTCCCGCTGCCCAGTACATGGCTACTGCATAGTAGGCACCGTAAGTATGCAAAAATAGGTTTGTTAAATGAACACAACAATACAAAAAGTAATGAAAGAATGATTATGCTACTTTATGCAGCCTTTATAGGGAACTTAAAGCATCAGATAAACTTTGGTCTAAGCTAATCAAGGTAAAACCTGAGACACAACTGCAAGATACGTATGGCTTTGTTAAGATGCAGCCTTTCTGCCTATGGCCAGGAAGCCCAGTTCATCGTTATTGCTGAAACCATTTTCCCTCCTATGCTTAAGAGTTTTCTGATTAGTAACAAAAATACCCAAATCGAGCTAGAAGAATCTTAATCCTCTAAACACCTCCACTCCTCAACTAAGATAATAATTGCCTGTTATCCAGTGTCCACATATTCCTGAAAGTTTTGGGGGCTGCAAAGAAAGTGGGTTCCCTCTAGGACAGTGCTTTGCCCAAGGACTAGAGTTCAGTCATTATTATCTCTTTTCACACTGCTCACATTTGAAATATCTTAGTTCTCTTCTTCCTCATTACGAACTTTTTTATTCTCATGAAATATATATATATATGTATATATATATATATATATATATATTTAAATTCAGCAAACCTTGTTTCTAGCTTTGCAGTGCCAAAGTTCATCACCAAAACCAGGGTTTTAGAAAGGTGAGGGACAGAAAGAATGGGGGACCAAAAATGGGAGAAAGAAAAGAAGAAAAATAGTGTCTTTCCTCCAAGATTGACGTCTGATTCTCATTAGTACCACTTCAGTTTTTTTTTGGTGAGTCTCTGGAAACAAAGACCAGCATTTATCTTAATGGATGATCTAATTCATGCCACTGTCTCCAAGAAGAAGAAAATCTAAACCATACAAGATAAATAACAGCCTAGTTTATTCTTAAAATTGTCCAAAGGAAGGGATTCCACAATTTTCTGTCTCTGAATTCATATAAAGAATTTATTTCTTGCTGTTAGCTTAAATTCTACTCTTCTTTCTATTTCTCTCTTTCCTGCTTCCTCCTTTTCCCCCACCCCAACCCTATCTGTCTCTCTCTCTCCACTTGTATTAACCTGCTCGGGCTGCCATAGCAAAATACCACAGACTGGTGGCTTACACAACAAAAATTTATTTTCTCAAAGCCCTGGAGGCTAGAAGTCCAAGATCAAGGTGCTGTCGGTGTCGGTTTCTTGTGAAACCTCTTTTCCCAGCTTGTAGATGACTGCATACTTGGTGAGTCCTCACATGGCCGCTCCTGCTTGTGCGTGTGTGTGTGTGAGTGTGTGAAAGAGAGAGAGACAGAGACAGAGAGAGCAGTCCGGTATCTCTTCCTTTTCTTATAAGAACAACAGTCTAATTGGATCAGGGTCTCTCCTTTATGATCTTATTCAACTTAAACTGCCCCCTTAAGGCTGTGTCTCCCGACACAGTCACATTGGAGATTAGGCTGCACGCTATGAGTTTTAGGACATACAACATGGTCCTTAACACTTCTGTAATCAAATACCCGAATTCCTGCTGGCTCTGTAACTTCAGGCAAGCAGTCCAATGCTTTTAGCTTTAGGTCCTATTCTTTAAGTTAGAACTAATAAAAGTTAACTGGAAAGACTTTCTGAGAACTAAATGAAACAAATTATAACATCCCAAAAGTTAGCCAAAAATATATAATAACTTTTGCTATTCATTTAATTTTAAGTTATTATAATGACTTCTTTGTCTTTTCTTTTCCAGTCGTTATAACCACCACCCTTTCCCATTTCTTCAAAAAAGAATCTTGTCTAATATTTTCATGTTTTCTTTCATTGGTTTGACAAATATTACTTGATTTTCTCTTGTGTGGTAAGAACTGTGCTAGGCACAGTCTATATACACCGCTGTTGAAACAGTCTCTGCTCTCATGAACCTTATACAGTTTGGATGGAGAAATTGACATTCAACCAGTGAAAAGACACATAATAAGCCATTACGTCAGCTGTTAGGAGCAATTTTAGACAATGTTAGTTTACTGTGGATCAGTTCAGTTCAGTTCAGTCGCTCAGTCATGTCCAACTCTTTGCAACCCCATGAATTGCAGCACGCCAGGCCTCCCTGTCCATCACCAACTCCCAGAGTTCACTCAGACTCACATCCATCGAGTCAGTGATACCATCCAGCCATCTCATCCTCTGTCGTCCCCTTCTCCTCCTGCCCGCAATCTCTCCCAGCATCGGGGTCTTTTCCAATGAGTCAACTCTTGTCATGAGGTGGCCAAAGTATTGGAGTTTCAGCCTTAGCATCAGTCCTTCCAATGAACACCCAGGGCTGATCTCCTTCAGAATGGACTGGTTGGATCTCCTTGCAGTCCAAGGGACTCTCAAAGAGTCTTCTCCAACACCACAGTTCAATCAACTACCTCGTCACAGCACCACTGGGGCAAGTAAGTACTGCTGCTCACTTTGTGATCCTCATTTTCTCTCCTAGACCACCTTAAATTCTTTCCAATTCAACTAGTTTTAGAGTGTAGAATAAATTCCTAAGGCTGAAATGCTTCAGTTCAATTCAGTTCAGTCGCTCAGTTGTGTCCGACTCTGTGTGACCCCATGAATTGCAGCAAGCCAGGCCTCCCTGTCCATCACCAACTCCCAGAGTTCACTCAGACTCACGTCCATTGAGTCAGTGATGCCATCCAGCCATCTCATCCTCTGTTGTCCCCTTCTCCTCCTGCCCCCAATCTCTCCCAGCATCAGGGTCTTTTCCAATGAGTCAACTCTTCGCATGAGGTGGCCAAAGTACTGGAGTTTCAGCTTTAGCATCATTCCTTCCAAAGAAATCCCAGGGCTGATCTCCTTCAGAATGGACTGGTTGGATCTCGGTGAGTTTAAATAAATCAAATGAAAAGTCTCAAGATCTCTCTAACATATAAATAGTACTAAAGCAGTGGAGCCTTTGTTGGCCAGTGAGTGATTCCCTCAAGACAAACTAGATTTTCAAAGAGACTGTTATTCAGTCTCTTTGTATGTGTTTAAGTCAAAACACACTAAAATAAATACAAACCTATTGAAAGAGTCTAGTTGTGTCAAAGAAAAGGCTATGATGATCCACCAGTACAATAGTACAAGGACAAAGAGTACAAATATTCAAATCATGCATACATAATTTTTTATCATAAAATTCTGTATTCAGAGGAGAAGTGTCACTCTGGAAATAACTATGTACAACATGTATTTATAAAGAACATTTTCTAAAGTTAAGAATATACAAATTCTTTTCTAAAGTTAAGAATATACAAATATTCTCTGTGCAGAAAACCTGGCATCTTGTTATGGATTATGTAACTAATGGATGATTTAAAATAGGCAGTCCAAAGTAAAGGTGGTAAGATGGGAGAAAATGAAAAAAAGGAAGGAAGGAAGGGAGGGGTAGAGGGTGGAAGAGAGAGAAAGAAGGAAAAGAAAAAAAATCATGTTAAAAAGGTAATTGATATGGCCCATTCAATATTATAAAGCTAGTTTCAACTTCTTGGCCATATTTATACCATGCTTATTGATGAAGACAGCTAATAATATAAATAAATAATTACTATACAAATGATGTGTTCCTGTATTTTTATCCATTTAGCTCTCAGTCTTGTAGTAAAATCTTGGAGAGTTTGAGGGGATAGAGATTGAACCTAGAGATGTCAGTGACCTACATGCTTTAGAGTTTAGACAGTCATACCCTAAAGTAACTTTGTCCTTCCCTCAGTTCAAAAGTCCCCAAAGTTCCTATCCAAGGGTTAAGCATGTACCATGATAAGCCTCAGTGAAAATCCTCATTTTGCCCAACAGACCTGGCAGTCAAATAATGTATAATTGAGTATTGGTACTTTCGTAATATCTAGGCTATTCTGTCTTATATTTTGTTTCATTGCCTATGTTCACAGAATTGTGCATATGTGAAAAGCCCAAGTAAATTTTGATCAGCTGCTGGAGAATCTGAAATAAGTAGGAAAGAGATTCTCAGAGGAAATAAGAAAAATACTTGAGGTTAATACAAAGTCATATTTCTAAAATATATCTTCAAAAACACTAAGAGTCATTGTGAGTACTATCTTCATGGACATTGTGGGTAATGCACACAGTTGAAGGTAATGCAAAAATAACTTTTATAAAATTAAAATCATGAAATATTTATGATGGTGAATTTGTCATTTTTACTTAAAAGTATATCATTAGCATTTTAATTCCTAACATTTTAATGATGGCACAAAGTTTTACCAAATTGGTTAAATCTTATCGCTATTATTGGATTTTTAAGATTTTTTTCCAGTGTTTTTCTATGCTTCAATAAATAGATTGTATACTTAAATAAAATTGCAAAAATATATAACTTTTTGATTTGATTGATTTTAATAAACCACATTTTTTCTTTTCAAATTACAAAAGAATAGCTCACATTGAAAAAAACTGAAAAGCATAAACAAAAATATTTAAATCATGTGCTGGGCCGTGCTTAGTTGCTCAGTCATGTCTGGCTCTTTGCAACCCCAAAGACTGGGGTCCACCAGGCTCTTCGGTCCATGGGGCTTCTCCAGAGAAGGATACTGGAGTGGGTTGCCATGCCCTCCTCCAGGGGATTTTCCTAATCCAGGGATACAACCCAGGTCCCCCTCACTGTAGGCAGAATCACTTCTGAGCCACCAGGGAAGCCCATATAAATCATACTTATTCCCAAAATTCAAAATCATTTCTATTAATATTTTTCATATGACTTTTCATTATTCGTTTGCTTGCATACATATGCATATGTACTATAAGCATATTTTGTGTATATATATATGTATATTATATATATATATAGGTTTATGCACACACACATACAATTATAAGAAATTTTAGTTTGGAGGAGTTTATACCATAAACAGATATTTTCAAGGTAAAAAATTCCTAGTAAATGAATTTTACACTTCTCACTTATTTCCAGACTTCTGTCATGAGCACAGGGTTTTAAAAATTACAGGTATAAAACTTTGTTATTAGATCTTTATAGTCTATTCTCTAAATTGACAGATTCTTACAAAGGATGCTGGTCTTTGAGAAATAAAAATTTGCTTGAACATCTGTATATGATAAAAATTTAAATATTACACAATATTTTCTCCTCAGTTCTTCTCACATAGTTCTTTATGCTGAATATTTTGTATATCATTTCTACAAATTATTTTATTCATACCCAATGACTACGTGATAATCTGCTCGACCAGAGTCCTAAATTAGATCTTTAGATAATACTTACCATTATGAATAATTCTTGAATTTAAATGTTTGTCCATATTCTTGATGGAATTAATGTCTGAATGAATTCCTTTTTATTGATATAGACATTTGCCACTCCCATTCTTATATAATGCATAATATATATATTTATCTTATTACTTAAATATGAGCATTTGTTTAACATTAAATGAGTAACATTCCTCTAAATAGTCATGATATTTATACAATTAACAAATAAAGATTCATGGATTTAACAAATTAAATTTCCCCATTGTCTGCAGAACTACTTATTAAAGTTCTTCAAAACATCCAATTAAACCTTCAAATCCAGATCCCTTTTCTCTTAAATTCTTTAAACACTGTAATTAGAAGAAAAAAGTTTTATTACATAGAAGTTACAAACTTATTAATGTTATGGATTTAATTTTCTTTTGCATCATTTTAATTCTTCTTGCTAACATTTGCTTTTACAATTTCCTGAAGTTGCCTTCCTAACAATGCAGTAATTCTACCAGACTCAAAAGAAGAGTAATATCATCTCAGATTAGCTGAGGTAGCAGAATCTGAAATGCCAACTTGTTGATTCTTGATTGGGACAGAAAGTTGACAGCACAGTCTGAGGTAATTCACATCTGTGCTTCTTAGCTGTTAAGTAGCATCTTGTTTTATAAGGAAGTCTCTAGTGCTACCTCATAGGACTTCCAAGTCCATGCCTTTCACATAAATTTTAATTTTATGAAGCTTGAGTCATCCTAAGTGTTGTTGTAACTTTTGATTTTTGTATGACTACCATCAACTAACTCATTGTTCTGCCCTTATGCTATATTGGGGCTTCCCTGAGAGCTCAGTTGGTAAAGAATCTGCCTGCAATGCAGGAGACCCTGGTTTGATTATTGGGCTTCCCTTGTGGCTCAGCTGGTAAAGAATCTGCCTGCAATGCGGGAGACCTGGGTTCGACCCCTGGGTTGGGGAGATCCCCTGGAGAAGGGAAAGGCTACCCACTCCAGTATTCTGGTCTGGAGATCACAGACTGTAAAGTCCATGGGGTCACACGACTGAGCAACTTTCACTTTCATTTCACTTTCAGTATGCCATATTGGCCTGATCAGTTAGGTTATTGTAAACTTACCCATATCCTTGGGCTTCCCAGGTGGGGCAGTGGTAAAAAAATCTGCCTGCCATTGGAGAAGATACAGGTTCAATGCCTGGTTCGGGAAAATGCCTTGGAATAGGAAATGGCAACCCATCACAGTATACTTGCCTGGAAAATTCTGTGCACAGAGGAGCCTGGTAGGTTACACCCCATGGGGTCACAAAGAGTTGGTCATGACCAAGCACACACAAGAACCATGTTTTATCTGTATCTCATCATTGACTGTGATGCGAGGGTGTAGGGGTTTTGTAGATGTCGTTGTTGCTATTCAGTCACTTAGTCGTGTCCAACTCTTTGCAACCCCATGGACTCCAGCATACCAGTCTTTCCTGTCCTTCACTATCTCCCAAGTTTGCTCAGACACATGTCCATTGAGGTGGTGATACCATCCAGCCATCTCATCCTCTTGCCGTCCCCTTCTCCTCCTGCCTTCAATCTTTCCCAGCATTAGTATCTTCTCCAGTGAATCAGCACTTCGCATCAAGTGGCCAAAATATTGGAGCTTCAGCTTCAGCATCAATCCTTCTAAAGAATATTCAGGGTTGGTTTCCTTTAGGATTGACTGGTTTGATCTTCTTGCTGTCCTAGGGACTCTCAAGAGTCTTAATCAGCACCACAGTTAGAATGCATCAATTCTTTGGTGTTCAACCTTCTTTATAGTACAGGTCTCATGTCTGTACATGACTAATGTAAAAACCATAGCTTGAACTATATGGACCTTTGTTGGCAAAATAATGTGTCTGCTTTTTAATACACTGTCTAGGTTTGTCATAGCTTTTCCTCCAAAGAGAAAGTGTCTTTTAATTTCATGGCTACATTCACCATCTGCAGTGATTTTGGAGCCCAGGGAAATAAAGTCTGTTACTGTCTTCATTTTTTCCCCGTCTATTTGCAATGAAGTGGTAGGACTGGATGACATGATCTTAGCTTTTTGAATGTTAATTTTTTTTTTTTTAGTTTTTAATTTTTTTAATTTTAAAATCTTTAATTCTTACATGTGTTCCCAAACATGAACCCCCCCCCCACCTCCCTCCCCATAACATTAAGCCAGCTTTTTTCACTCTCCTCTTTCATCTCCATCAAGAGGCTCTTTAGTTCCTCTTCACTTAGAGGTTTTCTTATCAATGAGTATTGAATTGTATCAAACATTTTTCCTAATTTATTGAAGACTATTAACTTTCTTTGGAGGGAATGATGCTGAAGCTGAAACTCTAGTACTTTGGCCACCTCATGTGAAGAGTTGACTCATTGGAAAAGACTCTGATGCTGGAAGGGATTGGGGGCAGGAGGAGAAGGGGACAACAGAGGATGAGATGGCTGGATGGCATCACCGACTCAATGGACGTGAGTCTGAGTGAACTCCGGGAGTTGGTGATGGACAGGGAGGCCTGGCGTGCTGCGATTCATGGGGTCACAGAGTCGGACACGACTGAGCGACTGAACTGAACTGAACTGAACTTTCTTTTTTATTCTATTACTGCTGTATATTACAGTGATCATTTTTCAATGTTATATCAGTCTTGCATTCCTAGGATAGAACCGCTGTTGTGCTAGAGTCAGTGTATACCTACCTGTAAGACATGATTGTTCAATTTTCTGGAATTCTGCTAGCCGGTTTTTAAATACAGACATCTAAGTATCAAATTATATAAATGTATAAAGACTTTATATGAAAAGCAAGTGAACTTTGTACTCAAAACTCATTACTTCCTAATTGCTTTATTGCATTCTACTATTAATTATGCTCTTGAAAAAACTTATAATCTTTTTCATCTGTATGATGGAAATACTATGTAGTAGTCTGCTTCTCTGTTTGGATTCAGTGAAGTCACATTGCTAGCTTAAACTCCCATACTAGAATTTATACCATGAAAATAAGCAAACGCTACACATCAAAGCTTGACTTATTATTTTATTGATTGTCTATACTTACAACAACAACATGTTTGTTTGTAGCCATTATATTGCATAACTTCCAGTATTTAAAAATAGGAAAATTGATTAACTTCCAGGAAAAATTGATTAAATTCCATTATTTAAAAACCATTAACCAATTCAGCAAAGAATTTGAACATATTATTGATGAATTAGTGAAGTCTTACTACATTTCTTTGTTGTTTAACTTTTGTTTTACTTATCAACATAAACCAAAATATCAACCAACATATATTGAAACTGCATTTATTCATCAGTTGTGACCACCAGTTGTATACAAATATGATTCAACAGAAGTCAATAAAATAAGTGAGACTTTACAATAAAAAATAATTTATATTTTATTGTAATTTGTAGATCATATAGTAAATATCCTTTATCTCAGTAAATTTGTAATGAACTTTGTGTGTGTATATATATGCCTAAAAGTGTTACTTGGCTCCGTCATGTCTGACTCTTTGTGATCCCATGGACTGTAGCCCACCAGGTTCCACTGTCCATGAGATTCTCCAGGCAAGAATACTGGAGTGGATTGCCATGCCCTCCTCCAGGGGATCTTCCCGACCCAGGGATCAAAACTGCATACCTTACATCTACCAGCATTGGCAGGCGGGTTCTTTACCACTAGAGCCACCTAGGAAGCCTGTGTGTGTGTATATATATGTGTGTGTGTTTATGTGTATACATTAATCTCCATATATCTATAAATCCTTTTTTAAAAATTTGAAAAGCCAGTTGTTAAGTGTTTACCAGCATCATGCCCGCATGCTTAGGTACTCAGTTGTGTCCAACTCTTTGCGACCCAAGAACTGTAGCCCACCATGCTCCCCTGTCCATGTAAACCTCCAGGCAAGAATACTGGAGTGGGTTGCCATTCCCTTCTGCAGGTTTTCTTTCTGACCCAGGGATTGAACCCAGGTCTCCTGCATTGGAGGGGGATTCTTTACTGTCTGAGCTACCAGGGAAGACCATTTACCAATGTACCACTGGATAAAACCCACTTCATCACTTCATGATGTACTTCTATTTCTTTAATGTAACTAGACCTGATTTTGGAGAAGGCAATGGCACCCCACTCCAGTACTCTTGCCTGGAAAATCCCATGGACGGAGGAGCCTGGTGGGCTGCAGTCCATGAGGTCGCTAAGAGTAGGACACAACTGAGCAACTTCACTTTGACTTTTCACTTTCATGCATTGGAGAAGGAAATGGCAACCCACTCCAGGGTTCTTGCCTAGAGAATCCCAGGGACAGGGGAGCCTGGTGGCTGCTGTCTATGAGGTCACACAGAGTCAGACACGACTGAAACAACTTAGCAGCAGCAGCAGACCTGATTTATTAATATGTTATTTAAATGTTTTTCTATGTGTGTCTATGAGGGATATTAGTACACATTTTTCCCTTTTTAAAATATTTTTTCTTGAGTTTGTTATTGGGTTTATATTGGACTAATGAAATGAACTAGAATTATTCCCTCTCTTTTTTATTTCTTTCAACAAGTTTGGATGAGGTAATTACTTTTTCTGTAAATGTATATTAGAATTAACCTGTAAAACTACTTGTGCCTAGAGGGGATTTTTTTGTAGGAAAGTTTTTAACTATGGATTTGATTTCTGTAATACATGTGCATCTACTTATATTTTATGTATATTCTTGTGTCAGTTTTAATAAATATTCATCAAAGAAATTTTTAATTTCATGTCAGTACCAGATAATAGCATTAAGTTGATAATAATAGCCTCATATTTTCTGTATCTTAAGGATTTAGAATAATGTCTTTATCTCACTAATATTTTTGGTAAATTCTAGAGGGTTTTTTCTCTTATTTTGTTAGTCAACTTTGCTTGGGATTTATCAACTTTATAAATGTTTGAAAAATAAGTTCTTGACCTCGTTGATTTTCTTATTGCATATCTGTATTCTATTTCATTGATTTCTATTTTTACTTTTATTAATATCTTCTGTCTACATCTAGCTATATCTATCTACATCTATCTTTGGTTTATACTTCCTTTTCCAGCTTCTTGAAGTGAAAGCTTAATTTTTTTAAACGTTGCTCTTTTCTAATAGAAGCATTTAAGCTTTACATTTCCCTCCAGTCTCTAGCTATTCCTATAAATTTCAACATGGGTTATTTTCATGATCATTCAGTTCAAAACTGTTTTAATATTTCCATTGTGTAAACATTTTACCCCATAACTTAGTCATAAATATGCTGTTTAATCCAAATGTATTCAGATATATTATTTCATTGTACCCCAAAGCTACAAGCCAACAGATTTGTATCTTACTGGTAACAGTATCTCAATACTAAATAGTAAGATATTTACTATCTTTTTCAATATTTAATTTTCTTATATATTATTCACTTCAAATTTTCAGAAACTTTGTGAAATGCTTATATGTTCATTTTCAAGTCCAGAGACTTCAAATAGTACTTTGAGAAATAAGGATTTGTCAGAGAATAGAAGACATATTATATCTAGACCCCGGTTCAATTCCTGGGCCGAGAAGATCTGCTGGAGAAGGGATAGGCTACCCACTTAGTATTTTTGGACTTCCCTGGTGTCTCAACTGGTAAAGAATCTGCCTGCAATGCGGGAGACCTGGGTTCGATCTCTGGGTTGGGAAGATTCCCTGGAGAAGGGAAAGGTTACCCACTCTAGTATTCTGGCCTGGAGAATGCCATGGACTGTATAGTCCATGGGGTTGAAAAGAGTTGGAAATAACTGAGTGACTTAAAAAATATATATATGTTAGTTTTCAAGTTATCTTTATCTAAAGTCACCCCCAAGGTATACCATCCTCAAAGTGGCACCTCATTTAATCCTCACATCAATTTATTTTTTTCTCCACTTGGATGAATGTATTGTTTTTCTCCATTTGATTACCAAAAATTTGAGACTTGGGGAAAAAGATGATTTCCCTAAATGGCAGACAGGAAGCAACAGAGCTGGAACTTACACTGGAGTCTTTGGATTAGCGACTCAGTGCCACACACCTTCAATGTTGGGGTAAGGATTACATGAGCAAAACCTGTGTAAAGCAGTGCCCCACGCAAAGTGTGCTCTAATGCTCTGTATCTACTTTTGTTTTTACAGGAATTCTGACTTTGTTTTTTCCGAAAGAGGATCTTGTTTCAGATGGCCATGGAAATAAATGTCACAGGCGTTTGGGCTCTCATTGTACTTTAATCAAGATAGTTCAACTCTGTCAGGCCTAATGTTCCCTTTTTATAACAAATACTTTGTAATACCTTTTCTGTCTGGAAGTGATCTTCCTAGATAATATATCTTCAGAAATAATTTCAATGCAACCAGAAATGCAAAGAAGAAATAATCCATATTATAGATTTCAATGGGATTATGGTTCCACCAGCAGCCACAATGAAACTGTCAAATATTGTTTCTCTGCTTGTGTGCATGCGTATCAGTTGCTTCAGTTGTGTCTGACTTTTTGTGACCCTATGAGGCGATGGCTCACCAGGTTCCTCCGTCCATGGGATTTTCCAGGCAAGAATACTGGAGTGAGTTCCCATGCCCTCCTCCAGGGGATATTCCCAACCCAGAGATTGAACCCAAGTCTCTTCTGACTCCTGCACTGGCAGGCAGGTTCTTTACAATAGGCAAGTTCTCTGCTTAGAATAATATAAACGCGTCAGGGAGAAATACTGACTGAGGCGGTCCTGGCACCCTTAATACATAAGGGGCCCCAATGTCAGTGGTGTGATTTTCTGAAATGATGACCTACTCTTGGTAGAGTTCTAAACAAAACAAAATGCGTCTTTTCTCAGCTTACACAGTTGTTGCATTTCTGGATAAAATAAAATATATGAAAGACACGCAAAAATATTCAAGATTATTTTTATCTAGAGCTACCTATCAGGCTCAGGTAGTTGTAAACAGGTTTTTCATATACACAAATACAGGGGAAGACATTTGAAATTCATGAGTATTATCAGACAAGTTTTCATTTTTCAGTACAGCCCTATGTTTGCAGGACATCTAGCAAACCTGATTAATATCTTGAATTGACTATGCATTGCCTTCATGACAAATTCTACGGACCCAGCTGAAAATTGTGAGGAAAGTATGATAAGAGTGGATCTGAAGGCATAAAAATAATATTCTTTGACAAAATCTGCCTCGTTGGCTACCCAAACAGAATATAAGCCTCTGTTTATATTCTTCCCATCCATAGAATACACCCTTGCTCCATGCCCAAGAAACAACCCTGAAGTCTATCCATGATTTCATTCAGTTCCAGTCTGGAGATCTCCAGTCATAAAGTGCTTCTTGTGGTTTGATGATATATAAACTAATATGCAAGATATCTGTCTCTAATATATCCATACAAAACACTGAAGAAAGAACAAAATGACCTTAGTAAAGACACTCTCTAACTTCAGTAAGGTTGTAGGTGCAATGGCTTCTGATCCATAAAATCTATCAAATCTTGCTAGGTAGGAAAGCAAAGACTCCAACCCTAATGGAGGAATAAACTCCCCACTTAGAAGCCCTGGTTACTTTCTCTGCAAAGTTTCTCTATGGCAAATAAGTTTTTAAGTGGCCCCCATGATCCGGCTTCTGGGTGCTCAGACCCTGGTGTAGTCCTCACCGCTAGAGTGTGGGTAGAACCTTCAACTTGATTCAAACCAAAAGAATATGGCAAATGTGATGGGATGTCATTCCTGTAGTTCCATTACATTCTGTAAGACTCCATCTTGCTAGCCGACTGACTTGTCCTCTCTGTTCTCTCTCTCCACTACAAGCTGTCATGAAATAAATGGCCACTCAGAGAAGCTCACATGTCAAGGAATCATGAGCAGTCTCTAAAAGCTGAGCAATAAACTGAAACCATCAGTCTTGCAGCCACAGAGAAATGGATTCTGCCAACAATCTGAAGGAGCTCAGGAGCAGATTCTCCCCAAGTCGAGTCTCCATATGAGGACACAGTCCAGCTTCCCCTTCAGAGACTCTGAGCCATGGATCAGCAAAGTCACGCCTGTTTCCCTGAATCACAGAAACTGTGAGTAATATACACGTGTGCATGCTCAGTCGCTTCAGTCCTGTCTGATTCTTTGGAACCCTATAGACGGTAGCCTGTCAGGCTCCTCTGTCCATAGCATTCTCCACGCAAGAATACTGGGGCGAGTTGCCATGCTCTCCTCCAGGGTATCTTCCCAATCCAGGATTTAAACCCATGTCTCCTGCATGGCAGGTGGATTCTTTACCCACTGAGCCACCTGGGAAGCTCAAGTAATACATGCATGTCACTCTAAGCCACTACGTTCACAGCAATTTGTTACACAGCATTGAAAACTAATACACACCATTTTACAATTGTCCTTGAGACCAGTGGTTCTGCCCTCAGGAAGATACTTGCTTCTCCATAAGTGTGGTGTGAACTGGGTGAAGCTCAGGGTCCAGAAGCTATTCACCTCCTAAACCTCCTTCCTGCAGCTTTAGGCTTGGAGTCCAGCTACTCTCAGCCAGATTCTAGGCTTGTTTGTCGTGTTTGTTTGGTTGGTTTTGTTTGGCACTGTGATCCTTGCTAAAACTCAGTACACTTCTTTCAAATTGGTTTTGAGTCAGCCCCATATCTGAATAACTACAACCAAGTATCTTTGTAGAAGTGGAATTAAAACACGAAGTCTCTTTTCTTTCACTTAATGGCCTCTTAGCTCTCATTCTCCCAGCTGCTCCATAGAACTGCTACTGATTCGAGACATTCTGAAATAAAGGCTTTGCGTGGAGAGGCAATATAGTTAATTTAATCTCTGCCAGTAGACTGTTTATAGCTTACATTGATCTCATCTGTTTTGTACTCATTGTTTATACCTGCTTTAAATTGGGATACAGAAACAGTTGAATATTTTGACCCAATAAGATGTCAAATTATAAGACATTTGAGCCATTTAGACATCAAGCAGAGTCAGATACTGCCTGTCGCCTACCCCCAGCAAAATCACATCTTCTATTTCTGCTTGCTGAGTGGTTACTCTAACTTGAGTTCCTTTCTTTGTGTATAACTTTGCTCCATCATGACATAATGAATCTTCTCTACTCTTTTCCCTATTGCCATGGCTGCTGGCAGTTCTTGCAAGACCTTCTATTCTAGGTGACAATCAATACCTAGGGGGAAAAAAAAAGTGAAATTATTTTACTTAGTAAAAAGAAAGAATAGATGTTAGAGTGGAATACTAACCATGACTGCCATGAGCGTTAGTTTTAGCTAGTATTATTCACTGCAGAGCAAATCATCCCATCAACCCTGAATATTCATTGGAAGGACTGATGCTGAAGCTGATGAAGCTCCAATACTTTGGCCACATGATGAGAAGAGCTGACTCATTAGAAAAGACCCTGATGCTGGGAAATATTGAAGCCAGGAGGAGAAGGAGACAACAGAGGATGAGACGGTTGGATGGCATCACCGACTCAACAGCCATGCAGTTCAGTTCTGTACAGTCTCTCAGTCATGCCCGACTCTTTGCAACCCCTTGGACTGCAGCATGCCAGGCTTCCCTGGCCGTCAGCAACTCCCAGAGCTTACTCAGACTGATGTCCTTTGAGTTGATGATGCCTTTCAACTGTCTCATCCTCTCCTCATTCCCTTCTCCTCCCACCTTCAGTCTTTCCCAGAAACAGTGTCTTTTCCAGTGAGTCAGTTCTTCGCATTATGTGGCCAAAGTATTGGTGTTTCAGCTTCAGCATCAGTCATTTCAGTGAATATTTAGGAATGATTTCCTTTAGGATGGACTGGTTGGATCTCCTTGCAGTCCAAGGGACTCTCAAGAGTCTTCTCCAACACCACAGTCAAAAGCATCACTTCTTACGCACTCAGCTGTCTTCATAGTTCAACTCTCACATCCATACCTGACTCCTAGAAAAAACCATAGCTTTGACTGATGGACCTTTGCTGGCAAATTAATGTCTCTGCTTTTTAAAATGCTGTCTAGGTTGGTCATAACTTTTCTTTCAAGGAGCAAGCATCTTTAATTTCATGGCTGCAATCACCATCTGAGGTGATTTTGGAGCCCCCCCAAATAAAGTCTGTCACTGTTTCCAGTTTCCCCATCTACTTGCCATGAAGTGATGGGACCAGATGCCATGATCTTAGCATTCTGAATGTTGACTTTTAAGCCAAATTTTTCACTCTCCTCTTTCACTTTCATCAAGAGGCTCTTTAGTTCTTCAGTTTCTGTCATAAGCGTAGTGTTATCTGCATATCTGAGGTTATTGATATTTCTGCCAGCAATCTTGATTCCAGCTTGTGCTTCATCCAGCCAGGCATTTCACATGACATACACTGCATATAAGTTAAATGATCAGGGTGACCATATACAGCTTTGACGTACTCCTTTCCTGATTTGGAACCAGTCTGTTGTTCCATGTCCAGTTCTAACTGTTGCTTCTTTACCTGCATACAGATTTCTCAGGAGACAGATCAGGTGGTCTGATATTCCCATCTCTTTCAGAATTTTCCATAGTTTGTTGCAATCCACACAGTCAAAGGCATAGGCCTAGTCAATAAAGCAGTAGATGCTTTTTCTGGAACTCTCTTGCTTTTTCAATGATCCAACAGATGTTGGCAATTTGATCTCTGGTTCCTCTGCCTTTTCTAAATCCAGCTTCAACATCTGGAAGTTCCTGGTTCACATACTGTTGAAGCCTGACTTGGAGAATTTTGAGCATTACTTTGCTAGCGTGGCTCAACTGGTAAAGAATCCACTTGAAATGTGGGAGACCTGGGTTCAATCCCTGGGTTGGGAAGATCCCCTGGAGAAGGGAATGGCTACCCACTCCAGTATTCTGGCCTGGAGAATTCCATGGACTGTACAGTCCATGGGGTCACAGAGTCGGACACAACTGAGTGACTTTCACTTCACTTTGCTAGCGAATGAGATGCATCCATTTGTGCAGTAGTTTGAGCGTTCATTGGCATTGCCTTTCTTTGGGATTGGAATGAAAACTGACCTTTTCCAGTCCTGTGGCCACTGTTGAGTTTTCCAAATTTGCTGGCATATTGAGTGTAAGACTTTAACAGCATCATCTTTTAGGATTTGAAATAGCTTAACTGGAATTCCATCACCTCCACTAGCATTGTTCATAAGAATGCTTCCTAAGTTCCACTTGACTTTGCATTCCAAGATGTCTGGCTCTAGGTGAAGGATCACATCATCATGGTTATCTGGCTCAAGAAGATCTTTGGTGTATAGTTCTTCTGTGTATTCTTGCCACCTCTTCTTCATACCTTCTGCTTCTATTTAGGTCCATACTATTTCTGTCCTTAATTGTGCCCATCTTTGCATGAAATGTTCCTTTGGTATCTTTAATTTTCTTGAAGAGATCTCTCTTTCCCATTCTATTGTTTTCTTCTATATCTTTGCATTGATCACCAAGGAAGGCTTTCTTATCTCTCCTTGCTATTCTTTGGAACTCTGCATTCAAATGGGTATATCTTTCATTTTCTCCTTTGCCTTTAGCTTCTCTTCTTTTCTCAGCTTTGTTAGGCCTCCTCAGACAACTATTTTGCCTTTTTGCATTTCTTTTTCTTGGGGATGGTCTTGATCACTGTCTCTTGTACAATGTCACGAAGCTTCATCCATAGTTCTTCATGCACTCTGTCTATCAGATCTAATCCCTTGAATCTATTTGTCACTTCCACTGTAGAATCATAAGGGATTTGATTTAAGTCATACCTGAATGGTCTAGTGGTTTCCATACTTTCTTCAATTTAAGTCTGAATTTGGCAATAAGGAGTTCATGATCTGAGACACAGTCAGCTCCCAGCCTTATTTTTGCTGACTATATAGAGCTTCTCCATCTTTGGCTGTGACAATATAATCAGTCTGATTTCAGTATTGACCATCTGGTGATGTCCATGTGTAGAGTCCTCTCTTGCGTTGTTGGAAGAGGGTGTTTGCTATGACCAGTGCATTCTTTTGGCAAAACTCTGTTAGCCTTTGACCTGCTTCATTTTGTACTCCAAGGCCAAACTTTCTGGTTTCTCCAGGGATCTCTTGACTTCCTTCTTTTTTCATTCCAGTCCCCTATAATGAAAAAAATATCTTTTTGAGGTGTTAGTTCTAGAAGATCTTGTAGGTCTTCATAGAGCCATTCAACTTCAGCTTCTTCAGCATTAGTGGTCGGAACATAGACTTGGATTACTATAATATTGAATGGTTTGCCTTGTAAATGAACAGAGATCATGCTGTCATTTTTTGAGATTTCATCCAAGTGCTGCATTATGGACTCTTCTGTTGACCATGATGGCTACTCCATTTCTTCTAAGGGATTCTTGCCCACTGTAGTAGATACAATGGTCATCTGAGTTAAATTCACCCATTCTGTCCATTTTAGTTCACTAAAATGCCAATGTTCATTCTTGCCATCTCCTATTTGACCACTTCCAATTTGCCTTGATTCATGGACCTATCATTCCAAGTTCCTATACAGTATTGCTCTTACAGCATCAGACTTTACTTCCATCACCAAGTCACATCCACAACTGGGTGTTGTTTTTACTTTGGTTCTGTCTCTTCATTCTTTCTGGAGTCATTTCTCCACTGATCTCCAGCAGCATATTGGGCACCTACCAACCTGGGGAGTTCATCTTTTTTCCTTTCCACCATGTTCATGGGGTTCTCAAGGCAAGAATACTGAAGTGGTTTGCATTCCTTTCTCCAGTGGACCACATTTTGTCAGATGGACATGAGTTTGAGCAAACTTGGGAGATAGTGAAGGACAGGAAAGCCTGCTGTGTGCTTCAGTTCATGGGGTCACAGAGAGCTGGACACGACTTAGTGACTGAACAACAATGACAAGAAATCATGCCAAAACATGGTGAGTTTAAAATAATCAGTCATTCCACATGCTCATAATTCAGTGAGTCCATCTGGAAAGTTTTTTTTAACAGTCTTTTCTAGCTAATTAATGAGGTCACTCATGATGCTACAGTCCATCTGTGGGTTGTGTAGGGCTGGTTGGTCTAGGAATCTGATCAGGGATGGCTCATTTCCCAATTTTATCCTCCAGTAGGCTGGCCTAGGTGTCCTGACATTGTGACCTCAAAGCCGCAAGAGAGAAAAATAGAGCTACGAGGCCTCTCAAAGCTTAAAATCAGAACTGGCTAGTCATTCTAGAACATTATAGTTGTCAAAGCAAGACTTAAGACCAGCCCAGAGTTAGAATACGGTGAAGTAGACTCTGTGTCTTGATGGGAGGAGTTATAATGTGTTCATTCTAACTCATTATAGATATTAAATCAATATAGTATAGTATAGTAGAACAAAGAAAAGGATTAGTAAATGGAGGAAGAGAACAAAGAGAAAAAAAGATGAGAAAGTGACAAAGGGGACAAACTGGAGATAAATAATGTTTTCAGACACATTGGAAAGTAAAATACAGGGAAATATTCAGGTATAGTAAATCAGTGCCCTTAAAGCAGAGAAAAAAAAATTAGTAAATTTAAAATAAAGTAATGATCATAACTTTAAAAAACCATGAATTTCAACTATACTTACGACATTCAACCTGTTTCAGTTGTCTAAGGTTATGCAGAAAATTAGCCCAAACTTTGTGGCAACAAGCAAGCATCTATTATGCTCACAGATTCTATGGGTCAGGACTTTGTAAGAGCTTGGCTGAGGGGATTTTCTTGGGCATCTATCAGTTGCAGTCAGATGTCAGTTGGAAGAGTTTTCTCAAAACCTGTCTGAGGCCAGAAGCTCCATTTCCAATGTGGCTGACTCTCATGGCTGCTAATTGGTACTAGCTGTTGGCCCAGGACCCTATTTCTCCACCAATGCCTCTCCAATGATAGAGAACTCAGGAGGAACCAAACCTGCTAACACCTTGATATTGAACTTCCAGACTCCAGAAGTGTAAGAAGATAAAAATCTGTTGTCGAAGACACTCAGTTTGTGGTATTTTGCTGTAGCAGCTCTAGAAAACTAATGCTCTCCACAATATTTAAACCATATTTGAAATTAATAAGAAAAGTGATTGGTAACTTAAATATTAAAATTGGATTCCCTGTTTAGGGATTTAGATTCCTTGTCCAGTAATTAATCTTTTGTTGTTGTTCAGTTGCTAAGTCATGTCTGACTCTGCGACCCCATGCACTATATATAGTATACCAGGCTTTCCTGTCCTTCACTACCTCCCGGAGTTTGCTCAGACTCATGTCTTTTGAGTCAGTGATGCCATCCAACCATCTCACCCTTTGGGATAAATTTTTTTACATATCTCAATATAGAGATAACTATGGCATAAATTGTAATAGCCAGGGACTTGGATTTGTGTTAACTTTAAATAATCAATATTTGGCAATCTTAGCATTTCATCCAAATTTCTCATATATTTCCATGCCTTGGCTATCATTTTTTTTAATTAAGATATATTTTTCAAAATAGGGCCTTAGAATTTCTGTTTTGAAGTGCGGGTATGCTTTTCAAGCTGTGGCCATTATTGAAACCAGAGTTCTACGACCATCTGAAAAGCTATAATAAAGGGAGGGCAGTTGGGTAGGAAATGCTTTTTCTGGTTGCCAGTGGAGATGGGAAACTGTCAGGCTGTTTCATGTGGGTACAGCCCAGCAGGTGGCCCTGCCTAAAGCTTCTTGTCTTCCAGACAATTGTTTTCAAAGAGGGCAACCTTCTTTTGCAAAAGTCCCCAGACTAACAGAATTAGGCCCCTTTGATATACCTACTTCCTCTCAGTTGTATTTACCTAAGAAATTTTACGCACAGAAAGGAAAGAATAGAAGAATAGCCAGCTACAAGACAGGAGTGAGATTTTGTTGTCACTTTCTTTAAAGTATCTTAAAACACAGCTGAACGGAGAAGGATTATGGGGCAGTAAAATACTCTTCAAAATATTCAGTGAATGAATAGCATGAGACATTTATCATAAAAATAACACTAACCAAAGAAATAATTCCCTCACTGAAAGCAAGCACAATTAACTTAAAATGGCTGTGAGCAATCTGCTAATAAATGGTACTTTCGTGATTATAAAACTTTTTAGTTTTGTTGAGTTTTAAAAGAGTGTTACTTCATAAAGGTAGTATTCATTTGTCACTGGAGTTTTATTTATTAACATTTCTCACAATTTTTCAGAAATAAGTCATTGTAGCTTATCATCTATATCTTAAATTTATCCTAGGGTTAATTCAGTTTTTAAAGTCTAAACCTTGAGTGTGTTGATTTTACTCATTAGGACCAGAAAAAAAATAGCATTTTTGTCATAATATTCTAGTTTTTAAAGTTTGTCTATGTGAAAGATGTGTTTTATTCAAATTAGACCATTAGCCAACAGAAAAGAAGTAAAGAAGTGGAACAGTTTGTATTTTTTTAAGTGAGATCTGGAGTTTAGAAAGTTCAATTCTGGTCCCAAAAGAGTTACTACCAACTATATGATGTTTAAAAACTCACTTTGCATCTTTAAATTCAAAGATTCTTCCTTGTCTAATATATCACCTGGCCCCAATAGAGGGCTTCCCTAGTGGCTCAGTGGTAAAAAGTTCACCTGCAACGCAAGAGCCACAGTAGACAAGGGTTTGATCCATGGATTGGGAAGAACCCCTGGAGAAGGAAATGACAACCCACTCCAGTATTCTTGCCTGGAAAAGTCCATGGACAGAGGAGCCTGGCGGGCTATACCATCCATGGGGTTGCAAAGAGTTGGACATGACTGAAGTGACTTAGCACGCATATCCCCAACAGAAGAAGCTACCACATTTACCACCATTTACAAAATGGCTGCTACTCCTGGTTCCAGCACTGTGCCTGGTGAAGAGGCAAAAAACAATTGTTATGCAGCTAAGGGGACACAGTAGACAGCTAGAGGAAGGACACGCTCAAGGTCCAGAGTAAGAACACATACCAGCATGGTGCTCACACCATTGGAGGAACTGTTTGGAGGAAGGAAAAGACAATTGTCCATAAAATGATACCCAAAACACAGAACATATAAGAACATGAATGATGGTATGTGAGTGTGCACACACACACACACACATACACACAAAACCCTTTCTGGGACTTAGGAAATAACAACATGATTTTTTAATTAAAAAATATGATGGTGAATTAAAGAGGGAACAATAACAATACAAGTGAATGATCAAGTCAGGGAGAGCTCTCATAATATGGAGGAAATAGAAATATAAGGCAAAATATGAAAAGATATACAAGGACTGGATGACAAGAGAACATCATGATAGATTCAGGAGAACATGACTACTCTATTGATAAATATCCACAAGTAGTATCACTGACATGAAGGTTAGGGACAGGGTCACAACTGCTTGGGTAAATCAAACAAGTTGTGCTCATCTAAAGGATTCAAGGAGATCCAACCAGTCCATTCTGAAGGAGATCAGCCCTGGGATTTCTTTGGAAGGAATGATGCTAAAGCTGAAGCTCCAGTACTTTGGCCACCTCATGCGAAGAGTTGACTCATTGGAAAAGACTCTGATGCTGGGAGGGATTGAGGGCAGGAGGAGAAGGGGACGACCGAGGATGAGATGGCTGGATGGTATCACAGACTCGATGGACATGAATCTGAGTGAACTCCGGGAGTTGGTGATGGACAGGGAGGCCTGGTGTGCTGCGATTCATGGGGTCGCAAAGAGTTGGACACGACTGAGCAACTGAACTGAACTGAAAGGATTCAGAAGAAACTCAGAGGAGCCATAGTACCCACCAGAGAGATCACCATTCTCTGAGGAAGACGCACATCTCCTGGCCTCCTTAGTCAAACCTATACGGTTGTAGTTGGCATCCAAATCAATCAAGTTCACATCAGACTGTCTGAAAACATACTTGTCCTCTTCTAAGCCTGGCCTGATACACATAAGCCGAGAGTGCTCCAGGATGGAGCATTGTCTGGAAACCTGCCAGGGACCTCTTCACCTGGATCAAGTACACCTCATTAATCTTGAGATACACAATGCGCCATATGATTGCTACAGGACCATACTCAATACTCTAGCTTGCTTGTCAGGCATGTTTGCAGCCTGTACAGCCTAACACAACTTGATCTAATTACCTTCTTGAATGCTGAGCCAGTTCCCAGGGGTTTCTAGGAGATTCCAACTATAGCACCTGTCATCCTGCAAGAGAACTGAAAATGGGAAAACAGGAGATCCGGAAAGAGGAAAAGAAACAGATGCTGGGAAGGAAATCGTTAAGCAAGTAACTTTTAAATTTTTCTCTAAGCAGAGAAAAGACTTGAATTTTCAGACTAGAAGGGCTCAGAGAGTTCTAGGAAGGGCTTATCAGAAAAGATGTGCATGGGAGCTAAGTCGCTTCAGTCGTGTCTAACTCTGTGTGATGCTATGGACTGCAACCCACCAGGCTGCTTTGTTTGTGAGATTGTCCAGGCAAGAATACTGGAGTGGGTTGCCATGCCCTTCTCCAGGGAATCTTCCCGACCCAGAGACTGACTCCTCATCTCTTACATCTCCTGCATTAGCAAGCAGGTTCTTTACCACTAGTGCCACCTGGGAAGCCTATCAGAAAAGACACATGTTAATTCACACTATATTCAAGGAGCTATTTTAAGCTTCCAAAAGAAGTGGTTATTTTCAAGGAAGAGCAAAGACATTTAGGATTGAACTTTTTATCTGCTACACAGGAATTAAGAAGGGACTCGATCATTTACCAGTGTCAAAAAAAAAAAAAAAAAAGAGAGAGAGAGAGAAAGAGCTGTGTAGATATACAAGGATTCAAAAATATAAAAAAGGTGTGTTCCATTGGAGGCAATAACTAGGCAAATGATTCTAACCAAACAAAAATTTAACCAGAACAGAAACCTCAAGAAAGGAGAATACAAGATGACAGAATTACTGAGAACACTCCCTCTGCATAATTTATAGTCTCTGATCGGCGTGGGGACTGATGAGTCAACTTGAACCATGTACACAAGTTTCAAATGATGTTTTGGGAATTAAAATTCCTTTGCAGCAAACTCAATGACTCTTCATTTCCAGACATTTTATTTGATACTCGAATATCTCTGCTCTGTAGCAAAACATTCCCTAAATTGATGTCAAAGTGAATCTTTTAAAATGTGCCCCAAATACATTTTGCTTGATGATTCAAATCTTCCAAACACAGGACTTTGACAAAATAGTCCAAGCTAATTATAACAGGAAGAATAATAAAACGAGTAGCTCTCTCAAGCTGTAAGTATGAAAGAAAATGAAGATCCTCTTCTCAAAAGTATGTAATACAAAGTTAAAATATTAGTCAGTGATCGGGAACGAAAAGCAATCTATCTTTCTTGGAGCACAATGTGAAATTGTAGTATCTGCCAGCCGTGTTTCTTTTCTTTTTCATTGGTTCTTCCTTCGAGAGAATTTGCAAAACAAATTCTTCATACATTAGATCTCCTTCATAGACTCTTAACAGTATTGGCACCATAGACATAAAATATACCATAAAACTTTCCTTTTATATTTCACATAGTTCCATGGGAAGGAATTTATGCAAATCTTAATCACAGACAAAACATATCCTGGTGACATCATGATCTCACTGAAAACTTTCCAACACTAAAAAAAAAAATGTTTCTTCCATCATACCCTCCCCCACCAGTGGCAACAGGCACTTCCAGCTGTTGTTTTTAGAGAAGGGAGACTGTGTGTATAAGCACCACCCCGTTTTGCTGGGCTCATCCTCCAGCATATTTTCAGAGTGCAAAAATCACTTCCTCATGTTATGGTCGAGGCTAGAGCTCTTTGTTCTATAACTCCTTTCTGATTATGATTTTCAAGAAGTTATTAAAAATAATAAACAAAGAATTTGGAGCAAATGTTATTAAGAGATACACATATTCTTGCTCGCCATCCTGACAAAATTCTAAACAGGTGAAAGCTGTTATAACAACGAATCTATAATTAAAAACATAAGCCAAATAAATTAAAACCATTAAGAATTTCATCATGGTAAGATATATCAAGTTCAAAACAAGATTGTAAACCGATTTTGGTGGGGACATTGTAAACGTCATGCTTCCTAACTTCATCGTTGTGGTTTTAAGTAGAAATTTTTTTGGCCAGTGCAGGTTTAAAAATATGGCATGCAATAATTTTCTTCTTAGAGGAAAATATCTCTACCAGTACAATTGTCATTATAGTGCCTCGTAACAAACTCTTCACCACATCAGCCCAAAATTCTGAAGAGAATTAGTGAAAACACAGAAAAATGTTTTCTGTCCCTTTTAGACCCAAAAGAAGTTTCTGAACTCCTGAGCAGGGGCCGCAGTGCCTACCACAGTATCTGCTTATTCAGTTTTTTACAATGCGTAGTGTTACATAGATAAATTACACACCCTAATTTGAATGTGCAGTGATTCTTAGAGAAACAGGTCAAATATAGGTACACATTTTTTTCTTTTTGCATAAACAAAACCACAATCTGAAATAATGAGTCTCTGTTGTAAAAAGATTTGTTCTGTTTTTTGTTTTTTTTTTTACTAAACATCTATTATATGGCAATTAATTAGACTAAAATTCAGAGGGTAAATTTCTATTCCCAGAAGCTTCATAGGCCCATCTGTTTAAGCAACAGTGACAGGATAACTATTTAACAACCTGTTAAGGATGAGTTAGAAGATGACTGGTGGAAATACTAAGAACATTTTTTTAAACAAAGCAAAAGGCTTCACTTCTGTTCTCCTTTAAGTTTTTGGTCACTTAACTTTTGTTTGGTTTCTTTCTCTGTACAACTAGGGAGCCAGACTTGAATTGGTGGTTTTCCAGTTCTTTTAGTGGTACAGCCATTGTTCAAAGAGCTCTGACAGAGACACACAGGCAGGGGAGCCGCTGTGAGTAAAGCAGCATCGTTCTCAGAGTCCCAGCTGTGGGTCCAGCTGCTCTGGCGCACAGGCTGAGAAGGCCCCAGACAGTCTGAACAACCATGCGCTAGACAATTCAGAGACTGTAGACATTGATAACTTTACAAGAAACGATGGAGGGGATGAGGAAACAAGTGCCTAATAGTGCCTATCTCCAACTTAAAAATGCTACTTTTAGTTTTTAGTTACAATATTTCAGAACAATGGTTGAAATTTGTTCATTGCCACTTTTTACAAGTTAATTTTTAATAAAATAGACACAGAGGATTTTTATCATCTCTGGGTTATAGCAGTTTCTTTATCTCCATTTCAGGGAGGTAATTTTGATGATATTCCTTGCTACCAGTGAAAGAAAGTGTTAGTTGCCCAGTTGTGTCTGACTCTTCGTGGCCACATGGACTGTAGCCCACCAGGGTCCTCTGTCTATGGCAAACTCTGGAGTAGGTTGCCATTTCCTTTTCCAGGGGATCTTTCTGACCCAGGGATCAAACCCACATTTCCTGCATTGCAGGCAGATTCTTTCCCATCTTAGCCGCCAAGGGAAGCCCTTGCTGCCAACCAACGTCTATTTCTCCCTCTTCCTTTCTAATAAAACCTGAATATTTTTCAGCATTGCAATGTGTCCACTTGAAACTAATCACTTAGTTGATATGGTCCAAGTGCAAAATTCTGGCCAATGAGATGAAAGCAGAATATTAGGTGGGGGTTTCAGGAAAGCTATTGTCGTATTGATTTTTTTTTAAGACTCATTTATCATTAATTTGTTGAGTGAATTGGTGGCATACATCTTTTTCCTGCCCACCCTTTGTTACTGAACCAAACTTTGGGCCACTCTCCTGTACATGCACAGTAAAGCCAATTCAATCAGATTCTTGCTGTACTACCATGTCCCCTACTCCCCCCACCACGTATACCCCTCATCAACCCACATCTGTGTTCTCACAGAAAAGCCCTAAGTTGATGGAGAAGGGGAAAATACAAGCCCAATTTATAGATTGTTGGTACCAGTCAAAAAAGGGTACCTGTCTGTTTTTTTCCCTGGAAGAGGAGAAATGGCCTAAGGTGCAGTTCCAAACTGAGGCATAAGCAGTTGGCTAACCATATGGTAAACGATTAGGAAATTGGAAGGAGGGATTCTGGACAATTGATGACAGGAGTAACTGAGAATGGGCCTAATGTATTCATGTTCCATATAAATGTTCCTCAAAATACTGTCACTGTGCTAGAAGCTGTTAGTAATCAGAAATGGACAACATACCTTTTGTTTAGTCTGCATCCTGTCCATCCTCACTGTGTGCTCAACAAGATACTGATCTTTGCTATTCCTACAGAATAATGGTAGTCACATGTCCTCATATGTTTGTCAAGACCCACAGACCATCCCATACCGAGTGAACCCTAGTGTGACTGAACCCTGGGTGACAATGATGTGTCAAGTTGTAACACATGTACCACTGTGGTAGGGGATGTTATTAGGGGCATAGGCTTCTGTATGTGGGGGTAGGGAATATACTGGGAACTCTGTATTTTCTTCTCAGTTTTGCTATGGACTGAAAACTGCTTTAAATAATAAAGTCCATTTTTTAAAAGTCTGATCTGCTTAACTCTTCCCTTCATAAAGATTGACCCATCTCTCATTCGGAACCATAATCTGGTGAGAACAACACCCACCATGTAACAGGTAAACCTCTTCTATCAAACAGTGGGAAGCAATTTGTCCTACTGGGTGATAGATAACTTGTGATTGACATTTGTTTGGTAAAAACCTTCATGACAATGCACACAACGTTGCTTTGAACAACAACAACAACAATACTCACTTTTGGTCATTACATAGCAGCCCAAAATGAAATGTGAAATTTAGCTCTAACAACTTTGAAAAACTGAGTTAGAACGTGAGTGGATTAGAGAGACAGGGCTCTTCCCAAAATTGATTTCTTTGGAAAGAACATGAAGATATGGAAAATTAATAGCTGATTCTGAAGAGCAAATTGAAATTTGTGGGCAATACTTTAAGAAACTGGAGCAATGCATTCTTTGCGAGGAATAAAGACCATCCAACAGGACCTATGTAGATCAAGTTTGGCTGAGGCCCCTCCAGGTGACTAAACTCAAAACTTTAAACCTGAATTTAAAGAGAAAGGGGACAATTACAGATAGGAAGCAAAGTGAAGGGAAAGAACTGTTTTCGGTGTTTATCTATTATAAATTAGGCTACTCTGAATACTTTTCTATAAACATATAATTCTCTTTATTTTTTTATAATATTAAGACTTTTATTCTAGCTTCCCATGCACAAAAAGGATAAAAACAGAATAATACAATTCCAAGAATAGTAATGATGTATTTGAACAGGTTTTATAGTTTCAAACTTTTGCTTGCTTGTCTTTGCTCTTTTTGTCTATTTGCTTAAATTTTTGTTGAGGCATAGTTGATGTATAATATTATATGTTTCAGGTGTACAACATAGTGATACACAATTTTTAAAGGTTATATTCCATTTATAGTTATTGTAAAATATGGGCTATAGTCCCTGTGTCCCTGTGTTGTATGGACTATCCTTGGACCATATTTTTTCTGTACATAGTAGTTTGTACCTCTTCATGCCCTACCCCTGTCTTGCTAGTCCCCCTTCTCCCTCCCTTCTGGTAACCACAAATTTATTCTCTATATCTGGGAATCTGTTTCTTTTTATTATATTCACTAGTCCATTTAATTTTTTTGGATTCCACATTTAAGTGATATCAACAGTATTTATCTTTCTCTGTCTGACTTATTTCACTAAGCATAATACCCTCCAAATCCATCCACATTGTAGCAAATGACAAAATTTCATTCTTTTTTATAGCTGATTAGTATTCCGTTGTATACATATACCACATCTTCTTTATCCAATCATCTTTTGATAGACACTTAGGTTGCTTCCACATCTTAGCTGTTGTAAATAATGCTGCTAAAAACATTGGCATGCTCAGTTGCTCAGTCGCGTCTGATTCTTTGCAACCCCATGGACTGCAGCACACCAGGCTCCTACTGGAGAGGGTTGCCATTTCCTCCTCCAGAGAATCTTCCCAATCCAGGGACTGACCCTGGTCTCCTGTAGTGCAGGTAGATTCTTTACTGTCTGAGCCAACAGGGAAGCCCTATAAACATTGGGGTGAAATGTCTATTTTTGAATTGGTGATTTGGGGGTTTTGAGGATATGTACTCAGGCACAGAATTACTGGGTCATATGATAGTTCTACTGTTAGTTTTTGTGAGAAACTCTCATACTGGTTTCCACTGTGCTGCACCAGTTTACATTCCCACCGGCAATGTACGAGGTTCCCCTTTTCTCCATATCCTCGCCAACACTTGTTATTTGTGCATTTTCTTAATGATAGCTACTCTGACAGGTGTGAGGTGATACAGTTCCTCCTTATTTTGGATGGTTACTCGTGGCTATGTTCCCCACAATAAATTTACTCATTTATAGCATATGACATCATTATTACTCTTTTTATTCATTCTAAAATGATTGTTTGAACTTATAATGCCAAGGGCAACAAAAAGGAATGCCAGTTTCAACATATCCTTAAGAGTACTGGGTCATAGTGCCTCTTTTTATATTTATATCTGCCTATCTGCCTATCCATCTGGGCTTCGCAGATGGCTCAGTGGTAGAGAATCCGCCTGCCAATGCAGGCGATGCAGGAGACGTAGGTTTGGTCCCTGGTTCAAGCAGATCACTGGGAGGAGGGAATGGCAACCCCCTCCAGTGCTCTTGCTGGGATAATCCCATGGACAGAGGAGCCTTGAGGGCTAGAGTCCAATGGTTTGCAAAGAATGCTGCACAACTGGGTACACATACACCTATCTATCTGTGTCTGTCTATCTATTATATACCTATAATTTTATAGGCAAAAATTTATCTCACCATATTACTCATTAATTTAATCAATATTTATTGACTACTATGTTGCAACTCTTATTCAAGTTGCATTTCTTTGAGTTATAAGATTCTATGGCCCACATTTATTTTTACTATGTCTTCTTGGATTTGACAGTCATGTTTTTCCTTTTGTTGGTGACAATCATTTTGCCATGAATCTAGGTTTGTTCTGACTGATTCAATGAAGTGCTAAGTCACCCAGGAGGGAAATTCTTATGATCTTAGAAGCAATAAACAAGAAAGGAAATGATGTTTCAACTGGACAATAGGTTTCAACAATAGGTTTTAAAAAAATAATTTCAAAGGTTGAGAGAAAATAGAGCATGATTCCACTGTATCTTATCATCTGCTTTCACCGAGACTAGAGTAGTTCTGAACACACAACAGACCCTTGGCAAATATGCTATTTGCCTTCTTTGTAATCCTCTGTGAGCTTCTTTTACCCTGTTCTGAACCTCACTTTCTTTAGTCAGTAGTGTGGATGAAAATAATGCCTGCACAAGAGGAAGCATCAAGGAGAAAATGGGAGAATTCATTTTATCATCTAAACAGCATTTTAGGAATGTGAGGGATGAATAGTAGGAAGCTGTGTTCATGTTTTCCTTCTCAAATAAAATGCTGAAATTCAGAATGCTGGAAACCCTTGCCAGTTTTCTCACTGGAAGTTTTCTGTTGAATAAAGTAGACAGTCTACATGGTGGAAGAAGACATTTTCCTGAAGTGACAAACATTCTTTTTCACTTTATTTTGAATAAAGTTTATTCATTTTGAATAGAAAAGATAAAGCTAGTGATCATTTTTATTTTCCCTGAGCTTGACTTCGTACAAAAAGCAGATGTTCCACCATGGACCAAAAAGGAGTTAAAAGAGCATAGAATAAACCTATGAATTACTGGCAGTGACAAAGTTGCACAAGGCCCCTGACCAGACACCAGGGAATCAGAAACAGTAAAAGACTAAGCAATAATTTAACCTGAGTCCGTGAAGTAACATAGTCTAGATAATTAATACCTGTTTGGTTATTATATATTATGCTTTTATTGTGGAATTTGATGTGTGAATATTTTCTTAAGGAATTTTATGAAGGAGATAGGTCTTTGATTTTCTTTTCTTATGGTGCCTGTCTGATATCACAATTGTGCTGTCATCATAAAACAAGTGGAGAAGTGTGCTTTGTCTATTTTGGGGGGAAATGGTGTAAGATTGATATTATATCTTCCTTAAATCTGAGAGAACTCACCATTACAATCATCAAGGCTTAGTATTATCTTCATGTGGAAGTTACTGATATATGATTCTTCTGATGGATATAAGGCATTTATATTTCCTGTTTCACCTGGTATCAGATTTGGTAAGTTGTGTGTTTTTAATGAATTTGTCAACTTTATCTACCATGACAGATTCATTCACAAAAAGTTTTCCATAGTATCCAAAATCCTCTTGATTCTGTAGGATCTGGAGTAATATACTATCTTTCAAATCCTAATCTCAGAATGCTGTAATTTCTCTCTTTTTATCTTTATCACTCTTCCTAGAATGTATACATTTCATTAACCTTTAAAAAAACTAACTCCTGGTTTTGCAAAATTTTTCAGTTTTGTCTCTTCTCTGTTTGAGTTCTGATCTTATTTCTTTCCATCTATGAATTAAATTTTTATATCTTTTTCTAGGTTCTTAAAATAATCTTATGATAACCTTAAGTTAATCACAATCTTAAGGCTCCTTAAAGTAGAAATTTTAATGATTAATGTTAAGGCTTTCTCTCATTCTAATATAAATATTTAATGGTATAAATTTCCCTTATATACTATAGTAGCTTCATGCCACCAAATTTAGAATGTTGTCATTTAATCAGCATTTGGTTCAAAATATTATCTGATTAATGATTTCTTCTATGATCCATGTGTTCATCAGAAGTTGACTTAAATTTTAAATATTTAAACTTTTCTAGATATCTTACTGATGAATAACTTAATTTCATATTGTCACAGAGTATAATTACTAATACTGTCTAGTCTTTTGAACTTCACTGAGACTTTTTTTATGGCTCGGTATGATTTATCCTGGATCATAGTTCATGTACACCTTTAAAAAATGTGGATTCTGAACTTGTGTTAAATGTTCTATAAATGTCTGTAAGGTGGAGATTGCTGAAGTTCAGTCGCTCAGTCATGTCCAATCCCTTGTGACCCCATGGACTGCTGCATGCCAGGCTTCCCTGTCCTTCACCATCTCCTGGAGTGTGCTCAAACTCACATCCATTGAGTCAATGATGCCATCCACCCATCTTCTCCTACTCAAACTCATGTCCATTGAGTCTCATCCTCTGTCGTCCCCTTCTCCTCCTGCCTTCATCTTTCCCAGCATCAGGGTCTTTTCCAGTGAGTCAGCTCTTCACATTAGGTGGCCAAAGTATTGGAGCCTCAGCTTCAGCATCAATCCTTCCAATGAATATTCAGGGTTGATTGCCTTTAGGATTAACTGGTTAGATCTCCTTGCAGTCCAAGGGACTCTCAAGAGTCTTCTCCATAGTTTGAAAGCATTAGTTCTTCAGCACTCAGCCTTCTTTATGGTCCAACTCTCACATCCATACATGACTACTGGAAAACCATAGCTTTGACTAGACAGATATTTGTCAGCAAAGTGATGTCTCTGCTTTTTAATACACTGTCTAGCTTTGTCATTGCTTTTCTCCAAGGAGCAAGTGTCTTTTAATTTCATGGCTTGCAATCACAGTCCACAGTGATTTTGGAGCCCAGGATAATAAAGTGTGTCACTGTTTCTATTTTTTCCCCATCTATTTGCCATGAGGTGATGGGACTAGATGCCATGATCTTGGTTTTTTGAATGCTGAGTTTTAAGCCAGCTTTTTCACTCCCCTCTTTCACTTTCATCAAGAGGCTCTTTAGTTCTTCGCTTTCTGCCATTAGAATGGTATCATCTGCATGGAGATTATTGATATTTCTCCTGAAAATCTTGATTCCAGCTTGAGCTTCACCCAGCCTGGCATGATGTACTCTGCATATAAGTTAAACAAGCAGAGTGACAATACGCAGCCTTGATGTACTCCTTTCCCAATTTTGAACCAGTCTGTTGTTCCATGTCCGCCTCTAACTGTTGCTTCTTGACCTGTATACAGATGCCTCAGGAGGCAGGTAAGGTGGTCTGATACTCCCACCTCTTGAAGAATTTTCCACATTTTGTTGTGATCCACACAGTGAAAAGCTTGGACTGAGTTATAACACCAACTTTACTGGTTCTTTGACTTACAATAACAGATTGTGGGATTTCTTTGTCTCCATTACCATCCGTGTGAGTCAATTCCTATACTAAATCTCCATATATACATATTGCCAACAAAGGTCCATCTAGTCAAAGCTATGGTTTTTCCAGTAGTCATGTATGGATGTGAGAGTTGGACTATAAAGAAAGCTAAGCGCCAAAGAATTGATGCTGTTCAACTGTAGTGTTGTGAAGACTCTTGAGAGTCCCTTGGATTGTAAGAAGATCCAACCAATCCATCCTAAAGGAAATCGTTCCTGAATATTCATTGGAAGGACTGATGCTGATGCTGAAACTCCAATACTTTGACCACCTGATGTGAAGAACTGACTCATTGGAAAAGACCCTCTTTCTGGGAAAGATTGAAGGCAGGAGGAGAAGGGGATGAGAGAGGATGAGATGGTTGGATGGCACCACCGACTCAATGGACATGAGTTTGTTTAAGCCCTGGCAGTTGGTGATGGACAGGGAAGCTTGCTGTGCTGCAGCCCATGGGGTCACAGAGAGTCGGATATGACTGAGCAACTGAACTGAATTGAACTGAATATAAAACACGTGTGCTTCCCTGGTGGCTCGGTTGGTAAACAATCCGCCTGCAGTGCAGGAGACCTGGGTTCGGTCCCTGAGTTGGGAAAATACCCTGGAGAAGGGAACGGCTACCCGCTCCAGTATTCTTGCCTGGAAAATTCCATGGACAGAGGAGCCTGGTGGGCTAAAGCCCATGGGGTCGCAGAGTTGGACGCAACTGAGCAAATTTCACTATACTCTACTATGCTATGTGTAATAGACAAAATATTCTATTGGTTCTGTTTCTCTGGAGAACACTGCTAATAAAATAGCATTAATTACATTATTTATTTTCTTCCTCTGATTATTTTTCTTACTTTTTATAACTACTGGGATAAATGTGATAACATTTCCAAGTATGCTTGTGATTTTTGCCTATATTTCTCTTTTTATCAGTAGTTGCTTCATTTTTGTCAAAACTGTTTTTAAACATACACACATTGAAATTCTTTCTGATGTATTCAGCCTTGCTGTATAGCGATTCAGGTCTATTATGAATAGTATATCTATGATATATAGTTTTTCGTCCTTTATAATTTTAAACTCTTTGTGGCTTTCTAATTAAAATACATCTTTTTAGGGACAGCATATAGTTGTGTCTTGCTGCTTTATACAGATCAATAATGTTTACTTTTTAATTGTAAAACATAGTCCATTTACATTTATTGTAACAATTGATATAGTTTGACCTAAGTATGCCACCTTGTATCCATTTTTCCCTCAAATGATTTTGTTGTTGTTATTGTTGCTTTTCCCTATCCATTTCTTCTTATTTTCAGAAGAAGAAATTTCTGCCTTATTTTCAGTTAATCAATTGTTAGTATTCCATTTTTATTCCTTTTTAGTATATCTCCTTGAAATTATTTTAAAGAATTATACTGTATATCTTTAAGCTATTGCAAACTATGTGGAGTCAATATTGAACTGCTTCGTATAAAATATACAGGAGCCTTGAATCCAATTCAATACCCCATATTCTCTGTGCTTTTTTGGATATATATATACAAATATCTGTATCTATATCCATCCATCTATATACATACAGATAGAGCTATATATACAAAATAAATTAAATTTTTGTTTTATATGGTCATACATCTTTTAAAGCAGCCGTACTCCTTCAAAGACAATTTTGACTCCCCAGAGATATTTAGCAATATCTAGAGATATTTTTTATTTTCACAACTGTAAGTGGAGTGCTGCTGACTAGTGGATAGAGGCCAAAGATGCTACTGAAAATCTTACACTGTTCAGAACAGTCCCCCCACACAACTGATCATCCATTGCAAAATATCTATAAGGCTATGGCAATGAAATTTAAACATATAGAGCTCACTTTGATTACTTACATTTTCAGCTAATTAAGGACATTCCTTTACCATATTCAAAGTTCCTCCAAACATAACATTTATATTCAAACTTAGAGTGTTAAACTCCCTAAGCTCATACAAGGTATTTATTAGCTGATGATCAATCACTGAGTTTGCTGAGTGATTTAAATTTTATGTTGTGTGGTTCCACATAAGGAATTTAATGGCAACTGGAGAGAAGCCAGAGTTCCAAATAAGGAATTCTCCAATACCAACTGTCTTCTTTTTTCTCTTTCTCTCTTGGTGTGAAAATATCATTCAAGTAAGTGTTTTAAGGGTTACCTTTGCTTAGGAAGAGTAGACATAAATCTAGCAAATTATGCTTGCCTTTTAAATAAACCCTAATAATTTAAACATTTCTGCAAAAAAATTATTATGCAATTCTTCAAGTACAGTGTGTGCTTTTCTTTTTCAAATTATTGTCATCAGCTTTATTAGACACATTAATAAAAATGATAATGAAGTAAAGTTGAGAAAAGGGCACAGAAGTTCAAATTAGATCTGGATCTAAATTCACAATGCTTGTCCTTTCAGCTCTCTTCTAAGCATTATATTACCATTTTTTAATCTATAAAATGGAAATACAATGCTTATCTCATAAGGTAGTTAGGAAATATCCTATATGTAGTCTAGCACAAAAGAAAGAATTTAGCCAGTTCAAGACTTTGTTCTAGCTTGGGAATCCATTCTATTGCCCCTGTGACTTGGCTCCTGTGTGTGTAGGATATATGCCTAGTAAACTGAAGTCTGCGCTGAGCTATCTATTACAAACAATTGAACTTGTGCCTCTAGAGACACAGATCAACACTAATGAGGTAAGGTCCAGATGTACTCTGTCACAGATCACTCATTTCAATTAAACCTACAGTGAGCAAGGGTAATGGTGAAGGGTGGTCACTGCATCTTTCCCATCTTCCCCAGGAAATGGATTTTGAGTTCATTCTTGGAAGAGTTTGGATAAACTGCAACCTGTAGCAAGTCAACTCCTTGTCCAGATGTCACCAACTTCTACAGCTCACAGATCTTTCAAATTGCTCAAGGAAGGCTTGGATTACTGGGTATTCTGAAATCCACACAGGAACAAAGACTGTAGGTCCAAACAGGCAGCTCTCCATTTTACGGAGCAGCCTCAAAACTGGCAGCAGTACTAAAGTCACTTTCATACCAGCTCCAAAGGTTGACGAGAGGGGGCCTTCTCTAGTCCTGGGAGAACCATCAGATTGAAAAACACTTGCTCACACAAGCACGTGGGCTCAAACAAATGGCATATCTTCCACCTCGTCCGTTGACTGCCACAGCTGCTGTCCCGACAGAGCATTCAATCACGCAAATGTCTCCTGTTTGAAGGCTGTTTCCACCTCCAGTCAGGCAGGCTGTTTTTAGCACATCTGACAAAATAGGCCAGATCTGCACAGCAACCTTTGAGAGGAAGTGCAACAAAAGACATCCAGCTGTACCGAATTAAAAGGTCTTCATTCATCACCTCCCATCAGTCAAAAAGCAAAAGGAGGCTGACGTTATTTGTAAGAAATTTAAGGGTGTTATTATTCACCTGTAATTAAAAAGAATGGTTTGATTTGGCTTACAGCCTAGAGGAGAATGAATGCTTTTATTTTGCCAGGTTATGAATTTTTCCAAGTAGTGAATAGGCTCTGAGAATGAGGCAATGAAATGGAGGGACTACATAAAGTAGAATTTCCCTCAACCTGTATTCACTTGCTCTTTTTAAAATTCCGTGTTTCTTTACCTTTGCTCTTCTGATTTGGAGAAGTGCTCCCTGAGAAGAGAAATCAAGTGTGTTTCGAGTCCTTCAACATGAGAAATTCCATGTAAAAGGTTTTAGATGTCTCAAGAAGACCAAATCTGAGGAAATTTATTACAGAGGCACGAAAGTGTTTTTCTCAGATATAGTGCATACTCAGAGGAGAAAAATAAAGATTTCTGAGATATATCATGAAAAAATACACATTCTAAGAAAACTAGAGATAGTCTTTTAATATTTTTATGCATCCAGAATTCTGGAGGTTGGATGCAAGGATTTGCCAAGAAATTTTTTAAATAAATTCTTCTTCAATCATGCTTATTATGCATGGAACTGTTTAAGGCAACTTGAAAACACATTAAAACACAGTGTTGATACTAATTGAATGAGAAGAAGGAAATGCAAAGTAGGAAATAAAAGATGAAGCTGGGGTTGAAGTATATATGTCAAATAAATGTGTGTCAAGTCCTCATGTAAGCCACATACATAGATCTGACTCTCCTAGCAGTCAGTGCAAAGAGGGCTCTGAGATTAATTACATGATTTGTAATGTGGACCAAAATTGAAACAGGAGAGCACACCTATTTCTCAGGGCTTCCCCAGTGGCTCAGACAGTATAGAATCTGCCTGCAGCACAGAAGACCTGGGTTCAATCCCTGGGTCAGGAAGATCCCCTGAAGAAGGGAGTGGCAACCCCCCACTCCAGTATTCTTGCCTGGAGAATTCCATGGACAGAGGAGCCGTGAGTATGTGAATTAGCAAGGTGTGATAGGCCTTGTGGGTACGGGGGAATAGTTCCCAAAATTGTGTACTGGAAAAGTTAAAATGTTTCAGTAGCAATTATAATGTTTTGAATTTTCAGAGTGTAGGTATGTTTTTATTCAGGTATCCAGAAAACTGAAAACAAAATTTTCTTTAAGATCACCAGAGTAGTTGTTGGAAGTAAACAGAGAATAGGTGGCCCAAAGGCAGGTCTTGGCCAGCAGGAGCCGCACAAGCACCTAAGGACACTGTCAGGCACAGATGTGGGAGTCCAGGGATTTGGGGGTTTACTACAGTATACCCCATCCCAGTAAGCAGCGTACACTGAAGCGGAAGAAGGGGAAGGTTGGGGCCACTGAAACTGAAGCTGCTTGGATGCCCTATATACTATTTGGTATTTTGAAAACACTTTACACTTGCCAGTAAGTAAATCCAGATGGGATTCAAATAATCTTAGCCAGTATTATTATCCTGGCTGGCTGATGCAGAGAGTCAGGTCTGATTGATTTGCCCAAGAACTTTCAATTCCTCCCGAGCCACCATACAGCTTTTTGCCACTTCCTGTGTATGCAGTGGGCCAAAGAGGGTCCTAGAAGAAAACAGAGACTCAGATTTCCTGTTCTTGGCTCAACCCAGCAGGTCACAGAAGCTTCTAAACAAAGGAAAAATGTCTATCCTTATAACTTAGCTGCTTCCTTTTTTAGTGATTTCTTACAAAGCTGCCCATGGCCAGTTTTTTCAGACCTACTGCCTAATTTCTATTAGGCCATTTTTATTGGCCTCAGGTTATTTTCCTGAACTGTTATGGAAAGCAACTATTCCCAACTTATTCGTAAGAAAGAGTTGTATAAGAATCTGGAACCCAGAATAGAACATACATAAAGTTTGCATAGGTATATCTTCATTTCTAAGCAAAACCAAAACTGTGAAAATTTTCTGCAATATATACATTTACATTTATTCACTGGAGTAAGTTTCCTGAACTTTCCTGATGGGGAAAATCACCTCATTTGGGTTGTTTGCTTAAAAACCAGATCCCCAGCCCTATTCAAACTTGCTGAATAAAAACCTTTCAAAAAGGTCTAGGCTGTGTCTGGGAAATTATAACATCAAAGACTCTGGAATGAAGCCTCAATTCAAATCTCACTTCTGTTTCTTAAAAGCTGTGTGACATTGGGAAAGTAGTTTACCCTCTCTGTTCCTCTATTTCTTCATAGAGAAATGTGAAGTGAGGGTCTGCCCCTTAAAAAAAAAAAAAAAAATTTAAAGGCAGTTTAGTAAAGAAGTACCCAGCAAAAGAAATCTAGGAGGAACTGTGAATGGTTTTTGGATCAGTCTATTTCTGGGGAAAAAAAGGGGTGGGAGATGTTGGTGTTAAGAAAAATCTCCTACCTTCTGATTAGAATCATTCCAGTCCAAGAATGAGACTATAATTTTCAGAAGAAAGGTGAATTTTCTGAGTGCTTTTAGATATCTAGAAGGAAGTGATTATCAATCCCAATCATACCAAAACTTGAGTACAATTTCAGTTCAGTTCAGTTCAGTTCAGTCGCTCAGTCGTATCCAACTCTTTGCGACCCCATGAATCGCAGCACACCAGGCCTCCCTGTGATAAATAAACCACTTTAGCCTATCCCTGTTTCTAAATATTTCCAGTTTTAAATCCAGACATTAACTTAACCATGGTGGGACTTAATGAAATGTTTCAAGTGCCTCATTTTTAAATAGCCCACCAAATTAAAAAAAAAAGACATAATTTATTTCATATGAAAAGAATCTTCTACTCAAATGAACTTCAAAATGATCTTAAGCTAAACTCTTCACAGAAATGACATGTTCAAGAAGACACAGGCAGATCTTGATCTTGACTAACAGTGGAAACAGTGGGAAAATATATCAAAATGACTCATAGAGCCAAGATACATAAATAATGACTGAATTTCTTCACACTTCACTGGAGCTGGTTGTTGACAAGCCAGATGGCACAGCTCATTACTGCCTTTTGGCTTTGGTGTCCCTGCTAACAAAACTCAAGACTGGAAACTCTGGACTGGAAGAGCACCGCTATTGTTAGGGCCCCTCAAAGCCGAATACACTAACAGGACCTCCTCATAGCTGGGGAACAATGCCCTAAAATTCTTTTGTTGTTCTGCAATGCCTCAAAATTCATTAAATCTTGTCCTCTTTCACCCAAAGGCATTTTGGGAACTTAATTAAGTTATTGTTTGCAGACATGGGATAAATTCAGTCACATCGCAAAAGAAAGAATTCAGTTCCAAATGTTAACACACACCTCCCTCTAAACTGTGAATCAAGATTCTGAAAACAGCAATGTAATTGTAGATCTCTTTCTTAATAAAAGGGCCAGAAATAATATTTTAAAAAATACAGGAAGCTATAAGCTGTTGATCTTATTATGCAACTTCTTTACCCAATTCTGATTTTTGTTTAATGTGTGGAAATAGTTGATGGTTTCACATATCGACAGAATATAAGGCATTTTAGGTAACAGAAAATTAAACAATGAAGATAAAACTCTACATCAGGATCCCCACTAATACATGTCCTACAGGAGCTCCAGTGGTCAGTGGAGATTCTGCCACTAGGAAGCTCTAAAATGGATTGAATCTCTAAATTATGATAAAGGGTCCTCTTCCTTTTAGCCTCTGATAAACGGTCCTCTTCTTTTTAGCCTACCTCTTCTCCAGTGGATCTTCCCGACCCAGGAATCTAACCAGGGTCTCCTGCATCACAGGCAGATTCTTCACCAACTGGGCCATGAGGGAAGCCCCTAAAAGTGAAAGTTGCTCAGTCCCACTCTTTGCAACCACATGGACTATACAGTCCATGGAAATCTCCAGGCCAGAATACTGGAGTGGGCAGCCTTTCCCTACTCCAGGGGATCTTCCCAACCCAGAAATCGAACCCAGGTCTCCCACACTGTAGGCAGATTCTTTACCAGCTGAGCCACTAGGGAAACCCAAGAATACTGGAGTGGGTAGCTTGTCCTTTCTCCAGCGGATCTTCCCAACCCATTGAACCAGGGTCTCCTGCATTCCAAGTGGATTATTTACCAACCAGGGAAGCCCAGTAATGAAATGTATTTTTCTGATTTGAGAGAAGTCAATATTTGGGTCTTGAAAAATCTCCCGAAGTAGTTAGAACTTATGTAAGTAACAATCCAGAGCAAGGCAGGAAGACGGAGTAGGGAGTGATTCTTCCCTACAGGTCTCCTGAATTCCCAGGTTACTCTTTCCCTGTTCCCTCTCTTGGCTCCAAAGGCAAGTCAGAATAGCAGCAAACAGCACATTCCTGTCTAGAGCTGGCACTAAAAATGTCCCGCCTATGTGATTGAAAAACACAATAAATACAATAACCAGTGGCTCCGCCCCCAAATGCCTGTGCTGAAAACTTTCTTTGTACAAGCCATGCCTTTTCATGGATAGTCTCACACACAACATTTAAAACCAAGTTTAAATCCTGGTTAAGGTCTCTATGGTCCTTGCATATTTTCACAGGCTATCCCAGTCTGCCCAGCTCATGTTTTGTGTGCTGAAACACTTAAAACCCACCTATGTTTGCAAAGTCTTAAGCTTTCTCTAACACCTGCTTCTTCACTTAAGCCCCACCACCTCTGTAGACAATAAAGCAAAATTTGCCTCTAAAAAAGTGTCACTTAACCATAAGCTTAACCATAAGGGAAGCCTGGCATGCTGCAGCCCATGGAGTCGCAAAGAGTCAGACATGACTGAGAAATTGAACTGTTAGCTGCAATGATCTTTCAGGGGAAAATCTTATAAGGCTTATGCCTAAATCCTAAAACCACCTGCAAACCCAGCCACACTCCACTATTTATACCATAGTAGGCTATCCAGTATTCTCGCCTGAGAAATCCCCATGGACAGAGGAGCCTGGAGGGCTACAGTCTATGGGGTCACAAAACACACAACTTAGCAACTGAACAACAACAACAGCAACAAAGGCTGTCCATATTAAAGGCACACAGAGTCTCCTACCAGAATCCAAAGCTCAAAGCCCTGACCCTTCCCTGGCCCTCTTCAGAAGTGTTTTTGTCCAAAAATAATATACCCTGGCTTCTACTTCATGAAGTTCCGTGAATGAAACAAATAGGCCAAGATGGAAGTGAAGGTGGCCTGACAAAGAGTATCCTTCTCATCCACTCAGTTTCTGTGCCAATCATGAGATAAGCCAAAAGAGCCTACTGATGAAGACCCACACTCTTCTCTTCCTTAAGCTGGAGGAGGTCAGTTGGTGAGGCAACTTGACTACTTTGGTCTTAGAAAACTTAACCAAAGATTTTGAAATTTATAGAACAAAAAAACTTACCCAGGTCATTGCCTCTCTCAGAATCTGTTGGAGTGAGAAGGAGAAATAAGATATTGAGCCCCCATTTGCAAGAATTTAGTAGATCAACCCCACGGAACCAAGGGGCAGTGCACCAATAGCATATGCCTGATAACTGGGCAGCCCCTTTTACTTCTCTAGGAGAAGCAAGGGTGGGCTCAGCGACCAAGAATGTTACACTAATGAATGTTCCTCCAAACGGATAAAAGCATTGAGCATCAGAGTTTAGTATCTCTACCCAAACACTCAGGACACACACAAAAAAGTGTTTCTTTGCTTTTGATTAATTAGAGAATTCTTTCTGTAATCTATTATATTTTTGCTCTTTCCAGAGCTCGTAAGAAGCTGAAAGTGCTGTGAAGTTGGTCGATTATAATAATTTCCTCTGCTATAGCTATTTGTACTTAAGCACAGCTAACACAACAAGTAAAACAAATTCAGAATCATTCCTTTATTTTATAAAATGTAAATCTTCTATATTATGAGGAATCATGAGACTTGTTCTACTCTTAGTCATCAAATATGACTTACCATGATGCCACAATACAGGACAAGTCTTTAAGGATATGGGTATTTTATCAATACAACATTACAAAAATGCTATTGATAAGTCCTAAGAATAAATAGATGCATATGTTTTTTTGAAATTTAGACTTTGAGTTGTCATTAATCACGGCTATAAATGAAAAGAAAGTAGGGCGGGATGATCCATAGCCGTGCATTAAAAAAGCTACATCAGTTTCAAAAGTGTTTTCTGATGTGAAATATCAGCAGAGCTTCTTTGGAGATGAGAAGCAAAACACTGGTGAATTAAAAATATAAAACCCCTCTTTCATTGCAGGTCAGGGTGTTTACACAGCAATAAGCTCATTCCTTTCTGAGAGTGACTCAAAATTACTTGGCTAAAATCAGTGATGAAAATAGAGGGAATGAGAAGGAAATGGTCTTAAAATAAGTATATTTTATTTAAGTCCTTTGTGTTGGTCAAATGTCAGTGTGTATAGTAATATTTAGTCTTTCCAAGGTTCTTCACAGTTTGATCCACTGACACCACGGCTTTCTTAATTTCCTGACCAACGGCATTGTATGTGATTGCTCTGCACGGTCAGCAGCTGGTATCTTTAACCCAGCAGATGTTTTTGTGTCTCAGTTGTATTCATCATACAGACAGAGTCCAGGATTTTGTTTTCCTTTACACCCGTCTCCCACATGCAGAAACTTCCTTTAGAAGACAAAGGGAGTGTGCATAAAAACACACCACAGGGTGTGGATGGGTTTAATAAACCCAGTCTCCGGTGTATAAAGAACATAACTCTTTCCTAGTAGAGCAGGATTGCACAACATCCATTGAAGTAATTTGAAATGGTTCCTATAAGACCAAAACTCACAGCCAACGAAATCACATAATCATAAAATATTGAACTTGGATGGGACCAGTACAGTGTGTGTCAAACCTGAGTAATATATGGGGACTTTTAAAGGAAAACGTGATTTAAGTTCACACCCCACCCCCCCATGTTGATTTAAACTATCTTTGTTATAATGGAACTTAAATATGTGCATATATAATAACATACCATAAAGCAAAGTAAAAACTTTGCATGCCTCTAGTTTCTTCAACTCCAGACAAGACAGAGAATATAGTGTCACTTACTATAAGCTGTAATGATCTTTCAAAGTGAGAACCGTGCCAAAGTGTCAGCATTCCTGGGTGTGCTTCCTCTTCCGCTACTCACTGGGTGTGTCACTTCAAATGGGCTACTTAGCCAACACGTGCCTCATCTATAATAGTGGAATCGAGCTTACAGGTTGTGAAATTTAATATATATATTAAATATACATAAATATATTTATATATCATTCAGTAAATTAAAACTATTGTTGCCATCAGTATTTTTTTTCAGAAACCACATAATTCCCAAAATTCAAACTTTATTTAATATGATGCATAATGTGAATTTTTTAATGACAGTATCTACATGGAAGATGGTTTCACAGACCTTTTCTCATTGGAATGTAATTGCTTTACAATGTGCTGTTGGTTTCTGCTATACATTTTTTTATTGGCAGAGGCCATTTTTTAACCAGAATGACCTTAAGAACATCGAGAATGTATTCTTATGTTCAGAATAACCAGACCCCATATATAATCCAAACTTTGCCAGTTAGCCAGTTTAAGGCCAGTTTTAATAAATAAGACTCTAGAGGTGTCTTGTCACTTCAAGGTAAGTTAAGCCCTGTCACACTGATATCTACATTAAATGCATAGTTTGCTTTAACCATTTTTGGAGTGAGGAGGTGAATTATATACTTCAGGTGTAGTATTACCTTTAGAGCCAAAGAAAATTTTTAAAACCTTTGATGGGTTTTTCAATCAGACTTTTAAAAATTGAAGTATAGTTAATTTTATAATGTCTTGTTAGAGTATACAGTAGGAATTGTACTGAATCACTGACTCAGGAATCACTGAAGTGATTCAGTTAGGAATATACTATGTATATATTCTTAATACTATGAGTTATCAACAACTCATAAACATAAACATAAAACAACTCATGTTGTTTTAATTAACAACAATATGTATCAAGGATTCCCACATCAAATCTTTCCAACCGTAAAATTCCAAGTTGCTTAGACATATATTATTTACATTTGAAGGCATTTTCCATATTTCCAATCATTGATATTTACATCTGATTTTTTTGATGCTCTCTGAGCTTATGCTTTGGGCTTCCCTGGTGGCTCATTAGTAAAGAACTCACCTGCCAATGCAGGAAATGCGAGTTCAGTCTCTGGGTCAGGAAGATCAACTGGAAAAGGAAATGGTAACCCATTCCAGTATTCTTGTCTGGGAATTCCCCGTGAACAGAGGAGCCTGGAGTGTTAGTCCATGGAGTCATAAAGAATTGGACGAGACTTAGCAACTAAAAAGCAATAAACATACTTTAGGAATCCTCGTATAATACATGTGCTCTGTTGTGTCCAACTCTTTGTGACCCTATGGACCATAGCCACCAAACTCCTCTATCCATGGGATTCTCCAGCCAAAAATACTGGAGTGTTTAGCCATTCCCTTTTCCAGGAGATCTTCCAGACCCAGGGATAAAACCAGGGTCTCCCGCATTCCTGGCAGATTCTTTACAGTCTGAGCCACTTTCAAATTTGTCCATCTCTTTATTCATGAAGATTCCTCAGAATAACTTAGCATCATCTCCCATGGGACTGCTGTGGCAGCTTTCTAACTAGACTTCCCTTAAGTTTGCTTCCTATCTTTCAAGAATGCAGCCAAGCAACTTATTTTAATGCATCAATATTATGAATAAGTCTTTGAAAAGGTTTCAATTATGTAAGGTTAAAAATCCAAGTGTTCGCCAGTCTATGTCTGACGCAGGATGCAGCATGCTTGGGGCTGGTGCATGGGGATGACCCAGAAAGATGTTATGGGGAGGGAGGTGGGAGGGGGGTTCATGTTTGGGAATGCATGTAAGAATTAAAGATTTTAAAATTTAAAAAATAAAAAACTAAAAAATAAATAAATAAATAAATAAATAAGATCTGTATACTGGGAAAAAAAAAAAAAATCCAAGTGTTTACTATGGATTACTGTAAGGCCTTCCAAGGTCTACCTCACACACCCCAAATATATGTGGCCTCCCTAAGAGTGAGCAGAAACAGGTACAGTAACAGGAGGGTGGGTGACTAGAGACCTAGACTAGTCTGAAAAGTTCTCTCAAAAAAGGAAACCCAGGTTGAGGTTTGAAAGATCTGGAAGAGGTAATTGGAATGAGTTAAGAAGAGACAGTGAATATTTGCATCAGTTGCAGTTTCACATTTATTTCTATGATTTGTTACCTTTTGAAGGCTGAGATCATATCTATTTTTTTTTCTCACCATTAAATCACTGGTACCTATCAAAGTGATTGGCAGGTGCTTTATCCCCAGTAAGAAGCTTTAAGACAACAATATTACCTTTTGAATAGCTAGTGTGTGTGTGTTAGTTGCTCAGTTATGTCCAACTCTTTGTGATCCCTTGGACTGTAGCCTGCTAGGCTCCTCTGTCCATGGAATTCTCCAGGTAAGAATACTGGAGTGGGTTTCCATTCCCTTCTCCAGGGGATCTTCCAAAACTTGGATTGAACCCAGGTCTCCTCCACTTCAGGCAGATCTTTACCATCTGAGCTGCCAGGGAAACCCTTTGAATAGCTGTGCAAAGACTGATATTTTAGATTTGCATGAAGATCGTGATATTTTAGAATCACATTTCGTTAATGTTTGAAACCATTATGTTTAAGACATATGACGTGTTTCTGGGATTAATATAAGGAATGAAGAAATTTGGGTTTGAGGACTAATTCAGTTATTGCTGCTGCTGCTGCTAAGTCGCTTCAGTCGTGTCCAACTCTGTGCGATCCCATAGACGGCAGCCCACCAGGCTCCACCGTCCCTGGGATTCTTCAGGCAAGAACACTGCAGTGGGTTGCAATTTTACCCATGTGTTAAATATTTTGGGTCTCAGTTTCCTCATCAATTGAGTGAGAAAATCTGTGGACATGGTATGTAAATTTCTTTCCAACTTTTAATATTATGTGGTGCTATAATTCTGATGATTAAAATAAGCAGAAAATCTTATTATAGGAATAAGCTCCTGTCATATGTGAATGCATTGTTCATTTTTATATTAATTTGCTTTATATTTATAATGTATCTTCAATTTAAGTAGCCAGAGGATATAATTATATGTAAAAATCAAATTGTTTAAAATGGTAAATGTAGAGACTTCTTTAAAAATGCAGACAAAATAAAAAATAAAGCATAGAATAAACATATAATATGTAAACAATAGAATGAAATAAAATTAAATAGCAATCCTCTCGTCACAGCTAATAGACTAACTGCCCTAAATTTGTGAACTGCTTAGATGTCTCATATTCAGAAATAGCCTGAAATGCCACAAATTTTAACACATGGGACCTGCTTATGAAGCATCTGGAAAATCCGAAAATCAAAACATGCATTTCAGCAGGATAATTTCAAGAGTATAACCCAGAGGCTATGTCCCCCAAGCTGAGTGTGGCAGGAAATAGTTGGGCCCCCACATGTCAAGACAAAATTTCTGCAGCACTTCTCAACAGGACTTTTAAAAAGAGAAAAGCAAACAGGCAACGCAGCAGTAGGTTTTTTTTTTAAATATAGTTCAGATTTTACTCAAACAAAACAACATATGGGATTCTGAAGTAATTCTATAATGAATCAAATCAGAGATTTTGAACTTCTTGAAACCTAAATAATGGATTTTATTCTAATGATTTCGTGAGGCTTCAGAGTAAGTTCTAGTTTATTGAGGAATGTACCTGACCTATGTTACCAAAAAAGCATGGTTCAACTTCATCTGTATGATGTGAACTTACTTTCTCAATCTGTCACATAAATGGAAATAGGTGGTAGGAGAACAGACTCTAGAAGCTGTGTGATGTTAATCCCTAGACTCCCTCAGAAAAAAATGCATTCAATAATGCTGTATTTGATAGATGAAGTGTTAGGTATTTTGCAGAGCAGCCACTAAAGTATAAAAAGTTATGAATTCCAACTAGGGAATGGAAAAAACATGCAGCAATAAGAAATAACACAATCACAAGTGAAAACAGAAAAAATAAGAAAAAGCAATACACAACAGGTTGGACAAATAGCACAAGAAAGATGGTAAAATTTAACATTAGCAATTATATTAAATATAAATGAGCTATATATGATAATTAAAGGGCAAAGATAAAATAAATTAAAAATGCAAAATCAAACTTTTTATTAAAGATGCACACTAAAAATAGAAATGAAGAAAGAATAAAAATTTAAAAACTGGAAACAGAATACTTTGGAAATATTGATCTTCCTTAAAAATGATACTTTATAGCAGAAAAAGAGATTTTGTGGCAAAAAATATTACTGTATTTCAACAGGGCCACTTCAAATGAGTGGGCCATTCTATTACAGGTCACTGTAATAAGGGCCACTTCTATTAAGGGCCACTTCTATTACAGGTCACTGATAACTTATAATATTTTAAACTTTACTGTATATAATAAAAAACTGGTAAAACTAGAAAAACATATAAGTTAAAATCAGAGTGGGAGGTTAACACAATTTCCTTTATAAGGATTATTAAAAAGAAAAAATAAGGATATAGAAAACTCAAATAGCTCAATTTAAAAATTTGATCTAAAAATTTTTGATATACTAGATTTTTACAGACCACTCCATTCAGCAACCTTATAATGCATGTTCTTCTGCAATGTGCACACTTATAAAAGCAGATCACATCCTAGACTAAAAGTATATTCAACAAATTTCAAATAACACATCATTTTCTATGACTAGAAATTAAAAATTGAATGGGAAAAGAAAACAAAAAAAAACTAGAAATATGCCTAATGTTAGAAATTTAAAAACACATTTCCTTTCTAATGCACCCTAAAACTCTATTAAAATCAGAGATATTTTGAACAGAAATACAAGCCAACCAATGTGCACCCAAAGCAGTACTTAAAGAAAAATTAATAGCTTAATATAGGCTTTTTCTTTTAAGTAGAATAAAACTTAGTGAATAATCATCCATCTCAGGGCAGTAGGAAAAAGGCAGTATAACAAATATAAATAAATAATTAAATGAATAAAAATTAAGTATAAAGCAAAAGTTAAAGAAACAAAATAAGGAGGCTCTAGAGACGTTCAATAAACCCCAAAGTTCACTTTTAAAAATAACTTATAGAATTAACTTCTAATAAGATTAACCTGTGTGGGGCCACCCAAGATGGGAGGGTCATGGTGGAGATGTCTGACAGAATGAAGTCCACTGGAGAAGGGAATGGCAAACCACGTCAGTATTCTTGCCTTGAGAACATTATGAAAAGGCAAAATGATGGGATCCTGAAAGGGAAACTCCCTAGGTTGGTAGGTGCCCAATATGCTACTGGAGATCAGTGGAGAAATCACTCCAGAAAGAATGAAGGGATGGAGCCAAAGCGAAAACAATACCCACTTGTAGATGTGACTGGTGATAGAAGCAAGGTCCGATGCTATAAAGAGCAGTATTGAATAAGAACCTGGAATGTCAGCTCCATGAATCAAGGCAAACTGGAAGTGATCAAACAGGAGATGGCAAGAGTGAACGTCAACATTCTAGGAATCAGCGAACTAAAATGGACTGGAATGGGTGAATTTAACTCAGATGACCATTATATCTACTACTGTCGGCAGGAATCCCTTAGAAGAAATGGAGTAGTCATCATGGTTAACCAAAGAATCCGAAATGCAGTACTTGGATGCAATCTCAAAAACGACAGAATGATCTCTCTTTGTTTTCAAGGAAAACCATTCAATATCACAGTAATCTAAGCCTATGCCCCAACCAGTAACACTGAAGAAGCTGAAGTTGAATGGTACAAGACCTTTTAGAACTAACACCCAAAAAAGATGTCCTTTCATTATAGAGGACTGGAATGCAAAAGTAGAAAGTCAAGAAACACCTGGGTAACAGGCAAATTTGGCCTTGGAGTACGGAATGAAGCACCGCAAAGGCTAATAGAGTTTTTCCAAGAGAACACACTGATCATAGCCAATACCCTCTTCAAACAACACAAGAGAAGACTCTACAAATGGACATCACCAGATAGTCAACACCGAAATCAGATGGATTATATTCTTTGCAGCCAAAGATGGCGAAACTCTATACAGTCAGCAAAAACAAGACCAGGAGCTGACTGTGGCTCAGATCATGAACTCCTTATTGCCAAATTCAGACTTAAATTGAAGAAAGTAGGGAAAACCACTAGACCATTCAGGTATCACCTAAATCAAATCCCTTATGATTCTACAGTGGAAGTGAGAAATAGATTTAAGGAACTAGATCTGATAGACAGAGTTCCTGATGAACTATGGATGGAGGTTCGTGACATTGTACAGGAGACAGGGATCAAGACCATCCCCATGGAAAAGAAATGCAAAAAAGCAAAATGGCTGTCTGGGGAGGCCTTAAAATAGCTGTGAAAAGAAGAGAGGTGAAAAGCAAAGGAGAAAGTGAAAGATATAAGCATCTGAATGCAGAGTTCCAAAGAATAGCAACAAGAGATAAGAAAGCCTTCCTCAGCAATCAACGCAAAGAAATAGAGGAAAACAACAGAATGGAAAAGACTAGAAAGCATCACTAGGAACAAAGCTAGTGGAGATGATGAAGTTCCAGTTGAGCTATTTCCAATCCTGAAAGATGATGCTGTGAAAGTGCTGCACTCAATATACCAGCACATTTGGAAAACTCAGCAGTGGCCACAGGACTGGAAAAGGTCAGTTTTCATTCCAATCCCAAAGAAAGGCAAAGCCAAAGAATGCTCAAACTACCGCACAATTGCACTCATCTCACACACTAGTAAAGTAATGCTCAAAATTCTCCAAGCTAGGCTTCAGAAATACGGGAACTGTGAACTTCCTGATGTTCAAGCTGGTTTTAGAAAAGGCAGAGGAACCAGAGATCAAATTGCCAACATCTGCTGGATCATCGAAAAAGCAAGAGAGTTCCAGAAAGACATCTATTTCTGCTTTATTGACTATGCCAAAGATTTTGACTGTGTGGATCACAATAAACTATGGAAAATTCTAAAGGAGATGGGAATACCAGACCACCTAACCAGCCTCTTGAGAAATCTGTATGCAGGTGAGGAAGCAACAGTTAGAACTGGACATGGAACAACAGACTGGTTCCAAATAGGAAAACAAGTACGTCAAGGCTGTATATTGTCACCCTGCTTATTTAACTTCTATGCAGAGTACAACATGAGAAACGCTGGACTGGAAGAAGCACAAGCTGGAATCAAGATTGCTAGGAGAAATATCAATAACCTCAGATATGCAGATGACACCACCCTGATGGCAGAAAGTGAAGAGGTACTAAAAAGCCTCTTGATGAAAGTAAGAGAGGAGAGCGAAAAAGTTGGCTTAAAGCTCAACATTCAGAAAATGAAGATTATGGCATCCAGTCCCATCACTTCATGGGAAATAGATGGAGAAACAGTGGAAACAGTGTCAGACTTTATTTTTTGGGGCTCCAAAATCACTGCAGATGGTGATTGCAGCCCTGAAATTAAAAGACACTTACTCCTTGGAAGAAAAGTTATGACCAACCTAGATAACATATTCAAAAGCAGAGACATCACTTTGCCAACTAAAGTCCATCTAGTCAAGGCTATGGTTTTTCCAATCGTCATGTGTGGATGTGAGAGTTGGACTGTGAAGAAGGCTGAGCACCGAAGAATTGATGCTTTTGAACTGTGGTGTTGGAGAAGACTCTTGAGAGTCCCTTGGACTGCAAGGAGATCCAACCAGTCCATTCTGAAGGAGATCAACCCTGGGATTTCTTTGGAAGGAATGATGCTAAAGCTGCAACTCCAGTACTTTGGCCACCTCATGCGAAGAGTTGACTCATTGGAAAAGACTTTGATGCTGGAAGGGATTGAGGGCAGGAGAAGAAGGGGACGACAGAGGATGAGATGGCTGGATGGCATCACTGACTCGATGGATGTGAGTCTGAGGTGAACCCCTGGAGTTGGTGATGGACAGGGAGGCCTGGCGTGCTGCGATTCATGGGGTCGCAAAGAGTTGAAAACGACTGAGTGACTAAACTGAGCTGAACTGAAGCTCAACATTCAGACAACTAAGATCATGGCATCTGGTCCCATCACTTCATGGGAAATAGATGGGGAAACAGGGGAAACAGTGTCAGACTATTTTGAGGGGCTCCAAAATCACTGCAAATGGTGATTGCAGCCATGAAATTAAAAGATGCTTACTCCTTGGAAGGAAAGTTATGACCAACCTAGATAGCATATTCAAAAGCAGAGATAGTACTTTGCCAACAAAAGTCTATCTAGTTAAGGCTATGGTTTTTCCAGTGGTCATTTGTGGACGTGAGAGTTGGACTGTGAAGAAAGCTGAGCACCGAAGAATTGATGCTTTTGAACTGTGGCGTTGGAGAAGACTCTTGAGAGTCCCTTGGACTGCAAGGAGATCCAACCAGTCCATCCTGAGGGAGGTCAGTCCTGGGTGTTCATTGGAAGAACTGATGCTCAAGTTGAAACTCCAATACTTGGCTACCTCATGCAATTTGACTCATTGGAAAAGCCTCTCATGCTGGGAGCAATTGGGGGCAGGAGGAAAAGGGATGACAGAGGATGACATGGCTGGATGTTGTCACCGACTCAATGGACATGAGTTTGAATGAACTCCGGGACTGGTGATGGACAGGGAGACTTGACATGCTGTGATTCATGGGGTTGCAAAGAGTCGTACACGACTGAGTGACTGAACTGAACTGAACTGAAAATTAATTAAGTAAGAGAGAAGGTACAAAACAATCAGTATCAATAATATAAAAGTTAACATCAGTATTATTAAAATGCACATTAAAAAATTATATATTATGAACAAATTTATGTTCATAAAAAGTGGAAAATTGCAATGAAATAATCCCTTAAAAAAATAATAGTGTATCCAAATGGACTCATGAGGAAATAAAAACCAGAGTGTCCATTTTAAAAAACTGAATATAATCACAAACCTTCCCATAAATAAATCTCCAGGTCCAGCTGGCTTCAATAGCAAGTTTCATGAAACAAACAAGGATCAACTAATTCCAATATTACACAAATACTCCCAGAGAACAAAAACAGAAGGAATACCCGCCAAGTTATTTTATGATAAAAAGTCTGGAAAGGAAGTTAGTAGATAATTACTAGACATTTCATTCAGGAATACTGATGCAAAATACTAAATAAACAAAGTGAAAAAAAAGTAATAGGAAAATGTATTTTAAAAATTAACAACTTGGGTTTATTCCTGGAATGCAGAATTGTTGGAACATTAGGAAAGCAGTTAGTATAATTCACCATATCAATGTACTATCACCACAATAAAAACAAAAAATACATTTGATGATATATCATTCCATTTTAGCAACTTTCTTAGTGAATATAATAAATGCTATTGACCAGACACCTAAAGGTAATATATTCTACTGAGGAAAAATTGATATATTGTCTCTGTGATCAGAAAAATTATTTAAGCATACATGTATATTTTGTTCAACCTTTTGTATATTTATAATAAATGGTGAAAAAAATCAGATGTAGATTGCATGAAAATATTTGCAAGGACTAGGACAGATAAATGAATATTAACTAGGACACATAAAGAGTTCTTCAAGTGAATAAGTAAAAGGTAATAAATAGAAAAATAGACTAATAATATAAATAGGCAATTCAGAAAATAAGTAAACTGAGTGGTTAATAAAAACACTTACACATTTTTTACTTCACTAATAATCAAACTAAAGAGCCTGTTGATGAAAGTGAAAGAGGAGAGTGAAAAAGTTTGCTTAAAGCTCAACATTCAGAAAACTAAGATCATGACATCCGGTCCCATCACTTCATGGCAAATAGATGGGGAAACAATGGAAACAGTGACAGACTTTATTTTCCTGGGCTCCTTAATCACTGCAGATGGTCACTGCAGCCATGAAATTAAAAGACACTTGCTCCTTGGAAGAAAAGCTATAACCAACCTAGACAGCATATTAAAAAGCAGAGACATTATTTTGCCAACAAAGGTCAATCGAGCTAAAGCTATTGTTTTTCCAGTAGTCATGTATGGATGTAAGAGTTGGACTATAAAGAAAGCTGAGCGCTAAAGAATTGATGCTTTTGAACTGTGGTGTTGGAGAAGACTCTTGAGAGTCCCTTGGACTGCAAGGAAATCCAACCAGTCCATCCTAAAGGAAATCAGTCCTGAATATTCATTGGAAGAACGGATGCTGAAGCTGAAACTCCAATACTTTGGCCACCTGATGTGAAGAAGTGACTTATTTGGAAAGACCCTGATGCTGGGAAAGATCAAAGACAGGAGGAGAAGGGGACGACAGAGGATGCGATGGTTAGATGGCATCACCGACTCAATGGACATGAGTTTGAGTGAACTCTGGGAGTTGGTGATGGACAGGGATGTCTGGCATGCTGCAGTCCATGGGGTTGCAAAAAGTTGGACTCAACTGAGCGACTGAACTGAACTGAACTGAACTGAGTAATAAAAAAATTCCAATTAATATAATAACAATATAGCATTTTGGCTCAACCAAATGGGAAAACCCTAAATGTTTTATTTTTCAAATTAAAGAAAACATGATCTATAGCAAACATGGGTAAAAATTAATATCTTTGGATCATGGAGATATCTGGGAACATCTCCTTTTACAATATACAGCTTTTATATTGTCTTGATTTCTGATTTTGAAGTAATTCTTAGTCAAAAATTTAAAGCCATTTTAATATAGCTTTACAAAACATTTTGTATGAGGATTCAGTGAGTCAACCTTGAATCCATGTTCATTAGCTGTATAAGCTTTCTGAAACTTACACACTTTCTACACCTCCATTTTTTCACTTATTGAACAGGAAACTTATTATCTATTTTATGATTATTTGTAAGAATTAAAAGGAAGTGAAAATAGGAAAGATAAGCTCAAAATATAATGTCTGTCCAAAAGTGGTCTTCTACAAATGTTTTCCTTTATTTTCCAAAAGAAATCAAATTATTAACAGCAGATTGTTTCACATGTTACCTCAACTTTCAGCATCTCATTTCTTCATCCATAAGATGAAGTAATACTTCATACACGTGCACCAGGCAGCTGTGTGAAGCTAATATGAGAACTACCTTGGCTGCCCATTTCATTTAGAGCCAAAGCAGATCCTCACAGCACTGGAAAAGGCCCTTCCTAAGCTGCCCTTTTCCCTCTCAACCCTCCCTATTACTTCTCCAACCTCTCTCTCCTCACTTGGTCCCAGAAACAAAAGAATTCTTGCTGCCCTTTGAACTTGCCAAGCAAGTTCCTGCTTAAAACCTCTGCTTAGAACATCCTTACCTATTAAAATTGTAACACTGCTCACCCAGCGATTCACTCTTGATTCCTCTTACCTTCTCTACTCATTTTTTTTCCATAGTATATATCACCCTCTAACAGACTACACAACTTACAATTGATAATTGTTGTTTATAGCCAAACTCTCCTGGCCTCCAGATCAACCCAACAAGGACTTGAGGCTTTTGCTTTCAGTGGTAAAGAATCCCCCTGCCAAACAGAAGATGCAGGTTCGATCCCTGGGTCAGGAAGATCCCCTGGAGAAGGAAATGGAAACCCACTCCAGTGTTCTTGCTTGTAAAATCCTATGGACAGAAGAGCATGGCAGACTACAGTCTATGGGGTCGCAAAGATTTGGACATGACTTAGTAACTAAACAACAACAACTCCATGTAACTAGAACAGTTCCTAGCACATAGTAGGCACTCAATAAATATTTTCTGAATGAATGAATGTCTGGGAAAAACCCACACTTTGGAGGGAAAAAAATATGACCTTAGAACTTTAAGCAAGTTAAACTGTTGTTGCCCAAGTAACTCTTGACTTAACTTTATAATTTATAGAATTACAGACAATTTTATAAATACACATGCATTCTTTTACAAGTGGTTGACCAGTTTTCCCAGCACCACTTGTTAAAGAGATTGTCTTACTCCATTGTATATTCTTGCCTCCTTTGTCAAAGATAAGGTGTCCATATGTGTGTGGATTTATCTCTGGGCTTTCTATTTTGTTCCATTGATCTATATGTCTGTCTTTGTGCCAGTACCATACTGTCTTGATGACTGTGGCTTTGTAGTAGAGCCTGAAGTCAGGCAAGTTGATTCCTCCAGTTCCATTCTTCTTTCTCAAGATTGCTTTGGCTATTCGAGGTTTTTTGTATTTCCATACAAATCTTGAAATTATTTGTTCTAGTTCTGTGAAGAATGTGCCTGGTAGCTTGATAGGGATTGCATTGAATTTGTAAATTGCTTTGGGTAGTATACTCATTTTCACTATATTGATTCTTCCGATCCATGAACATGGTATATTTCTCCATCTATTAGTGTCCTCTTTGATTTCTTTCATCAGTGTTTTATAGTTTTCTATATATAGGTCTTTAGTTTCTTTAGGTAGATAAATTCCTAAGTATTTTATTCTTTTCGTTGCAATGGTGAATGGAATTGTTTCCTTAATTTCTTTTTCTACTTTCTCATTATTCGTGTATAGGAATGCAAGGGATTTCTGTGTGTTGATTTTATATCCTGCAACTTTACTATATTCATTGATTAGCTCTAGTAATTTTCTGGTGGAGTCTTTAGGGTTTTCCATGTAGAGGATCATGTCATCTGCAAACAGTGAGTTTTACTTCTTTTCCAATTTGGATTCCTTTTATTTCTTTTTCTGCTCTGATTGCTGTGGCCAAAACTTCCAGAACTATGTTGAATAGTAGCGGTGAAAGTGGACACCCTTGTCTTGTTCCTGACTTTAGGGGAAATGCTTTCAATTTTTCACCATTGAGGATAATGTTTGCTGTGGGTTTGTCATAGATAGCTTTTATTATGTTGAGATATGTTCCTTCTATTCCTGCTTTCTGAGAGTTTTATCATAAATGGATGTTGAATTTTGTCAAAGGCCTTCTCTGCATCTATTGAGATAATCATATGGTTTTTATTTTCAATTTGTTAATGTGGTGAATTACATTGATTGATTTGCGGATATTGAAGAATCCTTGCATCCCTGGGATAAAGCCCACTTGGTCATGGTGTATGATCTTTTAATGTGTTGTTGGATTCTGATTGCTAGAATTTTGTTGAGGATAAACTCAAAATGGATTAAAGATCTAAATGTAAGATCAGAAACTATAAAACTCCTAGAGGAGAACATAGGCAAAACACTCTCTGACATAAATCACAGCAGGATCCTCTATGATCCACCTCCCAGAATGCTGGAAATAAAAGCAAAAATAAACAAATGGGATCTAATTAAAATTAAAAGCTTCTGCACAACAAAGGAAAATATAAGCAAGGTGAAAAGACAGCCTTCTGAATGGGGAGAAAATAATAGCAAATGAAGCAACTGACAAACAACTCATCTCAAAAATATACAAGCAACTTATGCAGCTCAACTCCAGAAAATAAACGACCCAATCAAAATGGGCCAAAGAACTAAATCGACATTTCTCCAAAGAAGACATACGGATGGCTAACAAACACATGAAAAGATGCTCAACATCACTCATTATTAGAGAAATGCAAATCAAAACCACAATGAGGTACCACTTCACACCAGTCAGAATGGCTGCGATCCAAAAATCTGCAAGCAATAAATGCTGGAGAGGGTGTGGAGAAAGGGAACCCTCCTACACTGTTGGTGGGAATGCAAACTAGTACAGCCACTATGGAGAACAGTGGAGATTCCTTAAAAATTGCAAATAGAACTACCTTATGACCCAGCAATCCCACTTCTGGGCATACACCGAGAAACCAGAATTGAAAGAGACACATGTACCCCAATGTTCATCGCAGCACTGTTTATAATAGCCAGGACATGGAAACAACCTAGATGTCCATCAGCAGATGAATGGATAAGAAAGCTGTGGTACATATACACAATGGAGTATTACTCAGCCATTAAAAGAATTCATTTGAATCAGTTCTGATGAGATGGATGAAACTGGAGCCGATTATACAGAGTGAAGTAAGCCAGAAAGAAAAACACCAATACAGTATACTAACACATATATATGGAATTTAGGAAGATGGCAATGACGACCCTGTATGCAAGACAGGGAAAGAGACACAGATGTGTATAACGGACTTTTGGACTCAGAGGGAGAGGGAGAGGTGGGATGATTTGGGAGAATGCCATTCTAACATGTATACTATCATGTGAATTGAATCGCCAGTCTATGTCTGACGCAGGATGCAGCATGCTTGGGGCTGGTGCATGGGGATGACCCAGAAAGATGTTATGGGGAGGGAGGTGGGAGGGGGTTCATGTTTGGGAATGCATGTAAGAATTAAAGATTTTAAAATTTAAAAATAAAAAACTAAAAAAAAACACAAAAAACAGCTTAACTGTATCACAAAGACCTTGGTGACTTATCCAAGTGTCACTTGCAGCTAGAAGTGGACAGTTACGCAAAGGAAAAACTTGTTAGGAGGCTCCAGGGAAAGATTTTGAAGTGATGAAATGATAGACTCCTTTTGTTTTGTGGCTTTCACTTTTGTCTTGAATGTATTTGGAGAAGGTTGAGCTGTCAAGACTGTGGCAGCCATTTTGGAAAAAAGAGACAATGCTGAGAAAGCTGGAACAGAGTTTTGAAAAGACTTTAATGACACCCTGGAGCTGCTACCCTGACCAGAGAACCACCTATCTATCTTGGTCTTTCTGGATGGGGAGACAAATAAATACCTTTATTACTAAAAAAAAAAAAAAAAAACACATGCAAAAGTATTCTCAGAAATAATTAAGCAATATTGACATTCGTAGTTATTCAAATTAACTCCAAGTACAAAATAAAACCTGTGGTAGAAGATGAATTTTTCTTAAGGAATTTTGACATATCAATGTGTAGCTTTGTTTCAGAATCCCATGCTATCAAAAAACAGAAGAGGTTCAGGATGTATAGAACCAGTGATGTTATAAATGTGTCATGACAAATCCCCCAACTAATGTCCCAGGTTTCCTGGAATAATTGTTATCTGCTAAGTCCTAGATCAGTATAGTATTTCCAGAACATTCTCTAGATAATCTCTGTAATAAGTACATTGGATTTGTGTCCTGTAACCACCCAGCAGGAAAAATACACTCACAGATGTTTTCCATGGTGTTGCATCTTTCTACATAGTTTGTTTGCTAAAAGAATACATATATATGTATATGTGTATGTATATATGTATAGCTATTTTCCATGTCAAGTAACATTCTGAACTGTAAGTATAAAAATAAGTTTAAATAGGACAATCTACGATAATTTTAAACAAGTGTTTGACTCACATCCCAAGTTTGGGACAAAGCTGGTGGTGGTGACTCAGTCACACCAGTTGCCATGTGGCAGGGAGAGCCCGTGACCTCCCAGCACACATGTGGTCACTCAGGCACTACTCTGCCATACCCTATCCTCTCCAAGATCCTACGAAAAGTCCAAGCATCTTGATCTTATTCGCTTATTCTGCTTCTAACAGCTGTGACAATTAGAGATGCCCTCATGGTTGAATCAGAACATTTTCCAGTCAACAAAGTAAACAATAGTGAAGCAATTTGACTTCGAAAACTTTTTTGGTCTGAAATGTGTGCTTTTCTAGGTTCAGGCATCTGAGAAAGGCCCTGACAATACAGAATCCAGGGAAACTATAATCTAGGAAGGATTTCAGAAAGAACTGACTGGTAAACTAAACATCTTTATAAGGCTCAGACCCAGGTGATGTTTTTCACCCTACATAGTTCTCTGTAAATCAAGGTTTTAATTAATTTAGGAATTAAGTATCACATTGAGTGAAGTAAGAAGATAAAAAGGAACTAAAAGATGAATTCACTACTCTCGGTGCATTTAGAATCTCGTTTGAGAGAAACAACATGAACATTTATATCTTTTATACAATAACATCTGAATGATAGTTTCTAAATAAATCATAGATGTGTTCAACAAAAAGAGACACCTCAGTGGTGTAGAGTGCTCAGTGGTGAAGGCGCTGGAGTGGAAAGCAAGGAGAGAAGGCTTTTCCATGGTAAGGTGTGGAAAAGGGGCAGAGAGGGGATAGGTAGGCTGGGATCCTACTGATGTAAAGGCTGGTGCTTCAGGGATAAGACTCATGTACTCTTAGCCTGACCTTAACTTTAGGGAATTACAGCCTCCTGCCAGTGATTGCTTTGATTCTATGGTATATGCACATATATGTTAGCTGACCTTTCCCGACGGTGTATTGACATCATCTTCCTTATCTCTAGCCAAATGTCCAAAGCAGCTTCCACTCCCAGATTCCCACCAAATCCTTTAAACCATAATTATGACCCCAGAGTAAAATTTTAGTGCCTTCTATTAATTATGGGGCCAGTTCAGCACACTTATTTCTTTTTTCAGATAAGACAGAAAATAAATGTTCACTATAACAATGGGTTTGATCCAACCAGCTTACCAAGGAAGTGAGGGAAAGGCAGCCCATTGTGGTGGTCAGTAGCCAGGACTCCAGAGCCAGACTCCTGGGGTTAGAATGTGAGCTCTCCCACTTCCTGGAGACCTCACACTGGACATATCTCCACACCTCAGTGCTCTCATCTGTCAAATGGAGATAGTAATGGTACCTCACACTTTAGTTGTGAGGATTAAATTATTTAATACCTCTAATGTACTTTGAGCAGGGCCCTGGATAAGTGGTCATAATACTAATATTAATAACATTAGTCTTATTACTGAGTGAGCTTGGAAAATAGTCATATGCTTACACATAGGCAGAAAAAACACAAATCTTATTCCACAGAAGCCTTTTCAGTTTGTAAAATTTATGATGTTTGTTTTGTTGGCAAAAGTAATTTCTTTAACATGGATCTTCAGCACACGCCAGCCAAGAGCTAGAATTCAGAGAGAAAGTCAGGCCACTGGAGAAAAAAAAAAAAAATCTCTCAAACTGCGGGTGAACCATCTTAGGGACAGGGACTGTGGTCATCGTCATATAGACTGATCAATACGAAAACCAGAATATTTTCGGAGGTTATACAGAATCCTAAGACCATTAGGCAACTGGAAATTTGAAGAGTTTCTTATCATTGTACCTAACTTGGGGAAATAAAAAGAATTTTGGAGGGGACTTTTTCTGGCTCTCTAAACTGAAAGTGGGGAAGATTTATCTCCAAGGGAGTTCATCATTCGGACACATAGGTCACAAGCACCTGTAGCTCCAGAGTTGTGTCCTGCGGCAGTTGTGGGGAGACCGCTAACTACCCACCAAAAATCTGTGCTTTTCCTTCCCTTGTGTGCAACTGTGTCTGAGAAGCCCCCGTCCAATAAGAAACTACATTTTCCAACACCTTTTACTTTGGGTGAGGCCCTGAGACCCAGTTCCACCAAGTGGAAAGTGGCCAAAGCGATATTCAAAAAAAATAATATTCTGCCAAGAGACTCTGCTCTCTCTCTCTCTCTCTCTCTCCCCCTCTTCTCCTGCCTGCAGGCTGAATTTGAGACTGAGTGTGATCATGGACACCAACTATTTCCTAAGCCTGATCCTTATGTGCTGCAGGGAGTAAATCCCCAGCCACAACTTAGACCTGATATGAGCAAGACATAAATTTCTATTATGTTAAGCCACAAAGAATCCGGGCTTTATTTGTTTCAGCAGCTAGCATTACATTACTAATCAAAGGGTATAAATTAGAGATCAGCCCTTGCCCAGTCACAACGATGGCCAAGCCACAAGGCATAACTCAACATTTGAACACAGCCTTAAAAAAACAATGGGCATGTAGATGTCTCATTAGATGGTTCGATGAGAAAGTATCAGGCTACTGTGAAAAGTTACCAAGCAGTTGGGTTTCATTGTCTTCCAATGCAATCTGAAACTACAAATCTTACAAGAAGCTACTAAATATTCACAAATTTAAGCATGTTCCAGACCAATGAGGTTCAGATAAACTTTGAATAAACATCTAAATGTCTGGGTGCTTATTTAGAAACAAAATAAATCTCTAACCCTTCTGAGGCCTTTGTGTTAATAAGGACTGTGTTAATATAGTGGTCATGAGGTGAAATCATCTGTAGCAAGAGGAATTATAAAGCTGTAGCTGTAAAATTTCTTAGGAGAGGGAGAAGTTGTTGAGTCTTCCTCCTCTTTGTAATTAGTTCTAAAGATTTACCTTATACCAGCCTTCACTACAAGAGAAACTCAATTCTGCATAACTTAAAAAAAAAAAAGATACAGAAGAGAAACTGTCAAAAGCAATGATTAGAGTTAAGACAGTTAATATCTGATTTTAGTTAAAGTACTGTAAGAATTCAGCAGATTTAATGCTACAATAAATAGTGATTATACAAGACTGATGCCTGCAAAATCTGGTAAAAACATGTCATCCACCTTCCTTTGTAGACCCTGTCTCCATATAAATGCTTAGTAAAAAGTCAAATCACTTGAAAGGAAGGATTTTTACTGTCCTTCTGCTAAATCAGCTTTATGAGCCATTTGCTCAGCTTGTCCTGTGTCTTGTCAGGTGTGTCCTATATTTACCATACTTGTCAGCGTTTGTTCTCGCCTTTCACTCAGTCATACCTTTTAATGCATCGACAGCTTCCTTCATCAAATTTAATGGCCTCTTGCAGACCAAAGGATAATTGACTAATCAGACCTTCTTATTTGCTATATAACCCTAAGGAGCCAATTTCTTAGCAGTTCCTCGGATAGTTAAAAGCATGTCCCAGGCCTGTAAATGATGGCAATGCAGAAATCATGAGGTATTTGTCATGCTCATGGAGCAAACGCCTGCACAGAAGTGTTTTCAATGACCTTTCATTGAAAAAATATTCCACCTCAAGCTCTCCTTCTCTTTATCCTCTCCTTATTTTTTAATGCAAATTGTTAATTTTTTGCAAGAACTCATACATTATTGAAGACTATCCTAAGATTTAATTAGTGTACCACTGAGAAGACAGAAGTCTTATGGATATGTTGCCAATATATACACAGAAAAACACTGCAGACTTCAACTGCGTCGTATTTTATTTCTAGAGCACAAGCAAAGCTCCAGTTTTCTGACAAGAAAACACAGAATCAGATCTCTACCACTGCCGTAAGCGCCCATTTGTTGCTTTATGCTCCCTAATTCTGCTAACAACCTCTCAAATGTGTCCTGGATGGATCATACCCCTTCCCCCACTCTCCATCCACAGAATCCACAAAAAAATTGACATCATCCAGTCTTAAGGATGGGCTGAAAAAAGCACTCTATCTCACTAGTGATAAAAATGCATTTAAGCCACCACTTCTCCATCTTTGTCCATAGTAGGGTTCATAAAATATATTTTTTCTTTCATATATGTATATATTAAAGAAAGTGAAAGTGAAGCTCTGTCGTGTCCGACTCTTTGCAACCCCATAGACTGTAGCCTACCAGGCTCTTCCATTGTGGGATTTTCCAGGCAAGAATACTGGACTGTGTTGCCATTTCCTCCTCCAGGAGATCTTCCTGACCCAGGGATTGAACCTGGGTCTCCCCCATTGTAGGCAGACGCTTTACCGTCTGAGCCGCCAGGGAAGCCATATATCGTCATGTCACATTGAGACAAAAGATGAAGCTACCCATCACCAGAGATGACTAGCTGGGTCTCTGGCTGCCCAAGTCCTGCCTTACTGCTATGTCCAGCACACGTGCAGCTCATTCAAGGCACGCTAGTATTCTTACGGCACTAGTACACTGCCTGCGCACAACTGAAATGCTAGATTAAGGGAGGCATTCACAAAACAAATCAGACCAATTCAAGATAATGATATTTGATTCCTGTTTGGGCTACAGGAAAGCAGAGTCTCTCTTTTTCCATGAATGTGCTAGGATGATGATGTGAGCCCAGCAAAAGCCAGGACTACGATGTGGCCAAAAGATGGTGACATCACATGAAAACATTTATGTCACAATGAAGAGGAGACATAACTTAGAACATTTCATTTACATTAGCCAAAAGATGACGTTTTACACTTAAGCCACTTTCTGTGACATACTACTGAAGTTGTAATAGAACAGAGTTCCGCATATATCATATCTGTTCATCTGTGGTCTCCCCAGCTGGACTATAAATTTGTTGAGGAAGGAGCTGTATATTGGCCAAATTTATATGCTGAGAAAAGTTCATGGCCCATATGATGAGGTACTCCATCAGGATACATGTTTGTTAAAATGAATGTAAGAATGCGTATTTCCAATTAAAAACCATGAATGGAATGTAATCAAGATTTGGCCTGTTACAATGCAAAGACTGCTGACCTTAAGAAATTGGATGCCTTGGAATATAACACGTAGAGGAAAAGAGAATTAATTAAAGAACTTCACCTAAAAAATGTATTTGCCAGATTTGTTTTTTGGTCATTCAAATCTGCAAGCCTTTCCATCGAAGTCAAATGGCCTTAAGGTTAAAGTAAACAAAACAACAGCAACAGAAACACTAAAACTGTAATCTTTCCATTCTGTTTCCTGGTAATTACCTATGTTCCCTACATTATATGATCTAATTGCTTCCTTTTTTTATTGTTTCCTTTCCTAAAAGAGAAATCAATTTTTATTTCTAAGTCTTGAACATGATGGGCAGATTTTCATAAGGACCAAAACAACCAATGCAAAAGTCAAACTGGGTGAGTCTAATTTTTAGACTCTGCTTTAGCAATCTCCATGCATGAACTGTAGTGAAATTATCATGGTTTGCTTTGGCAATTTTGAAGTTTATTCAAAGGTAAATCAGGATAAATTGGAACTGACTTTCTTTCACAAACAATATATTGAAGCTCAGCTGAGAATTTAGGAATGGGGTCCAACTGGAAGATTCCTGGTGTTTTGAGCAAAGCAGGATGTCATTTACAATACTCTGAATATGTCGATTGGATGGCAGACTAAAAGGGGGAAAATATGAGATAAGTTTTCAACCCAGAGATTCATAAGCTTAGCCTCCATGGCTGTTCTTTAAGACATGTACCAGGCATCTCTGAACTGTCTTCAAGGGCTTCCAGCCAGAAAAGAATATAAACCCCTCAGATTTCAATTCTTCAGTAAAGAGTTCTTCAACCTTGAACTGTTATCCTCTAGTTATCATTCATTCACTTGAAAAGAGAATCCCACACTGGGTGAATTAATGAATAAGAAGTCTCTGCTTTGATCCCAAAGAAAGCTCAAGCAAGACTCTCCCCCATCTGTTTCCCATGCTACAAAGGATACCATCTCACTGGGAAAGGAATATTAGACAGGCAGTGAAGAACTCTAACTTCAAGTCTCCTCCATGTCAAGCTAGACAAAGACCTTCCTTCCATCTTTCTCTTACCAGAATCTTTTTTTTAATTTTAATTTTTATTTTTTTGTCTTTTCTCTTTTATTTATTTATTTTTAAATTGAAGGATAATCAAAGGATAATTGCTTTATAATATTTTGTGGTTTCTGCCATACATCAACATGAATCAGCCATAAGTATATACATGTCCCCTATGGGAGAGGGCCCATCTTTCTTTAAAACTCTCTTAACTTCAGTTTATATATTGATAAAACAAGGATGTGCCTCAAAATATATTTTTCTGTAGTTCAGCGATTCAATAGCTTTGGTACAAAGGGGCTGAAAACATCTAAGAACAAGATATACATCAGTATTTATTTGGGGAATGTTAACAAGCCTTCTCATTGGGGTTCACGTTGGTTCTGTACCAGTACATTCCATGTGCCCAATAATATGAGGGATATGCTCCTGTTAGAGGCATGAAGTGGTGACAGAATTAGGGGGAAAGTACTCAAATTAATGAACTTATATGCAAGGAGCCTAATTACCTATTTATTATAGAATTTACTTACCAGTTCCTGGTAAAACATCTCCCAACTTCTCATAAAATTATCTTTGTATACTATGAAATTAATGGAATTAATCAAAACCTAGGACCAGCGATCAAATAGCTAACAGATTATAGGGAGAATTTCTATTGATAAGCTTGATAGAAATAGATTGAAAAAATAATAATACAGTTCACTTAGCTTATATTGCTTAAAGTAGGTAGAAATCCTTCATCCTTGCCACACTGACAGTTCTTGGTATCAGAAATGAAATAGCTGAACTAAACAAAAAATGCAGGGATGTGTCTTGCTCCTTGAGATTGCTAGAGTACTGCTACCCCATACCACCTTGAATATCTCTTCCTTTATATCTCTTCCATAAGAAACTGGAAATCCAAAGAGTAACAGGGTAAGAAGTTTGACAGGAACATGATATATTGGCATTCATGTCCAGATCTTGCCATTAAAGAGCTATCTGTAGGAATACAGAAAGGAAGAGCTATGATGGATAATGAAAAAATTGATAAGGAAAAGAAAATATAAAAATGATTAGCCAAACTTTGAAAATGACTAACTGAAGGAATCCAACCAATAGAAAATTTCAGAGAATTTTACTCAATCTTAATAGAAAATATAACTGAGATGTGACAGATGCTTAAGAATACAGAGAGGATTTGCATTTCTCTAATAATGAGTGATGTTGAGCATCTTTTCATGTGTTTGTTAGCCATCCGTATGTCTTCTTTGGAGAAATGTCTATTTAGTTCTTTGGCCCATTTTTTGATTGGGTCGTTTATTTTTCTGGAATTGAGCTGCATAAGTTGCTTGTATATTTTTGAGATGAGTTGTTTGTCAGTTGCTTCATTTGCTATTATTTTCTCCCATTCAGAAGGCTGTCTTTTCACCTTGCTTATATTTTCCTTTGTTGTGCAGAAGCTTTTAATTTTAATTAGATCCCATTTGTTTATTTTTGCTTTTATTTCCAGAATTCTGGGAGGTGGATCATAGAGGATCCTGCTGTGATTTATGTCTGAGAGTGTTTTGCCTATGTTCTCCTCTAGGAGTTTTATAGTTTCTGATCTTGCATTTAGATCTTTAATCCATTTTGAGTTTATTTTTGTGTGCGGTGTTAGAAAGTGATCTAGTTTCATTCTTTTACAAGTGGTTGACCAGTTTTCCCAGCACCACTTGTTAAAGAGATTGTCTTTACTCCATTGTATATTCTTGCCTCCTTTGTCAAAGATAAGGTGTCCATATGTGTGTGGATTTATCTCTGAGCTTTCTATTTTGTTCCATTGATCTATATGTCTGTCTTTATGACAGTACCATACTGTCTTGATGACTGTGGCTTTGTAGTAGAGCCTGAAGTCAGGCAAGTTGATTCCTCCAGTTCCATTCTTCTTTCTCAAGACTGCTTTGGCTATTCGAGGTTTTTTGTATTTCCATACAAATCTTGAAATTATTTGTTCTAGTTCTGTGAAAAATGTGGCTGGTAGCTTGATAGGGATTGCATTGAATTTGTAAATTGCTTTGGGTAGTATACTCATTTTCACTATATTGATTCTTCCGATCCATGAACATGGTATATTTCTCCACCTATTAGTGTCCTGTTTGATTTCTTTCATTAGTGTTTTACACCAGTCAGAATGGCGGCGATCCAAAAATCTGCAAGCAATAAATGCTGGAGAGGGTGTGGAGAAAAGGGAACCCTCCTACACTGTTGGTGGGAATGCAAACTAGTACAGCCACTATGGAGAACAGTGTGGAGATTCCTTAAAAAATTGCAAATAGAACTACCTTATGACCCAGCAATCCCACTTCTGGGCATACACACCGAGGAAACCAGAATTGAAAGAGACACATGTACCCCAATGTTCATCGCAGCACTGTTTATAATAGCCAGGACATGGAAACAACCTAGATGTCCATCAGCAGATGAATGGATAAGAAAGTAGTGGTACATATACACAATGGAGTATTACTCAGCCGTTAAAAAGAATTCATTTGAATCAGTTCTGATGAGATGGATGAAACTGGAGCCGATTATACAGAGTGAAGTAAGCCAGAAAGAAAAACACCAATACAGTATACTAACACATATATATGGAATTTAGGAAGATGGCAATGACGACCCTGTATGCAAGACAGGGAAAGAGACACAGATGTGTATAACGGACTTTTGGACTCAGAGGGAGAGGGAGAGGGTGGGATGATTTGGGAGAATGACATTCTAACATGTATACTATCATGTGAAATGAATCACCAGTCTATGTCTGACGCAGGATGCAGCATGCTTGGGGCTGGTGCATGGGGATGACTCAGAAAGATGTTATGGGGAGGGGAGGTGGGAGGGGGGTTCATGTTTGGGAAAGCATGTAAGAATTAAAGATTTTAAAATTTAAAAAATAAAAAAATTAAAAAAAAAAGAATACAGAGAGGAGAGACTGAAATGGTAATACTGTGAGAAGAGAATACAGAGAAATTAGGAGGCATTAAAGAGAATGAGGTGAGAAGAGATTGCAAAGAAATAAAAAAAAGGGAATATTCAAAAATGGGAAAAGATAGTCTTTTCAATACATAGGTCAGGAAAACTGTATATCCACATGCAAAAGAATGAATCTGGACCTGTATCTTATATCTCACACAAAAATCTACTCAAACTGGAAGAAAGACTTGAACATAAGACCTGAAACCATAAATGTCCTAGAATAAAACAAGATTTGTCCTTGACACTGGCCTTGACAATAATGTTTCAGATATGACACCAAAAGCCAGGGCCATACAAGCAAAAATAAACAAGTGGGTCTACATCAAACTAAAAAGCTTCTGCACACCAAAGGCAGAGAAGGCAATGGCGCCCCACTCCAGTACTCTTGCCGGGAGAATCGCATGGATGGAGGAGCCTGGTAGGCTGCATTCCATGGGGTCGCTGAGTCGGACTCAACTGAGCGATTTCACTTTGGACTCGACTGAGCGACTTCACTTTCACTTTTCACTTTCATGCATTGAAGAAGGAAATGGCAACCCACTCCAGGGTTCTTGCCTAGAGCATCCCAGGGACAGGGGAGCCTGGTGGGCTGCCGTCTATGGGGTTGCACAGAGTCTGACACGCCTGAAGTGACTTAACAGCAGCAGCAGCAGCCCACCAAAGGACACTATCAACAAAATGAAAAGGCAGCCTATGGAACAGGAGAAAATACTTGTAAATTTTATATCTGATGAAGGGTTAACATCCAAAATAAGGAGTTCATACAACTCAAAAGCAAAAAACAAACGAACACAAATAACTTTCAATTACAAAATGGGCAGGGATACTGAAAAACCATTTTTCCAAAGAAGACATACAAATGGCCAACAGATACACAAGAAGGTGCTCAATAGCGCCAATCATCAGGAAAATGCAATCAAAATGTACAATGAGCTATCACCTCACACCTGTTAAGCTGGTTGTCATTGAAAACCAGAGATAATAAGTAATAGTGAGAATGTGGTAAAAAAGACAACCCTTGTGTACTGTTGGTAGGAAGTACATTGGTGTAGTTACTGTGGAAAAGGACATGCAGTTTCCTCAAAAGAATTAAAAATAGAACCACTATATGATTCAGCAATTCCACTTCTGGGTATATAACCAAATGAAATGAAAACAGACTCTCAAAGAAATATATGCACTCCCATATTTATTGCAGCATTATTCACTGGAGTCAAGCTGTGGAAACAAGCTGTGTCCACAACAGACGAATGGATATAGAAGATATGTGTACAGTGCAATATCATTCTGCTTAAACAAACAAACAAACAAACAAAAAACAAAGAAAATCCAGCAATTTTTGGCAACATGGATGGATCTTAAGGACATTATACTAAATGAAATAAGTTAGAGAAAGACAGCTACTGTCTATCACTTACATGTGGAATCTAAAAAAGCCAAACTCATAGAAGCAGAGACTAGAAAGGCTGAGAGGTCTGGGGAAAGGGAAGATGTTGGTCAAAAGGTACAAACTTTCAGCTATAAAATGAATAAATTCTGGTTAATGTACAGCATAGAGACTATAGCTGATAATATGGTATTATACACTTGAAAGTTGCTAAGAGCGCAAACATTAAAAAGGAATGGTAATTATGAGACATGACACAGGTGTTAGCTACTGCTGTTAGTAATCACTCTGAGACGTATAAATGTATCAAATCAATATATTTTGTGTAGCTTGAATTTACCCAATGTTATATGTCAAGTGTATCTCAGCAAAGCTGAAAAGAAAGCAATATTAAAATAAAATGAGTACTGGAATCTATGGGGCTTCCCAGGTGACACTAGTGGCAAAAAACCTGCCTGTCAATGCAGCAGACCGAAGAGATGTGGGTTTGATCCCAGGAATCCCACTTTGATCCCAGTTCAATTCACGGCAACCCACTCCAGAATTCTTGCCTGGAGAATCCCATCGACAGAGGAGCCTGGCAGGTTACAGTCCACTGGGGCACCAAGAGTCAGACACAACTGGAGCAACTTAGCACACATGCACTCTTTGGAGTCTATATTTGTCTTATAAAAAATTAAATCAATGACATGGAGGACAAAACTGAAAAGTCCTTCCAAACTGCACAGGGGAAAAAACAAAACATTTGTATTTTGAAGATTAAGAAAAAATTCTCAATAACCCAAGATGATATAAAATTATGAGCTATCAATAACAAAAATTGGTGGAGTATCATACCTTTTATCTGTTACATGTAATGCCAAAGACAATAGATTAATGTTTTAGAGGATTTTAGGGGAAAACATCTTAATCTCTTATGACCCAGCAATCCCACTGCTGGGCATACACACCGAGGAAACCAGAATTGAAAGAGACACATGTACCCCAATGTTCATCGCAGCACTGTTTATAATAGCCAGGACATGGAAACAACCTAGATGTCCATCAGCAGATGAATGGATAAGAAAGCTGTGGTACATATACACAATGGAGTATTACTCAGCCGTTAAAAAGAATTCATTTGAATCAGTTCTGATGAGATGGATGAAACTGGAGCCAATTATACAGAGTGAAGTAAGCCAGAAAGAAAAACACCAATACAGTATACTAACACATATATATGGAATTTAGGAAGATGGCAATGACGACCCTGTATGCAAGACAGGAAAAAAGACACAGATGTGTATAACGGACTTTTGGACTCAGAGGGAGAGGGAGAGGGTGGGATGATTTGGGAGAATGGGAATTCTAACATGTATACTATCATGTAAGAATTGAATCGCCAGTCCATGTCTGACGCAGGATGCAGCATGCTTGGGGCTGGTGCATGGGGATGACCCAGAGAGATGTTGTGGGGAGGGAGGTGGGAGGGGGGGGCATGTTTGGGAACGCATGTAAGAATTAAAGATTTTAAAATTAAACAAATAAATTAATAAAAAATAAAATAAAATTTTTTTAAAAAATAATTAATTGTATTTCATAACTGAAAATAAAATAATAAAATATGTAAGTGTTTAAAAATATATTATCCACCAACCCTTAAGGAAATATTACTTGAAGGCACATTATTGCTAACTGAAAGTTGAGTCAAAATTAAATATTTAGTATCAATTCTTTAGGACATGGCCATACCTTTGGGGATCATTATCAACCTGCCACACCACAGTGAAAGTAAAGAGTTAAAGTTCCATTCATTAAAAGAAAAAAAGAAAAGCAAGTTTCAAGTTGGTATCAAATTAAATTAATTTCTCTTTTAAAATAAAACTTTATTATAGTGATTTGCTTTTTAAGAAATAAATCCACATGGAATGAAAGAATGGGGGGAAAGGTAAAACAAATGTTTAGAATCAAGAAATCAGCTGACTAATGGAACTTTATATAAGAGATTCAAGACAATGAGGAACAAAGCCAGTATTGAGGAGCATTCAAGAATAACCCAGTTTAAACAGGAAAGTCTCTGAAAAGCTTCCGGGTGCAGCATAACCTGGTAACTTCAAAACTGGAGTGAAGGGTGTAGAGTTAAAATAAGATGAAAGTTGGAAGAAAGGTTAGTTGAATCCTTAAAGCTCAAGAGGCCTTCTCCTACTTTAGGTAATGAAGAAATCCCAAGTTTTAACATTTGAAAAAGGTAAAATAGAAATTATTTGGGTAGGATGATTCCAGGTATAAACACCTGAGTACCTAATGAAAATATGGAATTATCTGTCATGCAAACTTTCATTAGCCCTTCTAGCTCACACTGCAAAGAAGTTTGAAGCTGGCAGTCTCATCCACATACCCATGCTTCCAATCACTTTTTACTCCCCTGCTCATAATCATGACCAGATATCCTGGAATTACCATTTGAGAAGAACTTCTCCAATAGAGATTAAACCAATCCAAAAGCATAAATTAAATTTGGAAGGAATGGAAACTATGCTGGAATATTTTTAAGATAGTTCTTCTGGAAAAAAAAACCTATTATTGACACTAGCCAAGAGATAAGACACCAGAGTATATCCAAGAAGCAAGATGGACAACCTCCAAGAAATGTTTAGAGAATAAAAACAGGCTCTTATAAGGTAAAGCACTGTAGAAAGATACTTTAAAATATAGTATATAAACAAAACAATAAATTTTAAAAGATTTTCATTTAAAAATAAGTAAATAATATAAAGTTAAGGAAATTATCCCAAAACATAGAACAAAATGACTTAGAAATATTTTTTTAAAAAAGAGGAGAGGATGTAAGAAAATTGGAATGAGATGCAACACCAGAATAGGGGTTGCAAGGTAATCAAAGATAGAGAGACAGAGCGACGTGACAAAGTCATTAATAAAATATTCTAATACTACAGTATTGAAAGACAATGTTTCTAAAATGGAGGGGTCCACTTAATCTCTAACACAATATAAGAAAACAGACCACAGCAAAGCACATCACTATAAAACTGTACCAAAATGTAGACAAGAACTTAACTAAGAAAAAACTAGCAAACAAAAACGTAAGTCTCATTTAAAGGATCGGGAATCCGTATGGCTTCTACACCCTACCCTCACCACCAGGAACTAAAAACAATGCAGCAATACTTTCAAAATACAAAAGGAAATTTGTTTCCAATCTAGATTCCTATACACATTCCGAATAGCAATCAAATAAAGGAAGATTAGGATAAAGACATTCTGAGCCTTAAATTATCTTTGGAAGGTCTTACCTTCCTCTCCCAGTAAGCATCAGTAGGATGCTCCACCAAATGAAGCTGAGCGCAAAAGAGAAGTATTAATACAAGAGCAGTGGTAAACACAGATACAAAATAGGAGGAGAGCTAAGGAAAGGGAATGCGCGGGATGATTCTGAAGAGGACAACAAGTCTGATTTCAAGGCAAAGCCTCTCACCCTGTTCACATGTGCCAACATTCAAGCACATGGGAGAAAATAGTCCTCATTGCCATTGATAAGAGTCATAGTGGTGATGGGCAATATCTGAGAGAAAATGGTGGAGAATAAAGACTGTTCCTAACTCCACTGGTTGCAGTGATGTCTGCTATCTCTTTCTCTGTTTTTTTCCTAACTTTTTCTTTTGTACTGGAGCGTAGCTTATTAACAAACAATGCAGGGATAGTTTTAAGTGAACAGGGAAGGGACTTAGCCATACATTTACCTATATCCATTCTTCCCCCCAATCCCCTTGCAATCAGGCGCCGCATAACATCCAGCAGAGTTCCATGTGTATTCAGTAGCTCCCTGTTGGGTACCTATTTTAAATATAGCAGTGTCCCTCCCAAACTCCCTAGCTAATCCTTCCCTGATTCTTCCCCACAGAGAATGAATTTATGCTATCTCTCTTTAACCCAGAGACTGCAGCACAGAAGAAAACACACATCTTCCCACCGAATGAAATTCTTACACAATACATCTCATCAAATCTAAGAGACTGCCAATTACAATTTGCAATTCATATAAGGAGGAAAAATAAGCACAATCAAGGCTGAGAATCTAATTGATGACACACACATACAGCTGAGTCACCAAATTGCTACATCTTTGCTAAAGGGTAATTTAAAAGTAAACCCACTAGACAGAGAAAGAGCAGGAAAACTAGCATATCTCCAACTGGACACTACTGGGAAAGAGAAAAACATTATCCTCCAGAACCACAGCCAGCGTTCATGCAGGGTTTATAGACGGAGTTCACACCATCCATGTGATTCAGAAAACCAAACAGTTTTAATGTAGATAATTTAATTTAGAGTACTCTCAGATAGTTGTCACCTCAGGTGACTGGTGGAAGCCAATATAACTCCTCTCCAGAAGAACTCAATTTTAAGAACACTTGATGGTAAGATGCACTCCAGGTTCACACCTAACTCATTATGCACTCATAAGGAACAATCTATATTGATAATTTTAGGTTAAAAAGGCAAGGCCCAGAAATAATGTGTGTGAAATACTGTATGTCTGTACACTGGCTTATATACTCATAGTTTATCTCTGAAAAGATTCAAGGGAAACTGATAACCATGTGTTAAGGGAAAACTAGATCTAGAAGATAGTATTAGGAAGAAGGCACTTCACTATATACCACTGTGCACTTTTTAGATTTTGTGCCATTTGAATGCGTTGCTCAGTTTAAAATATTTTAATTTAAAATTTAAAAAAGAACACTCATTAATCTTTAGAACAAAGTTCGGTTCAGTTCAGTCACTCAGCTGTGTCTGACTCTTTGCAACCACATGGATTGCAGCAAGTCAGGCTTCCCTGTCCATCACCAACTCCTGGAACCTACTCAAACTCATGTCCATTGAGTTTCATCCTCTGTCGTCCCCTTCTCCACCTGCCTTTAATCTTTCCCAGCATCAGGGTCTTTTCCAATGAGTCAGTTCTTTGCATCACGTGGCCAAAGTATTGGAGTTTCAGCTTCAGCATCAGTCCTTCCAGTGAATATTCAGGATTGGTTTCCTTTAGGATGGGCTGGTTGGATCTCCTTTCAGTCCAAGTGAATCTCAAGAGTCTTCTCAACACCACAGTTCAAAAGCATCAATTCTTCAGTGCTCATATTTCTTTAGAGTCCAATTCTAACTTCCATACATGACTACTGGAAAAACCATAGCTTTGACTAGATGGACCTTTGTTGGCAAAGTAATGTTTCTGCTTTTTAATATGCTATCTAGGTTGGTCTTAAATTTTCTTCCAAGGAGCAAGCATCTTTTAATTTCATGGCTGCAGTCATGTGGTGATTTGTGATGATCTGTGGTGATTTCAGAGCTCCAAAAAGTAAAGTCTCTCACTGTTTCCATTGTTTCCCCATCTAATTGCCATGAAGTGATAGGATCAGATGCCATGATCTTAGTTTTCTGAATTTTGAGTTTTAAGCCTTTTCACTCTCCTCTTTCATTTTCATCAAGCAGCTCTTTAGTTCTTCTTCACTTTCTGCCATAAGTGTGGTGTCATCTGCATTTCTGAGGTTATTGCTATTTCTCCTGGCAATCTTGATTCCAGCTTGTGCTTCATCCAGCCCAGCATTTCTCATGATGCACTCTGCATATATGTTAAATAAGCAGGGTGACAAGATACAGCCTTAACATACTCCTTTCCCAATTTGGAACCAGTCTGTTGTTCCATGTCCATTTCTAATTGTTGCTTCTTTACCTGCATATAGGTTTCTCAAGAGGCAGGTCCGATGGTCTGGTATTCCAATCTCTTGAAGAATTTTCCACAGTTTCTTGTGATCCACACAGTCAATGGCATTGGCATAGTCAATAAAGCAGAAGTAGATGTTTTTCTGGAACTCTTTCGCTTTTTCAATGATCCAACGGATGTTGGCAATTTGATCTCTGGTTCCTCTGCCTTTTCTAAATCCAGCGTGAGCTTGAACATCTGCAAGTTCATGCTCGCGTATGTTGAAGCCTGGCTTTGAGAATTTTGAGCATTACTTTGCTAGCATGTGCTGCTGCTGCTGCTAAGTCACTTCAGTCGTGTCCGACTCTGTGTGACCCCACAGATGGCAGCCCACCAGGCTCCCCCATCCCTGGGATTCTCCAGGCAAGAACACTGGAGTGGGTTGCCATTTCCTTCTCCAATGTATGAAAGTGAAAAGTGAAAGGGAAGTCACTTAGTCGTGTCCAACTCCTAGTGACCCCATGGACTGCAGCTTACCAGGCTCCCCCATCCTAGCATGTGAGATGAGTGCAATTGTGTAGTAGTTTGAAAGTGCAACCATTAATTACTTAAAATAATTGTATCTTGAAAAGAAATACAAGCCATTACCAAGAAAGGTACACTAGTGTATTTATGAGGTTAAAAATTTTTTTAAAAACAAGAAAACCAAGAGGCAGTACTACATCAGACAGAGTAGAATATAAGGGACAAATTCCAAGATCTACAATAAAAGAGTTATTTTATGTTGTTAATATAGGTGCTTCCCTGATAGCTCAGTTGTAAAATAGGGGTTTTCCTGATAACTCAGTTGGTAAAGAATCTACCTGCAATACAGGAGACCCTGGTTCGATTCCTGGGTTGGGAAGATCTTCTGGTGAAGGAATAGCCTACACACTCCAGTATTCTCAGGCTGTCCTTGTGACTCAGCTGGTAAAGAATCCACCTGAAATGTGGGAGACCTGTGTTCGATCCCTAGGTTGGAAGATCCCCTGGAGAAGGGAAAGGCTACCCGCTCCAGTATTCTGGCCTGGAGAATTTCATGGACTGTATAGACCATGGGGTCACAAATAGTCAGACACGACTCAGCAACTTTCACTCACTCACTCACAGGGGATAATCCTCAAAAAAATCAGGAAGCAAAGTGTCAAGTAACAATACATTGTATACATGTGTTCATTATACAGGGCTTTATCCATAGAACAAAATGAATTTGAAAATAAGGAAAAACTGACAATTGTACTATTTGTTGAGAGAGGTCTGAAACATCTAAACCATTGTAATGCAAATAAAAAGTCAAATATAAACTTAGAAAATGATAATAAACTGGTAAGATTTATTTGACAAACACATATACAATTTCAACAGTGTTCCTACTCTCTGGACTTGAAAAAAACAGGCCCCACAGAATATAATTTCCTTCACAAGCTATACTATTGCAGAACAGTGAATATTTTGTAACTCTTTATACTTAAGGAGATCTATGGCGGCCCAACAGCCCCAGGAAAGCTACCATGTCTGTTAAAGTCAGGATTTAGTTCATCTATTTCCATGAACAAATAGGTCTTTACTTCCTAGTTCCCCTCTTCCTGTCCTGTAGTTTTATAACATGCTAAGTTCAAATTTAGGTCTCAGAGAAATTGGAAAATAATAAATGTTATGCAACCGCAGGGCCACTCATAAATGTCAAGACCATAAACACTGAATAAGAGAATGCCAAGAATCTGGTGAACATGGATAGAACACGCACAGATAGCAAATATACATGGAGGAAAGAAATGTAATCTCAAAAAAATGACTCAAAGTGGAATTTGCACAATCTTTTTGCTCTGGCCACAGTGCAATAAACGACAAAACCAAAACTAAACAAATAAAGGAGAAAACCAAAGCTAAAACATAACAAAAGTGAGCCTACTTTTAGGAAACTTAAGGGGACAGAGCCCAGCTGGTCTTAAAGACAAAGCCACAGTTTTTAAATCATTCATGATTAAAAGAGAAAGAATGAATATAAGTCTATCAGCAATCAATTTTAGAAACTTTAAAAGCCACAATAAGCAAACTTCAAGGAAGTAGGACAGAATAAATAATAAATTAAAAATATTGATAAATGGTAAAATGCCAAATATGATCAAGAAGGAAAATCCAAATTATATTAAAAATGAGAAAAAGATGCATATGTGTATATTGCCAAGTTAGAATGAATAAATAGACTGTGAAGAACATTTATATTTTCACACAACGCACAGAACACTGTGTGGATGAAGCCTGGAAAGACATTCATTTATGGTGACTCAGTGGTAAAGAATCCGCCTGTCAAGACAGGAACCACTGGAGACTCGTGTTGCATCCCTGTGTCTGGAAGATCCCCTGTAGAAGGAAATGGCAACCCACTCCAGTATTCTTGTCTGGAAAATCCCATGGACAGAGGATCCTGGTGGGCTACAGTTTATGGGTTTGCCAAAAGTGGACACGACTGAGAGATTGAGCACACACAAAATGTAATAGAGAATTCAAGTTATTATTAAAAGAAAAACTGTGGTCATAGAATTCTCCAGGCAAGAACACAGGAGTAGGTTGCTATGCCCTCCTCCAGGGAATCTTCCTGACCCAGGGATCAAGCCCTAGTCTCTCGTGTCTCCTACATCAACAGGTAGGTTCTTTACCACTAGTGCTACCTGGGAAACCCCATGTCTTGGAGTAGTCAGTAGCATTTGAGTTGGAAAAAAAAAGAGAGAGAGAGAGAGAGGTGTGATCAAAAAAGTATCAGAGTCCACAGTCAGAGATGAACTGGGGCTTGAGGTAAAGAGGAAGCAGGAACAAGAGGAGACCAAAGATTAGAAAGGTTCTATTCAGCTCTCTCTGACTTAGCTTAGTTTAATGGGAAGATGTTAAAATCTTAGCTTTTCCTTAACCAGCCTCCATTAGAGGTTTCAAGAAAGGATTTCTCACATCCCTTGAGAGAATGGAATGCAAGAAGGGAAAGTACTCAGAATTCTCAACCTATGTCTGACATAAGGGGTTCCCAGATAAAGAATCCACCTGCCATCCAGGACACCCAGGTTGGATCCCTGAGTTGGGAAGATCCCTTGCAGAAGGAAATGGCAACCCAGTACTCTTGCCTGGGAAATCTCATGGACAGAGAAGCCTGGCAGGCTACAGTCCATGGGGTCACAAAGAGTTAAACATAACTGAGCAACTGATCATGTATGTCTGACATACACATATATACCCTTAATTGGAAAACCTGACCGGGAAAGAAGTTGGGGAATGAAACTATTGGTGTACTTGAATTTGTCTTTAAAATCTAAACTTATTGTGAGGTTTCCTAAAAAAAAAAAAAAAAGAAAGAAAGAAAGAAAGAAAGAAAGAAAAGAATAAAATCTAAACTTAGATGACAAACCAAACCCGAGGATTCAAAGATTTTATGAAGAGTTCTTAATACTTCAGTCATGTTGACTAAAGTTTATTTAAGAGTCATGACATTCTCAAGAAAAATAATGCAAGGAAGAAATCTAATAAACACTGAGCACCTTTTCAGACAAAATCCTGATTATTTTTCATATATTATCTCATTTAATTCACAAGAAAACACTTAGGTCCGCTTGACAACTGAAACTATGTCTGTGAGAATACACTGAACTAGTTTACCTGAGTGTGCAAATGTAGACAAAGATATTTATTACCCAGTTCTAAGTTCAAATTCTGTATTATTCCTTGAGTCAATCTCAGATTTATTGTCATTTAAAAATGTTGGCACCTTTTCCATTTGTTTTCTTTCTTTTCACTTGAAAATCTTATTTTTTATATATTTTTTAAATTATATAGACCTTAGTTTGGGTATTTAGTCTCGTCTGATAATTCTTCCTTTATCTCTTAGCTGTTACTAAGATTTGTTTCCTATTAGAAAAGCAGGGACAGATGTCAGAGGGCTTTTGTGTTGTATACTGACTATTTCTGGAGGGAAATAATTATTGAGTACCTTTGTGATGCATTTCACATCTGTTTGCAAAAGTAAAATCAGAGTAATTCATATTTTTAAGTGGGCTTTCCTCCAACAAATGATATGTTTTATTCTGTTTCTCCTTTCCTGCATTTTAATGACCACATCCTTCAAGGGACAAATGTAGAATTATGTTTCAACCTCCATTTACCAGTCTAATGCCAATCTCCTTGTCTTTTCTTCAACTGCAAAAAATATGATATGTTCTCTCCAAATGCTCAAACATCTCCACATAGAGAACCTCACAATAAAGTACAGATGATGGATGGACAGAAGAGGTGGATGGATGGTTGGATGGATGGATAGATGGATATAGTATACTTTTATAAATTACTTTTGACCCTTCTCCAAGATGAAGGTATTCATAATAATCTGGCACTACAAATCCAGATACCAATACAAAATTGGTTTTTCCTTCAAGAATAGGAAACATACAGACTCATGTATAAATTGTGATAAATGACATGGATATAAGATATATTGGGCTTCCCTCATAGCTCAGTCAGTAAGGAATTTGCCTGCAATGCAGGAGACCCAGGTTCGATTCCTGGGTTGGGAATATCCCCTGGAGAAGGAAATGGCAACCCACTCCAGTATTCTTGCCTGGAGAATCCCATGGACAGAGGAGCCTGGCAAGTTACAGTCCACGGGGTTGCCAAGAGTCGGACACAACTTAGCGACTAAACTACTACTACTACTATAAGATACATTGACCCATGGGTTCAATTTTCAGTGTGCTATACATATGAAAAGTTTTCACTATAGTTCGTAGTGTTAGTAGCTTTGTCATGTCTGATTCTTTGGGACACCATGGACTATAGCCCACCAGGCTCCTCTGTCCATGGAATTTTCCAGGCAAGAATGCAAGAGTGGGTAGCCATTCTCTTCTCCAGGGGATCTTTCTGACCCAGGAACTGAACCCAGACCTCCTGCATTGCAGGCAGATTCTTTACCATCTGAACCACTGGAAAAGTCCATAGTAAGTAACTAAATATGTATAATAGATGCAATAATGAGTAAGTTTGGCTTTATAAACAGTGTTTATCCAGTTTGGATGAAATGTACCTTCCATTCAGGTAAAGAGACAAAAATCGTTTTTCAAGGATAGTTTTATAAACTCTCTCCCCAACAGTTTGGTACAGATGTTGTCAGGAAAAAGAATATTGCTGGGAACGATTCACTACTGAAGAGGGGAATGTATAACAGGACTCTTGGTAAAATATATGGCCTTGATCCAGAGGCAGGAAGGAACCTATGAATCATCAGAACCTCAGGGGAGAAAACTAGATTTTTCTCATTAAGTTGCTGAAAATGTGGCATCATCAGGCAGGCCAGTCTATGATGCTAAAGCATTCACAGTTATATCATTGTGAAATATACACACTTTTTTCTCAAGTATCTTTAGTGCCAAACTTTAGTTAAAATCACTAAGTGATGTTATGAATTTCCAACCATTGAGGGCAACAACTGAAAGCAATAGAAGTTTTAGAAAAACCATATGCAATTGTGAAATGATGCATCAGGGAATTAAAAACTAAAATGATGTTAATTATATTTAGTGTGCTTTTCTCAGGAAGCCAGGATGGAGAGCATTACAAGTATATTTGCTGTAAAATAGACGCTAATACTTTTTGAATTCATTAAACTGAAAAACAATTGAATTCAAATTGTATCTCAGATAAATGCAGGTGTGATATTATAATTAATGAGGCTAGTAAAACTAGCAATATTTGTCTATTTTTTCCCTTAAAAGGCAATTGTTATAGCAGCCTATATCTCCTACAATGCCTTTTACAAATTTAGAAAATGACCTTCACACCCAATTCTGAAAAGTATGTATTATTTCCATATTTGATGGAAATTGTGTATCATCTCTCCTATACCTAGTATCTATGGAAGCACTGCTGCTGCTGCTAAGTCACTTCAGTCGTGTCCGACTCTGTGTGACCCCATAGACGGCAGCCCACCAGGCTCCCCCGTCCCTGGGATAGGATAAGAGTTACAAGCATTTTACTAGTGCTAAGATAAAGGATAAGAATACAGAAAAGGATGAGAATGGGAACAAGAATACCAGAGAAGACGAGTTTCTGAAAAATAACTACATTTAAATATATATATATATATAAATATATATATGTTTTTAAAAATATAAAAAAAGGAAGAGCTCATGAGTGGTAGTGATACCAGATTTAAAGTAAACTCAAGCAGAAGTCAAAAACTTTGAAAGAACTAGGAAACATTTAGGATAAAACTTGAGCTATTGGATGATGGTTCTTTTCAAACTCTGCTCTGCTTATCTCTAGAGGATTTGAGAATTTGTGATTTAAGGCTATTATTTCTTTACAGTTCCCATGAGATTAAAATACAATGGGGCCCAAGAAACAGATAGCCTGAGAGATGAGCATATGCACTCATTTCCTAGTCGCATTCAGGTAAAGGAGCACCTGGATGTTGGAGCCATGAATGCTCAAACTACCACACAATTACATTCATCTCACACGCTAGTAAAGTAATGCTCAAAATTCTTCAAGCTAGACTTCAACAGTACGTGAACCGTGAACTTCCAGATGTTCAAGCTGGATTTAGAAAAGGCAGAGGAACCAGAGATCAAATTGCCAACATCCGTTAGATCATTGAAAAAGCAAGAGAGTTACAGAAAACATCAATTTCTGCTTTATTGGCTATGCCAAGGCCTTTGACTGTGTGGATCACAATAAACTGTGGAACATTCTGAAAGAGGTGGGAATACCAGACCACCTGACCTGCCTCTTGAGAAATCTGTATGCAGGTCAGGAAGCAACAATTAGAACTGGACATGGAACAACAGACTGGTTCCAAATAGAAAAAGGAGTACGTGAAGGCTATATATTGTCACCCTGCTTATTTAACTTATATGCAGATGCGATGGTTGGATGGCATCACCGACTCAATGGAAACGGGTTTGGGTAGACTCCGGCAGTTGGTGATGGACAGGGACACTTGGTGTGCTGTGGTTCATGGGGTCGCAAAAGGTCAGACACGACTGAGTGACTCAACTGAACCGAGAGTACATCATGAGAAGCGCTGGACTGGATAAAGCACAAGCTGGAATCAAGATTGCCGGGAGAAATATCAATAACCTCAGATATGCAGATGACACCACCCTAATGGCAGAAAGTGAAGAAGAACTAAAGAGCCTCTTGATGAAAGTAAAAGAGGAGAGTGAATATGTTGGCTTAAAACTCAACATTTAGAAAACTAAGATCATGGCATCTGGTCCCATCACTTCATGGGGAAACAGTGGCTGACTTTAATTTTTTGGGCTCCAAAATCACTGCAGATTGTGACTGCAGCCATGAAATTAAAAGACGCTTACTCCTTGGAAGAAAAGTTGTGACTAGCCTAGACAGCATATTAAAAAACAGAGACATTACTTTGCCAACAAAGGTCCATCTAGTCAAAGCTATGGTTTTTCCAGTAGTCATGTAGGGATATGAGAGTTGGACCATAAAGAAAGCTGAGTGCAGAAGAATTGATGCTTTTGAACTGTGGTGTTGGAGAAGACTCTTGAGAGACCCTTGAACTGCAAGGAGATCCAACCAGTCCATCCTAAAGGAGATCAGTCCTGAATATTCATTGAAAAGACTGATGCTGAAGCTGAAACTCCAATACTTTGGCCACCTGATGTGAAGAACTGACTCATTTGAAAAGATCCTGATGCTGGGAAAGATTGAAGGTGGGAGGAGAAGGGGACAACAGAGTATGAGATGGTTGGATGGCATCACAGATTCAATGGACATGAGTTTGAGTCAATTCCGGGAGTTGGTGATAGACAGGGAGGCCTGGCGAGCTGCAGTCCATGGGGTAACAAAGAGTTGGACACGACTGAGTGACTGAACTGAACTGAACTGATAAAATGTGGATTATTAAATCAAATAATTATTAAACTAAAGGCTTTTCTGTGCTAAATTAAATATTGCATTAGATTTGCATTTCATTAGGGAAATGAAAAAAATTATTGAAAAATTGAAAACCATAAGGTCATTTTTGATATTTCTTAACCAATAATTGTCCTTTGCTTGACTTTTACAGTAAAAATAACTTGATCTCATTTATAAAATACTACAGTTGTATGCATCTGAGTTTCAGAACAACTATCCCCAATAGTTGATTTGTAAAAAAACTGCTTTCGTATCTTTAATTTCCTGTCACAGAGTTTGTTTAGGGTTTTGCAATTTTTGTTTTAACTGGAAAGAAGATTCCCCTGTAAAAATATTTCCCTTTCAATATGATTTCTAAACAAATATCCATTATAGAGGTATTTTGGTAGCTAACTAATACCAGAAAAAAAAGCCTCCCTTATAATGTATCTCTTCCCTTTACAAACCTTAAACTGGATATGAGGGTTTATTTAACTTAGAAGTTCTATATCATTTTCTTCTCTCTTTTTTTCCCTAATTTATGACCCTATTCTGAAAAGCCGGCTGCTCAACTTGCTATTTTTAATGTGAAGGAAACTAAACAAAGACTCTTACAGTACTCCTCAAATATCTAAAATATTAAACAAAAGTCTGTTAACGGAGAAAAATAACCAAACAACTGCTAATGATTTTCCTATAATTTCCGTATTTTTATCCTATTTTTCCTAAAGTGCTAGCCAAATTCCAGGGGATGTTTTGGTTTTCCCACTCTGGCCATTAGAATAAGTTCTAGCCTGCGCAGCTGCAGCTCATTTACTGAGGGAGCGTCCACACAGCTCAACCTACCCTAAGAATGGGCACTTCTCCGTGACTTTTCTGGTACTCATTTAATCAGCATATGATTTTTTTTTAATTTAATGAATAAAAATATTAAAAATAAAACAACCTTCCTGAGGTGGTTGTAATGGAACTGAATGGTAGTAGTTTGAAGTGGAAAAGAAGTTGTGTTCAAGTAGGTAATTATATAAGACAAGTAAAGATAACATTTAATTAAATGAGCTCCTTCTGTTCCACTGGGGTTTACTATTGGCTCACAAAGAGATTAGTCTGCTCTAAGAGTCTAGTCAAATATGTAACACAGGAAAATGTTCTCAAATTTAGGGTCAAAAGGCAATTATATTGCAATGCCCTGAAACGAGCACCAAGATACCTTGATTTGGCAGAAATATATAATCATGGTTCTAATTAAGAATTTTGGAGAGGATCAAGGCTCTCTCCTTGAAGCCAGTTCTCTTCTTTCAAGCACTTCACGTGCCATACTTGAATGCTTTCTTCTCTTTCCTGCTATTCTATTGTGGAACATTAAATGGTTCTCTGTGTGGATAAGAGTTTACATTTCAATGCGGCATACTGAAAAAAAAAAAAAAAAAAAAAAAACCAATTCCACTATCGTTACCTGGGTGTGCACGAGACACTCTCAGTACATTGTTTTGACTATATTGCTTTCAGGCTAAATCACTATTTTCAACACACTGACCCACAATGGAGAAGAAGGAGTACAGAAAAACCAGGACTGTAGCACAATACTATGCCCCAACCCCAGTCCTTGTAGTTGAACGATAACAGAACCGCATTAATAGTGTCCTGGGCTACAGCGGCGCAGGTTTTTGGTACAGCTTTTATGACCTATGTTTGCAAGTCTGTGGACTGTAGTCACGTTAATGGCAAACACTTGGTGCCCTCAGAGAAATTTCACATTAATAAAACCTACAAAGCACAATTCTGTTCCTTTGAAGTTGCTACTAAACATGTAATATTAGCTTGTGAAGCATTAGATGAGGAAATGAGCTCGATAAGGACTCTTGCAGTAATAGCTCTAAATTGATTATTTCCTTCCCAAAATAAACTTGCCAGGCAGCCCTGTGGGCTTACTTCCGAAGACTTGCTCTGCCCAGGAATCTTATCACAAGGAAATGAACAGCAAGGCCACAGACACACTGTGATAAGGCACATTCACCAGATATTAATATGGTATGAGATTCAGTCTTTCCTCAATGAATCTAAGAGCTCATGAATTAAATATTCACTAATCGCATCCTCAACATGGGGCAAAGAAAGAACAATGCCTTTTAATGTTCTTATGCTAGTCAAACACATTTCTAGTTAAGCATGAAGGAAGGCAAATTGTGTATTGTGTGAAAAACATCACATTTAGGAATCATGAAAAAATTTGCAAACAAAAAATTTTGAAAACAAAAGACTTCCACAGAATACACCCTTGAATTTAACAATACTGTATTTTGGTGTCATTCATCTCCATCTTATAGTTGAAATCAGAGGCAAAAATCACATTTGTGGTTAATAATCCATTTTTAAAACTCTTTATTCTGATCTTTTGGATATGTATCTACATAAAAAACTAAATATTTCTTTAAAATAAAAAAGAAATAAGCCTATTCAGTAAATAGCATTTTCTGCATTCCTTGGACTTCTTCAGTCAGTATTAGCCACAAAAGAAAAAGAAAAGATTTGGAACTAGGGATTCTCGTGGTTTTGGTTTTTATGAAAAAAAAAAAAAAAAAAAGACTTCTTCTTACCCAGAATTACTATGTGACAAGGTTTACTCTAAGTACATTGTCCCTGCGATTGTTGTCAGATTACTGTATAAATGTTGGCTTATATAATTCAGATTACCTTATTTTCCATCTAAATGTGTAGGTCTTCCCACATTTATTCTGGCCCAAAATTAAATCCAATTTGTTATCAGGACATTTAGAAAGAATTATTACTCTAATAAAAGAACAGAGTTGAGGCCACTGGCATAATTATCACTCCTTTTTCCCTTCAGAAAATACATCTGTAGCAGTCTAAAAACATTATTATGAAAAACATGTTCAACAAAGTATACCTAGATATTTTCCTAAAATTTCCATTAAAAAGATTAACAATTACCATACAATGCATTGCATTTTGGCCTTTGAAGAAGACTTGAGAAGTCAAAGTGATGTTTTTCTTCACTGTATAAAATTCATAATTTTAGGTAAATTTAAAAAATTCTATTAGCATGCATTTTAATAAGTATAGATGAAAATATTCTTTTTTGTTTTATAGGTAGAACTGTCCTTTTTTCCCCACTGTACAGAGCACTTTCATTGAAAATTCATTTCTAGTTCACTGTGAAGTTATGAGCTTAACATCTCCCTATGTCAATAAGTTCATGATATATTCTACGCACTAATTTTCAAATAGATGCCATTTGTATGGCTTTTATCTGTTTAGTCCTAGCTGCATTTTGTCCATGTTGAAGTATAAATTTCCTGTATGTATTCTAGTTCTCTGAAATCCATTTACCTTAGGCCTCTGACTAGATATCTGTGATATTTAATGTGTATGTGTGTTAGTCGCTCAGTCGTGGCGGACTCTGCAACTCCAAGGACTGCAGCCCACCAACCTTCTCTCTCTCTGAGATTTTCCAGACAAGGATACTAGAGTGGGTTGCCATTTCCTTCTCCTCACAATTTAATACCATTTGTTAAATCCACTTGTTGTTTAGTCACACAGTCGTGTCCAACTCTTCACTACCCCATGGACTATAGCCCACCTACCAGGCTCTGTCCATGGGATTTTCCCAGGCAAGGATCATGGAGTGGGTTCCATTTCATTCTAAAAGGGATCTTCCTGACCCAGGGATTGAACCTGCATCTCTCTGCTTGGCAGGTAGATTCTTTACCACTGAGCCACCAGAAAAACACTTAAATCCACTTATTGCTACCTTATCTTTCCTCAATAATCTTATTTTTGCATAGACTGGAAATAGGTCTTAATATTCTCTTGGAATACTTTCCACTAACTATTCTATTTTAAACTATCATAGCTGAAGTTATTCGACATGCATGCTTTTGAATGCATGCTATGGCATGCTTTCCTAAAATACATATACAAAAAGATTTTGGGAAAAATTTATTTAGAAGACTAATCTATATAATCTGGAAATTAATACAATCCTTACTTCTCACATGCTAGTAAAGTAATGCTCAAAATTCTCCAAGCCAAGCTTCAGCAATACATGAACCGTGAACTTCTAGATGTTCAAGCTGGTTTTAGAAAAGGCAGAGGAACCAGAGATCAAATTGCCAACACCTGCTGGATCATGGAAAAAGCAAGAGAGTTCCAGAAAAACATCTATTTCTGCTTTATTGACTATGCCAAAGCCTTTGACTCTGTGGATCACAATAAACTGTGGAACATTCTAAAAGAGATGGGAATACCAGACCACCTGACCTGCCTCTTGAGAAATCTGTATGCAGGTCAGGAAGCAACAGTTAGAACTGGACATGGAAGAACAGATTGGTTCCAAGTAGGAAAAGGAGTATGTCAAGGCTGTATATTGTCACCCTGCTTATTTAACTTCTATGCAGAGCACATCATGAGAAACGCTGGGCTGGAAGAAGCACAAGCTAGAATCAGGATTTCCGGGAGAAATATCAATAACCTCAGATATGCTGATGACACCACCTTTATGGCAGAAAGCTACGAGGAACTGAAGAGCCTCTTGATGAAGTTGGAAGAGGAGAGTGAAAAAGTTGGCTTAAAACTCAACATTTAGAAAACTAAAATCATGGCATCTGGTACCATCACTTCGTGGCAAATAGATGGAGAAACAATGGAAACAGTGACAGGGTTTATTTTCTTGGGCTCCAAAACCACTGCAGATGGTGACTGCAGCCATGAAATTAAGACACTTGCTTCCTGGAAGAAAAGCCATGACCAACCTAGACAGCATGTTAAAAAGCTGAGACATTACTTTGCTGACAAAGGTCCATGAAGTCAAAGGCTATGGGTTTTCCAGTAGTCATGTATGGATGTGAGAGTTGGACTATAAAGAAAGCTGAGAACTGAAGAATTGATGCTTTTGAACTGTGGTGTTGGAGAAGACTCTTGAGAGTCCCTTGAACTGCCAGAAGATCCAATCAGTCAATCCTAAAGGAAATCAGCCCTAAATATTCATTGGAAGGACTGATTCTTAAGCTGAAACTCCTATACTTTGGTGACCTGATGCAAAGGACTCATTTGAAAAGACCCTGATGCTAGGAAAGATTGAAGTCAGGAGAAAAAGCAGACGACAGCTGGTGAGATGGTTGGATAGCATCACCGACTTGATGGGCATGAGTTTGAGCAAGCTCCAGAAGTTGGTGACGGACAGGGAGGTCTGGGGTGCTGCAGTCCATGGGGTCACAAAGAGTCAGACACAACTGAGTGACTGAACTGATATGATGAAAGAGAGAAGGTTCATCTGTTTTAGGGAGACACGATCTTTGCTTTAAAGATCAGCTTGAAAAACGTGCTTTGAAGTTGGTGTTAAGTATTCTCAAGCAGTGAAATGATCTTTAAACTTCTTTGCTTAAACCAAGTAAAGTAATTGATTCTGAAAAATGAGTGAGAGAAACAGAAGTTGAGAATCCTGTATCATGGAATGAAACACAGAACTGAGAAACCAGTTAAATCCACAGGGCTGCTAATAGATGTTTTAGCAATTTCTTCCTTTAATGAAGGGTAATTGGGCATTTTACTAGGGGTGTGTGTGTGTGTGTGTGTGTGTGTGTGTGTGTGTGTGTGTGTGTGTTCAGTCATGTCCGACTCTTTGAGACCCCATGGATTCTAGCCTGCCAGGCTCCTCTGTCCATGGGGCAAGAATACTGGAGTGGGTTGCCATTTCCTCCTCCAGAGGATCTTCCCAACCCAGGGATCAAACCCATGTCTTCTGCAGCTCCTGCATTGCAGGCAGATTCTTTACCATTGAGCCACTGGGGATGCCCCTGTTATATTGAAATGAACTTCTAAATAAATAGCTTCCCAAAGAAATTTCAATCTTCTGAGGAAGTCATACAATAAACTAAATAGTCAAATGTAGATAAATACAAACAGACAGACAAACAGACATAGACGTTAGGTACATAGATAGGTTTTATTGGCATAGATACAATTAGAATAATGCTAAGGAGAAAAAAGTAAGCATAGAAGGGAATAGGGTGTGTGGAGTCAAAGATGGAAAATATAATATATTATATATTATAAATTATATATTATATAATTATATTATATAATTATATTGTAATTATATAATATAATTATATATTATAAATTATAAATATATATTTATAAATATATAATTATATAATATATATATATTAGAGAAATGCTCCCTGAGACGGTAACATTTTAGAAAAGAGTTGAGGAAGTGAGGGGGGTTAAAAAATAAGTATCTTAAGAAAGAGCATTGCAGGCAGAGAAAATAGAAGCTCAGACTCTTCGAAGACAGAATACGCCTGGTGTGTGTCAGGAGTCGTGAGGAGGCTGGGAATGCTGGAGCAGAGTGGTGGGGTCAGAGAGGTAATGATGGGCCAAATAAGAGAGGAGATGTGAATTGGAGCTTGGTTGTTTGGTGAATGGGCTTTTGGTAAGTTAATCTAAATGTGAACTGCACAAGCCATACTGGAAGCTGTTACAAGTATCTCCTACATGAGGGTCATGGGCAACCATGCTGAGATACCTTCAGCTTCCTTACTCTGGGGAAATTCAAAGAGTATGTGTTTGGGAATGCATGTAAGAATTAAAGATTTTAAAATTTAAAAAAAAAAATAAAATAAAGTAGACAACAAAAAAAAAAAAACAAAGAGTATGTGGCCTCATAAAACTTAAGAACTGCTTAAGTTTTATGAGTGACATGTGTACACACACACACACACACACACACTCACACTCATACTACTTATCCTAATTTCCATTGGTTTCTCCCAGTACTGTTGCTGACTTCATCTACACAATTTTCCAATCTTTGAATTTAGCATCACATAGACTGTCTTTTATCGTTTCATTTGATCCTATTCCCAAAGATGCTTATAGATCTACTAAGTCAGGTGGCTGTACACACAACTGCAGCCAAGCACAGTACCACGGGTAGACAGAAACTCATAAGCCAGGCCCAAACCCACCATCAAGAACCTGTAATAGAGAAAGTTCCCTGCAAAGTCTATGTCTCTTTTTTACCTTCTAAATTATTATCTGTAGGAAGATAAGGAGCAGAGAAAAAAGATCACCCAGAGAAGCTGATAGGAGAACTTGGAAGTGAAGACATTCATACTCAGCTGTAATGTGTTTTCCTAATATGAAAACTGCATATAAACAAAAATAACTATCTCAAATGCAGTTGCCTCGAGTTCTCCTTCCCAAATTATGGCATTTATATTTATTAATGTGAATTTATAAACATAAATTTTCACATTCAAAACCTAAGCTTATGTTTGGAAAATAACTGGAATATTTGGCTTTGTAGGAGGTTGTTAGCCTTTTAAATACATAAAATGTCAGTAAGAAGGCTCTTCCAAAGCAGAATCCTCTAACCAATAGGCTACATGTCACAGCCAAGTTGAACTATTCTCGCCATTCATATTAATCACTTTCTGATAAGCTACCCAAGTCTCAAGAAATGAGATTCGAGTGTCTATTTCGGAAGTTTACTACCATCTTGTCACCCTTGCTTCGGTTGCACTCAAGTTAAACCTAGGAATTTGTGACAGAAAACTCCCAGTGTTCCCTCTTATCTTTGAAACTTTCCAAACCCTTGCTTTGATCCTGAAGTTAATGAACCCGCTTCTTCCTCGACTATTAAACCCTTTTCTCTAACTAAGAATAACCAAGTTTTCCCTCACACAAAGCCAGTGTCCTCAACCAGTGAGGCAGACAATACCACAGTCCAGACACATGGACTTTCTGGACTTTCTCAACAGGATAAAAAGAAGCCACTCCCTCAGGCTCTCCAGAACTTTGGGCAGGCAGAGATGAGCACTAAAGCAATGCAATAATGAGTAACTGCTTCTTTCAGGGTCACCCCTGGTTACATTGTCTGCCCACTGGGCAAATCATTGACAGTCCTGTTTTATGCAGGTAGTGGGCTATTATCTGATGTGGTGTGAATGTCACTTATGACTGCACTCTGTTGATTTTTCTGAAGATAGAGGAGGGAGTGGGAGAAAGAAAGAGAGATTCTTTGTTATTTGAGGGGGAACAGCCTTTTAATAATCCTGGTCAATTAGCATCAGTATACAAGTAATCTGTTCAGTTTCAGAAAGTGGTCATCAAGAAATTCAATAACTATAACATTTCATAATACAGAATTAGTCTTGTTTTAATTGGAGTCACCCTGAGCTTAAAAAAAAAAAAAAAAAAAAGCCCACTATTTTGTCTTTTGTCCCACATCTAGTGTTCACTTCCCAGCTTCCTTCGTCTTAACTGGCAGAGTAAGAAGCCCCTGGCTGCCTGGGCTCTTTTGCCATCTCTACCTAGCTATGCATTTCTGTCTTCCTTTTCCAGTTTCAAATTTCAGCTATTCTACTTAAGGGTGTTTATTGGATTTAAGGGCATCCGTTCAAGGGCAGACTTCCCAGGTGGCTCAGTAGTAAAGAACCCGTCTGTCAATGCAGGAGACGCAGACTCGATCCCTGGGTCAAGAAGATCTCCAGGAGGAGGAAATGGCAACCCACTCTAGTATTCTCGCCTGCAAAATCGCATGGACAGAGGAGCCTGGCGGCCTACAGTCCAGTGGGTCGCAAAAAGTCAAACAAGACTGAGCGACTAAGCATACACACATATTCAAGGGCAGACATTCCAAGCCTTCAAATTAATCTGACGCATGATTCCATACTAATGTGTCAGGGTCATGGAGTCTCAGTTAATTCATACAAAAAAGAAGATTTTCAACTATAACTATTTGTTACAATGCATTTCAAACTGACTAGATGCATTCTTTCCTTTTAAATATGTATTTTGTAATGCTGCCTGTGAAAGTGAAAGTGTTAGTTGCTCAGTGATGTCTGACCCTTTGTGACTGTAGCCTGGGAGGACCATAGCCTGCCAGGATCCTCTGTCCATGGGATTCTCCAGGCCAAAATACTGGAGTGGGTTGCCATGCTCTCCTCTAAGGGATCTTCCCAACCCAGGGATCGAACCCAGGTCTCTTATATCTCCTGCATTGGCAAGCAGGTTCTTACCACTAGCACTGCCTGGAAAGCCCATATTTAGATGGGCCAACATTTTAACTTTGGGCTTGTAAGCCTGAGCAGAGGACTCTGCTAAATGTGGCCAGACTATTGACCCACGACCCAGAAAATATATTTATTATTTCACTTTATTATATGATATAATACATATATGTGCAATGGACTGCTAAGTGTATGGCAATTTGTTATGCAGCAAAAACAAACGCAGCTACATTCTTCATATATTCAATATGTATAATTAAAAACATAAAAAATAATGTATGTATATATGCAAAACAGGTAGAGGTTCAGATCGTTACAGTGTTTTCACCGACTATAGCATCCAGTGGTTCTTTTGAGTATCAATCAGAACATATGAGAATTCTTTCTCATGTAGACTATTCCTCTCACTGCAGGATGGCTACAATTCCAGGGCCTCATCTAATAAATGCCTGTAGCACCCCCACTAAACACTGTGTCAAGGGGGAAGAAAAAACTCTTCCCAAAGTTTCCAAATCCCCACTTTGAAGACTCTGTTTCCCTAGGTAGGATCTGGTGGCCTGTAAGGTATTAACACACTCCACAACCAAACTTCTAATTCAGTTTTTTGTGTTGCTTTCTACTGCACTGGATCTTTGTTGCTGTGTACGGGCTCTCTCTAGTTGCTGCAGGTTGGGGCTGCTCTTCATTGTGTTGCTGGGGATTCCTACTGCAGCGGATTCTCTTGTTGCAGAACATGAGCTTAGTTGCCCCGCAGCATGTGGGATATTCCCGGATCAGGGATCAAACCCATGTCCGCTGCATTGGCAAGCGGATTCTTAACTACTGGACAACCAGGGAAGTCCATGATTCAAACTTTAAAGTAGTGTTCTTAAACACACTGTGGGGCTGGATGTGGGGTGGGGTGAATGTTAAAGACAATGGTAAGAAACCAATAAAAGTCTTAGAGTCCTTTGCCCTGAAGAAATGAAATGAACAGAAAATAAGAGCACTAAATGTTTACATAAAATTGTAGGATACTAGGTCTCCTGAAGGACATCTTTGAGTCTTTATGAGCAAATACTCCTTACGGTGGAGATTTCAGAGATGGACTATGAAGATAAGACAATGGCAAATAGATTGGAGACTTTCCTTTAAAAATAATGGATTTAGCATCTGTTCTTTAAAAAATCCTCTGTAGACAGAAACCAGGCAGCTCCTAATCAGTCAGCCAGCCAGCTAGCAGTTAATAATGTTTCTGTTTCTTGTTCATTTGCTGCCCAAGAATGATCTGAGAAACTGAGGAAGCTTGAGAAGATTCTGAAAGATAATAGAAGAGTAACTACAATCAGCTCTGTTTTACCAAAAGTTTAATTAAAAACAGTTAAAGAGAAAACATGTGTTTCTTATCCTTCAGTTGTTTTGTAACCACCAACAAAAATGAAAAAGTAGCAACAAAAAATTAAAGAAGCAGGGACATTTTAAAGAAAGCATTCTGAGGTGCAGAATGAAATCTGTGGTGCATAATAGGCCACACAAAAGTGAAAACAATGAAAACGATCATTATAAACAATTTTAGGGGCCTTCTTTTGTCATGGTCCATTTTTTTATTGAATGAATACCCCTAATTTTTTGCTGATTTAAATGATCTGAATTTGTTTGCAATGATGACATTTGTTTGAGCTCTTTGTAAATCAAGGAAATTAGACTGGGGTTTTTTTCTGCCATAAGTATTGTAATTTTCCCCCAAGAAAATGTCTGTTGTATTTTCTTTGTTGACAATTCTTTTCATTAGACAGTTTATTTTGTTTAGATGAATGGTTTTCTTTAGATTCTCATGGACACTTAATAAATTCTAGGTTTAAGAACACTTTAGAACACTTTTTGCTCTAAAGTAATAGTTGTCATTGTTTTCTTCTAGAAATTTTGTATTTTTCTTTTAAATGTTTAAATATTTGGTGTGAAGATTAAGACTAAGATCCAAGTTTCTTTAAATTTTTTTTTCTAAATATTTAGCTTTCTGAGACTGTTCCTGGATTGTGTTTTGCTACTATCTATTCATAAAGACTAAGAAATTTTAACTTTGGTTGCTTTACTATACATATTTTAGAAACAGTAAGACTAGGTCCTTGTTATTAGTTTCCTTTTTCAGAATTCTGAATATTTTTTCATGTCAATTCTTCCTATCCCTGTTTTTAACTTTTCAAGAAACTGTATTTTTTTTGTTTTGAAAACAATGAATAAATCATAAAATGTTACATCAGGAGCATGACTTAAGAACTTGCCTAAATTTTAGAGATTTTTAAAATTATAATTCATTTATTAGTTACCAAACAATTATTATGTAAGAGGTAACTAAAAGTCGAAAGTTCAAACTGCTTTGTAACTATGAAAACTACCGAAAAATTAATTTGCTTTTGTTCTTATTTATACTTTATAGTTTATTCATTCATTTTTTCTTTTTTTTTTTCCTTCTACCTTTACTTTTACTTTTTCCTTTGTTTTGGTTTATCTTTGTTTTATTTTTATATTTTAAGCTGATGTGGTTGTACATATGAAGTTCAGTTTAAAAATCTGTCCATTAATAATGGCTCTTAGACATATCATGGTGATCCTAATGTAAGCAAATGTCAAGTCACTATGTAGAACATCTGAAACTAACATAATATTGCACATCAGCTATATTTTAAATTCAAAAAATGAAAATTAAATTTTTTAATTTCATTTGTAAAATGCATTAAAATTAATTTTATTAGAGAAGGGGATGTGAAAAAACAATTCTAATACATACCTAACATCAACTACATTAGGTATGCCAATGAAATTTGGATACTAAAAGGAACCAATCCCTTAAATAATTTTTTGATTATCAAAAGCCATTTGTCCTAAGGCACCTCTTCTACTCTGCACAGACTTTGAGCAATGCCAGTTTCTTTTAACAAAAGGGAAAATATAATTGTTTGGAGTCATGCCAGATACTGTAGGAGGGGGAAATGGCATATTAGAAGGTAGGAAAGATTGAGAGGGGGGAAAGAAAAAGGTGTGTGTGAGGAAATGGAAATTTAAGGAGACGGATTTAGTAGAAGTCACTGCCCAGTCCCTAGCAGTGAGATCAGCAGATAGCTTCCAGCTGTTGGCTTCTGTACAGCCTTCTTCAGAAGGAGACACATGCCTTGGCCACGATCACTCCTATTTCATAGCAGCCGTTGTGATAATGGAGTGAGGCAGAAATACAAAGGCATACTTTTCAGTCTCAAAAGGGGAAAAAGGCCCAGGCATTTTGGCCCTAGACAAGAGAGTGTCTGGATGACAATTCTTACTCCTGAACACCTTGCCATTTGGTGCATCTGAATTTTACCTCTTCCTCTACCCAATCCTAGAGAAGGCAATGGCACCCCACTCCAGTACTCTTGCCTGGAAAATCCTATGGACATAGGAGCCTGATGGGCTGCAGTCCATGGGGTGGCTAGAAGTCAGACACAACTGAGCGACTTCACTTTCACTTTTCACTTTCATGCATCGGAGAAGGAAATGACAACCCGCTCCAGTGGTCTTGCCTGGAGAATCCCAGGGACAGGGGAGCCTGGTGGGCTGCTGTCTCTGGGGTCGCACAGAGTCGGACATAACTGAAGCGACAGCAGCAGCAGCAGCTACCCAATCCTGCTTTCCCCACCCTCCTTTAACAGTTATTAATCCAAAGACACTGGAACCTGAACTCAGTGTGATGTAGGAGGGTAAGTAAGTGGAAGGAACATTACACAAAAGTAACAGGAACTACCTTGATGCAGCATCTAGCAAATAACAGAAACATCTCAGTTAAATTCAAGGATGATTATGTTGAAAGACCTAATGTACACTGGGCATATTAGTTAGGGTAAGTGATATATACTTCCTGCTAGAACCTGTAAACCTCTACATGCTCAGTCACTTCACTTGTGTCCGACTCTTTGTGATCCATGGACTGTAGTCCACTAGGCACCTCTGTCCGTGGGACTTTCCAGGCAAAGATACTGGGGTGGGTTGCCATTTCCTCCTCCAGGGAATCTTCCCCACCCAGAGATAGAACATGTATGAGCAGGCAGGGCTAACATTTGTTGAATGACCCAATGAGTGAATATACAAAGGGCCTAGAACCATGCATGGTATATCACTGACACTCGGTACAGGTTCTGAGTGAATCTCATAGGTTCTACCTCCAAAAGGCATTTTGGTCTGTTTGTGTTTCTCCATCTTCACCAACTTTGCCTCATCCAAGCCTCCATCACCTCTGGCCTGAGCAACTAATCAGTTCCTAACTAGCTTCCCTATTTCCACACTTGCCCTTATGGTTCATCCTGCCCCCAATCACCAGTCGTCTTTGCAAAATGTGAACTGGAATTGTGTCGTTCTCTGCCTAAAACCTTCTGGTGGCATCCCATTGCTTGTGGCTGTGGCCTCCCAGGTCCTGAGAGATTTGGCCCCGGCCACCCCACTAACCTCTCCTGGGGCTGTTCTGTCACACTGACCTCCTGGCAGTTGTTGGAAGAATCAGCTCTCTCCCACCTCATGACCTTGTCACTAGCGGGTCACTAGGCCTGGACTGCTTCTCTCCAGACCATCGTGCATGACTCCTTCCATCAATTTAAGGCTCAGCTCAAAGGTGTCACCTCTTTAGAGAGGCCTTCTCTGAACCCCCTGTCTGAAGTAGCCCATCTCCAGTCTTCTGCTTCACTTACCCAGGCATTTACTGAGCAACTGCTAGATGCCAGGCGCTGTTCTAAGTGCCTAGGAAATAGTAGTGAACACTACAGGGGATGCCACACTTTCTTACACCTCTGTAGCTCTTGAAACACCTCAGTGCCTCTAGACCTCCCTTAATCTGATCTTCACAGCAAGGATTCTCACTTTGTTTAACTGAAAATCTTACTGAATCTCTTTCTTTTAATAATTTTTAATATGCATTTCTTACTACAGTAGATCAAAAGTAATCCTCGACCACTGGACTATCTCCATTTTCCTTTTAATCTCTATTTGAAAACCAGCCAATTCTTTCTTATCACAAATCACCAAAGACAGCCAACAGTAGGCATCACTATAACTATTAAAAATAGGATCTCCTACCAGGCACATGGTCTATTTTCTAAGTTATCCGCAGGCATCACTTTTACCACTTGTTTTTCTATGGCACTCGGAGCATTCTCAAGCAGTCCTGCTTGCTACATCTTTATCTTTGGAAGCTGATAACTAATCCAATTTTAAAATTTTTAGAGTTTTTATTATTTAGCACTCCACTTCAAGCTGCTGACTTCTGAGTTAGTTAAGTCATGCTAACACTATTATGGATGATCTCCCAAATCTCAGTGACTCTGCACAAGAGGTTATTTTCACTCCTCTGCAGTCACAGAGGTTGTTTCAGCTCGAGGGGCAGCCTTGCTCATGGCCATTCAGGGACCAAGACTTCATCCGTTTTGTGGATCTGCACTCATTTAGGCCACTCGAATCCTCTGCACCCTGCTGGTAGAAGGGGGAAGAACATAAGGAATGGAAAATGGAAAGTTTTTGTAAGAAATGACAGTGTCGCTTCTATTCACGTGCTATTCCCAAGAAATCAAACACGTGGCCACAGACCAAGGAACTTGATAAGTACAGTCCAGCTGGAGTTCCAAGGGGGAGACAAAGTGAGATTCGCGAGCAGAGAGTTGGTCTCTTCCACAAAAGTGGAGCAAATAAGATGACTGGCGGCAGGGCTGAGGGCTTACCCCAAAGCAGCAGTGCTGTTCTTTAGGAGAATAAGTAGCAAAAGCAGTAATGAGTGAGAAAGAGGGCATTTGCTTTTCAAGAGTGGAAGCACAAAACAAAAACCTAAAGACGTCTTCCCCGAGAGCATGAAGAGGAGGCACAAGAAGATAAGGCCTCGCAGGGTCTGCCTACTAGCAGAGCAGGCTTGCAAACAAGCAGAAGTAACTACGCAGGGATGAAGTTCCACTGAAGCTCTCTTGAAACCTCTGCTCTCTCTACAGGTTGCCAGAGTGCTGGGAAAACACCTAATCTCACTTGAGGTCTACGAGAGCAGACCTCACCTACAGGAAAAGGGAGACAGTTTAGGAAAAAGTCTATTAATCTTCTTATCGATAAGGATTTCAAGTTGATAAGGAATATACTTTTGAAGTAAAATTTATGAAAAAAAAATATTAAGCAAGAAGCGAAGTGAAGTGAAGTGAATTGAAGTCGTTCAGTCCTGTCCGGCTCTTTGCAACCCCATGGACTGTAGCCTACCGGGCTCCTCCATCCATGGGATTTTCCAGGCAAGAATACTGGAGTGGATTGCCATTTCCTTCTCCAGGGGAAATTCCCGATCCAGGGCTCAAACCCAGGTCTCCCGCATTGTAAGCAGACGCTTTACCGTCTGGGCCACAAGGGAAGCCCCTTAAGCAAGAAGCACAAAAAAAAAAAAAATTCAAAAGGAATTCTACCTAAGCAAGAAGCACAGGTATAATTACTTTTTGAATTCTTTTGAAGTATAGTTGATGTACAATAGGTAAGCTGCAGCTGTACAACAGTGATTCACAATGTTTAAAGGTTATACTCCACTTAAAATTATTATGAAAAATTGACTATATTCCCTAAGCTGTATAATATATCCTTGTAGTTTGTTTTATAGATAATAATTTGCCCCTCATCCCATATCCCATGCTTGTCCCTCCCTCTTTCCCTCCCCACCACTGGCAACCAGGAGTTTGTTTTCTATATGTGTCAGTCCGTTCCTTTTTTCCTATATTTACTAGTTTGCTTTTTAGGCTTCACATATAAGGGAGATCATACAGTATTTGCCCTGCTCTGTTTGACTTGCCTCACTTAGCATAATAACCTCCAAGTACAACCATGTTGTTGGAAATAGCAAAATTTCATCTTTTTAAATGACTGAATAATATTCATATATATATATATATACACACACACACGTATACATGTATATGCACCATCTTTGTTTGTCACTGATAGAGACTTAGATTACTTACATATCTTGGCAGTTGGAAATAATGCTGCTGTGAAATTAGAGTGCATGTATCTTTTTAAATTAGTGGTTTGGGATATTTTGTATAGACACCCAGGAGTGGAATTGCTAGATCATATATGGTAGTTCTCCATATTCTTTTCCCACAGTGGGTGCACCAGTTTACACTCCCACCAATAGTGTATGTGGGTTCGCTTTTCTGCAGATCCTTGCCAACACTTATTTGTGTTACTTTTATTTTTTTTCCAGCTTCTGCTTCATCCAGCCTAACATTTTTTAAAATTTAAATTCATTATTTTAATTGGAGGCTAATTACTTTACAATATTGTACTGGTTTTCCATACATCAACATGAATCCACCATTCCTGAACCCATGTTCCCATTCCTGAACCCTTCCTCCCCATACCATCCCTCTGGGTTATCCCAGTGCACCAGCCCCAAGTATCCTGTATCCTGCATTGAACCTAGACTGGCGATTCATTTATTATATGATATTATATATGTTTCAATGCCATTCTCCCAAATCATCTCACCCTCTCCCTCTCCCACAGAGTCCAAAAGACTGTTCTATACATCTGTGTCTCTTTTGCCTTCTCGCATACAGGGTTATCATTACCATCTTTCTAAATTCCATATATATGTGTGTTAGTATACTGTATTGGTGTTTTTCTTTCTGGTTTACTTCACTCTGTGTAATCAGCTCGTTTCATCCACCTCATTAGAACTGATTCAAATGTATTCTTTTTAATGGCTGAGTAATACTCCACTGTGTATATGTACCACAGCTTTCTTATCCATTCATCTTCTGATGGACATCTAGGTTGTTTCCATGTCCTGGCTATTATAAATAGTGCTGCAATGAACATTGAGGTACACGTGTCTCTTTCAATTCTGGTTTCCTCGGTGTGTATGCCCAGCAGGGGGATTGCTGGGTCATATGGCAGTTCTATTTCCAGTTTTTAAGGAATCTCCACACTGTTCTCCATAGTGGCTGTACTAGTTTGCATTCTCACCAACAGTGTAAGAAGGTTCCCTTTTCTCCACAGCCTCTCCAGCATTTATTGCTTGTAGACTTTTGGATGGCAGCCATTCTGACTGGCGTGAAATGGTACCTCATTGTGGTTTTGATTTGCATTTCTCTGATAATGAGTGATGCTGAGCATCTTTTCATGTGCTTGTTAGCCATCTGTATGTCTTCTTTGGAGAAATGTCTATTTAGTACTTTGGCCCATTTTTTGATTGGGTCATTTATTTTTCTGGAATTGGAATTCATTGGAGGAAATAGAAGAAAAACCATTTTATTGGTTGGCTATTGCTGTTTAACAAATCATCCCAGTAAGAATAATACTCCTATTGTCCATGCATCTGCAAATCCACCAGAATCTGACTGGCCCAAGCTGTGCTCAGTTGGAAAGCTCTTTTTGTCATGCTATGTCTATTATTTAGCTGGGGTCCCTCTGTCCTACATCTTTGTTTTATCCTCCTCAGGGGACCAACAGGATATCCAAGAATACCCATGATATATTCTTTCCATGGCAATAGCAGAGATGAAGAGAAAAAACAGAATCATGCGAGGTCTTCAAGGTCTGCTCTTGAAATATACACTGTGACTTTCATACATATATCATTGTCCAAAGCAGGTCACCTAGCTAGGCCTAGAGATGAGAGGAAAGAAGTATATGCTATCTATGACAATGAGGCCATGGCAAGGGAATAGAGACAAGAAGGAATAAAGAATTGAAAACAATAATACAATCTATCAACATTCTTTCAAGAAAATTAAAGTAACAGCTCTGAAATCAGAAGATAAAAAGACATTGTCTTCTTTCTCTTTTCACTGGGGTAGATCGAGATGTTAGTGTCTTATGCTTTATATGTAATCCCTTTAAATCTTTAGATAAGTTTGAAAATATGCATCTATAATGCTTCTTCTCATTATATGGCTCAGTTCAGTTCAGTTCAGTTGCTCAGTCGTGTCTGACTCTTTGTGACCCCATGAATCACAGCACGCCAGGCCTCCCTCTCCATCACCAACTCCCGGAGTTCACTCAGACTCACGTCCATTGAGTCAGTGATGCCATCCAGCCATCTCATCCTCTGTTGTCCCCTTCTCCTCCTGCCCCCATCCCGTATGCACAAAAGAATAAGAAAAAGAAGGGCTGGCAAACAGAAGAAAATTAAAATGGAGCAGGAAAAGAAAAAGTGCTATAATTATAAGTGGTATAAAACCAATTTAATATTAATTATAATATACAAGGAAAACTCGTTAATGTAGAAAATTAAGTTTGATGCCTGATGAACCACTTAGAAGATCTCTGCCAGAGAGCAGAAGAAAGAAAATGGAGACGAAACAACAGAGAAGGTATTAAATTGGAGGACAGTATGTGCGTGCATGTGTGCTAAGTCGCTTCAGTCATGTCTGACTCTGTGCAACAGTATGGACTATAGCCCACCAGGTTCCTCTGTCCATAGGATTCTCCAAGCAAGAATACTGGAGTAGGTTGTCATGCCCTCCTTCAGTGGGGAGGGCAGCACACTGCGACTCAAATTTGATAAATGATTTCTTTAAAAGAGAACAGAAAAAAATAACTGAAAAGAAGCATTAGTAGAAAAAAAATGGAGTTGAATCTAAATATTTAAAGAGGTAACATACCAATATGGGGCTATACACTGGTGGTCAGAATAAGAAGGCAACAAAGTAGAGGCTGGAAAAAATGCAGTCTACAATGAAGAAACATTAAACTAAACTAGGACTCTTTCTCTACCATATTAAGTGGGAGAACATTACTACAAATGCACCAGGGGAGCAAACTTTAAGCTGTGGGTGAAGAATCTGCCTGCAATGCAGGATTCCTGGGTTGGGAAGATCCCCTTGAGAAGAAATGACAACCCACTCTAGTATTCTTTCCTGCAAAGCCCCATGGACAGAGGAGTCTGGCAGGCTACAGTCCATGGGGCCGCAAGAGTTGGACACGACTTAGCAACTAAACCACCTCCACTATATGCACCCAAGTTTTGCTTCATGTGTAAAAGTAACTGAATGGATATTATCCATATGTTTATCCTGGGGAAAAAAAAAAACAGCCAAACAAACCACGTAAGAAAGGATTCCATCAAGATATTTCTGTACACAAGAATGGGGGAAGGATGGTTGTTAGAACAGGAGTATTACATTTGTTTAACATCAAAACATAACAATATTATATTAGAAAGTACATTTTAACAATATTTGAAAGAAAAGTCATTGAATCCTCACATAATAGGAAAATAACACTTTAAGAAGCTGGGAACAGAATCATATATTATATTTTAAAGGATATAATAGGAGAGAACAATATAGTTTATGAGATGAAATTATAACTCATAAAACTTCTAGCTGAAAACAAAAGCTTGTTTCAAAAAAAGAAATGAAAGTGACAACACCAGTAGGACACTTCATCATACCTCTCAGTCCCTGTTAACTTAAGCAAAACAAAAATGAATAAAGATATGGGTAGAAAATCACTTGGGCTTCCCAGGTAGCAGTAGTGGTAAAGTATCTGCCTGCCAATGCAGGAGATGCAAGAGACATGGGATCGATCCCTGGGTTGGAAAGATCCCCTAGAGAGGGGAATGTCTACCTACCCCAGTATTCTTGCCTGAAAAATCCCATGGACAGAGGAGCCTGGAGGGCTACAGTTGGTGGGATCACAAAGAGTCAGACATGACTGAGTGACACAGAGAATCACTTAGGATGCTTTGGCCAATAACAGAAAACAGAGCTTGAGAAAGTATAAAAATCAAGGAAAACATTTCTTTTTTTCTTGGTTTTTAATAAGAGGAAGACTGAAAGAAATGCAGTGACTCTGATGTCAGGAAAGACCAAGGCATCCTTAATCTTCTACTCTGCAACTTCCCCTGTGGCTAAATCCCCTCCTGGTTGCAAGATCAAAATCACACTTATCATCCACACATGCAGACAGGGCAATGTCCTGGGACAGGAAAGAGATAATTAATTCCTTATTCATCTCTCTCTCTTTTCTTTTTAAATGAAAAGTCTTTTATAGTCAGGATCCCTCCAGCAGAATTCTCTTCATCTTGTTCACTCCATCAGCAGAGACAACTTACTATTATTCAATAAAAATAAAGTAAGCATTCTGCTAATGAAGTTAGGAAAATAAAACAAAATAAACTTCAGAAAGACTAAGAATGAATAAGGATGAAAGAAAGAAAATATTGATTGATTTAAACTTCAATAAATAGGATGATAAATAATATCCATATACATTTTGCTAGGAATCAAACCAGTAATAGACAAAACTATGGGTGTAATAGTAATAAAAATGTAAAATATAAATTGCAATAAAAAATAAAAATGTAAAAAAAAACCATAAAATAAGAAATAAAAGCAGAGACATAAGTAGAGCTACAGAGCATTTTTTAAATTATATAATGAACAAACACAGGAAAAATAGGTTTCTACTAGCAACAGTCAGTTTAAAAACAAAAGGATAAAAGTTACAGAGCAACAAAAACTCTTATAAATTGTAGTTAAATGTGGAAAACGGGAAATCACTTTGGAAATCTGGGATATATGTGAATGTGAGCATACACATTCCCAGCAATTCCACTCTTAAATGCAGAGCTAACATAAATCTATACACCAAGCAACATATAAAAGTATGTTTAGAGCAATAAACTGTGGAAAATTCTGAAAGAGATGAGAATACCAGACCACCTGACCTGCCTCTTAAGAAACCTGTATGCAGGTCAGGAAGCAACAGTTCGAACTGGACAAGGAACAACAGACTGATTCCAACTAGGAAAAGGAGTCTGTCAAGGCTGTATATTGTCACTCTGCTTATATGCAGAGTACATCATGAAAAATGCTGGGCTGGAGGAAGTACAAGCTGGAATCAAGATTGCCGGGAGAAATATGAATAACTTCAGATATTCAGATGACACCACCCTTATGGCAGAAAGTGAAGAAGAACTAAAGATCCTTTTGATGAAAGTGAAAGAGGAGAGTGAAAAAGTTGGCTTAAAGCTCAACATTCAGAAACTAAGATCATGGCATCTGGTCCCATCACTTCATGGCAGATAGATGGGGAAACAGTGGAAACAGTGTCAGATTTTATTTTTCTGGGCTCCAAAATCACTGCAGATGGTGATTGCAGCAATGAAATTAAAATACGCTTAGTCCTTGGAAGGAAAGTTATGACCAACCTACACAGCATATTAAAAAGCAGAGGCATTACTTTGCTGACAAAGGTCCGTCTAGTCAAGGCTATGGTTTTTCCAGTGGTCATGTATGGATGTGAGAGTTGGACTTTAAAGAAAGCTGAGTGCCGAAGAATTGATGCTTTTGAACTGTGGTGTTGGAGAAGACTCTTGAGAGTCCCTTGGACTGCAAGGAGATCCAACCAGTCCGTCCTAAAGGGAATCAGTCCTGGATGTTCATTGGAAGGACTGATGCTGAAGCTGAAACTCCAGTACTTTGGCCACCTGATGTGAAGAGCTTACTCCTTGGAAAAGACCCTGATTCTGGGAAAGATTGAAGGTGGGAGAAGGGGACAACAGAGGATAAGATGGTTGGAGGGCATCACTGACTTAATGGACAGGAGTTTGGGAATGCTCCAGGAGTTGGTGATAGACAGGGAGGCCTGGCATGCCGCGATTCATGGGATTGCAAAGAGTTGGACATGACTGAGTGATTGAACTGAACTGAACTGAGAGCAACATTATTTTTAATAGCCCCAAACTGAAAACAAGCCAAATTCCACCTACTGTAGAATACATAAACTGTGATTTACAGAGTAAAATGGAATTATAAGATGCTTACTCCTTGGAAGAAAAGTTATGACCAACCTAGATAGCATATTCAAAAGCAGAGACATTACTTTGCCAACAAAGGTCCATCTAGTCAAGGCTATGGTTTTCCCTGTGATCATGTACAGATGTGGGAGTTGGACTGTGAAGAAAGCTGAGTGCCAAAGAATTGATGCATTTGAACTGTGGTGTTGGAGAAGACTCTTGAAAGTCTCTTGGACTGCAAGGAGATCCAACCAGCCCATTCTGAAGGAGATCAGTCCCGGGATTTCTTTGGAAAGAATGATGCTAAAGCTGAAACTCCAGTACTTTGGCCACCTCATGCGAAGAGTTGACTCATTGGAAAAGACTCTGATGCTGGGAGGAATTGGGAGCAGGAGGAGAAGGGGACGACCAAGGATGAGATGGCTGGATGGCATCACTAACTCAATGGACATGAGTCTGAGTGAACTCTGAGAGTTGGTGATGAACAGGGAGGCCTGGCATGCTGCAATTCATGGGGTAGCAAAGAGTGGGACAGACTGAGTGACTAGACTGAAGTGAAAAAGAACTGTAGCCCAACCTGACAACAAAGCAGAAACATATGTTGAGAGAAACAAACCAGAATTTGTAGTATATTCTAAAGTCAGAAAGGTTGATTCCTCCAACTCCATTCTTCTTTCTCAAGTTTGCTTTGGCTATGTGGGGCCCTCTGTGTTTCCATGAATGCTCAGTCACTTCAGTCATGGCCGACTCTTTGTGACCCCATGGACTGTAGTTCCCCAGGCTCGTCAGTCAATGAGATTCTCCAGGTAAGAATATTGGAGTGGGTTGCCATTTCCTTCTCCAAACAGTTTGTGTTTCCATACAAACTGTGAAAAAAAAATTTTTTCTAGTTCTGTGAAAAATGCCACTGATAATTTGATAGGGATTGCATTGAATCTGTAGATTGCTTTTGGTAGTATAGTCATTTTCACAATATTGATTCTTCCAATCCAAGAACATGGCATACCTCTCCATCTGTTTATGTTGCCTTTGATTTCTTTAATGAGTGTTTTATAGTTTTCTGTATACAGCTCTTTCATTTCCTTAGGTAGGTTTATTCCTAGGTATTTTATTATTTTTGTTGCAATGGCAAATGGGATTGATTCCTTAATTTCTCTTTCTGATCTTTCATTTTTAGTGTATAGGAATATAAGTAATTTCTGCAAACTCATTTTGTATCCTGTGACTTTACTAAATTCACTGATTAGCTACAGTCATTAAGACACATGGTACCAGTACAAAAACAGAAATATAGACTGATGCAACAAGAGAGAAAACCCAGAGATAAACTCACACAACTTTGGGCACCTTATCTTTGACAAAGGAGACTAGAATATACAATGCAAAAAAGACAGTCTTTTCAACAAGTGATGTTGGGAAACCTGTACAGCTATGTGTAAAAGAATGAAATTAGAACACTTTCTAACACTATGCTGCTGCTGCTGCTGCTAAGTCACTTCAGTCTTGTCCAATTCTGTGTGACCCCATAGATGGCAGCCCACCAGGCTCCTCCGTGGGTGGGATTTTGCAGGCAAGAAAATCCCACAGAGTGGGGTGCCATTGCCTTCTGCATTCTAACACTATACACAAAGATAAACCCAAAATGGAGTAAAGACCTAAATGTAAGACCAGAAACTACAAAACTTTAAAAGGAAAACACAGGCAGAACTCTCTTTGACGTAAATCACAGCAAGATCCTCAATGACCCACCTTCTAGAGTAATGAAAATAAAACAAAAATAAACAAGTGGGACCTAATTAAACTTCATAGCTTTTGCACAGCAATGGAAACTATAAACAAGGTGAAAAACAACCCTCAAAATGGGAGAAAATAATAGCAAGAGAAACAATTGATAAAAGGTTAATCTCCAAAATATACTAGCAGCTCATGCAACTTAATACCGAAAAAACAAACAACCCAATCAAAAAATGGGCAGAACACCTAAACAGACATTTCTCCAGAGAAGACATACAGATGGCTATAAACACATGAAAAGATGCTCAACATTGTTCATTATGAGAAACACAAATCAAAACTCCAGTGAGGTATCACTTCACAATGGGCAGAATGGCCATCATCATAAAATCTATAAACAATAAATGCTGGAGAAGGTATGGAGAAAAGAGAAACCTCTTGCACTGTTAGTGAAAATGTAAACTGATAGAGCCACTATGGAGATTCCTTTAAAAACTAGGAATAAAACCACCATATGACCCAGCAATTCCACTACTGGGCATATACCCTGAGAAAACCATAATTGAAAAAGACACATGTTCCCCAATGTTCATTGCAGCACAATTTATAATAATTAGGACATGGAAGTGACCTAGATGTCCATCAACAGATGAATGAATAAAAATGCTGTGGTACATATATTCAGTGAAATAAGGGCATAAAACAGAGTGCATTTGAGGCAGTCTTAATGAGGTGGATGAAACTAGAGCCTGTTATATAGAGTGGAGTAAGTCAGAAATAAAATATTGCATATTAACACATATATATGGAATCTAGAAAGACAGTACCGATGAACTTATTTGCAGGACAGCACTGGAGACACAGACACAGAGAACACACTTCTGGACACAGTAGGGGAAGGGGAGAGTAGGACAAATCGAGAGAGTAGCATAAAAACATATGCATCACCATGTGTGAAACGGATAGCTGATGGGAATTAGCTGTGTGACTCAGGTAGCTCAAATCAGTGCTCTCTGATAACCTAGACAGGTGGGATGGGGTGGGAGGTGGGAGAGAGGTTCAAGATAGAGGGGACATACGTATGCCTATGACTAATTCATGTTGATGTATGGCAGAAACCAACGCAATACTGTAAAGCAATTATCCTCCAATTAAAAGAAAAAAACCTTTAAGCCAAGCTTAGAAATGTATCTGCTCTCTGATTCCAGCTACATGAACCTCAAAATCACTATGACCTTCAAAATCAGGCACTCTAGTTTATAACAAGAAAAGTTAGAATAGTGGTTACCCTAAAGGGACTTAAGGACTGGAAGGGGGCCTGGAATCAGGCATCTGGAGTGCTGGTAATATTTTCTGCCTCTATCAGGATGGACATTACCTGAGTGTGTTTATTTTGTAGAAATTCATTGAGCTATACATTTATTATTATTTGAACCCTTCTCTACATATGTTAAGATTTAACCTTTTAAAATTATCTTAAAATTTCCAAATGACTTAGTTTCAAAATCTTCCAGCATTTACTAGATGTATTACCCTGGGCAAGATACAAAATTTCTTCAAGCCTCAGTTTCCCCATCTCTGTATCTGAGATAATGCCTGTTCCTTCTTTAAATGGTTTTTGTGAGGATTAATTGACGTCAGTCAAGTAAATAGTACAGTGTTTGGCATCTAGTATTCACTGAGCAATTTATAGTATAATTAAAAATAATTAATAATTTATTTATAAGTATTCTTGCCTGGAGAATCCCATGGACGGAGGTGCCTGGTAGGCTACAGTCCACAGGGTCGCAAAGAGTCGGACACAACTGAGCAACTTCACTTTATCCTTTATCCTTTATGAGAAGGAAATAGTAACATTTTCCTGAAGGGATTTAAATGACTTGAATATATTCAGAAATTCTTTATTTACAGACAATATGTTTCTTTTTACTGTGATCATACATATATTTACCATGATTAAGCTGGTCAAGTTATTTAACTTCTCTGTCTTTATAAATGTAAAATGACAAGATCATTAAAATAGTTCCTATCTATCTAAAGACAAAGTAAATAAGACTTTAAATCTAAACATATTAAAATTCCCAAAAGGAGGTCAAATGAGGGAAGGGAGTTATAAAATTTTAGAACTGCAAAGAAAAATAAAGATGCTTATTAAAAAAAAAAAAAAAACCTATAGCGCTCTCTTGTCTGACTTTGGTGTCTTACATGAGATAATACTGCAAGCCAGTGGCATAAGTACAATAATGGACTCAAATCATTAACAATAATATTCAAATAAGTCTGTGTTTTTAAACTAGTACTGTAGCTTCAACTTTTCAAAAGTCACTACATTTCATTATTGTTTATTAATATGCAATTTCTAAGCCAGTCATTTCACATGTATGTATGAAGTGCCTAATATGTGCCCAGCTCCACATGGTTATGTTGGGGTGGCAGTAATGAGTGAGTCTCTGTTCAGAGCATCTAAGGATGCTCCTGAACATTCTCCCACAAGACAGCAGAAGTCACAGTTACTGACTGGTACCAAGAGCCAAACCATATAGCAAATAGGAAACACACAGGGAAGTGCTAGGAGGTGGGTAGCGCTGGCCATCATTCTTTGCCTGACTTCCATTTAGGATGAACACAAACATGCATGACATGTTAACTCTAATTCTAACCTTAAAGATCTTCAAAATCTTGTTTGACTTATTTGATATTCATTTCACGTCCCCATTTTCTGAAGCAAAGTCCACACTAAGCCTTAAGACATGTCTTTGGTATGAAATTGGTATTTATTAACAAAAATAGATTTTGCTATCAATTGAGATCATTGAACTATTTTAAAGTCATCTTCCTGAATTCCTATTTCCTTCTGCATTACCAACTAAGCTTTTAAAAGAGCAGAAGAGTATTCTTCTTTGGATCTTTTTAATTTAGAGCATGTTATGACGTGATCTTGTGTTTTGACTGTTCAGTCTGATTGTGTGCTCTCTCCATAGAGAGAATGTCAAAAATTACTTCTGGACAATTAGTAAAATGTATAGATAGCCTATTTTGAGACTTCTCTAGATCACTCACAGGCTTTGATTTAAGTAGTTACAAAAAAATATTAATGGGAAAAGCTAAAATGCAAACAAAACTTAAAAGATCTTAATTGTTCCATTCAATTAATTTTCAAGTTCTGTATACACATTCATAGCCATGAGCTGTATTTATAGATCCCTTCTCCAGCAGTGAGAAACCTGGCTCTCATTTCCTAAATAAATTTGCTTGAGTAATGCCCTTGTATGTAACCAGTCATCCATCTGCCAACACCTCTTCCCTCAAAAAGATGCCCTCCTCACCTCCCATGGGCTCCCAGCTCCCTTAACACACAGGTTATCTCTGCGTGGTCATTGCACTCATGCTGTGTTCTCTCCAGCTATGCCCCCCTTCCTGTAGATGCCCTCTTCACCCTGCTTGGGTTCTTGTGCCAGGTCATCTTACTACACAACTGCGTCATCACCCTGCCCAGACTCTGACCCTGCTCTGGGATACAGTGGCTCTCCCTACTGTCTGCTGGTTTGCCTCTGTTCTGCCCAATCTAATGGCTTTAGGGCTAATGTTTTCAAGAAGGGAAGAGAAGAGGAAGTGCTTGTTGTAATTTTAATTTCCCTGATAACTAGTCATGGTGAGCACATTTGCATGTTTATTGTCCATTCACATATATCCTTTTATAGATATCTATTCATATATCTGATGCATTTTATATTGGGTTATTTTATCTGTTGATTTATAGATGTAATTAAAATCTTTGTGGTGGATATACAATTTCTTCAGACACATGTGCTGTTATTTTTCCCATCTGTAGCATCTGCTGATTTTCTTAGTGATGTTTCATTGAGCATAATTTTTCAGTTTATCATTTTTTTTTAAGTTAGTGATTTCGGATGGGGGGGTGGTGTTTGTTTGTTGAAGAAATATTTGCCTTTCCCAAGGTCATAAAGATATTCTCCATTTTCCTCTGTAAGCTTTATGGTTATGAATTTTATGTTTAGATCTGTGCACCAAACTGGGGGGTCAAAAGTTAGATAGCAGCTAAGATTTATGTTTTTCCATATTGATAGCCAGTTGTTCTGGCAATATTTGTTAAAAATACCATTGTTTTTATTGAATTTCACTGGTGATTTTTTTCTAAAAGTCATTTGACTACCTGTGTAAGAGTTTATTTCTGTTCTCTTCTCTGTCTTGATGCCAATACCACACTCTACTGATTAGTATAGGAATATAGTAGGTCTTGGGATTCCAGTGATGGCTCAGTGGTAAAGAATCTGCCTGCAATGCAGGAGACACAGGAGATATGGGTTCGATCCCTGGATTGGGAAGATCCCCTGGAGGAGGGCATGGCAACCCACTCCAGTATGCTTGCCTGGACAGAGGACCCTGGAGGGCTACCGTCCATGGGGTTGCAAAGAGTTGGACATGACTGAAGCGACTTAGCACGCATGCATGCATACTCCCACAGGAGGCCTTAAAATCAAATAGAATAAGTACTCTAACTTTGTGTTTATTTTTAAAACTCATTCTTACTATTCTAGATCAAGTCTTAGAAAGTGAAAGTGAAGGTTGCTCAGTCCTGTCCGACTCTTTGCAACCCCAAGGACTGTCCATGGACTTCTCCAGGCCAGAACAGTGGAATGGGTAGCCTTTCCCTTCTCCAGGGTATCTTCCCAACCCAGGGATCAAACCCAGGTCTCCCGCATTGCAATCAGATTTTTTACTAACTGAGCTATCAGGGAAGCCCTCCAGTCTTAGAAGCTGCTTCTAGTTCCATGTCACATGGCCCTCTGCATAGGAAGTTCATGGCATGACTGTTTGTTTCTCCAAGGCCAGTAGGAGAATCTTTCTAGTATTTACTGGCAAAACAGAGTGACCTAATCAAGGGAAAGGCATCTCGTCACTTTTGCTATCTTACATTAGTTAGGAGCCAGCCATAGTTTCTGCTCATACCCAAAGGGAGGAAATTATACAGGACACCACACATTGGTGTCAGCTTAGGTTGTCGTCTGCCACAACATCTTGCATTAAACTTATTCTTGTATAATTTTTGTACATTAAATTTATTCTTGTATAATTTTTGAGCAGTGTATAATTTTTGATGCTACAGGAATTGATAAGTTTTAAGATCTCATTTTCTAGTTTTTGGTTACAAATATATAATAGTATCATTGATTTTTGAATATAGAACTTGTATTCTGTGAACTTTCCATATTCACTTATCAGTTCTAGCACTTTTGTGTAGACACCACAGGGTTTTCTATGAAAGCAATCATGCTGTCTGTAAATAACATAATTCTATTTTATCTTTTCCTATTTTTGTGTCTTTTCTTCTTTTTCTCTCTTTCTTTTTTCTTTTTCTTGCCTTACAGTACTTTCTAGAACATTGACTGGAATGTTGAATGGGAGTGGTGAGAATGGATATCCTTGACCTCTTCCTGATCCCTGGGGAAAAGGTTTTATAATTTCAATATTAAGTGTATGTTAGATGTATTTTTTTCCACAGATACCCTTTATCAAGCTGAGGAAGCTCTTTTAACTCTTTCCCTTGTTGGCTGAATGTTTTTCACTGTAAATTTGTCACAATTCTTTTTTGCTTGTGTTGTATAGAACAGTGACAAGGCATCCTTGCTAAAACCTGCTCATATTGCATATTTTTGAGTTAAATAAAAGATGGTTGTTTTAAACGACGAATTTCGTGTGGTTACCTTATGCAGCAGTAGATAATTGGAATAACTGGTATCCAAATGTGGGTGCTATCATAATGAAAACCTAAAGTGTGTGTCCTTCGCTTTGGGGCATGCTATGTAAATACAGGAACTTAGTATTTCAGGAGAAACAAGTTTAGTGTGTTCCAGCAACTGAATAAAGCCCAGCATGGCCATAACAGAGTGGGCAAAGGGAATGGGGTTAAAGATGGTGCTGGAGAGATAAGCGGGGCTAGGTCATAAGGGGTATGTGAGTCAATGTAGGGTCTGTAGAGTCTCCATTTTTCTCATAATGGAAAGCCATTGGAAAGTTTTCCCATTAAACACAGAATTGATGAGATCTAACTGAAGTTTTGAAAAAGACACTTAAAAAGCTGCCTTCTAAATAATGAGTTATAAGAATAGACAAACGGAGACTAATTGAAAGACAGGTTATGTAATCCGGGTATGAGCTGATGGAGTCCAGGACTGAATGTTGATGGAGGAGGAGATGAGAAATGGTAACTGTTTTAGGGATGTTAATGAAGACATAATTTCCTGCATTCTATGTGTTACTCCTCTATTACTCAAAGTTCTCTTAAGGAATGTCTACACCAGTGAACCTTTAAGACTTCAATACCTGACAATCACGTTTCCACTTTCTCTTTGCCTAAGAGATAGCTCATGGCCAAATTTGTGGCTCAATCTTAGAAAATTATAGTGTGTATATCTGTGTACTATTTTTCCCATTGCTCTCACTCATGTTATTTCTATCATTGTTTTCTCTAATCTGACTTTTTATTTTGCTTTAGCTTATCCACATTTTTTTACATGACCTCAAATTCTATATGGAATTTGATGATATACAAATACATATTAAGTAACTTTAATATACGAGTCTATCCCTTAACCTTCCACGTGTGTGTGTATGTGAGCTTAGTCGCCCAGCCATGTACAATTCTTCAAGGTCCCATGGACTGTAGCCCACCAGGCTCCTCTGTCCATGGGGATTCTCCAAGCTAGAATACTGGAGTGGGTTGCCATGCCCTCCTGCAGGGGATCTTCTCAACTCAGGGATCAAACCCAGATCTCCCACACTGCAAGCAGATTCTTTACTGTCTGACCACCAGGGAAGCCCAAGAATATTGGAGTGGGTGACCTATCCCTTCTTCAAGGGATCTCCCAACCCAGGAATCAAATCAGGGTGTCTTGCATTGCAGGCAGATTCTTTACCAGCTGAGCTACCAGGAAAGCCCTAATCTTCCATAAACCTTATTAAAAATTAGATCTAGTCTCAAGGTGTGGGAAACTACATAAACAAAAACTATTCCAGAGGATAACAGGGTTTCTTTCTCCAAAAGCAAGACGGTTATCACACTGGTATTAATGATGGAAGATAGCTTTTCCAGTTGGCTACTAGGAAGAATGGTAAGGCAAGATGACAGGAGCATAGCAGGTCAGAAGGCTGTTTTTGAGCACAGATAAAGCCACACCCTGAGGAATTCTCAGATCTAATGGGGACATTCTATGGAGTTGACCTCTGATAACAATAAAACTAGTAGATGTTCAGATAATAGTAACTTAGATTAGACGCAAAGAAGAATGACAGGGAGGAAGGAGCCAAGAAGAAAAGGAGGAGAAGAGGAGGAGATGTAGGTTACGTAACCTACATCACCCCTCTGTATAAGCACTCCCCTCACTTATTAATGTTTCTGTACAGTTTTTCCCTGTATATTTTCCCCAAGTGAATGTAGCCTAGATGTTTCAGAATGAACTATGACTTTTTCTGCATCTAAGCCCATAACCCTGCCCTTTCAATTTGTATGTGAGAAACACAGACCTATTTAGAATAGGATGACATGATCTCCCACCCGAAAGTCATTGTTCTTTTCTGAAGAGGCAGCCTTTGATATAAACAAATTTGCAAAGCAAAACACAGATACTTTCATCTGCCAGATCCAATGTAGTAATTTAATAGGCATGAGATTATTTAAATAAGTAAAGTCTGTAAAAATATCATTATAAAGCCATTAGTTTCAGCATTTACTTAGAAAGTAACATTGGCTCTGACAGAAACAATGATCTGGGATTTGTTTGAAAATTATGTTCTCATTCATGGGGGAAAGTCTTGCCTAGTGCCTGTTAAAAATAAAGAATAAAAAAGGCATAGAATCAATGATGATTTACTAGTTAATACTACACATATCCCACAAGTATATACTACATTTATTTCTATGTAGAGATATATGCCAACACTTTTCCTTCCCTACTGGACAATTCTTTTTCTTTAAAGAAAAACTCATATTCTAGCACTACCATGACTAAGATCTTTATGAATTTTTCAAACTCAGTTGAGCTTTATCTCTTCTGAATACCACATAATCCTTAGACCACAAAAGATAATTTAGTTATAACCTTTTTTGTATAGTGTTTATTATTCATGTGAGTTTATTATATCTTCCTTGAATGTTACTGAAATGTCTGTAATGATGATACCCAGGTCTTAAAAGATCTTGATAACCTACATAGACCATAGCCTATATGCTATAATAAAAATTAAATGTTATTTTAAAAGATATTTTAACAGCCAGAATAGCCATATATATATATATATAGCATTATTTTTTTAAGAAAAGAAAAGCTGTCAAATGCACTAACATACACAAAGTCACCAGACTAGCTAGTCTCCCCAACACAACAACAATGATAATAACAACACTGAGTATTTACTGAGCTTCCCAGGTGGGTCAGTGGTAAAGAATCTGCCTGCCAATTCAGGAGCTGCAGAAGATGAAGGTTTGATCCTTAGCTAGGGAAGACCCCCTGGAGGAGGTAATGGTAACCCACTTCACTATTCTTGACGGGACAATCCCACAGAAAGAGGACACTGGTGGGTGATAGTCCATGGGGTCTCAGAGAGTTGGATGTGACTGAGCACTCACACACTACTATGTCACAAATTGCCTAGCACTTCATATAGATTAACTCAGTCTTCGCAATAACCCATGACTTGGTTACTACTATAGTTTTTGCTATTAGGCACTCTACTGGAAATTCATATCATCATGAGATAAATTTTAAATTAGTTTATAATGATAAGCAACCACAACATAAACTGTCATACACTGTCAGTGTGGCATCCTCTTTCCTTAGGCAGAGAGCAGTATGACCTGACCCAGTCTTGCTAAACAATTAGCCAAAAAATGACGTAACATAGAACATAGACATAATGATGTGATGATCATAACATAGAACATAGACAGTTCTAATGATTTAACAGCAAAAGGAAAAGATGCCCTGGTCCATCTAACTCACAATAAAGAAAGTCTTACCATACTTAAAGTCATGAAAGAAAATAACCTACAGCCCAGGTTACTGTATCCAGCAAGGATTTCATTCAAATATGAAGGAGAAATCAAAAGCTTTACAGACAAGCAAAAGGTCAGAGAATTCAGCACCACCAAACGAGCTCTCTAACAAATGCTAAAGGATATTCTCTAGACAGGAAACACAGAAAAGGTGTATAAATTCGAAACCAAAGCAATAAAGTAAATGGCAATGGGATCATACTTATCAATAATTACCTTAAAGATAAATGGGCTGAATGCCCCAACCAAAAGACAGAGACTGGCTGAATGGATACAAAAACAAGACCCCTATATATGTTGTCTACAAGAGACCCACCTCAAAACAGGGGACACATACAGACTGAAAGTGAAGAGCTGGAAAAAGATATTCCATGCAAATAGAAACCAAAAGAAAGCAGGAGTAGCAATACTAATATCAGATAAAATAGACTTTAAAACAAAGGCTGTGAAAAGAGACAAAGAAAGATACTATATAATGATCAAAGGATCAATCCAAGAAGAAGATATAACAGTTATAAATATATATGCACCCAACATAGGAGCACCACAATATGTAAGACAAATGCTAACAAGTATGAAAGAGGAAATTAACAATAACACAATAGTGGGAGACTTTAATACCCCACTCACACCTATGGATAGATCAACTAAACAGAAAATTAACAAGGAAACATAAACTTTAAGCAATACAATAGACCAGTTAGATCTGATCGATATCTATAGGACATTTCACCCCCCCAAAATGAATTTCACCTTTTTCTCAAGCGCACATGGAACGTTTTCCAAGATAGATCACATCCTGGGCCATAGATCTAGCCTTGGTAAGTTCAAAAATATTGAACATTCCAAGCATCTTTTCTGACCATAATACAGTAAGATTAGATCTCAATTACAGGAGAAAAACTATTAAAAATTCCAACATATGGAGGCTGAATAACACGCTGCTGAATAACCAACAAATCACAGAAGAAATCAAAAAGAAATCAAAATATACATAGAAACAAATGAAAATGAAAACACAACAACCCAAAACCTGGGGGACACTGTAAAAGCAGTGCTAAGGGGAAAGTTCATAGCAACACAGGCATACTTCAAAAAAACAAGAAAAAAGTCAAATAAATAACCTAACCCTACACCTAAAGCAACTAGAAAAGGAAGAAATTAAGAACCCCAGGGTTAGTAGAAGGAAAGAAATCTTAAAAATTAGGGCAGAAATAAATGCAAAAGAAACAAAAGAGACCATAGTCAAAATCAACAAAGCCAAAAGGTGGTTCTTTGAAAGGATAAATAAAATTGACAAACCATTAGCCAGACTCATCAAGAAACAAAGGGAGAAAAATCAAATCAATAAAATTAGAAATGAAAATGGAGAGATCACAACAGACAACACAGAAATACAAAGGATCATAAGAGACTACTATCAGCAATTATATGCCAATAAAATGGACAATGTGGAAGAAATGGACAAATTCTTAGAAAAGTACAACTTTCCAAAACTGAACCAGGAAGAAACAGAAAATCTTAACAGACCCATCACAAGCACGGAAATTGAAACTGTAATCAGAAATCTTCCAGCAAACAAAAGCCCAGGTCCAGACGGCTTCACAGCTGAATTCTACCAGAAATTTAGAGAAGAACTAACACCTATCCTACACAAACTCTTCCAGAAAATTGCAGAGGAAGGTAAACTTCCAAACTCATTCTATGAGGCCACCATCACCCTAATACCAAAACCTGGCAAAGATGCCACAAAAGAAGAAAACTACAGGCCAATATCACTGATGAACATAGATGCAAGAATTATTAATAAAATTCTAGCAATCAGAATCCAACAACACATTAAAAAGATCATACACCATGACCAAGTGGGCTTTATCTCAGGGATGCAGGGATTCTTCAATATCCGCAAATCAATCAATGTAATTCACCCCATTAACAAACTGAAAAATAAAAGCCATGTGATTATCTCAATAGATGCAGAGAAGGCCTTTGACAAAATTCAACATCCATTTATGATTTAAAAAAAAACTCTCTAGAAAGCAGGAATAGAAGGAACATACCTCAACATAATAAAAGCTATCTATGACAAACCCACAGCAAACATTATCCTCAATGGTGAAAAATTGAAAGCATTTCCCCTAGAGTCAGGAACCAGACAAGGGTACTCACTTTCACCACTACTATTCAACATAGTTTTGGAAGTTTGGGCCACAGCAATCAGAGCAGAAAAAGAAATAAAAGGACTCCAAACAGGAAAAGAAGAAGTAAAACTCTCACTGTTTGCAGATGACATGATCCTCTACATAGAAAACCCTAAAGACTCCACCAGAAAATCACTAATCAATGATTAATCACTAATCAGCTAATCAATGAAGATAATAAAGTTGCAGGATATGAAATTAACAAACAGAAATCACTTGCATTTCTATACACTAATAATGAGAAAATAGAAAGAGAAATTAAAGAAACAATTCCATTCACCATTGCAACGAAAAGAATAAAATACTTAGGAATATATCAACCTAAAAAACTAAAGACCTATATATAGAAAACGATAAAACACTGATGAAAGAAATCAAAGAGAACACCAATAGAGAGAGAAATATACCATGTTCATGGATCAGAAGAATCAATATAGTGAAAATGAGTATACTACCCAAAGCAATCTATAGATTTGATGCAATTCCTATCAAGCCACCAGTGGTATTTTTCACAGAGCTAGAACAAATAATTCCACGATTTGTATGGAAATACAAAAACCTCGAATAGCCAAAAGCAAGTCTGAGAAAGAAGAATGGAACTGGAGGAATCAACCTGCCTGACTTCAGGCTCTACTACAAAGCCACAGTCATCAAGACAGTATGGTACTGGCACAAAGACAGAAATATAGATCAATGGAACAAAATAGAAAGCCCAGAGATAAATCCACACACCTATGGACACCTTATCTTTGACAAAGGAGGCAAGAATATACAATGGATTAAAGACAATCTCTTTAACAAGTAGTGCTGGGAAAACTGGTCAACCACTTGTAAAAGAATGAAACTGGAACACTTTCTAACACCATACACAAAAATAAACTCAAAATGGATTAAAGATCTAAATATAAAACCAGAAACTATAAAACTCCTAGAGGAGAACAAAACACTCTCTGACATAAATCACAGCAGGATACTCTATGACCCACCTCCCAGAATGTTGGAAATAAAAGCAAAAATAAACAAATGGGACCTAATTAAACTTAAAAGCTTCTGCACAACAAAGGAAACTATAAGCAAGGTGAAAAGACAGCCTTCTGAATGGGAGAAAATAATCGCAAATGAAGCAACTGACAAAGGACTAATCTCAAAAATATACAAGCAACTCCTGCAGCTCAATTCCAGAAAAATAAACGACCCAATCAAAACATGGGCCAAAGAACTAAATAGACCTTTCTCCAAAGAAGACATACAGATGGCCAACAAACACATGAAAAGATGCTCAACATCACTCATTATCAGAGAAATGCAAATCAAGACCACAATGAGGTACCATTTCACACCAGTCAGAATGGCTGCGATCCAAAAGTCTGCAAGCAATAAATGCTGGAGAGGGTGTGGAGAAAAGGGAATCCTCTTACACTGTTGGTGAGAATGCAAACTAGTACAGCCACTATGGAGAACAGTGTGGCGATTCCTTAAAAAACTGAAAATAGAACTGCCATATGACCCAGCAATCCCACTGCTGGGCATACACACCAAGGAAACCAGAATTGAAAGAGACATGTGTACCCCAATGTTCATTGCAGCACTGTTTATTATAGCCAGGACATGGAAGCAACCTAGATGTCCATCAGCAGATGAATGAATAAGAAAGCTGTGGTACATATACACAATGGAGTATTACTCAGCCATTAAAAAGAATACATTTGAATCAGTTCTAATGAGGTGGATGAAACTGGAGCCGATTATACAGAGTGAAGTAAGCCAGAAAGAAAAACACCAAAAGAGTATACTAATGCATATATATGGAATTTAGAAAGATGGTAATGATAACCCTGTATGCGAGACAGCAAAAGAGACACAGATGTACAGAATAGTCTTTTGGACTCTGAGGGAGAGGGAGCGGGTGGGATGATTTGGGAGAATGGCATTGAAACATATATAATATCATATATGAAATGAATCGCCAGTCCAGGTTCGATGCACGATACTGGATGCTTGGGGCTGGTGCACTTGGACGAGACAGAGGGATGGTACAGGGAGGGAGAAGGGAGGGAGGTTCAGGATGGGGAACATGTGTACACCTGTGGCGGATTCTGTTGATGTATGGCAAATCCAATACAGTATTGTAAAGTAATTAACCTCCAGTTAAAATAAATAAATTTATATTAAAAAATAAATAAAGAAAATAAAGAAAAAAAAGAACGTCTTACCAATGAGAGTAAAATATTTGAAGTCTGATTCCACATTTATTTTTACAGTAGGGATGGCTTTGTCCTGCAATCAGTTCAGTTTAGCCACTCAGTCTTGTCCAACACTTTGTGACGCCAGGCTTCCCTGGCCATCACCAACTCCCAGAGCCTACTCAAACTCATGTACATTGCGTCAGTGATGCCATATAACCATCTCATCCTCTGTCGTCCCCTTCTCTTCCCACCTTCAGTCTTTCCCAGCATCAGGATCTTTTCAAATGAGGCAGTTCTTTGCATCAGGTGGCCAAAGTATTGGAGTTTCCCCTTCCGCATCAGTTCTTCCATGAATATTCAGGACTGATTTCCTTTAGGATTGACTGGTTGGATCTTCTTGCAGTCCAAGAGACTCCCAAGAGTCTTTTCCAACACCACAGTTCAAAAGCATACAACTGTATACTGACAGTGTATGACAATTCTTTGGCGCTCAGCTTTCTTTACAGTCTAACTCTCATATCCATACATGACTACTGGAAAAACAATAGCTTTGACTAGACAGACCTTTGTTGGCAAAGTAATGTCTCTGCTTTTTAATATGCTGTCTAGGTTGGTCATAGCTTTTCTTCCAAGAAGAATCTTTTAATTTCATGGCTGCAGTCACCATCTGCAGTGATTTTGGAGCCCCCAAAAGTAAAGTCTCTCACTGTTTCCATTATTTCCCCATCTATTTGTCACGAAATGATGAGACCAGATGCCATGATCTTAGTTTTCTGAATGTTGAATTTTAAGCCAACTTTTTCACTCTCTTATTTCACTTTTCTCAAGAGGCTCTTTGGTTCTTCTTCACTTTCTGCCATCAGGTGGTATCATCTGTGTATCTGAACCAGTGTATCAGTGAAGTTGCTCAGTCATGTCTGACTCTTTGTGATCCCGTGGACTGTAGCCTACCAGGCTCCTCCATCCATGGAATCTTCCAGGCAAGAGTACTGGAGTGGGTTGCCATTTTCTTCGCCAGGGGATCTTCCGACCTGAGGATCGAACCCAAGTCTCCTGCATTGCAAGCAAACACTTTACCTTCTGAGCTACCAGGGAAGCTTGATATTTCTCCTGGCAATACATCAATACTGTCCTGCAACACTTATTATCAATTAATAATTTATGGGATGTGAGTGACAAACATAAACAGAATTAAAGAGTCTATTTAACATTTAGAAATTTTAATAATAAAGTCAATATTCTTAAGAAATTGAAGCAGTATAATAGAAAAAATAGAATTGAGACACCGTTGCCAAATAGAACATATTCAAAGGAAACATGAGGAATGCCCACTAAGCATCTCTCACCTGGTAGACCTCAGCTTAGCACAAGGAAAAGCAAACAAAGACAGAGCTGTGACAGAATCTAATGCAAGGCTGCCCAGGTTCAGACCACGACTCCACCACTAGCAGGACACAGAGCCTTGCACAATTGCCTTAATTTCTCTGGGTCTCTGTTTCCTCATTTATAAAATGGAAATAAATACCTACTTCTTAGAGTTATTGTGAAAAGTAAATATACATGAATTTCTAGAACAATACCTAGAACATAGTAAGAACTGTGTGTTACCTTGCACTTTTAACCCCATGAACAGTATGAAAAGCAAAATGATAGGATACTCAAAGGGGAACTCCCTGGGTCGGTAGATGCCCAATATGCTACTGGAGATCAGTGGAGAAATAACTCCAGAAAGAATGAAGGGATGGAGCCAAAGCAAGAACAATACCCAGTTGTGGGTGTGACAGGTGATAGAAGCAAGGTCCAATGGTGTAAACAGAAATATGGCATAGGAACCTGGAATGTCAGGTCCATGAATCAAGGCAAATTGGAAATGCTCAAACAGGAGATGGCAAGAGTGAATGTTGACATTCTAGGAATCAGTGAACTAAAATGGACTGAAACGGCTGAATTTAACTCAGATGACAATTATATCTACTACTATGGGCAGGAATCCCTTAAAAGAAATGGAGTAGCCATCATGGTCAACAAAAGAGTCCGAAATGCAGTACTTGGATGCAATCGCAAAAACGACAGAATGATCTCTCTTTGTTTCCAAGGAAAACCATTCAATATCACAGTAATCCAAGCCTATGCCCCAACCAGTAACACTGAAGAAGCTGAAGTTGAATGGTACAAGACCTTTTAGAACTAACACCCAAAAAGATGTCCTTTTCATTATAGGGGACTGGAATGCAAAGTAGGAAATCAAGAAATACCTGGGGTAGCAGGCAAATTTGGCCTTGGAGTACGGAATGAAGCAGGGCAAAGGCTAATAGAGTTTTGCCAAGAGAACGCACTGGTCATAGCAAACACCCTCTTCCAACAACATGAGAGAAAATTCTACACATGGACATCACCACATGGTCAACACCGAAATCAGATTGATTGTATTCTTTGCAGCCAAAGATGGAGAAGCTCTATACAGTCAGCAAAAACAAGACCAGGAGCTGACTGTGGCTCAGATCATGAACTCCTTATTGCCAAATTCAGATTTAAATTGAAGAAAGTAGGGAAAACTGCTAGACCATTCAGGTATGACCTAAATCAAATCCGTTATGATTCTACAGTGGAAGTGAGAAATAGATTTAAGGGACTAGATCTGATAGAGTCCCTGATGAACTATGGACGGAGGTTCATAACATTGTACAGGAGACAGTGATCAAGACCATCCCCAAGAAAAAGAAATGCAAAAAAGCAAAATGGCTGCCTGGGGAGGCCTTACAAATAGCTGTGAAAAGAGAGGCGAAAGCAAAGGAGAAAGTGAAAGATATAAGCATCTGAATGCAGAGTTCCAAAGAATAGCAAGGAGAGATAAGAAAGCCTTCCTCAGCGATCAGTGCAAAGAAATAGAGGAAAACAACAGAATGGGAAAGACTAGAGATCTCTTCAAGAAAATTAGACATACCAAGGGAAAATTTCGTGCAAAGATGAGCTCGATAAAGGACAGCAATGGTACGGACCTAACAGAAGCAGAAGATATTAAGAAGAGGTGGCAAGAATACACAGAAGAACCGTACAAAAAAAGAGCCTCATGACCCAGATAATCGCAATGGTGTGATCACTCACCTAGAGCCAGACATCCTGGAATGTGAAGTCAAGTGGGCCTTAGAAAGCATCACTACGAACAAAGCTAGTGGAGGTGATGGAATTCCAGTAGAGCTATTTCAAATCCTGAAAGATGATGCTGTGAAAGTGCTGCACTCAATATGCCAGCAAATTTGGAAATTCAGCAGTAGCCATAGGACTGGAAAAGGTCAGTTTTCATTCCAATCTCAAAGAAAGGCAATGCCAAAGAATGCTTAAACTACCACATAATTGCACTCATCTCACACACCAGTAAAGTAATGCTCAAAATTCTCTAAGCCAGGCTTCAGCAATACATGAACTGTGAACTTCCAGATGTTCAAGCTGTTTTTAGAAAAGGCAGGGGAACCAGAGATCAAATTGCCAAATCTGCTGGATCATCAAAAAAGCAAGAGAGTTCCAGAAAAACATCTACTTCTGCCTTATTGACTATGCCAAAGCCTTTGACTGTGTGGATCATAATAAACTGTGGAAAATTCTGAAAGAGATGGGAATACCAGACCACCTGACCTGCCTCTTGAGAAACCTATAAACAGGTCAGGAACTAACAGTTAGAACTAGACATGGAACAACAGACTGGTTCCAAATAGGAAAAGGAGTACGTCAAGGCTGTATCTTGTCACCCTGCTTATTTAACTTATATGCAGAGTACATCATGAGAAATGCTGGGCTGGAAGAAGCACAAGCTGGAATCAAGATTGCCGGGAGAAATAGCAATAACCTCAGATATGCAGATGATACCACACTTATGGCAGAAAGTGAAGAGGAACTGAAGAGCCTCTTGATGAAAGTGAAAGAGGAGAGTGAAAAAGTTGGCTTAACGCTCAACATTCAGAAAACGAAGATCATGGCATCTGGTCCCATCACTTCATGGGAAATAGATAGGGAAACAGTAGAAACAGTGTCAGACTTTATTTTGGGGGGCTCCAAAATCACTGCAGATAATGATTGCAGCCATGAAATTAAAAGACGCTTACTCCTTGGAAGAAAAGTTATGACCAACCTAGATAGCATATTCAAAAGCAGAGACAATACCTTGCCAGCCACAGTCCGTCTAGTTAAGGCTATGGTTTTTCCAGTGGTCATGTATGGATGTGAGAGCTGGACTGTGAAGAAAGCTGAGGGCCAAAGAACTGAAGCTTTTGAACTGTGGTGTTGGAGAAAATTCTTGGGAGTCTCTTAGACTGCAAGGAGATCCAACCCGTCTATTCTAAAGGAGATCAGTCCTGGGTGTTCTTTGGAAGGACTGATGCTAAAGCTGAAACTCCAATACTTTGGCCATCTCATGCAAAGTTTACTCATTGGAAAAGACCCTGATGCTGGGAGGGATTCAGTGCAGGAGGAGAAGGGGATGACAAGGCATGATATGGCTGGATGGCATCACCGACTTGATGGACATGAGTTTGAGTGAACTCCGGGAGTTGGTGATGGACAGGGAGGCCTGCCAAGCTGTGATTCATGGGGTCGCAAAGAGTTGGACATGACTGAGGGACTGAACTGAACTGAACTGAACTGCACTCTTAAAAAATTAGACATCTTTTCATTTTCATAATTGATTAAAGATATACCAAGACAATTTTCATATACTACATGATATGGAAATCTACTTTGGTTTTTGCCTGAGCTTTCCTAAGGCTTACTGTTAGCCATTAAACTATACGACTGTCCAAATTAATAAAATAAGATAAACTTTTTCAGAATTTTTTCAGATTTTTTTCAGCTTTTCAGATATTTTTAAGATTCTTTTTGAACAAATACTACCCATTTATTTCCTAATGGATAGATTTTAGAAGATGGAAATAAAAGCTTAACCAGGTTTGCTGACTAACTGCTCAGCTTTGGCTAAAGGAATACTTTACTGGTATCACAGCCTGAGGTAAACACTCCAGTTCTTAGTTTCCACCTTAAAACACTAAGATGCCCCTGTGCTATCTTAAGACTCTTTCTTGGTAGTGTTTCTTTTAACATTTTTTATCCCAGATTTAGGGTAGTTGAATGAATATTCAAATGCTAGTAAAGGAAGCCAGATTTTAGTAGTGGTCTTAGCCAGCTCAGGCCACCGTAACAAAATATCACAAATACGAGTTTATTTTCCCACAGTTTGGGAGGCTAGAATAGATATCAAAGTGCTAGGGTGGGCAGTGCTAGAGTGCAAGCTCTCTTCCTGGCTTGCATGTGTCCCCATATTTGGTGGGGTAGGGGAGAGAGAAAGAGAAAGAAAATGAATAAACTATCTGGTGTCACTTCTTATGAGAGCTGTTATCCCATGTTATCCCAATTAGAGTTGTCATCCAACTCTAATTACCTCACAAAGGCTCCATCTCCAAATTTCATTACATCAGGGTTAAGGATTCAACATATGAATTTTGGTGGGTGAGCAAAACCATCCAGTCCACACAGGAGTGTATTAAGGAGAGATTAAGAGTATTTAAATCATATATATATTACTGTCTTTAAGCTGGTAGGCACAGCCTAGTTCTTTTACTGCTCTATTCTGAGAAAGACCAGTTACTTAGCTGACTCCATGCAGTAATATTTGATGGCAGAAGGGAACTTAGAAATGCTATATTGAAAATCTAAGAACAAACCAAAAAAGCAAAATCATAAAATGTACTTTATCTATATAGCTTTATATAGAGAGAGAGCATTTTGGGAAACACTTCATTTATGTGTATAATATAGAATTTTTTTTTTCATTTAGAGTCTTATTAGCAGACTCATGTATAAGATAACCTCAAATCTTTTCTTAATCTAGAACTTAGTTATTACTTTATTAATTGATTTATCATTAAGCTGGTTATTAATAATCAATAGACTTATTCTGGGTCATTTAAAAATTACCTATATAATATTCTTAATATTAGACAATTGTTTTTTTAATTGAAGTATAGTTCAATTAAAGTGTTATATTCATTAAGTGTAAAACAAAGAGATTTAATATTTATATATATTATACTCCATTTAAAGTTATGAAAAAATATTATCTATATTACCTGGGCTCTACGATATACCCTTGGTGCTTATCTATTTTATATATAATAATCATATCTCTTATTCCCTTACCCCTGTCTTGTCTCCCCCTCTTATCTCTCCCCATACTGTATGTTATCACTTACATGTGGAATATAAAAAATGGAAAATATATATAACAAAACAGAAACTGACTCACAGAAAACAAACTAGATCTACTGTATGTTTATCATTTTTTATATTCCACATGTAAGTGATAACATAGTGTTTGTTTTTCTCCATCTGACTTATTTCACTAAGTATAAAACTCTCTAGGTCCATCCACACTGCTGCAAATGGAACAATTTTGTTTTTATCTGACTGAATAATATTCCACTTTATATATTCACAAAATACATCTTCTTTATCCATTCATGTGTTAATAAACACTGAGCTGCTTCCACTGAGGTACATTTATTTTTTATTTTTTTTAAACTGGAGTACAGTTGATCTATAATATTGTTAGTTTCAGGTATACCACAAAGTGAGTCAGTAATGCAAATGTGCCAAGTCGCTTCAATCACGTCCTACTCTGTGCGACCACATGGACTGCAGCCTGCCAGGCTCCTCTGTCCATGGGATTCTCCAAGCAAGAACTGTGGAGTGGGTTGCTGTGCCCTGCTCCAGGAGACCTTCTTCAGCCAGGGATCAAACCTGCGTCTCTTCCATCTAACCTGCATTGGCGCCACCTGGGAATCAGTAATACATATACATATATCCACTCTTTTTGAAAGATTCTTTTCCCATATAGACCATTATAGAATATTGAATAGGCATAACAAAGTATTGAGTAGAGTTCCCTATACTATACAGCAGGTTCTTATTAGTTATCTATTTTATATATAGTAGTATGTATATATCCATCCCAGTCTCCCAATTTATCCCTCTCCCACTTATCCCCTGGTAACCATAAGTTTGTTTTCTACATCTGTGTCTCTCTTTTTTCAAATTAGTGTTTTCATTTTCTTTGGATATACACTTAGGATTCAAATTACTGGATCATGTAATAATTAATTTTTAGTTTTTCATTTTTTGAGGAACCTCCATACTGCTTTCCATAGTGGTTGCGCCAATTTACATCCCCACCAATAGGACACAAAAGTTCCTTTTTCTCTACACCTTCACCAACATTTGTTATTTGTAGACTTTGATGCTAGTCATTCTGACAGGTGTAAGTTAATATCTCATGGTTTTAAATTGCATTTCTCTAATAATTAGCAATGTTGAGCATCATTTCATGTGCATGTTGGCCATCTACATGCCTTCGGAAATGTCAGTTCAGATCTACTGCCCATTGTTTAATCGGATTATTTTTTGATATCAAATTTTATGAGCTAATTATATATTTTGGCTAGTGACCTCTTATTGGTCATATCATTTACAAATATTTTTTCCCAACTCTGTTTTATAGGAATCTTTTCACCAGTCTCCAGTTAATTTTCAAGGAGGATTGTTCCACATGTAGATTATTTTTGATGTTTTCATGGGGGGAGTCAGAGGGGGCAGTTCTATATCTTCCTATTCTGCCATCTTGATCAACTCCATAATGAAAGACATGTGAAATACAAAATTATGGGAATCTTTCATTCAGTAGAAAGTGCAGTGATTTTGTAACCGTACAAGACTGGATTCAACTCCCAACCCTATTACTTACTATTTGGGTAACTTTGGTTTAATAACTTCACAGCTCTATTTAATTTTATCACTCAAAATGAGCTTGTTAAGTGACTACCTTAGAAAATTCTTGTAAGGATTATGTGAGAATATATTTGAATGCTCTTAACATGGGCCTGTCACAGTAGCCACTTAATCAAGGCTATTATGTTGTAGTGTTGATTGGGCGGAAGTAATAGAAGCAAAGATAGTAGTATTAACAATCATGCCTTTTTTTTTTCCTACTGTTGTGGGGAAAAAAAGCAAAACTTTTTTGTTGCTAGTCACACAGAGAATTCTAGAAACAAAAACTGCATATAACATTCTTTTTCAATAATGTACTTTTCTTTGTCAGTTAATGCTATGGCCAATCACTGTTGCATACATGAATGCATTGTGACTTCTGATTAACTCTTTCCAAATAAGTTCAATTCATATCAAGAGATTAAGCTAACTCATATGTGATTAAGCTAAAACATATGTGGTATTGGTTTCTGCTCTCAGTGCAGTTTTAAACTGTTAAACCCACACCAGCTGCTTTCATAAACCAGCCATTCTAATCACCCAGTATCACTCCTTGAGGCATGTTAGATTATAGAAAGAATGTGATAAACCAACATGAATTTTAGATTTTCAGCAGATTTATTTCAATTTCTAATCAAACTCATTCCAAGCATTTTCCCTGACCACTCTTGTGCAAAGAGATTTAAAATAAGGAAAATTGAATTCAGAGAATGTAATGCATGAAAATTTTATGCTGACAATACCCAACTATCTCCTTTTGTTTCTAGTTATGTACAAGAAAACTCTAAATGATTGTCTCATCATCTTCATAATTAAAATAATTTTTTAAAAACCATATTCCCTTCATTTCAAATATAAACAGGACCAAAAAAAAAAAAAAACAAGGAAATACCTTACAACCTATAAGTTCCTTGAGATTCCTTATAAGAAAAAATAATTCCTTATAAGAAAAAAGTCTGAAGATGGGAACAGCAATATATACTGTCTTACAATATTTCATGCCAAAATAATGCAGTTAAGATAATACTGTGTTGTAAATACTATTTTCAAGAGTTTAACATGTATTAACTCACTTAAGGCACATAGTAATTCTAAGAGAGAGATGATATTACTATACCCCTTTTTTTCTCATTTTTCAGATGAGAAACCTAGGGCATGCCGGCATGCACATGTACTCCGTCGCTTCAATCATGTTCAACTCTTTGTGATCCCTGGACTGTAGCCCACCTGGCTCCTCTGTCCAGGGTTTCTCCAGACAGGAATACTGGAGTAGTATCCCCTCCTCCAGGGGATCTTCCCAACCAAGGGATGGAACTTGCATCTCCTGCACTGCAGGAGAATTCATCACCGACTAAGACAGCAGGGAAGCGCAAACCAGGGCATACAAGATTAGATATCTTGAGAAGGTAAGTTGTAAAGTTAAGATTCAAATCCAACGGTTGTCTCCTTGACCACTCATCTTAATGCTAATTTGTGATGGTTTAAAAAGTACAAAAAGAATGATATTCAGGAATTATTTTAACATAAAAGATATCCAAGTGATTTCTAAATCTCATTTCACTTTTTGTATATCAACAAGGTAGCTAAAAAACCAAAGAGCTAATAATCCCACTGGTGTGACAAAGTCACTCTTTAACAAAGTAACTTGAACCTATCATGAAATTCCAACGTGTTTTGTTTCATTCCTTCTTTGGTCTTCACCTTCTTCTTTCCTACTGTCCCAGTGGGGTTTTCAAGTGTATGTTTCAACTTTCCTCCATGTTCCTACTCTTGTCATTTGTAAATGAGGATTTTCAATTGCTATGGATATATGTTGTTTTATTTTCTTCTGGAAATTTTACTATTTGATTCTTCTTTGTTTATTTCTTAGTCTTCTCTGCAGTTTATTTGAGTGATCTCCTTCTCAATAAGTGGGTTTGTTTAGCTATTTTAGATTTACTGGTGAATCTTAGAATGTCTAAATGAATAACCTGGAATTCATTCCAGAAGTATACAAGATACTGAAAGAAGAAAAGATCCTCTATTTGCAACTTTCCTTATTCACTCTTAACTCCTCTTTTCACCCCAATCCTAACCTCATGTAGAGAATGTTCTAATTAGAGCATCAGCTAGCCTTCAAATTTCAAGTACAAGAAAAAAAAGAAATAACTTCTGCATCATCATTTTAGCCTGACTGTTCAAAGATATCTGGTTAATATCTGTGCTTGACTCGGGATAGAAATACTCTGGTTCAATACATACAATATTCAAAGGAAAACTAATCAAGGGAAGTTTTCAATCCAAAGAAAGATTACATCTCTAATATTTATATCACATGAGGCTGGACTGCCTAAGTGAGAAAATGCCAAATCTTTCCTTATGATATAAAGTGACAGTATGGAAAAGCATTTACTGATTTTCATCTGTTAAATTCATTATCATACATAATGGTCTTTCCAGGTAAATCAGCAAAGGGATGTAAAATTGTATAAATTTGTTCACAAGGTTGTAAATGTGCCAGAGTAGCTGTTTTTCAGGTATCTGAGTTGACCCAACAGCTGAATGCTCACTTGTGTTTGAAAGTAATAAAATACTCATGGCTGGACCTCACTCTGGTCGAGTGCCAAACTAATTATCTATTACCTGATATTATCCAGGAGTTCTCTTTATGTACTTCTGATGCAAGCAGGTAAAATACTTAATCTTTCCTTCACAAGTTAATTTGCAATTGGCCCAGACAAAAATAAAACTAAATAATAACCATAATTTTAAAGCAAATCACCCAATAAGTTCACTGACTTAAGTCTTGAGGCATTGCTAGTGACCCAGTGGAATACTGATTTTATCATTTCTTATGCTTGGAAGCAATCTATGCAAAGAGAGGAGGGAACAAAACAACAAGGTTAATTGATCCACCAACATAATTACTGAGAAAAGACGAAAACAGGTTTTCATATGTTGTGTTGTTTATTATAGGAAAAAAAAAAAAAAAGATGATGTAATTGGGACTGAGGGAACCAGGAAAAGATTCAAAGCACTGTGACTTATTGCATTGCTTTTTCCAACCCTTATTCCACAAAATAGCTGTTTGTTTTTATACCATACTGAGTAGTGCTATGTTTAAGCCATTATAAAATCATGAAATTGAACTGTAGAAATGGCCATAACCAGAAATTATGAGCTGGATACCTATTTAATACAAATAATACTTATGCAAAAAGAAGAAATTCTAAAGAGAATTTAATGATCCTATTATTTATCTCCTTCTGTAATGTTGCACAAAAATGAGCACTGTCTCTTTTCTATTTAAGTTTAATAAATTTAGAAGCAAATGTTAGTACAGCAAGTATACTGTAAATTATACTCATAACACTCAAAACAGTAGACTTGAAGGTAGTATCTATAAGAGGTTTTGTGGTGCTTAGATTATACTGAACAAGCCCTGAACAAACATTAATAAGAATTTCTGTGAATGTGTCATTTAGTCATAGCTCTTTGTGGACCATATAAAGAGCTTACAATGATATGAACTTTACATCTTCCTGGATTAAGCATCTTATTTTATTTTAAAGAGAATATATTTTGTATTGTTTCTATTGAACAAGCACTGCTTGATTTGTTTTTTTTTTATTTTTTAATCTCAAATGTGTATTGATTTAATTCTAAATACCAAATAAGGTTAAATAATACTTCATAATTCTAGACTTGCAAGTAATCCCCTAGTGATTCCGTTGAACTGGAAATCTAACTGATAGAAACAGACTTAGAGTCATGATAGGATGAGAACTTGAACTCATAAAAGGCACCAGTTTAAACAATTTACTTAGCTAGGTGGTATCTATGAATAGAAAATAATATTTAAGATTAATTTTCACTTGTTTTGTGAGTTTGTGTCATTTTTAATGCCAGTTTTAACCATACAAATTTTTATTTAGAATAGTGGTAAGAAAAGAGTGCATATTACCAAGTAAATCCTAGTTAATCACTCTTAACATAAATTGAAAATGTCATATTTAAATTTAAGTTAGTAAGCATTTATAGAGACACTGTTGAAGATACATGTTAGGAAATTGATTATAGGAGATGACTGATGAAAAAGAAATAATAATATAATTCAGTCCTAAAAAAAAAAAAAAACAGAAAATCATGTTTCTTTATGATCAATTTCAGGATGTAAATTTCAGTTGTATATTAATCCATTTGTTGAATATCACCTCTCTTTCAGACACTGTGTAGGCACTGGGGTCTCCAACAGTGAATGGACCCCAGAATAGTGTACTCCACAAGCAAACTTAAGTCTGCACTCAATAGCAAAATGACATAGGGAACATTTAAAAGTAAGCTCAAGAGAGCTGGAGTCAGGAAGGAGGACATATTTGGTTAGGGACATCAGGCTTTCCTGGAGGAGGAAGCATTTAATTTGCAACTTGAAAGATGGTTAAGATTTCAAAAATGAAAGAGAGGAAGGCTTTCTCCAGAGTTGTAATTAACAGTACATTTAAAGGTAAAAACTCAGAAACTTTGCAAGAAGTAGTAGCATGGGGAATTTTCTAGTTATGGTATTAGGTATAGACTCATACTATCCTTCAGACTTCTCAGATGAGATTATGGATTGAGTGATTTCTAAGCAATTATAAATTTGAGAAGGTCCTCTTTTTCTTCTCCTTGATAAATTATTTCCCCAATTTTGTTTCGTTTTTATTCGCACAAGTATACTAGAAAAAACTAGTTCCATTCCTGTACTGCTCTGATGTATTTTCTATATAGCAGCAGCCCCAGAGAGCTTTTTAAAATGCAAATGTGAAGATCTCACTTCTCTGCTTAAAACTCATCAGTATTTCCTCAATTTACAGTTCCTAAAATAAAGCAAAATAAAACAAAACAATAAAAGAAAAGGAAATAATATCAAAGTTTAATCTGATTCAGAGCCTTCTTCCCTCCATCAAAAATCTTATTCTAAATTTGCCACAGTAGTGATGATTTACCATCATCAGATACTAACAAATGTCAGTTTCTCAAATATTTCTTCCCTGATTCATCTAAATGAATGCTTCTTTTAATTCTCTCTTATGGGGTCCTCAATCTTTTTGTTTCCCTTTACTTATCAGAATTTGTAACTGTAGGTTCATGTATGTGTTTATTTATATGACGACTCTCATTACCCATTCCCACATCTACTACCCAGGTAGACTAGAAGCTTCCTGAAAAAAAGGCATCGTTTCAGGTTTGATTGACCATCATAGGCCCAATTGGAGAAGGCAATGGCACCCCACTCCAATACCCCTGCCTGGAAAATCCCATGAACAGAGGAGCTTGGAAGGCTGCAGTCCAGGGGGTCGCTGAGGGTCGGACACGACTGAGTGACTTCACTTTCACTTTTCACTTTCATGCGTTGGAGAAGGAAATGGCAACCCACTCCAGTGTTCTTGCCTGGAGAATCTCAGGGATGGGGGAGCATGGTGGGCTGCCGTCTATGGGGTCACACAGAGTCGGACACAACTGGAGTGACTTAGCAGCATCAGCATAGGCCCAATGCCCAGTGTATTAGGTTGGTATGAAAGTAACTGCAGTTTCAGACCATGAATTTTAAATCACTATGAAAGTGAAAAGTTAAGTTGCTCTGTCGTGTCCGACTCTGCGATCCCGTGGACTGTAGCCCACCAGGCTCCTCCATCCGTAGGATTCTCCAGGCAAGAATACTGGAGTGGGTTGCATTTCATTCTCCAGAGGATCTTCCTGACCCAGGGATCAAACCCAGGTCTCCCACATTGGAGGCAGATGCTTTAACCGCCTCTGAGCCACCAGGGAAGCCTAGATTCAAACACATCTTTAAAATAGGGAACATTACAATCAACACCTTATTGCCAACTAGAAATGTTTGCTTATTCCTGTAGCATAAAAATCCATGCTTCAGGATTAAACGAACTCTTGGAAAGCATCTTTCTCCTGCTAGTTGTGAAAGCATTCGCCCTGCAAAAAGTTGTTTGAGGTGCTTGAAGAAGTGGTAGTTGGTTGGCAAGTGGTCAGGTGAAGGTGGCAGATGAGGCAAAACTTCGTAGCCCAATGCATTCAAGTTCTGAAGCATTGGTTGTGCAACATGCAGTCAGGGGGTTTCATGGAGAAGACTTGGGCCCTTTCTGTTGACCAATACTAGTTCCAGGCATCGCGGTTTGGGGTGCATCTCATTGGTTTGCTGAGCATACTTCTCAGATGTAATGGTTTCACCAGGATTCAGAAAGCTGTAGTGGATCAAAAGGGCAGCAAACCACCAAACAGTGGCCATGACCTTTTTTTGGTGCAAGTTTGGCATTGGGAAGTGCTTTGGAGCTTCTTTTCTGTCCAGCCACTGAGCTGATCTTCACCTGTTGTCATCTAAAATCCACTTTTCATTGCACATCACAATCTGACTAAGAAATAGTTCATTGTTGTTGCATAGAATAAGAGAAGACACTTCAAAATGAAAATTTTTCTTTTGATGTTCAGTCAGCTCATGAAACATCCACTTATCAAGCTTTCTCACCTTTCTAATGTGCTTCAAATGCTGAATGACCATAGAATGGCTGATGTTGAGTTCTTCAGCAACTTCTTGAGTAGTTGTAAGAGGATCAGCTTCAATGATTGCTCTCAAGTGGTCATTGTCAACTTCTGATGGCCGGTCACTACATTCTTCATCTTCAAGTCTCTCATCTCCTTTGCAAAACTTCTTGAACCACCACTCCACTGTGCATTCATTAGCAGCTCCTGGGCCAAATGTGTTGCTAATCTTGTAAGTTGTCTCTGCTGCCTTACAACCTATTTTGAATTCGAATTTAAAAATCACTTGAATTTACTTTTTGTCTAACATTTCTATAGTCTAAAATAAATGTAAAATAAGCAGTAAGGAATACGTGAACTGTGAACTTCCAGATGTTCAAGCTGGTTTTAGAAAAGGCAGAGGAACCAGAGATCAAATTGCCAACATCCGCTGGATCATCAAAAAAGCAAGAGAGTTCCAGAAAACATCTATTTCTGCTTTCTTGACTATGCCAAAGCCTTTGACTGTGTGGATCACAATACACTGTGGAAAATTCTGAAAGAGATGGGAATACCAGACCACCTGACCTGCCTCTTGAGAAACCTATATGCAGGTCAGGAGCAATAGTCAGAACTGGACGTGGAACAACAGACAGGTTCCAAATAGGAAAAGGAGTACGTCGAGGCTGTATATTGTCACCCTGCTTATTTAACTTATATGCAGAGTACATCATGAGAAATGCTAGGCTGGAAGAAGCACAAGCTGGAATCAAGATTGCCAGGAGAAATAGCAATAACCTCAGATGTGCAGATGACACCACCCTTATGGCAGAAAGTGAAGAGGAACTAAAAAGCCTCTTGATGAAAGTGAAAGAGGAGAGTGAAAAGGTTGGCTTAAAGCTCAACATTCAGAAAACGAAGATCATGGTACCTGGTCCCATCACTTCATGGGAAATAGATGGGGAAACAGTGCAAACAGTGGCAGACTTTATTTTGGGGGGTTCCAAAATCACTGCAGATGGTGATTGCAGCCATGAAATTAAAAGACGCTTACTCCTTGAAAGAAAAGTTATGACCAACCTAGACAGCATATTCCAAAGCAGAGACATTACTTTGCCAACAAAGGTCCATGTAGTCAAGGCTATGGTTTTTCCTGTGGTCACGTATGGATGTGAGAGTTGGACTGTGAAGAAAGCTGAGCATCAAAGAATTGATGCTTTTGAAATGTGGTGTTGGAAAAGACCCTTGAGAGTCCCTTGGACTGCAAGGAGATCCAAACAGTCCATCCTAAAGGAGATCAGCCCTGGGATTTCTTTGAAAGGAATGATGCTAAAGCTGAAACTCCAGTACTTTGGCCACCTCATGCGAAGAGTTGACTCATTGGAAAAGACTTTGATGCTGGGAGAGATTGGGGACAGGAGGAGAAGGGGATGACAGAGGATGAGATGGCTGGATGGCATCACTAACTTGATGGACATGAGTTTGAGTGAACTCCGGGAGTTGGTGATGGACAGGGAGGCCTGGTGTGCTGCATTCATGAGGTCGCAAAGAGTCGGACACGACTGAGTGACTGAACTGAACTGAACTGAACTGAATGTCATTAGCAAGAAAATATAATAATAAAGCAAGAAATGCATATTAAAATGATGTATAACATAACTACATTTATTTCAGAATGTATTCCAATAGTAACAGTATTAGTAGTGTTACAGTTCAGTTGTGTCTGACTCTTTGCAACCCCATGGACTGTAGCCCACCAGCGTCCTCTGTCCATGGAATTCTCCAGGCAAGAATACTGGAGTGGGTTACCACTTCCTTCTCCCGGGGATCTTCCTGACCCAGGCATCAAACCTGGGTCTCCTGCATTGGCAGGCTGAAACCATCTGAGCCATCAGGGAAGCCCTAATTTATTCCAATATCAAGTGCAAATGCCAGCAGTGCAAAATTGCAATTATGTTTGCACCAACCTAACACCACCTGGAGGAAAAGTGGTTTGCAACAAACATTGGCTGAATAAATCATTTACATCTCCTAAAATCATTTTTCAGATTCTGAAACATAATCATAAAATTACCTAATTTCTTAAGTGTCTTACTATTACTCCTGTTTTCATTGAAATCTAAAACATGATTATTACTTTCAATTAGATGGAAAAATATTTCTTGATTATTAAACTCTCTGTCAAAGTAAATGTAACATGCTGATTTAATTAATAATACCCTTTCTATATTCAAAACATTGTATTCTTCAGTTCTGGAAAGCTATAAAATACACACACACACACAAAGACATACATAAAGCTATATGAGTATGAAGATTGACATTCCACTCTTTGTTAGCCTTACAACTATAGAATATTACTAAAATGAAGGCCCACAGGGACGAAAATGAAATTAGGATGATGAAGGTAAATGCTAAGGTCCTATTTTAAGTATCCCTGAGTCATGTTGACTTACAGAACCTGAGTAGCTGATCTCACAGACAGCTAGAAATCAGATACAGTAGCAGACTGGATTTTCCAAAAATCGATTCTGTCTCATATTCTCATCTTCACATAGCCCTTACCCTAATCAAAAGCTGGAGTCTATGAACCACCTCCGTGAATATGGAACCAACAGAATGAGACACAAAATAAGCTGTGTACTTGCGAGGGTAGGTCAGAAAAGGTGGTCCCATTTCTACATAAGTTCATATTACAACGGTGCCATAGAAGGAAAGTGCTTTAAATAAGAAGTGAAAAACATTTCCCAGGTTCTTGCTTTTTTTTTTTTCTATAGTACCTACTTAACTACAGAGATGAACATTTCCCCCCTTCTCCATCATCACTGCCCTGAGTTCATCATCTAAACGGAGTCCCTGCGTTTGAGTCTTCCCAGCTGAGGACCCAGACATCACAGAGCAGTGTCAAGCCTTCAGTGACATCCGTTTTCCAAATTCCTGACCCACAGAACTCACAAGAATAATAAAATTGTTGTCTTGCAATGCTAATTTAGGGGTCCTTTGCTGAACAGACAAATTGAACTGTTTAGCCTGACACACAAATCTCTTACTTAAATTAACTTCATAGTATCATGTTTTACTTTGCTTAACTCACCCGGGTCATAATAAGTAAAAACTATACTTGCTCTTCGGTTGAGGGTTCTGTTCTCATCTTTGCAGCATCCACTAACTTGAACTTCCTGCTGCACAAGAGAGGGAGTCTAACATAGGAAATCACTTCCAAAATTAGGTGCTTCTGCCTATGGACATGTATCATGTAATGATAGCTATGCATTTTCCTGATTCTAAGTACTTTTCAGATGTATGCTCTGCACTCTACTTAATCTTAGGTCTAAATATTTGCCTGGAATAAAATTGGGCTTGCTCGGCTTAGAGGGTATTGGTTCTAGTCTAGTTAGCTAAGCTTTCCCTTTCTGGATGGATGGTGCTGCCTTGCCTTACATGACTCATTTTTCCATAAAAGTCTAGCATATTTTAGGTTTTGTAGGCCGTATGTGAAAGTGCTCACACAGGAATTACAGAACAGAAGCAAATGTAAACACTAAGCCTCCCCTTCTTTTTCAGACCCCCTCACCAGCAGCTGATTCTGTTCAGAACTGCTCTGATCTGACTTGTTCAGCAGGTCCTTCTGCCCTCCTGGTTGGAACGTGGCCTGAACATAACCACTGATTTCTGTGTCCTTCTCTTCAGCATTGGAGTCTGCAGGTTTGCCTATCTGATTGCTTGATATATTTATCCATCCCCCTATGAATATAAGAAACCATTTAGCTTATTTACCACAAGTGGATTTGCTTAAGGTGACTAGATCTGTCTCTTTACCTGAGTGAAAGAATTAGACAACATGCCATAGTTTCTACCTCATTAGAACTCGTGCACTCGGAGCCCTGAGCCAGCACATACCCTGAGTTGTTGTTCAGTCCACTCAGTCATGTCTGACTCTTTGTAACCCCATGGACTGCAGCATACCAGGCTTCCCTGTCCCTCACCATCTCCCAGAGTTTGCTCAGACTCATATCCATTGAGCCAGTGATGCCATCCAGCATCTCATCCTCTGTCACCCACTTCTCCTCTTGCCCTCAGTCCTTCCCAGCATCAGGGTCTTTTCCAATGAGCTGGCTCTTCATATCAGGTGGCCAAGTATTAGGGATTCAGCATCAGTCCTTCCAATGAATATTCAGGGTTGATATCCTTTAGGACTAACTGATTTTTTTTTAATCTACTTATTTTTTAAATGAAGAGTAATTACTTTACAAGATTTTTGTTGTTTTCTGTCAAACCTCAACATGAATCAGCCATAGGTATACATATATCCCTTCCCTTTTGAACGTCCCTCCCAACTCCCTCCCCATCCCACCTCTCTAGGTTGATACAGAGTCCCTGTACAGAAAATTCCCGTTGACTATCTATTTTACATATGGTAATATAAGTTTCCATGTTACTCTGTCCATACATCTCAACCTCTCCTCCCCTCTCCCCATGTCTATAAGTCTATTCTCTATGGCTGTTGTTGCCCTACAAATAAAGTCCTCAGTACCATTTTTCTAGATTCCATATGTATGTGTTAGTATACAATATTTATCTTTCTCTTTCTGACTTACTTCACTGTGTATAATAGGCTCTAGTTTCATTCACCTCATTAGAAATGACTCAAAGGCATTCCTTTTTATGGCTGAGTAATATTCCATTGTGTATATGTACCACTACTTCTTTATCCATTCATCTGTCGATGGATATCTAGGGTGCTTCCATGTTCTAGCTATTATAAATAGTGCTGCAATGAACAACAGGATACATGTGTCTGTTTCAGTTTTGTTTTCCTCAGGGTATATGTCTAGGAGTGGGATTCCTGGGTCATATGGTGGCTTTATTCCTAGGTTTTTAAGGAATCTCCATACCGTCTTCCATAGTGGTTGTATCAATTTACATTCCCACCAACAGTGCAAGAGCATTCCCTTTTCTCCACACCCTCTCCAGCATTTATTGTTTGTAGAGTATTTGATGATGGCCATTCTGACCAGTGTGAGGTCATATCTCATTGTAGTTTTGATTTGCATTTCTCACATAATGAGCAACGTTGAGCATCTTTTCATGTATTTGTTAGCCATCTGTATGCCGTCTTTGGAGAAATGTCTATTTAGGTCTTTTTCCCACTTTTTGACTGGGTTGTTTGTTTTTCTGGTATTGAGTTGTATGAGCTGTTTGTATATTTTAGAAATTAATCCTTTGTCAGTTTCATTTGCTATTAGTTTCTCCCATTCTGAGGGATGCCTTTTCTCCTTGCTTATAGTTTCCTTTGCTATGCAAAAGCTTTTAAGTTTAATCATGTCCCACTTGTTTACTTTGGTTTTTATTTCCATTACTCTAGGAGGTGGGTCATAGAAGATCTTGCTTTGAATGATGTCATTGAGCGTTATGCTTCTGTTTTCCTCTAAGAGTTTTATAGTTTCTGGTCTTATATTTAAGTCTTTAGTCCATTTTGAGTTTATCTTGTGTATGGTGTTAGGAAGTGTTCCAATTTCATTCTTTTACATGTAGTTGTCCACTTTTCCCAGAACCATTTATTGAAGAGGCTGTCTTTGCCCCATTGTATATTTTTGCCTCCTTTGTCAAAAATAAGGTACCTGTAAGTGCATGGGTTTATTTGTGGGCTTTCTATCTTGTTCTATTGGTCTATATTTCTGTTTTTGTGCCAGTACCATACTGTCTGGATGACTGTAGTTTTGTTGGATAATCTGAAGTCAAGAAGGTTAATTCCTCCAGATCCATTCTTCTTTCTCAAGACTGCTTTGGCTATTCAGGGTCTTTTGCATTTCCATATGAATTGTGAAAGTTTTTGTTCTAGTTCTGTGAAAAATGACATTGGTAATTTGATAGGAATCAGACTGAATCTGTAGATTGCATTTGGTAGTATAGTTATTTTCACAATATTGATTTTTCTTACCCAGGAACATGGAATATCTATCCATTGGTTTATGTCATCTTTGATTTCTTTCATCAGAGTTTTATAACTTTCCATGTAGAGTTCTTTTGTCTCTTACATAAGTTTATTCTGGGTATTTTATTCTTTTTGTTGCAATGGTGAATGGGATTGATTCCTTAATTTCTCTTTCTGATTTTTCATTGTTAGTATATAGAAATGCAAGTGATTTCTGTGTATTGAATTGTATATCCTGCAACTTTGCTAAATTCACTGATTAACTCTAGTAATTTTCTGATAGTATTTTTAGGGTTTTCTATGTACCATATCATGTCATCTGCAGTGAGAACTTTGCTTCTTCTTTTCTGATCTGGATTCCTTTTATTCTTTTTCTTCTTTGAGATAAGGAAGGACACTACAGAATGATCCAGGGATAAACATAACAATTGTAAATATCTATGCACTCAACACTGGAGAAGGAAATGGCAACCCACTCCAGTGTTCTTGCCTGGAGAATCCCAGGGACGGGGGAGCCTGGTGGGCTGCCATCTATGGGGTCGTGCAGAGTCGGACGCGACTGAGGCGACTTAGCAGCATGCACTCAACACATAAGACAAACACTAACAGACATAAAAGGAGAAATTGACAGTAACACAATAACACTAGGAGAGTTTAACCTCCCACCCACATCAATTGACAGATCATCAAAACAGAAAATTAATAAGGAAACACGTCTTAAATGATACATTATATGAGATGGATCTCAGAACATTCCATCCAAATGCAGAATACACCTTCTTCTCAAGAGCATGTGGAGCATTCTCCAGGATAGACCACATCTTGGGTCACAAATCAAACCTCAGTAAACTTAAGAAAACTGAAATCATATCAAGCATCTTTTCTGACCACAACACTATGAGACTGGATATCAATTACAAGGAAAAAAACTGTAAAAAACACAAATATATGGAGATTAAACAGCACATTTCCAAATAACCAACTGGTTACTGAAAAAATCAAAAAGGAAATCAAAAATTTTCTAGAAACAAATGACAATGAAAACATGACAATTCAAAACCTATGGGATTGACTAATTTGATCTCCTTGCAGTCAAAGTAACTTCAAAAGTATCAATTCTCTGGTGCTCAGCCTTCTTCATGGTCCAACTTTCACATCTGCATATGACTGCTAGAAAAGCCATTGCTTTGACTATATGGGCTTTTGTTGACAAAGTAATGTCTCTGCTTTTTAACACACTCTCTAGGTTGGTCACAGCTTTTCTTCCAAGGGGCAAGTGTCTTTTAATTCATGGTTGCAGTCATGGTCTGCAGTGACAGTATGTATTCTTAGGCTACTGTGTTATTATGAAGGCAAGCCACATGCAGAGGCCAAGTATAAGAATTCCTGGTTTTCCAGTCCTCCTTGCCTAGGGACCAGATACTTGAATGAATACGTCTTCAGATGATTCCAGCTTCTACTCTTCAAAGCAGTCCTAAAAGTTGAATCTGATAATGACCTTTAACTTTTCTGATAATGTCCCTTAATGTTGAATAACATTACCTCTAAGAATATTTTTCAATGACATGTGCACTAGAGTCATAAAAAGTCATAAGCGTACCAAAAACAAAATTATCTGTACCATATTGAACTTGCAGTCAACATCATATTCAATTTACACATGAATTTTTTGCATGGGTTCTATCTTTGTGCATACTACTTGCACATTAGTAGCAATAAAGCAAGTCATAAACATGCAATGAATAATTTTTTATTAGCTGTTATTTGAATCTTGGTTTAAAGTTACTTTATTTTTGGAATATTATTTTTAAACTATCCATTGAAATTTTCATTCATAATCATTCTTAAAATTTCCACCCACTCAGGATGAGACATGCTTCATAGAAAGTGCTAAATTCATCCAAGAAAGGATTAATTATTTGATCAGTTTTTAACTCCCCAATAATCTTTTGAAGCTCATTTTAGGTTCAAAAATTGTGAAACATATGGCTTTAAGAGTAAGATTTTGTTGAGAGGGGAAAATGACATACATAATGTATAATTTATGATGCTTTGAAATTTGGTCCTTGCAGACACTGGAAAGACTGGCCCTCCCAGGATGAGCTAATTCCTAGAGCTAGCAAATGACTCCCCTGAAGTATGCAAATCAACGAATCCAGAGTCCATACTCTCCTACTATCTCCTCTATCAAACTCTTACAGGTTAAGCCACTACCACTGTGCCCCAGCATTACCTCAGGGGCAGGTACCAGGCAGTTAGAGTCTATCCCTCCACCCCAGAGCCTGTTGAAATTATTCACACTAAGTTCAGTTCAGTCGCTCAGTTATGCCCAACTCTTTGCAACTCTGTGGACTACAGCATACCAGGCTTCCCTGGCTGTCAACTCCCAGAGCTTGCTCAAACTCATGTCCATTGAGTTGGTGATGCCATCCAACCCATCTCATCCTCTGCTGCCCCCTTCTCCTCCTGCCTTCAGTCTTTCCCAGCATCAGAGTCTTTTCCAATGAGTCAGTTCTTCCCATCAGTTTGCCAAAGTATTGGAGTTTTCAGCTTCAGCATCAGTCCTTCCAATGAACACTCAGGACTCATTTCTTTTAGGATTGACTGGTTTGATGTCCTTCCAGTCCAAGGGACTCTCAAGAGTCTTCTCCAACACCACGGTTGAAAAGCATCAATTCTTTGGTGCTCAGCTTTCTTTATGGTCCAACTCACATCCATACACAACTGGATAAACCATAGCCTTGACTAGACGGACCTTTGTTGACAAAGTAATGTCTCTGCTTTTTAATATGCTGTCTAGGTTGGTCATAGCTTTCTTTCAAGGAGCAAGCCTCTTTTAATTTCATGGCTGCAGTCACCATCTGCAGTGATTTTGGGGCCCTCCCAAAAATAAAGACTCACTGTTTCCATTGTTTCCCCATCTAATTGCCATGAAGTGATGGGACTGGATGCCATGATCTTCGTTTTTTGAATGTTGAGTTTTAAGCAAGCTTTTAAACTCTCCTCTTTCCCATTCATCAAGAGGCCCTTTAGTTTTTCTTCACTTTCTGCCATAAGGGTGGTGTCATCTGCATATCTGAGGTTATTGATTCCAGCTTGTGCTTCATCCAGCCCAGCATTTTGCGTGATGCACTCTGCATGTAAGTTAAATGAGTAGGGTGACAATATATAGCCTTGATGTACTCCTTTCCCAATTTGGAACCAGTCTGTTGTTCCATGTCCAGTTCTAAAGTGTTGCTTCTTGACCTGCATACAGATTTCTCAGGAGGTAGGTAAGGTGGTCCAGTACTCCCATCTCTTTCAGAATTTTTCACAGTTTGTTGTGATCCACACAAAGTTAATAAACCAGAAGATGTTTTTCTGAACTTTTGTGCTTTCTTGACGATCCAGTGGATGTTGGCGATTTGATTTCTGGTTCCTCTGCCATTTCTAAATCCAGCTTGAACCTCTGGAATTTCACAGTTCATGTACTGTTGAAGCCTGGCTTGGAGAATTTTGAGCACTGCTTTGCTATCTTGTGAGATGAGTGCAATTGTGCGGTAGTTTGAACATTCCAAAACCTGTTTAGCCTGCTTACCCTGCCTTGCCCATTGCTTCCCATGGAAACCACCATGAAGGCTCTTGCCCACATTTCTGCTTGTTCCTCTGCCTTCTGACCAGCCCTGGTGCTTTCCTGTGTGACCTTTCATGGCATGCCATGCCTCCTGTTTCTGGGGATCTGTGAATATAAATTTCTTCCTTCATGACAATCATTTCCATGTCTCTGTGTCTTACCACATCTGATTGAAACAAATCCAGGGTACATCTTAGAACAAGATTCTGGAGGTCAAACTTTGGAAAAGTGATCATAAAGTTTTTGACTCTGTATCACAATGTAGACAGATTCCTTTCTCAAGTCCCACTTCAGGCTATCCAGGCAGTTCTAATGCTTTTCAAAACTACTTTCAAAAAAAAGAGAGAGAGAAGGAATAAGCACAGTTAATTGGGGAACCCTGCTTGGATACTATTTTGAGTGATTTGGAGCAGTGAACTTTAAAGAAGGCACTGTCATTTTCAGGCAAATCAGAGTTTCTCCTTCCCATACATATACTTGTGGCTTTTGGCCCCTTATCTTCCTTGGGAGATTGTTTTGGCTCATGAATCCTTTCCATAATTCTCTTTTGTTCAAGTGATTAGTCAACCTTCAAAAAAGATTTTACGGACATCAAGATGAAAACAAAACAAAATACCTTTGTGTTTGAGCATTTATGATAAGTGAGTCTTCTAAAACATGGGTCATGGGACAGAGCCCTCCTTGTCTGGGACTCAAGAGGTATTGGCTCTGTTAGATATTGTGTCTTATGATATATCTGTATCATTTAAGACAATATAATATTGCTGAAATGTGTGAAAGTGTTAGTTGCTCAGTCGTGTCCACGTAGTCCAGCAGGCTCCTCTGTCCACCGTTCCCTTCATTCCCTTCCTGACCTAGAGATCGAACCCTGGTCTCCTGCATTGCAGATGGATTCTTTACTGTCTGAGCCATCAAGGAAGCCCATCTTCAAATCCTATTGCTGAAAGGGTGGAACTTAATTCAAAATGCAGAAACAGACCCAGGCATTTATAAATATTTGGTAATCAAAAATGAGTGAGAACAGGCTGTGCATTCAGTAAACGGTCCTGGGACAATTGCTTAGTCCCATGGATGAAGTCTAGATCTGGGTGCTGCAACTTGCACGATGTCTCTTCTTCCACATTTTGCAGATCAGTACAGGTTACAAAGTCAACCGCAGCTCAACAGAGCAGAGAAATAGACTCTACCTTTTGAGAGAGGAGCCACAGTGCCATCTGACAAAGTGGCATGGGCAGAAGGAGACTTGAGTCACTAGAGGGAGGGTTGCCAGATGTAGTAAATAAAAATACAGACAGCCCAGTTAAATCTGAATTTCAGAAAAACAACACATTTTTAGCATAAATACTCCCCAAATGTTACATATGATATACATATACTAAAAACCTCATTATTTATCTGATGTCAAATTTAACTGGGCATCCTGTATTTTGTCTTAGAGCACTAATTAATGGCCATTATTAAAATGTTTACCACAAATATGGGCTTTTCATTTGTACATAAAACAATCCTAGCTTGATTTAGGAACTCTCAGTTAATAAGTATTTCTAAAAATATATATACCAAAAAAAATTTTTTTAAGTTTAGGTTTCCAGGAGTTTAGAGCTCTTTATGAATGTTAATTAACAGCTTATCAGTAGAGAACAGCAAGACAAAAGAAGTGATTTCTGTTTAGCTACATCATTACTTTTAGATGAATGGTTCCTCCCTTTATCAGTTTATTAAACGTACAAGTCAGCTTACCAGCTCATTCACATTCATTCTCACATCTTTCCCTGGTACATTGAGAGGATAAAGAACTATTCATCCCATCATTTATGATGGTGATGTTCCAGCATTGCTATGGTGAACAGATATTCCCAAGCACTCCCCAGGATTATATTCAGGGACACTGTCTCTCAGGTGTCACCTTCCAGGCTGCAGAGGACCTGTTGTGATCTCACAACCACGTGGAAAACCTCAGTGCCTCTGACAGAGGAAAGCCCCACAGTCTATCACCCAGGAGACTTGTTTAGTGGAGCAGAACAACTTTCCAGGAAGACATGATAAGTTTTATATTTCTAAAGTACCTTATTCTGGCAAAAATAATATCACCTAATATTTATTTCTATCTCCAATTTCTGTACCTCTTGACTTTGACTTTGAGTTTTATGGAATACCTTTAGGGTGTGTAATCATGCTCTGGACTGGGGATACATGAGACCCTGGCCCATAAGGAATACTGTTTAGTAGATGAGAAAAACATCATGAACAGAAATATAAAGACAAAAGCATAGAAGTCATTTTTCTAACAGCTGAAGAAAAGAGATGGCTAATATCTAAAAAGGTTTTGGTGAAGTAGGAGAATCATCAGCTGAGATTTAATGGAGGGTATCGTGTGACAGGCTGAGCAGGGAGAGGAAAACTGGTCGAGACTACTGTTGCTTTGCAAGATATATTTCCCATTTTTTGCTTAAGTACATAACCCTCAGGGTTTTGCTAGGTATGTGGTCACCTGTAATAAAAACTACATTTCCCAGACTCCATTGCAGCCAAGTGTGGTCCTTTGGTCAATGCAACCTAAACATGAGGCCATTGAGTGTAATTTCTTGGAAATATCCTTAGCATGAAGGGGCCCACCTTTTCTTCAGCCTTTCCTACTTCTTGCTGGCTGGAACACTGACAAGAGGGGAGGAGCACAAATAGCCCTCTTGTAATATGAGGTAGAAGCATGAACTAGAATGCTGAGGGTAATGGAATGGCAAGACCAAGGAGTCTTGGTTTCTAACACCACACGTGCCCTCCTGCTCACCATAAGTGCTTACTCCCTGATTTCATTTCCATAATTGAGAAATGAACACCTGTTCTACTAAAACCTTGCCTTGGGGTTTGTCTACAAAATAAAATAGTATCCTTGCGTAACAGACATATAACATAATGGCCAAATCAAATACTTAATAGGAAATCAAAACTATGGTTACCAGAATATCTTTCCAAAAAGTAGTGACCTTATAATACAGTCAGAAGTTTGCTATTCCCCAGGCCCATTCAGGCAGATTTCCAGTTGAAGAGCAAGGCAATAGGGAAATATCCAAGCCCAACTCTAAATGAGCCTGTCATTGAAGAGATTTATTTTCAAGAAGAGATCAAAGGGTCAAAAAAGAAAAATAAGGATCGTTGCATTGAAATAGCTCCAGCCAATTCCTACCAAATCAGGCTGAAAATAAGTACAAGTCAAAATTGCAGTGAAATTAAGTATTACTTCTGACCAATCTCTCTTAGCCTTTAAAGATGGCTGTAATTGAGTTGTAGAATAGCCAGAAAACATCTTACATGGCACACCATTTCTTGAATATCAGTCTGCACAATGATAAGATAATTAAATCACGGTACTTTTAACAAAACCTAATTTCCTGGAAGTTTAACTTGTTCTTTTTTTTCCCAACTGACAAAACCCAAAATAAACATGAAAAGTTGAACATTACTTAGCAATTTGAACAAATATCAGTATTTATTTCAAACACAGTTAATTTGCAGACATTTCTGTTACCATCATCAAGCCATTGATAGGATCCTCCCATCAAATAATTCTAGAAAGGGAAGAATAAGATATTCCTTCATCTTTTCATTCTTTTTGCTTTTTTGCTTTTACTAGACTGAATTTTAAACTTCATAGACAGTATCATACTTTTCCACTTTTAATTTACCTGTACTTTTCTACAAAGAATTTTATAGGCAGCTAGAAAATTTCACTCTAATACTTTATGTTATGGTTTTTATATTGAGGAAAGATATTTCAGTGGTTCACACTTTGAAGACCTTTCAGGTCAGAGGCCAGTGGTGGCTTTTCATGCAAACCACAGAACAGGATGGAGGTGCTCATGGTCTTCACACTTCCTCCCATGGGCAGTGACTCTGGTGGGCCACACTGACTCTAGTAGGACTGGGACAGTGGCAAATATCACTCAGTTCCTGAGAATCAATGAAGTGTTAGGGATTCAGTCATATCAGACTCTTTGCGACCCCATGGACTGTAGCCCTCCAGGCTCCTCTATCCATGGAATTCTCCAGGCAAGGATTGGCTGGAGTGGACAGCCAATCCCTTCTCCAGGGGCTCTTACCCAGGGATAGAACCCAGGTCTCCTTCATTGCAGGTGGATTCTTAACCATGTGAGTCAGCGGGATCAATAAAAGGAGATGTTGAAAACAGATCTACAAGATAAACCCTACTATAGGTATATAATTCAAATATTCCCCTCTTAATATGAAGGTTAAAATCTGTTTTAATCTTATGAAAATCTGTTGATCTTAACATTGTTTTCAAAGGTGACAAGGCAAAATAATAAACCAAATAGAGGACCATACAAAGCTCAAATATTTATATATTTTATATAGCGATTTACATAACACATAACCAAGCCACTATTTGGAAAACATCATCTCTGTTTTTTCCAACAGCTCAAATTGCTCAAATCACTCTTAAGGATTATCAATAATGATTTGATCAAGAAATCCACCAGAAGTTTATCAGTCCTTGTTTAACATGAACTTTCTGCAGCCTCTGAGAACAGTGGGTTATCCCTACTTCCAGAAAAATCTCTTCTCTCTTGGCTTCTGTAGAACTATTTTCTCTTGGTTTACTTCTTATCTCTCTGAGCAATCCTGTCTGCATTGCTGGCAGTCCCTGAAGTGTTACAGTTCCCTGGGGTCTTGATCATAGCATTGTCTTGTCCCATGGTTTAAGCACCGCTGCTGCTGCTGCTGTTGCTAAGTCACTTCAGTCGTGTCCGACTCTGTGCGACCCCATAGACAGCAGCCCACCAGGCTCCTCCATCCATGGGATTTTCCAGGCAAGAGTACTGGAGCGGCGTGCCATTGCCTTCTCCAGTTTAAGCACTACTCATCTGCTAAAAGAATTCCAATTCTTGACATTATTAGTCTCAGCACACACTTCCAAGTTTCGTTGTATCTGTTGTATTCTGGATTTTTTTCACTTGAACACCCCAAAGACACCAAATCCATTCCAAGCCAGACTTATTTTCTAAATCTCTTCCTTCCCCCATCCCAGCTTCATCCAGCCACAAATCCTGTTTATTCTACAGGCTATGCATCATTTGTTTTTCTCTCCAATTTCACTGATTCTTATTCAGCAGTCAGCTGGACCATTACAAAAATTAAAAGAGGAAACAAACAAAAATCTTCTAAAGAGCTGCTTTTAATTTCATACCATTTCCATTATACAACAGCTTATGTGAACCTTCTAAAGTATCTAACATGGTCATTTTCCTATTTGAAATCTTACAGTGACTTTCCTTCACCTGTAGGTAAACATCCATACTCTTGAGGGTACAAAACGCCTTTCATACTGAGCACCTTCATTTCAGCCATCCACTTCTTCACACACTCAACCGTGGTTCAGTCACCTTGAACTCTTAGGTTCACTACACGCACTACAATCTCTCTTTCCTCTGTGCCTTTGGACATGCTGGTATCACTGACTGGAAAGTTCTTCCCTTCTTTTTTTACTTGGAAAACTCTTTTAAGAAATTCCCCTTTCTCCTATGTCTATGTTATAGAGACTCTTCTCCTGTGCAGTATTAGATATTTCCTTTCTTGAGTCCCTTTGCATTTTGTATGTTTTCATTGCAACAATTTACACAATGATTTGGAAGCACTTCTTTACATGTATATTTTTGCTTTATGAGGAAAGGAACCATGTCTTATTCACTTTTCTGTGACTAACACCAGGCACAGTGCCTGGTGCTTGAAAGATGTTTGTTTTATTAATATTAAACAGAGAAGCAGGTACACAGATAAAACACATATGGTCCTTGATTTCAAGGAAATATGTTGAAGATCTAAAGATGTATCATGGAAAAAAAAATGTAAAATAAGTTTGCTTTTATTCCACCAGAGAGTAGAACTAGTAAAATTTACAAAGAAGCAAATGTTTATTTAATAAAAGAAAGTACTCTGTAATTTGTGGAGTTATCCAGCAACCAAACAGGAAGTCTAAGGGTTAGTGAGTTTCCCATCACTATAGTCAAGCTGAAACAAAATGGCCTAATCAACCAGAAGGAGGGCTATATTCAACACTTGTAATGAATGAGGGTTTAGGCCTCTATAAATCTGATGTCACTATGTGAAAAAGACATGCTTTAATGATTCTGAAACAATTTTTTGAGGAAATAAGATTATCTGATGTTACTGCCATGATTCAGTATTTTAATCTATTTAAATCAAGTTCAGAGTGTTTATAATGAGTTCAGTGAAGTTTTATAATTCTATAATATTCTGAGAACGCACAACTAGAGATGTTGTATTGGAGTTATCTGGGGGAAAAGCAGTAAATATCTACTTGGGAAACATGGGCATAGGAATCAGAAACATGGAGGTAAAAAAGCACCTTTGTTACCAGTTAGGGTGAAAAGTTTTTGACTGATAAGCCCCATTCCTCTGCAGGCCTAACAGACAACCCTGTATTAAAAATAGCACCTGGAAGGACAAAGAAGCTGTAACAAAAGCACTGACTTCTATGAATTTTTTTCTCACATGTGACAGTAGAGGAAATGCCCATCCTAGTAAAGAAAAGGAGACATCTAGTCACCAAGAAGACGCCAGGAGGCATGGTAACAGATGAACATGACACACTCAGTTTGTACAATGCACAAGGCTGGAATGAAACTATTAAATACTCAAAATAAAATAAAATAAATAAAAGTACTCAAGCCCCACCCCCCAGCGCAAGCTTCCCCTGCAGTGCTCCTAGAGGGTAAAATGCAGAGCAGCAGAAATATCATGAGGACCCAGAAAACAGCCCGCCCTGCTCTGTTTCCTCCCCATTTCCCACCATCAGTGGAGGGGAGTGAGGGAAGGAGTGGAAAGAAGCTAGAAATGCTTCTTTTACAAATTCTTCTGGGGAACTGAGAGGAATGCTCCTCCTGTCTAAGGAAGAGGAAATGAAGAACAGGGAAGAAAAGTCTTATATACTCTTAAGAGCAACACCTTCTTTCCAGTGCCTCTTATTCTACGACAGGCTTTACAGATGAGAAAACAGTCTTGCTTCATTGATACTTTGAAAGAATCAAAAGTCAGCAGCTGTACTAAAGACTAACCTCTTTCTTTATTTTAATAACATATTTTACTTAACCCAATATATAAAATTACATTAATTTCATAGTATAATCAACATAAAATTAATTATTGAGATATTCTACATTTATATTCATTCTAAATCTTCAAAGTTAGGTGTGCATGTTTACACTTAAAGCACATTTCGGTTTGCATTAGCAACACTGTATTTGTCAATAGCTACCTGTGACTAGTATCATACTGGACAGCACAGGTAAATGGTTAAAATCTGTACCTGTTGATAGCATATATCTTGTGTTTTTCATCCAACCTGACAATCTCTGCTTTGTCATTAGTGTATGTATACTATTTATATGCAATGTGATTATACTATAATTAGATTAAGCCTATCATCATATAATTTTTTAACTAAATTTTTATTTTATATTGGGGTATAGACAATTAACAAACAATGTTGTGATAGTGTCAGGTGAACAGCCATATATAAATGTATGCATTCTCCCTCAAACTCCGCTACCATCCAGGCTGCCACATAACATTGGGCAGAGTTTCAGGTGCTATACAGTATGCCCCTGTTGGTTATCCCTTTTAAATATAGCAGCATGTACATGTCCATCCCAGCTCCCTAACTATCCCTTCGCCTGTCCTTCCACCCAGCAACCATAAGTTCATTCTCCAAGTCTGTGAGTCTCTTTCTGTTTTATAAATAAGTTCATTTGTGTCATTTATTTTTAGATTCCACATATAAGGGGTGCCATATTTCTCCTTCTCTGTCTGACTTACATCACTCAGTATGACACTCTCTAGGTTCATGCATGTTGCTGCAGATGGCATCATTTCATTCTTTTTAATGGCTGAGTAATATTCCACTGCATGTATGTACCACACCTTCTTTATCCATCCTTTGTCAGTGGACATTTGCCAACCTCTCTCTTTAGAATGAGTTTTTTTACTATTTACTCATGCACCCATAGCCTTCCCTGGTGGCTCAGAGGTTAAACCATCTGCCTGCAATGCAGGAGACCTGGGTTCAATCCCTGGCTTGGAAAGATCACCTGGAGAAGGAAATGGAACCCACTCCAGCATTCTTGCCTGGAAAATCCCATGGACAGAGAAGCCTGATGGGCTACAGTCCATGGGGTCGCAAGGAGTCGGACACGACTGAGCAACTTCACTTTCATGCACACATATAGTCAATGAACATTATTAAAAGTCTACAATCTAACAGAAGCAGAAGATATTAAGAAGAGGTGGCAAGAATACACAGAAGAACTGTACAAAAAAGATGTTCATGACTAAGATAATTACGATGGTGTGATCACTCACCTAGAGCCAGACATCCTGGAATGCGAAGTCAAGCGAACCTTAGAAAGCATCACTACAAACAAAGCTAATGGAGGTGATGGAATTCCAGTTGAGTTATTTCAAATCTTGAAAGATGATGCTGTGAAAGTACTGCACTCAATATGCCAGCAAATTTTGAAAACTCAGCAGTGGCCACAGGACTGGAAAAGGTCAGTTTTCATTCCAGTCCCTAAGAAAGGCAAAGCCAAAGAATGCTCAAACTACCACACAATTGCATTCATCACACACGCTAATCAAGTAATGCTCAAAATTCTCCAAGCCCGGCTTCACCAATACATTAACTGTGAACTTACAGATGTTCAAGCTGGTTTTAGAAAAGGCAGAGGAAACAGAGATCAAGTTGCCAACATCCACTGGATCATGGAAAAAGCAAGAGAGTTCCAGAAAAACATCTATTTCTGCTTTATTGACTATGCCAAAGCTTTTGACTGTGTGGATCACAATACACTGGAAAATTCTGAAAGAGATGGGAATACCAGACCACCTGGCCTGCCTCTTGAGAAACCTATATGCAGGTCAGGAAGCAACAGTTAGAACTGGACATGGAACAACAGACTGGTTCCAAATAGGAAAAGGAGTACATCAAGGCTGTATATTATCACCCTGCCTAATTAACTTATATGCAGAGTACATCATGAGAAATGCTGGACTGGAAGAAGCACAAACTGGAATCAAGATTGCCGGGAGAAATAGCAATAACCTCAGGTATGCAGATAAGACCACCCTTATGGCAGAAAGTGAAGAGGAACTAAAAAGCCTCTTGATGAAAGTGAAAGAGGAGAGTGGAAAAGTTGGCTTAAAGCTCAACATTCAGAAAACGAAGATCATGGCATCTGGTCCCATCACTTCATGGGAAATAGATGGAGAAACAGTGGAAACAGTGTCAGACTTTATTTTGTGGGGCTCCAAAATCACTGCAAATGGTGACTGCAGCCATGAAATTAAAAGACGTTTACTCCTTGGAAGCAAAGTTATGACCAACCTAGATAGCATATTGAAAAGCAGAGACATTACTTTGCCAACAAAGGTCCGTCTAGTCAAGGCTATGGTTTTTCCAGTGGTCATTTATGGGTGTGAGAGTTGGACTGTGAAGAAAACTGAGCGCCGAAGAATTGGTGGTTTTGACCTGTGGTGTTGGAGAAGACTCTTGAGAGTCCCTTGGACTGCAAGGAGATCCAACCAGTCCATTCTAAAGGAGATCAGCCTTGAGTGTTCATTGGAAGGAATGATGCTAAAGCTGAAACTCCAGTACTTTGGCCACCTCATGGGAAGAGTTGACTCATTGGAAAAGTCTCTGATGCTGGGAGGGATTGGAGGCAGGAGGAAGGGGGGACGGCAGAGGATGAGACAGCTGGATGGCATCACCGACTCAATGGACGTGAGTTTGAGTGAACTCTGAGAGATGGTGATGGACAGGGAGGCCTGGTGTGCTGCGATTCCTGGGGTTGCAAAGAGTCGGACACGACTGAGTGACTGAACTGAACTGTACTCCTGATGCTTTTGTGCTAGTGATCAAAGACAAATAAGCCTCTATGTCCTTGAATAAGAAAGTCTAGCTGAAAGAAATGTCCTGTTCATAATGTGATACATTGGGTAATAGGGGCAGGAAAATTATACTATGAACCCAAAGGAGAAGGAGCAATTAATTACTAGAAGAAAGTAAAAGGAACATGGTAATGAAAATGGCAAAGATGAGGGGAAGTCTGATGCAAGCTTTGCAAGATGATTGGGAGTTCACCAGGAGAAAGTGGATGGGGACAAACATATCCCTTGGAAAGAATGTCCCTGGGCAAAGGTACAAACATCTCAATATGAAGAGCTTCCGAAAGCACTAAAGCAAAAGGAAAACACAGCAGAACTTTTGATATATGTGAAATATTCCACATTTAACTTAGAGTTTATTAAAGCAAGGAAACTTTTGCATAGTTTAACATGGTTACAAGGATCTAGACATGAGGCATTTTGAACTAGTTAATAATAACCAAATGACTTAGGGAATTATTCATTAATCATTAACGAATACCCCCTGGATCCCTCATCTTTGGCTGATTTCCAACAGTTATATCTCAGCAGCCTTGGCACTTGATATTTGAATTTAAGCATTTATGCCCATAATATAAAAACCAAAAATATTTTGCTTCTGGGTCATTAAAATTTTTAGAATAATAAGCTGTTCCCTCCCAGCCTCTCTCTTTGGTAGAACGCCATCCAGGAATGTGTTCTCTATCGGAATTCACGAGGGAAATAAAGCAGTGCTCTTATTAAGGAAATCCATTTCCTCCAAAAGGATAAAATATGACAAGGACTGTTTTTCCAACTTAATGTAAATTTCATAACATCAGCAGTGGGCCATGCAAACTGCCAAATGGAAAGGCTCTCGCACACATGCTACCCACAGAGAATAAGGGCTCAGAAAGGACAGAGGCTCCGGGCACCTCAGAGAGGCACACCTTCCCCCAGTTCTCTGGGTTCTAAACCAGTGAAGCTACTCCTATCATTTGAAGGCTTAGTCCTTACTAGATACTTTTGTTTAGGACACCTAAAATAATGAGAAGTTTGGTTTCTGTTTTTTTCTTTCCTTTCTGTCCCTTTCTCCTCACAGATACAATACCAGTGATTGAAAAGCCTGGCCTGCAAATCTGACAGTCTAACTTATCTAGGTCTATCTCTTAAGTACAAGGTCGACATTATCTCAGCCTGCATCCTGTGTAATTATAGCATTTGGCTGGCATTGCTGAACAGGGGCTGAAATCCATCAGGTTCTAGTTAATCTGCCTTGAGTAACCACAGCTGGTTGGCCGGAAGAAAATGATTATGAAACAAAGTTGTTGTGTCTTAATAATAAAGATTACTGATACGCAGGAAAGATGGATCCAAGGTTAACCTTTTCCTCTATAGGAAGGCTCTGTATAATGTGAAGCAAACCAATTTTTCTGTAGTCTCCTTGATTACATATTTGGTGTCTCTTCCTTTCTTTTCACCCTTACCCTTACCTAATTTCCCACCAGTCCTAAATTTTTATTACTCTTCAGTGAAACACGTATATTAACTTTTTGGATGTTTTCCAAACAGACCACACTAGAAATTTAATGGACATGAGATCAGCTTCCTTCTTTTTAATTAGTCTTCAAACTTAATCTTGTCTTGTTTTAAGAATCAGTTTATCTTGCTAACACTAAGGCTATGCTATTCACACTACAGACAGGATACCAACGAACTTACACGGTGAGATTAGGTAGTATGTCTAGTGATGTGTGGCACGGTGCAAGCCGTGTATACAATACATGCAATAGACGCATAGATGGGGGAAAACTCCCCATCACCATTTGCAATACAAAAACAGCTCAAGCATACTCCCAATCCAATAATTCTGACCTCTTTCAACAATAAAAGATGAGTATAAAATGATTTATCTTGCAACTGTGGAAAACCTCATGCAGTAGTATGGTGGTTAAGAACATAGATTTCAGAGTCCATACCCAGCTCTGCCACTCACCAGCTGTGTGACCTTGGGCAAACTACTTAACTTCTCTGTGCCTAACCTCAAATTTAAAATGGAGACATAATAATAATAGCTGTCTCATGTGGTTATCATTAGAATTAAATGAGTTAACGTATCTAAAGTACTTACGACAGTGCCTGACATTTCATAAGTATGGTAAGAGTTCACTGTTGATACAATTAAAACAGCTAAAGAAACAGGACTGGCTGGACCATGGTCCTACTGGATAGTTAGTAAGTAGGACTTGCAAAATCTTTTGCTCTAAATTCCTGTGTTTGATATTTGACTTTAGGCTATTAACATTCAACCGGAGGCTCATAAATAAGATGAACTGTGGTTAAACCCGTCATGTTAATGTGTCTATTCATAAGAAAATGAGAATGCACATAAAAGTGGTATGCTACAGACTTCACTTGGCAGGCTAGAATGGGAGCAGAAGAGGACAAGGGAAGATGCTTTGCTCTAGGTTGATAAAGCCTGGACATGGTGGCTCCCAGGTTCTTCCTTATTCCACCTTCCTCACTGCCCTTAGAGTGCATGCCTGGGATGACTGTGGAAGTCCCTCAAAGGAACGCAGTTTCTGGATTTCCAAGTCTACCTTCCCACCTTGGGCATTCATGCTTTGGCTCTTGCACATTCTTCTTTCTTCGTAATCACATCTCTAGTGTAAATGCATCTAACAATGATCCTTAATTATGTCCTCTTAATTACATACCTATTGCAGATCCATGCCAGCCCCCTTTGTCAACATTTAAGTCAATTGGATAATACTAAAAAAATGCATAGAGGCATAAGAAAATCATCCATGGGGGTTTTGGGGTGAAAAGATAAGCTAAGGAATATGTCTTTTTAATAACTCTTTTTCATTTTTTGTGTGCTTTTAAATTTTGGAAATTGCTTTAAAAAAAAAAAAAATGTTGGATGCACCGGGTCTTTGTGGCTGTGTGCATGCATTCTCTAGTTGCAGCAACCAGGGCTACTCTTGGTTGCGGTGCACAGGCTTCTCATGGCAGTGGTTTCTCTTGTTGCGGAGCACAGGCTCTAGGCATGTAGGCTCAGTAGTTGCAGCACATAGGCTTAGCTGCTCTGCAGCATATGGTATCTTCATGGACCAAGGAGTGAACGCATGTCCCCAGCATTAGCAGGCAGAGCCCCATCCACTGTACCATCAGGAAAGTTCTGGAAATTGTTAATCAATTTACAGTAGCTCATTTTCATTCTTATTTCTCTTGTCTGATTTTCTAAAGATAACAAAGGAAAATATGACAGGACAGACTCTTGATGTCTATTGTGTGTTTGTTTATAAGATTTTAAGACATCATACTCACATTTATGTATCTCCACTGATCTTACAGTACATTCATTTATTTTAACTGAAGATAATATATAAAACTCAAAACATGTCAAAACACATAATCTTCCTTATATACCAAAAAAGTAAACAATTCATTAGCGAGTCATCATGATTTTATAATCTAAAGTGAATTTCTGCCTTAGTACCTATTTCTCACCATAGTAAATCTGCATGGTTCTTATTAATGTCAAAGAAATTTAAGTGTCCTAATAGAAAGATCATTTGAGAATAAATGTGTTTTTAAAAAGTAACAACAGCTACCAGTTGAAAGAAAAGAAAAGTTTTTTTTTGCTGAAGTCTGATTTTGGAGGTGGGGTTGGAGAAGAATGCCTATGTTTCCAGTTGCTAAGAAGAGATTTTTTCAGGCATCATCTTTTCAAATGGAGCTTAAAATGGGTGGATTTCAAGACTGTCTTTTGCTCACAAATCATGTCTCTAAAGGTAAGGAAGAGAATACATGAAATTAAATCACTTGGTAAAATATTAAAAAGTCAAACTATTTTAAACATATCATTATGAAAATAGACTTTCATAAGATCCTTGCTTTCTGTTGTTTTTTTTTTTTAAGCAGTAGTCTTTTTATTTCTTTAATAATATTCAGTGCTACTTGTGTTTCCATTTCTATACTGAGCTTCCTAACATCTGTTTTTCATTTTTCTTTAATTTCCACCCGTGACCTCTGGCCTATTCTCTGTGTTTGGAGAAAAACAGGAATTAAAGTTGACATTATCTCTGTGCCTTCTCCAAACTGCATAAATTCAAAATTTTAGCCTGCCTTATTTCTCAGCACGGGTTTTCTGACCACAGAATCAATTTTTCTATTGTTTAGGAGGAAGTTTCATAATGTCCAAAACTGGGATCTGCAACCTGGAGTCTGGGTTTCTGGGGTTCTGCCTGGGCTTTCGGAGCACCAGAGTATTTCTTCTAGATCTGTACCCACTGTGAAAATTGCTCTGGTCTAGTTCTAGTGTTCTAGAAAATCCCTAAAGCATGACACATGTGAGGTTCTTTTTATAATTACAGCATTCAGTTTCTCATATGAGACTGAAAAATGTGATATTACCATAGTATGAAAATAATATCATACCTGTCTGAAAAAAACAGTAGGTAAATGAGGAGGTTTTTATATTTGAAAGCTTCTGAGACACTTAGATTTCTCATATTCAGAACTGGCCCAGATCATGCTGCACAATCTTGAAGAGTTTCTTTGATTTTTTACAACAAATATGCTCGACAGGAAGGGGTTGGAGGGAACGCACCACTTTCTCAAGGCATTTTGTCACGTAAAGTGTGCGGTTCTAAGATTCTCAGCAGCCACTCCAAGGAAACCATGCCACCCACCCCACCACCCCAGGGTGTGTTGCTCATGTAAATATTATGCAGGCAGAGAAGTAGTTTAAGAACCTTTGACCTTCAGTTTCCAATTTGGTAAAGGCAATCCTACAGGGGATTTATACAAAGTCCAAAAGAGTAGAATTTCCTGAGAGGCAGAAGCCACAGAAAATTAGATCAATAATTACTATTAAAAACTCACTGCAGAGAGACTGCTATGTTATCACCAAGACAGAAGACCAGGCTGCCTCCCGTGATCCCACTCACCCCAGCCTTTCCTGGACCTGCAAGGCCACATCCATAAAAGCAGAACTAATAAAAAATAACAGCTTTTCTATGCCTTTTGGCATTAGCAACTAGTTTTACAAGTTTTCTTTAAAGGGTGAATGACTTCCTGTTTATCTGTACAAAATGCTTTCTCATACAGACTTTGCTACATATTTCAACATCAAACAATGCATTATTATCCTGAAAGAAGTGCTACTTAAGAGACTAGAATACAAAATTTTCTGGGAAAATTCTGGCTCACAAAGGTGAGCCTAAAACAAAGAGGTGGACCTATGGTTTCCCTTATTTTTATAATTTAGGATCATTTGAATTAATTATTTACTTGTAACATTGCTGGGGTCACTAGATCTTTTTCTCCAAATGCCATCTTATACAACTCTTTGAAGTTACACTTCTTATAAATCTATTAATGCTTGTCTCTCCTTATAGAAAAAGAAAGTGTTTTCCATGCTGTAGAGAAATCCATAAATAAGTCAGAAAACTTAACAAAGGCTAGCTATTTCTGTTCACCATCATGCTTGAAACGAGGAATTTATTTTTGGTCGACTCCATATTTTTTCTCTTGTGTGTCATAAGAGTGATTGTCAAAGTAATAAGAGAGGATCCTTTCTTGACACCAGAAATATGAACTGTAAGACATAAATTATTTTGTCTGGCTAACCATTTGCACAAATCTTTCTTTGCTTGTGATTAAATCCATTTTAGTATCCGGTACACATGACCCTTCACTCTTCCTTTCCAAGTTCCTTAGTTTCTTTTTGAAAATGCTGTATTCTCCACTTCAAAGATTGTGTATCCGGTGTTTATTACCACTTTCTTTTAAAACAAATTCGTCTTGGCATTGCGCAGGCATACTTTCAATGTTTGTTTCCTCTTCTTTCCTAAAATAAAGGTTCAAAAACAATTCCAAAAGAGCCAGTGATCTCTCAGTTCTCTGAACACCTAAAGCAATTTTTTTTTAACCATCACCGAGTTGAAAATATTATTTTCTGGAGGCCCAATTTATGCACCTCCCCAGACGGAACCATTCTCACCTGCCCCTCGCTTGCCTCTGCCCGCTTTTCTCGCTTCCTCTTAGTTGAAAGCCTGGGCACTTGGCCTCAGTATCTCCTCGTCTTCCAACAGGATGGTCGCCTTTGCACCTGGACAGTCGGAACTCAACAGTTCCCAACACCTAAGTCCTGCCCAGCAGTGCTCACGGAGATTCTGGCTCACTTGGGGACTGCAGAGAAGGGCTGGAGAGCAGAGGCTGGAGGTGCAGGGAATTCAAGAGACAGAAGGAGAGGGAAGGAGGGGAAAGACGAGGAGATGACAAAGTCTCTGTTATACCTTCCTCGGAAACTGTTTCAGTGTACAGCACGTCATGTTGCTTCTCCAGAGACACCCTATTTGTGCAGGCTTTCCTTGTTAAGCTCTGACCAACATGGTAAAGTAACATTGGTATTTATTTAGTTTCCCCCCTTCTCTGACTCACATCCGCCATTTTCCCTCCTCCTCACTTCCTCCGGAATTATACTTCTCCAAGAAAACATTCACATGTTAAGCTTTACCACAGGCTTTCTTTTCTGGGGAACTGAGGCTTAGATGCCATTTTTACTAGATTTGTTAAGGTTTAAATGTCTCTGTATCCTTCACATCACCTGGCATCATACAGAACACTTGGCTGATGCTAAATAATATTTATATTTAACATTTCTACTAGAACATAAGCTAGTTTAAAAAAAAAAGGAAAAGAACACATTTCTAAACACGTAGGGATACTTCCAAAAGAGGCTTGTCTTTTGTCATTTATCTTTATTAAAAGTGTAAGTATTGGCATTAAAGCATTATCTATCAGACAGTCCCCATCAGGTAATATTTAAAAACCATATTTGACCTCTTTTCAGAATGACAGAGGTAATATTTGTAGTTTCAAAGCAGAAACATCCACTTATATAACCTCCACTGTTAACTCGGGGTTGTTAATAAATTTTCCATGCCACTTCCTCCAAAGTAGAAAAGATGTTGAAGTAGAATTAAATGGTTACAAGGCATTTGTGAATCTACATAAAGAGCCTTTTTATAGAACTTTTTTCTTTTAGTGAGGGCTCAATCTTCAACATCTGTCTTTATACATGCCAAAATACAAATTATTTCAGCCCATGCTACTTTTCATTCCCTGGATTTGACTTATGTTAGTTCTTTCCCCCTCCCCCTCCAAAAAAAAAAACTATAGACAAAGTTTTTTTCAGTTCAGTATCCAAATATTTTTATTCAAATGTCTCTTTAATCTTGGTTTTTATTTTACTTTTTCAAAGATGAGAACTGAGATTCAGAAATTGCTCCAAGGCACACAGCATAGAGTGGCAATATTAGAACATAAGGAGTTTACACTCTGAAAGTTGCTTGTTTATCAGGCCACACATCCCCTTTAAACACTTGGTGCTCTTTCAGAAGAAGTAAAGCTTCTGCAGGTGTGGTGCTAGCCAACCCCCTCTTCTCCTTCTGGATCAGGGCTCTCCAACCTCTGGGGTCTAATCCCTCGTGATCTGAGGTGGAGCTGATGTAATAATAATGGAAAGAAAGTGCATAATAAATGTAATGCACTTGAATAATCCCAAAACCATCTCCCTCCCCAGGTCAGTGGAAAAATTATCTTCCATAAAGCCAGTCCCTGATGTCAAAAAGATTGGAGACCACTGCAGTAGAAGACAGATTCTAGCTGTCTACAGTTAGGACACTCTCAGACACATGGATTTTAAAGACATCATGGGACCAATCAATATATGAAGAAGAAACCAGAGTCAAGAGTTATCTCCTCTGTAAGTACAGTTTTCCCACAATGCTGACAGTGACGATAGTCAAAATAGAGGATGTTGCCTTCTATGTGGGAAGTAAGCACCACTGCTGAACTGAGACAGCACGCTACAGAACCGATATTAATAACATCATGTAAAAGTTTACTAAAAACTTAGACGGAAATTCATTTCCATGTAACCCCACACAGGTCATGTCAGTGATGATTCCAGCACATTCATGTTGAGGATATTTCTACCAACTCACTCCCCTCGCATACCTAGAAGACTGGAGAGCACTCCTCAAGGGCATGATGATTAGAAATTAGGGGAGAAAAAATCTTCTTACAGAAGCCTTAAATGCCAGGAGTCAATTTAACCTTTTAAATCAATTCAGTACAAGGGAGAGAGTTATTGAAGATATTTTTGGAACAGGAGAAAAATAATCTTGGAGCTTCACTCAGGAAAAGAGTTTGAAGTTGTAAGTATTAGGAAGAGAGTAAGAGTGAGACATTTGTCCATACAGTGTGAACTAGAAGCCAGGACTAGGGTGCAAAAGCTCTATGAGTTGGTTGCTCTTTTTTTTCCATTCCACCTCCCCACATCTTCTCCCCACATTAAAGTGAGAGTAGGAAGCCATGCGGATGGCTGGCAACTGTCTTCACTGTCCCACGGTAGGAGCCAGACCTGCAGCCCCTTATGTGAAGTTCAACTCAATACAGTTTACAATTGCTCCAGGCAAAATTGAGCTCTCTGACTATTTTTTAAATGAAGGAGCTAACTATAAATTCTAGACTGTAAAATTTCAAATTTGAGACCTAAAGCTAAAGCTCCCACATACCAAAAATCCTTTATCTAGTCTCTAACATCATAATGATGTAGAGATATTATACTGTATTGGTTACGGGTGTTGCTTATTTGGAGTGGGGATGGGCATTTGTGCATGCTGCCTCACTGATTTTACCATGAGTTAAAAGTCAACCTGTTCCTTCCTGTTTCCCATATCATCTCATAATAGAAAGTGCTAAATGACATTTTAAATAATTTTCAGGTTTTGTGTTACTGCTGCATTTAATAACCTTATAACAAATTGTCGTCATCTTTTATAATTCTTAGTAGCAATGAAGTCTCCATGATGTTCTTCCCTGCTGCCTTAACCTTGGTCTACTTAATAAATGCTACACATCAAAGTATAACTAATGGGCCACAAGACAATTTTAACACCTTCATGGACTAATTACTAAAGTGGCCTTTATTTAATTCTCTGAGGACTGAGCTCCAAGAAAATTACAACCCAGTGAAAACATGAACCAAAAACTCAATGTTAGGCTTTCATTGTAACCCACTAACACATAGTGTCCACTTGCTGATCATAGTGAATATGAATCAAATTAGTACTTATCCAGTTCAATTATTATAAAATTTGCTTAAAAACTGTTTTCTCCCTATAAAATTGACCCATTTAACTGAACTTTTCCAGCCCACAGAAAACAATTTTATTATAGTGGCCACTGATCAATTCTTTAAGAAAACTTCTAGTTAGGGACTAACTTTTTGAAAATACTGACTTGTCTAATAGTTCCTATATAATCAAAGAGAGCCTAACAAACCATTTGCTGTATTAGAATGTAAAACTTTGTTAATATGTTTCTGTTATATTAAAAATGATTTTTCACTCTTCAAACATAAATTAAGAAGAAGAAAATAACTTCTAAATGAAAACAAGGACTCAACGAATTCAATTCAGCTAATACATTTTAGTCTTACCCTTCAGAAATGGACTGTTACTGACCGAGGATTCCTAAATCAAGGAACCTCAGGTTCCTTAACACAGTCACATCTGCAAAATCCCTTTTGCTGGGTAAGACAGTATATTGGCAGCTTCTGGGTGTTAGAGCACGAACATCTTTGGAGGCTATTCTGGCTACCACATCCTGTTTCTGTAACTGCACTACCAATGGGGAGGCCCACAGTCAGGTGGCTTAATGGTAAAGAATCCGCTTGTCAATGCAGGAGACACGAGAGACTCAGGTTTGATCCATGGGTTGGGAAGATCCACTGGAGTAGGAAATGGCAACCCACTCCAGTATTCTTGTCTGGGAAATCTCATGGACAGAGGAGTCTGGTGGGCTACAGTCCATGGGGTTGCAAAGAGTTGGGCATAACTGAGTGAGCACATACGAGCATGTGAACATGACATAACCTAGGACTTGGGGAGGACGGGCCTTCCATTTGCTTCCTCCCTACTCCAAACTGTGTCAGTTTACTCAGTCCCTTTTCCTTTGCTAGCCCTGTACATTTGCAATTTATTTAAGAAACTTTGTGATTCAGTCTAACATTTGTTCTGTCTTTTCATTTCATGAGCTCTGCAATGATCTGTCTGAGAGTGAACTTGGAGGCTACCCTGGAATCAAGGTAGCTCTGCAAACAACAGGACCTCAGTCTTGGTTGGTTCCCAGATGGAGCCTCTCAAACTTCACAACCTCATATGAATGAATCATGATTAATCTCAAATGAGAAAATAAATAATCGGTCATTTATCTTTCCTGTAATAAAAGAAGTCTATCTCTGGAAGAGTAGAAGATCAAATCGATCAAAAAGACTGAGAAAACTGAGTAAGAAGAAGGAGATATAGAAAGGAAAATAGTTTTGATTCGATAGAAACTAGAAACCACAAGAACCATACTGCTTGGATTACCAGAAATGATAACTTTAATCTGAGTAGAAATTGAAGGTCAAAGAGGGAGGTAATTTGTGGTAGACAAGAAACGCCAGCCTCAAAGCAGGAAGAATTTAAAACTAGAAAAATAACTATGATTTTTTTTTTTTTAAGTAGGGCAGGCCAAAAAACCTGATTTAGGCATATTCTTGGCCTGGAAGATGCAATAATGTTCTTTGTGTCCCAGATTTCTTAATTTTATTTTTTAAGCTGGACTTTGTATCCATTTTAGGCATCTAGTATTTGTCTATTTACATTAGTGCCACAAACATTTACTTGGCCCCTGTTTTGTACAAAGCATTTTTCTAGGTGCCTTAAGCCTGGCTTCTGGAAAACAAAAATTGAAACTAATGACTGTAGCATGTAACATGTTACATGATCTGGCTCCTGCCAACCCTTCCAGCTTCTCACATCAGCCTTCCCCTTGCTCTGCCAAAAACATTTCCTTCCTGCTGTTCAGCAAACACCCGAATTATTTCCACTCTCAAGGTCTTTGCTGCTGCTTCCCCAGAATGCTCTTTTCAGATTCTGTTCCATGTCGGCTACCCCCTGTGCTTGACAATTCAGAGAGTTCTCTTTCACTCTGTCAAAATCAGCATTGCCCAGTCCTGTCCCAGATGTGCTCTATGGGATCACTTCTTCCAAAGCACCCATAACTGTCTACAGTGACCTTATTTGTTTCCTTGGAATTATTCATTCTGTTTCCCTGTTTCTATTTGCTAGGATGCAAACTCCATGAGACCAAGATTTTGCCTGTGTTCTTACCACTGTATCACCAGCACCCAACACTCAAAATGTTTTGCACATTTTAAATAAAACCCAAATGATTAAGAACTAAGTGAATGGATAGATAAATGGGTTTAAAGATGAATTAGATTATGTATTCTGGTAACATCATAGAATTTATAATCCTATTGAGATGTGAGATATGTGCAAAGCCCCGAATTGTCATGTTTCTTGTTGAGTCCTTCCCCAAGGCCATAGAAGCAGAGCCCAGAACCAAGGTCACCTTAGAAGCTAATAGAGCCCTTTTGTAACTATTGCCAAAAGCCCTCTGATCATCACTAACAAGCTTCCTGACTCCAAATGAGGCAAAGATGCCCACTGCAGTAAACACCCCATAGTGCCCCAACCAATCACCTAAGGTCAACCTTCCAGCAGGAATTTTCTTTTTCTTGAGGCTATAAAAATTGGCTATGAACTCATCATCACCGTCCACTCTCCCTGGTCTGTCAGGAGGTTGGCCCACTGCACTCACCCTGTCTACTTTATCTCTGCTCTTTTTCGTTAATAAACTCACTCCTTTCTGAAATACTCTGTCTGGAAATTATTTTCCAACTGGAATTTGGACTGCCTTAACATTTCTGATTGGATTATAGTCACGATTCCCAAACTGTACGTCAAACCTGCCAGGAAACCACAATTAACATTCAGAGGTGACACTGAATGTTTTAAATGCTTGAGGAATTTATAGGAAAACATACTAGACATCATGAGAACTTCTAGATCAAGGTACATCACACTTTCAATGTCAGGTCACATTACATTTTTTTTATGATGTCATATCTTTGATGGGTTTTCTTATGGTTGCTGTGATAACAAGCAAATACATGCAAAAATCGGTGTGGAATAAGAAATGAAGTTGGTGGTATCCAGTTTGATTCCAAGAATTGAGAAACTGTACAGAGCCCAGCAGATAAGTAATTCCAGTTATTAACAGTTAAACTGTATGTGCATGTGTGCTCAGTCATGTCTGACTCTTTGTGACGCCATCGACTGTAGCCTGCCAGGCTCCTCTATCCATGGAATTTTCCAGGCAAGAACACTGGAGTGGGTTACCATTTCCTACTCCAGGGGATCTCCCTTAGCTCTTGTGTCTCCTGCATTGGCAGGCAGATTCTTTACCACTAATGCCATCTGGGAATTCCAAATTCTCTAGTAATCCATATTTAAAAAAGAGGGAAAAGGACAGATTAAATTAATTTTAATGGCACATTTTATTTAACCTAATATATCAAACATATTACCATTTTCACATGCAATCAATCTAGAAATATGAAGGTAATATTTTAAATTCTTTTGTGCATCCTAGGTCTTCAGCAATTCAGACCAACCACACTTTCCATGCCCAGCAGTCCCAAGTGGCCAATGCAGGTCTACATCCACAAAGTCTCAAGCAGAAGGTATGTTTCATTATAAAATTCTGCTATATTTTTTAATCTAAAAAAAGAAAAAATTTAACCAGGTTCCATAATTAAATTATTTGCCATTTAAATATGGCAAATGATTAATAATTGAACATGACTTAAAAAAGAAATTAAGATAGTTATTACAAAATAACAGTCGGTCAATGATTTCATATTTTTCATCTGATGCAATGCCATTCTTTTAATGAGATCATCTGTTTAAGGCATTTACACAGTACCTGGCATGATTCTGGATAAGTATTGAGTATTGTTATTTATACCAAGGAAGATACATCAGTTTAGCAATATCCTGGTGGCTCAGAGGTTAAAGCGTCTGCCTGGAATGCGGGAGACCTGGGTTTAATCCCTGGGTCGGGAAGATCCCCTGGAGAAGGGAATGGCAACCCAGTCCAGTACTCTTGCCTGGAGAATCCTATGGAGGGAGCAGCCTGGTAGGCTACAGTCCATGGGGTCGCAAAGAGTCGGACACAACTGAGAGACTTCACTTCATTATATGACTAGGAAGAAAGAAAGTACAAGAATACTCATCAATTACTTTTTAGACTCTCTGTGGTAAACACTGGCCAAATAATTACATCAGAAAATATTCGTAAGATGAAGGTGAGTAGTAAATTGAGCACTTCCTAAGTGTTTAAAACCTTTCAAGTTCCTGAGCCTTATTACATTACTCAATTCTGAGTATCTCCAGTACCAGTCTATATCTTTACTGTTCTGATCAAAACTAATCAGTGTTTCAACCAGGAATTTTCCGGAGTTCACTATTGTCCATACCTCCTTCATTTTTGTTCAGCTTAGGGGGGAAAGTAATGTGCTGATATGGTTTTACTTCCATATTCTCTTTTAAGAAATCCCTTCCATTACCCCATCCATGTTTCTCCCCACTTAAGCAGGAATGTGGCAAATGTGACTGTTCTTAGCCTAGTTAAAGCAGAGTAAGCATTCACTTCAAGCATGAATTAATGGTAACCTTTGTAAGGCTGTATTTAACCTCTGCAAAATCCTGCTAGTTTCTGAAATATTCCTTGTCCTGAAATCAATAAATCACTGAAATCCCCACTGGGAGGGAAACTTCCTGAGGTCTCAAAGGCCAAGCTAGAGTGGAACCAGTAAACATCAGGTTCTCACAGACATGCAGTTAGAACATCTGTTTGTGTCTTCTATGCCTATTACGATGTTTACTCTGTTAATTGTAGGCATAACATGGGTATCCATCGGTATTTTTGTTTTCGCTCCCACTACAGGAATTCAATAACAGAGTTTCTAACCCAGGCCAAGCTACCTTGCCAGTCAATTAGCAACTTGTCTTTGAAAAAGAGTATAAGAAATGCAGTTTGTCAGAAGCAAACGACGACTGATGAGAGATGATCATGAAGAAAACCTGCAAGTTGTGCTATGGACAAACATCTCAGCCATGTGAAAGTTCATTATTGGATTGATTATGTTGAAAGAGCTACCTCTGGGATCTAAGGATGGATTGCAAGCATCTCCAAGCATTTTAAAATGCTAAGTTCATTAGCCTTTCCAGCTGCGCTGTTAATTTTCCAGCTTGGATTTTTCTGCATGAATGGGTAGTAATCTTCTGTAGTTTCCTCAATTTTAGAGTATTGGGAAAAATAGAGAAAGGATGTACCAAAATGCCTGAATTAGAGATTACTGAAAATTATTCATTACAACTCAGTAAATTAGCTGCATTTAAAAATTGTACTAGATAAATATAACAACCATGAATTCATAAAATTAATCCACTTGAAAACTTTGAAATACTGATGAAATTTAGTAAAATATTTCCCAGATGATGTTCTAATGGTATAATAATCCTGAAGGGATATTTAGCACACCAAAATTTGGGGTTCAGCTCTCTCTCAATAATATTGCTATGTGCATAAAGTAGTTTAGCAGCATTTAATATAATCTTTACTTTGCACTTATCCAGTAACTTTCACTTGTTCCAATTCACAGAGATGATTACATAGTAGTAAGCATCTGTGTATAAAATCTTGAAAGTATAATAGACATTTAACTTACATAAATTTCCCTCTGTCAAATAGTCATCCAATATTCTAATAAGGAATAAAAATGTAGTATTAATTTCATCATCATTTCCATTCATTATTTCTGATAATTATGAATAATGACAATTGCCACAAATAATGACAATGCAGTAGAAGCAAGAAGTTGATGATATTTAGCAACTAGCTTGCTCTGTGTCCAACACTGTCTCTGAAACATACCAGCTGGTTAAGAAGTATGTTTCTATGTCACCAGCCCTTTAAGAGAGGAAATTAAAAAGAAGGTAATACTCACCTGAAATTGAATTTCAAGATGGGCTTCCCATCTACTATTTAAGTTGAAATTTCTGAACTTCCTCAAAAGTAAGCACAACCACAGTAAAAACTCATTTGCTAAACATCCGGCCTAAAACGATATTTTTCAAACATCTGGAAACACTCCTTTGCCTCCTTTCTAAAACCTTAAGAACTACACATTGCTGAAGCTTGATGAATAAATTTTATTTCAGTGACTGTGGAACAGATATTCTCCACATTGGAACTCTATCAATACAGGGCTTTTCCAGTTCAGAGAATGTCCTTGGCTGTTTGTGGCTAAGAGATGGATTTTTATAAGGTTAATTGAACACCCCCCCACCACCACCACCAAACACACACCTATTTTAGCTCTAAAAACCAATCTCATCATCAAACAGCCTCCATCCAGTTTCATAGTCACTTTATCTGTTGTTACAAACTCAGGTGTCCTCAACACATTTAAGACTCAAATTAATCCTTTGTCCTTATTAGTATGTATGTATTCTGTTTCTAAGTTAAACCAAGATGGTGACCTTACTGGGGATTAGAGTCATGCTAAAGTGATTGCTTCCCTGGTGGCTCAGATAGTAAAGAATCTGCCTGCAATGCAGGAGACCCAGATTTGACCCCTGTGTTGGGAAGATCCCCTGGAGTTGGGAATGGCAATCCACTCCAGTATTCTTGCCTGGAAAATCTCATGGACAGAAGAGCCTGCTGGGCTACAGTTTGACTCCCCAAGAGTCAGACATGACTGAGCAACTTTCGGTGGAATGATTTCTCATTCCCCTGTTTTTCTATCTCAATCATAGATAGGGAAGAAAGAAAATATACATTTGTATATGTTGGTTTTTTTCATGTTATCTGTTCATGCTTGTGCTTAGCATATCCCACTCTTTGAGACTCCCATGGATTGTAGCCCACCAGGCTCCTCCTGCCCATGGGATTTCCCAGGCAAGAATACTGGAGTGGGTTGTCATTTCCTCCTCCAGGGGATCTTCCCAACCCAGGGATCAAACCCAGGTCTCCTATGTCTCTTGCATTGCATTTAGATTCTTTCCTCACTGAGTCATGGGGGAAGCCCTCTCTTCATGTTCATGTTATAGCAACAGGTAGTTACGGAAACAGAAAAAGAATACCTATAGCCTATGGATTTCCCTATAGCTCAGATGGTAAGGAATCTGCCTGCAATGCAGGAGACCTAGGTTCAATCCCTGGGTCAGGAAGATCCCCTGGAGAATGAAACGACAACCCACTCCAATATTCTAGCCTGGAAAATTCCATAGACAGAGAAGCTTGGCAGGCTACAGTCTATGGGGTCACAAAGACTTGGACACAATTAAGCAACTAACACGTACGACTTCAATACACATATTATTAGCCACTATGCTATCCAGCCTCTTCATAATGAAAAATTCAGCACTTACTTTAAATACCCACCAAGGAAGTTTTTATCTGAACTATGACCAAAAGAAAATGGGATTTTTCTAAATAAGGGATTTATTACAAGGATCACACACACACACACAAATTCCACGAAGTTTCACAAAGTTCTACAACACCTGGCATGTGAATTTTAGAAACAAAAAACTATGTGCCATGTTTATAACAAAATATATTTGAGACATAAATGAAACTTAGCAAGGTAGATTTTCATTATGCAAACCTACAGGTAAAGCAGTCAAACTACCATACATCCCTTAGCAAACATAGCAGACTGTGCAGCCGTGTAGCTGAACTATGCATTATATGGCCAAGTCAATTTATCATGAAAATTGACCAGATTTCTTACAGGCTAATCCAGTTTGGTTTTAACAATTAAAATATGAGATAAAATGTGTCATAATTCACATTATTATAATCTAGACTTACCCAAAACTCAGCAGATTTGAAATAATTCATTTATGTACTGATCACTACATCAAAGTTGAGTACCTAAAAAAAAAAAAAGGTTGAGTATCAAGGTAATAATTTAATAAATGATCCACAAAATTTCTGAAGCTTTCTCTAAAAGACATGTGACTAAGTTCTATAAAGTTTGCCAAGGTCAACAACAACAACAAAAAATAGGGTTGGAAATCAAGGGAGTTTGGTGTATTCTTTAAATCTTGTACTCCTTACAAAACTAGCAGTTACATCAAATTTCTCTAATCACAGGATAGCAAAATATTAGAATTGTAAAGGAAAAAAATTTATATCTAGTTCAGTTTAGTCAGTTCAGTCGCTCAGTCATGTCTGACTCTTTGCGACCCTATGAATCGCAGCACACCAGGCCTCCCTGTCCATCACCAACTCCCAGAGTTCACTCAGACTCATGTCCATCGAGTCAGTGATACCATCCAGCCATCACATCCTCTGTCATCCCCTTTTCCTCCTGCCCCCAATTCCTCCCAGCATCGGGGTATTTTCTAATGAGTCAACTCTTCACATGAGGTAGCCAAAGTATTGCAGTTTCAGCTTTAGTATCAGTCCTTCCAATGAACACTCAGGACTGATCTCCTTCTAGTTAGGAACATAATTAAGAAAAACAATGTAGAGTTTTAAGGTTATTGTATAAATCTGATGAGCATCCACAAAGAAAAGTGCAAATCAAATGCAACCTGGTAGGTCAAATCTTATCTTACAAATTCTCTATACATTTTTAACCCCTCTAACAACATATGGCCTTGGAATACAGAATGAAGCATGGCAAAGGCTAACAGAATTTTGCCAAGAGAATACACTGGTCATAGCAAACACCCTCTTCCAACAATATGAGAGAAAACGCTACACATGGACATCACCACATGGTCAACACCGAAATCAGATTGATTATATTATTTGCAGCCAAAGATGGAGAAGCTCTATACAGTCAGCAAAAACAAGACCAGGAGCTGAATGTGGCTCAGATCATGAGCCCCTTATTGCCAAATTCAGACTCAAATTGAAGAAAGTAGGGAAAACCACTAGATCATTCAGGTATGACCTAAATCAAATCCCTTATGATTATACAGTGGAAGTGAGAAATAGATTTAAGGGCCTAGATCTGATAGATAGAGTGCCTGATGAACTATGGAATGAGGTTCGTGACACTGTACAGGACACAGAGATCAAGACCATCCCCATGGAAAAGAAATGCAAAAAAAGCAAAATGGCTATCTGGGGAGGCCTTACAAATAGCTTTGAAAAGAAGAGAAATGAAAAGCAAAGGAGAAAAGGAAAGATAGAAACATCTGAATGCAGAGTTCCAAAGAACAGCAAGAAGAGATAAGAAAGCCTTCCTCAGCGATCAATGCAAAGAAATAGAGGAAAACAACAGAATGGAAAAGACTAGAGATCTCTTCAAGAAAATTGGAGATACCAAGGGAACATTTCATGCAAAGATGGGCTCAATAAAGGACGGAAATGGTATGGACCTATCAGAAGCAGAAGATATTAAGAAGAGGTGGCAAGAATACACGGAAGAACTGTACAAAAAGATCTTCATGACCAAGATAATCATGATGCTATGATCACTAATCTAGAGCCAGACATCCTGGAATGTGAAGTCAAGTGGGCCTTAGAAAGCATCACTATGAACAAAGCTAGTGGAGGTGATGGAATTCCAGTTGAGCTGTTTCAAATCCTGAAAGATGATGCTGTGAAAGTGCTACACTCAATATGCCAGCAAGTTTGGAAAACTCAGCAGTGGCCAGAGGACTGGAAAAGGTCACTTTTCATTCCAATCCCAAAGAAAGGCAATGCCAAAGAATGCTCAAACTACCACACAATTGCACTCATCCCACATGCTAGTCAAGTAATGCTCAAAATTCTCCAAATCAGGCTTCAGCAATACATGAACCATGAACTTCCAGATGTCCAACCTGGATTTAGAAAAGGCAGAGGAATCAGAGATCAAATTGCCAACATCCGCTGGATCATCAAAAAAGCAAGAGAGTTCCAGAAAAACATCTATTTCTGCTTTCTGGACTATGCCAAAGCCTTTGACTGTGTGGATCACAATACAGTGTGGAAAATTCTGAGAGAGATGGGAATACCAGACCACTTGACCTGCCTCTTGAGAAATCTGTATGCAGGTCAGGAAGCAACAGTTAGAACTGGACATGAAACAACAGACTGGTTCCAAATAGGAAAAGGAGTACGTCAAGACTGTATATTGTCACCCTGCTTATTTAACTTCTATGCAGAGTACATCATGAGAAACGCTGGGCTGGAAGAAACACAAGCTGGAATCAAGACTGCCGGGAGAAATAGCAATAACCTCAGATATGCAGATGACACCACCCTTATGGCAGAAAGTGAAGAGGAACTAAAAAGCCTCTTGATGAAAGTGAAAGAGGAGAGTGAAAAAGTTGGCTTTAAGCTCATCATTCCGAAAACGAAGATCATGACACCTGGTCCCATTGCTTCATGGGAAATAAACGGGGAAACAGTGTCAGACTTTATTTTGGGGGGCTCCAGAATCACTGCAGATGGTGACTGCAGCCATGAAATTAAAAGACGCTTACTCCTTTGAAGCAAAGTTATGACCAACCTAGATAGCATATTGAAAAGCAGAAACATTACTTTGCCAACAAAGGTCCGTCTAGTCAAGGCTATGGTTTTTCCTGTGGTCATGTATGGATGTGAGAGTTGGATTGTGAAGAAAACTGAGCCCCGAAGAACTGATGCTTTTGAACTGTGGTGTTGGAGAAGACTCTTGAGAGTCCCTTGGACTGCAAGGAGATCCAACCAGTCCATTCTAAAGGAGACCAGCCCTGGGTGTTCATTGGAAGGACTGTTGCTAAAGCTGAAACTCCAGTACTTTGGCCACCTCATGCGAAGAGTTGACTCATTGGAAAAGACTTTGATGCTGGGAGGGATTGAGGGCAGGAGGAAAAGGGAACGACAGAGGATGCGATGGCTGGATGGCATCACCTACTCGGTGGTCATGAGTTTGACTGAACTCTGAGAGATGGTGATGGACAGGGAGGCCTGGCGTGCTGCGATTCATGGGGTCACAAAGAGTTGAACATGACTGAGCAACTGAACTGAACTGAACACCATTTGTACACCCATAGTAAAGCATCAGGAGAAGGCAATGGCAACCCACTCCAGTACTCTTGCCTGGAAGATTCCATGGACGGAGGAGCCTGGTAGGCTGCAGTCCATGGGGTTGCAAAGAGTCCGACATAACTGAGCGACTTTCCTTTCACTTTTCACTTTCATGCACTGGAGAAGGAAATGGCAACCCACTCCAGTGTTCTTGCCTGGAGAATCCCAGGGACGGCGGAGCCTGGTGGGCTGCGGTCTATGGGGTCGCACAGAGTCGGACACAACTGAAGCGACTTAGCAGCAGCAGCAGCAGTAAAGCATCATAGACATGGTGTTTTTGTAGCACTTCCATTGTTTACCTTGTCACACAATAAAGTGTTTTAATTAGTTTCCAGTCTCCTAAATGATACAATAAGTACCTTAAAGACAAAAATCTATATATCCTATGTTCTCTCTGTTGCTAACATCTAATATACTGTTGTTGTTGTTGTTTAAATATTTGTTGAATTATACAAAATTCAGCACAGTAACTTTTAAGCAGGAGACGGGGGTTCAATCCCTGGTGGGGAAGATACCCTGGAGAAGTAAATGGCAACCCATTCCAGTATTTTTGCCTGCGAAATCCCAGGGACAGAGCAGCCTGGTGAGCTAGAGTCCATGGACTTGCAAAAGAGTTGGACGTGACTTAGTGACTAAACAACAAGCTGTACAGTATAACCAGGTTGAAACATACTGCTCTACAACAGAAAGCCTTGGCCCTTAGGACTTCAGAGTATAGCTCATCGCCCTCTACATTTAGCTCTCTGAATTCACTGGCTCTAACGTAAGCCCAGGGCCATTTTCCTTTGGTCAAGATAGAGCAGGTCCCCTTCTATACCTATTAGTTTCCTGTAGGAAAACAACAAAAAAAAAGAAAGAAAGAAAGAAAGAAAGAAAAGACAACATTGACCCTTTCAGTAAACATTATAAATTGGAAAGAATATTAGAGATAAGCATATTGTGCTATGATCCTTTATACTTGAGAATAAAATTTAACTTTCTTTTTCAATTATTCTCCATCTGCCCCCTATGAAACACAGATCTTTATTTGGTAGCATAATGCCCCTTGTTGTTGTTCTTTAGTGACTAAATCATGTCTGACTCTTTTGACAGTCCATGGACTGTAGCCCACCAGGCTCCTCTGTCCACAGGATTTCCCAGGCAAGAATACTGGAATGGGTTGCCATTTCCTTCTCCCAGGGACCCTCCCCACCCAAGGATAGAACTCACGTCTCCTGCATTGGCAGGTAGATTCTTTATCACTGAGCCACCTGGAAAGCCCAACATTTGACAAACATGTTTATGGATCCAAATCTCTTGAAGGAATACTTTATAACTAGGACACACTCACCCTCACACACACATCATGATTTAATATGTAAAAAAAAAAAAAAGACAACTTGCATTTTTAAACAATTTTAAACATAATTTTATCCAAATAAAAATAGCCACCAAGAGACTTTGTTTACGGTTGAAGTGGTATGCTTATTTAAAAGATAAAGCCAATAAAGAAAATGTCCAAGGCTTTGCTTATAGGTTGTTTTTTATACATTGCTGATCATTCTCAAGTTTAGTTTATACACCAGAAAGCCATACTAGGCTGCTAATTTTCTGCCACAACGAAGAAAATGGCAGATCAAGATGACAAGTTTTATCAGTTCTTTATCTTTCTAGATTCTCCTCAGACTCCTTGGTATGATTCAAGTAGAGATGTTTTTACTGATTCATTTTTGGTTTATTTTGTTAGGGAAAAGATGGACTCATAAAATATGACTAACAGTGACTAAAATATTAATTATTTAAGTGATTACTGTGGCAATCACTTATTCCAATTTTCTGGAACATTTTTGATTACAAACATCTGTGTTAGGGTTACCAGAAAGACAAAGCTAACGTTTTACATCATATATCCCAGTTTTGTATTTGGAGCAAATGGTTATACAATCTTCCATTCCCCAGTAGTATTATTAAAATGTTCTGTATCACATTTCCAAAACAATAAAGGTAACTTTTTCAATGAATGAGTAGTTTGTGCACATATGTTCTCAGGCCCTTTAAAAAGAGATTTTAAATCACTGGGAGTTTACTCTCAGGAGAACAAACTCCCTGCAATACTTTTGTGATCTGTTTCATCTTCATACGAGCAGATTTGTGCTGTCAAGTGCTATCTGCATGGCTTCCCATCAAGGAAAGCTCTGTTGCTGCAGATGGCAAGTGTGTGTAATTCATTTGCCCACCTAGACCTTGCAAAACAGGGCTGAATCAACGCTCCAAGCACCCAACCCACAACAACACTTGAGCGCAAGAGAGAAGAAAGGCCTGTGGATGTCAGTAAGGCTTCCTCAGTCATCCCATAGTCATCAAATGGAGACTGAATGTCTGGCAAAAGTAATCACATGCCTCATTTCCCTAAGGGCCTACAGGTGTCCTGCTTCAGAAGATCGGATATCACTGAGGTGACCTCCAATGAAGAACAGTCAAACATGCAAGCTCTCAGAACTGTGGGGACACAAGGGACCGTCATCCAAACGCTCATGGCACAAAGATCACCACACACACCTGTCCTCTACACCCACTGTGGGGTCGGGCAGGAGGGGTGGAGGGGTTGGAACGTGTCTTCTTTGTGATCCCCAGCTGTCCCAAATGAGCCCACCCGGAAAGTCACTAGGTGGCTAAAACCCTGATCCTTAAGCTTAATCTGTGCTAGAGTAATGATTTTTTTTAATGTGTGTGTGTGTACGTAAAGTATATGCCACCCTCACTAAGTGTCCTTCCCCAAGATTCTGTTTCATCATAAAATGGCAAATTCATTCTAAGGGCATGACTTTAAACCTTTTCTATTACTGGGTAATAATTAGGATGAGTCAATAGAATCCGATACTACAGATAACTAAATACTGGTGTAAAGAGTGGAAAATACTAGTCTCTGGTTACATACTTCAAACTGGCTCATCTAATTTTATTTTGCTTATTTCATTTGTATTGGTGTTCATAAGTCGATGGAATTGTCATCTTCTACCCTCCAACACAAAAGCAGGAAGAGTGAAAAAGAGAGTCTTTCTGAGTACTGTTACAGAGATTAGCACATGAAAACCGGATGGAATAAAACTAGGCTGTGGTGAAGTCAGTGAGCTTAGAGGCTCATATCTGATCAAACCTTTAACCTCACTATTTCCTTTCCTTCTCCGAGTATTTATTTTAACTCTGAATTTTAGTCTTTGGCCTTCAGTGCCAGAAATATTCTTACATGTTCAGATAAGGCACTTTCATCCAGTTCCAAAAATACTGAGGGTGAGGGTCAGATCTGAATTCCTGCTTATCCTCCAGGCAAATGTCTCCAACCAGACAAGCACTTGGAATGTCTTGACTGAAGTCCCTGCAGCTGACAGAGGGCCGTTTGCTGTCTCATTTTTTATCTCCACCATCCCCCTTGTCTGAATTGACACGGCAGCAGAGACAATAAATCGCTTGGAGATTCTTCCCATTCCCGCCAAAAGCTCAGCTGAGGACAGAAAGCCCTCATCGATTTTTTCAGCTTGACCCTACCTGTGTTTGGCTTTCGCCACTCGACCATGTCAGCATTCCAGGACCATGAGAGAATGCCATGTTTGCAACCCAACAGGAAGAGGAGTAAGCCAGGCGTTGACATCACCTGACAGATGTGTTTCTCAAGTGGGAAATTTTATTCAAGGCTTTTTCATGGAAATCATTGACACAGAAAAGGAGTAAAGAGAGGGAGGGTGGGAGAGAGAAAGCCGGTGCCATGATAGGCATGTTTGCACCTCATAAAAGAGGAATTAAAACGACGCAGCCTCAGCTCCCCTTCTCCACACTCCCCCCGTCCTCACTCATCCTTTATGTCTGGAGGTAAATGTTTCTGAAACACTATAGCTACCGGCAGAGCAGCAACACATAATAACATGGTAGCAACACATAAAACTGTCAGTCTTCAAGGAAAATAGATGGTTAGGTTGAGGGGGTAAATGAACTAAATCAATTTGAACACGCATGTTAAGGACTGTGAAAGGGCAGGGTTTAGTGCTGCTGGGCTGGGAAACATTTGTCTCTGTCTTCTTGTATTTCCATAGCACCAGGCAGAACCCACCCAAGGGCTTCTCACTTGGCTCCAGTCTGACTCTGCGGCTGATTAATGGCAGCTGGAGGTGTCCAGTAATTTCCTCACCTAATAATAAACTCCAACCTCAAATGGAGGTTCCCCTCAGGCCCACAGTGAACATATCTACACACAGCAACCAGGACCTAGGCAATTACTCTGCCTCTGTGCCCACTACTCGGGAAGTGCACACTCCAGCAAGGCTGTCCATTCCATTTACCAGTGACCCAATTTGTTCCTATAGACAGACGGTTCTTGTTACACAAAGAACATGTATTAAGTTCATTCAGAGACATATATGTATGTATGTATATATATATATCACTTATAAATATATATATATATCACTTATAAATATATATATATATCACTTAGAAAAGCCTTCTAGCCATTCAACAAGATACCATTTTAAAGTGACCCCAAAACCATGGGTGAAAAAAAATCAGATGACGGACTGTTCTTCAGCCCTTTTGGAATGCAAATTTTAAATTGCCATTTCTGAAATGCCAGGGCTGTAATTACAAAGCCAGAAGCCTAAGCCATCAGACTAATTCCCTGCTTCCTGAGACAACCAATAAAGCTGTTTGTACCTGGGCTGTTTCTTCCTCTCAGATTCGTTTAGCAATGAGAATTGGTCCATGCCACGAACTGCGATTATGTGGATTAACTTTGCCATTTTGATTAAGTGGTTGGCCTCAACATTTGTATTTATGGTAATTAATACAATTAATTTAAGCTAATGAATAATGCATATTATATACCAAGATGAAAATAGAGAACTCTGTGTGTTCACAAGTCTGTTAATTCCACATAGGAAGCAGTAGTGCGGGGTGATGAAGACTACAGGGGCTTGTTTTCAGATTTCATTTCTGCTGCTTTATTGCATAATCTCATGAAATTATTTTAACTCCTGTGAACTTCTGTTTCTTCATTTGCAAAATGAGGATAATAACATTTATCAGGAATAACGTATGTAAAGTATCTAGTTCAAAATCTGGCACATAGTAGGCAACCTATAATTAGTTTCACATGTTAGAAGTGAAGTCTTAAAAAAAATTTAATAAGTGTAAAATACACACAACATGAAATTTATCATCTTGACCATTAAATATACAGTTAGGTGGCATTAAATGCACTCACATTGCTGTGCTACATTATCACCATCCATCTAAAGAACTCTTCTCATCTTGCACAACTGAAACTCTCTCTATTAAACAATAACTCCTTCTCTCCCTCCCCTCCAGTCCCTGACAGCCACTCTACTTTCTATCACTATGGATCTGACTACTGTGGGTTCCTCATGTAAGTAGAACTACATGGTATTTTCTTTTGTGACCAGTTTATTTCACTTAGTATAATGTCCTCAAGGAGAAGGCAATGGCACTGCACTCCAGTACTCTTGCCTGGAAAATCCCAAGGACAGAGGAGCCTGGTGGGCTGCATCCATGGGGTCGCTAGGAGTCGGACACAATTGAGCGACTTCACTTTCACCTTTCACTTTCATGCACTGGAGAAGGAAATGGCAACCCACTCCAGTGTTCTTGCCTGGAGAATCCCAGGGACGGGGGAGCCTGGTGGGCTGCCGTCTATGGGGTCGCACAGAGTCAGACACGACTGAAGTGACTTAGCAGCATAATGTCCTCAAGATTCATTCTTATTTTAGCATGTGTCAGACTCTTCTTCCTTTTCAAGGCTGAATAATAATTCCACTATATATAACACAATTTGTCTCTTCATCTATCAACAGACATTTGTGCTGTTTCCACCTTGGCCACTGTGAATAATGCTGCTAAAGAACAATGATGTACAAATATTTCTTTGAGTCTCGGCTTTCAATTATTGAAGGTATACACCCAGCAGTGGAATTGCTGGGTCATATAATATTATTTTATATGGTTAAATAATCCACATTATGATTAATAAAGTAATATCCCCATTCCTTTGCTTAGGAACAAAGAGAAAAGAAGTCTATCATAAAGATGCCTAAAGAATCTTTCTGATTCTTAATTTCCAGAAATGGAGAAAGTTGCTTTATTCAACTTTCAAGCTGTATCAGAATAATCCAATAGAGACTATGTAGCAAAAGGGAAATACACAAGTAACTGACCAGGGCATCGCAAAGACACAAAATCTGTGACAATGAAAACCTTGCCATCTTTCTTCTATGTCTTTAAGAAAATTATACTAGAACTATAGCCTGATACATATTTTGTCCCTATTCAAAAGCCAGGATGTCACACAGAAGGTATTTACTATTATCCCAGTATGTAAAATCCTTGATTCTGGTAGTCCTTGCTGCTGCTGCTGCTAAGTCTTTTCAGTCGTGGCCGACTCTGTGCGACCCCATAGACGGCAACCCACCAGGCTCCCCCATCCCTGGGATTCTCCAGGCAAGAACACTGGAGTGGGTTGCCATTTCCTTCTCCAATGCATGAAAGTGAAAAGTCAAAGTGAAGTCGCTCAGTCGTGTCCGACTCTTCGAGACCCCATGGACTGCAGCCCACCAGGCTCCTCCGTCCATGGGATTTTTCCAAGCAAGAGTACTAGAGTGGGGTGCCATTGCCTTCTCCACTGGTAGTCCTTAGGCATGGGGAAACTCTCTAAACAAACTCAAATCCTTGGCAAGAATGAGGAGACATTACATAAGGCAGATCTGCCTGTGTTAAAAAAAGAAAAAAAAGTTAGTATAGCTTCACAAGTCTTTTTGGGGGGGGCTGGGGGGGGTGGGGTTGTGTTAGGTCTTCATTCCTGTACTCAGGCTTTCTTTAAGGGCCAATCGCCGGTTGAGGTATTCAGGCTTCTCACTTTTGTGGCTCCTCTTGTTGCGGAGCTTGGGCTCTAGAGCACATGGGCTTAGGGAGTTGTGGCACGTGGGCTCAGTAGTCAAAGTTCCCAGGCTTTAGAGCACAGGCTTGATCATTGTGGTGAATGGGCTTAGCTGCCCCATGGCAAGTGGGATCTTCCCAGATCCAGGGTTGAACTGTGTCTCCTGCATTGGCAGGCAGATTCTTTACCACTGAGCCACCAGGGAAGTCTTTTTAAAAAGTTAGATTATGTGAGTATTGTTGAATCGCCATAACAGTTTATATTACAATGAAAAATATATTGTAAACAAGTACAGAACCAGCACATTCTGGCTGAACATGACTGGTGAAGATGGGTAGATTATGTGGGTGGAAAAGGATACTGGCACTAAGAAAGATGATAAAGGAAAGGGAAAAAGAATCAAGGAATTATGAAAATATCAGAGAAGAATAGTAGCAGAATGAATCAAAGATATCAGAACAAAAATTAAAAGTTTATAATGTAGGTGTTAGACCTCTGTCAGGAGATCCTAAAATAGGCTTGGCCAGGCAAAATGAGAACAGAGAAGGGACATTGCCAAGTTCATGACAGAATGTGTCATGGAATTTTATATTTGGGGGGTCTTGATCAGAACTTAGAACAAACAAGAATTTACTTGATGAATTAGTGGCATATGACAGCAAATACCAGCTAATCTTACTATTTTATATTATTAAAAGTGCATCTTCACCCATTGTGGCAGGGGTAGGATTGTTTAAACTGCATTCAGCTAACTAAATTTGTACATGCCATTGAAATGCGTAATTTTTAATAGAAAAAATGTTAAGCCTTCTTAACTATCCCCCAAGCTCCCCCAAAAGTGGAGACCTTTAGATTACTGAGGAGTTTATAGGCCTGTGAACCATGCAACAGTAACTCTACGCTGGATGAGTTGGATGTTGTTGTCATTGCTCAGTTGCTCAGTCGTGTACGACTATGCAACCCCATGGACTGCAGCATGCCAGGCTTCTCTGTCCTTCACTATCTCCTGGAACTTGCTCAAACTCATGTCCATTGAGTCAGTGATGCCATCCAACCATCTCATCCTCTGTCGTCCCCTTCTCCTGCCTTCTCTCTTTCCCATTATCAGGGTATTTTCCAATGACTCAGCTCTTCACACCAAGTGGTCAAAGAGTTGGATGTACTTTTAACTAAAACAGAGGACCTGGGTGGAGAGATTTAAACCTGTGTACACTGACGCAGTGCACATTCAAGTGAACATTCTGAAGCAGTCACCAAGATTTGTAATGAGGTCTTATTTCTCCTGGTGTCTCGAACTGAGATGTTTCCCTGGCCAGTCTCCTTTCACGTTCCTGTGCACGGTCAGTAGCTCTCTACCCACATCAATGCTGACAGCTCCCTCATCCTGCTCAAGCTGAATCCGTACATCTAATCCAAATCTCTTGTAAGCAAACTATTACTACTTCCTCTATTCCCATTTCACCTCTCCCTGTTAATCAACATCAGTTCAGTTCAGTTCAGTCACTCAGTCGTGTCTGATTTTGCGACCCCATGAGCTGCAGCACGCCAGGCCTCCCTGTCCATCACCAACTCCAGGAGTTTATTCAAACTCATGTCCATTGAGTCAATGATGCCATCCAACCATCTCATCCTCTGCCATCCCCTTCTCCTCCCATCTTCAATCTTTCCCAGCATCAGGGTCTTTTCAGATGAGTCAGTTCTTCATATCAGGTGGCCACAAAGTATTGGAGTTTCAGCTTCAACATCAGTCTTTCCAATGAACACCCGGGACTGATCTCTTTTAGGATGGACTGGTTGGACCTCCTTGCTGTTCAATGGACTCTCAAGAGTCTTCTCCAACACCACAGTTCAAAAGCATCAATTCTTCAGTGCTCAGCTTTCTTTATAGTCCAGCTCTCACATCCATACATGACCACTGGAAAAACCATAGTCTTGACTAGATGGACCTTTGTTGGCAAAGTAATGTCTCTGCTTTGGAATATGCTGTCTAGGTTGGTCATAACTTTTCTTCCAAGGAGTAAGCGTCTTTTAATTTCATGGCTGCAGTCACCATCTGCAGTGATTTTGGAGCCCCAAAATATAAAGTCCGCCACTGTTTCCCCATCTATTTCCCATGAAGTGATGGGACCAGATGCTGTGACCTTAGTTTTCTGAATGTTGAGCTTTAAGCCAGCTTTTTCACTCTCCTCTTTCATTTTCATCAAGAGGCTCTTTATTTCTTCTTTGCTCTCTGCCATAAGGGTAGTGTTGTCTGCATATCTGAGGTTACTGACATTTCCCCAAGCAATCTTGATTCCAGCTTGTGCTTATTCCAACCCAGCATTTCTCATGATGTACTCAGCATAGAAGTTAAATAAGCAAAGTGACAATATACAGCCTTGACGGACTCCTTTTCCTATTTGGAACCAGTCTGTTGTTCCATGTCCTGTTCTAACTGTTGCTTCCTGACCTGCATACAGGTTTCCCAAGAGGCAGGTCAGGTGGTCTGGTATTCCCATCTCTCTCAGAATTTTCCACACTGTATTGTGATCCACACAGTCAAAGGCTTTGGCATAGTCAATAAAGCAGAAATAGATGTTTTTTTGGAACTCTCTTGCTTTTTCGATAATCCAGCGGATGTTGGCAATTTGATCTCTGGTTCCTCTGCCTTTTCTAAAACTTGAACATCTGGAAATTCATGGTTCATGTACTGTTGAAGCCTGGCTTGGAAAATTTTGAGCATTACTTTACTAGCATGTGAGACGAGTGCAATTGTGCGGTAGTTTGAGCATTCTTTGGCATTGCCTTTCTTTGGGACTAGAATGAAAACTGACCTTTTCCAGTCCTGTGGCCACTGCTGAGTTTTCCAAATTTGCTGACATATTAAGTGCTGCACTTTCACAGCATCATCTTTTAGGATTTGCAATAGCTCAACTGGAATTCCATCACCTCCACTAGCTTTGTTCATAGTGATGCTTCCTAAGGCCCAGTTGACTTCACATTCCAGGATGTCTGGCTCTAGATTAGTGATCACACCATTGTGATTATCTGGGCCATGAAGATCTTTTTGTACAGTTCTTCCGTGTATTCTTGCCACCTCTTCTTAATATCTTCTGCTTCTGTTGGGTCCATACCTTTTCTGTCCTTTATTGAGCCCATCTTTGCATGAAATGTTCCTTTGGTATCTCTAATTTTCTTGAAGAGATCTAATCAACATAACCCAATGTATTATTTTCAAAGGTATAAGGTCAATACCCACACACACACACACACACACACACACACACACACACACATCTTTATCAGAAAATCTGGAAGAAGTTTTTTCTTTTTGTTTTTAAGTGGAAATCTTTTATTGTTGTTTATGAAGTAAGATTAGGAAGAAGTCCCCAGTTAAACAGAGTGAAAATCCTGAACAGATGTGTACTAAAAAGGAAAGGATATGAAAGGAAAAGGTGTGTGAACATACAGGCGTAAATAAGTTAAGTTATGCTCATGAGTAACAAGAATTCCAGAAGGGAGTAAGACCTCCAAAACAGGTCCTGTTCTTGCATCATTCATATTTTTGCAGGATATACTCCATCTTCTTTTCTATTTGACCTGAAAGTTGTTGTTTATTCAAACAAAGTGAGGAGGCAGGGAAGGACCGAAATATACAGAGGAAAAATAGAGTTCAGGAAATAAAGGCCTATTGAAATGATAAGGTTCAGAAAACACGGGTAAACCTCTAAGTTTCACTGATGGTCAAGTCTGGAAACAAATGCTTTGTGAAAATTGGATAGAAAGTTCAAAGATTTGAACCATTAAAGGGAAGTCAGTTGAGTTCTTGGTATATGTGTCCTTAAAGGGGTGACCCTTGTGTAGATACATCCAGGAGGAATACTTCCTATCATCTCTGATTATTACCTAGTGATGTTACAGTGGCCACAAATAACCTATTGGCCTCTTCCCACCAAATTCCCTTGTCATCACTATCTCCAACTCTACTCAGAGGAAGAGGCAACATATTCCAGCTTGCACAAATCAGTCGTTTAATCCCAGATGAAGCTTCAGACTGTAATCATCAAAATCCTGGATCTATTTCAAAATGTTGTATGCAGTGATCACACCAGTGACAAAAACTGTCTGAACTACACATTAACACCTTGGACTAATATAATTCACAAGAAACTGTGTACAATTGATGCTTTTCACTGTAGTTGCTAAGAGAAAAGAGAAAAAAACTACAAAAAAGACTAGATACTCACATTTTCTGAAGTTTTTCTTTTCAAACTAGCAAGTACTTGGAAGTCAAATTCTAATCTGAAGATGATCATAGATCCAGATTAAATGAAAGTAGTTAGATGATTTTCATATTAGTGGTAACAAGTATCTCTTCCCATAAGTATGATATTCCTGTTGTTGCTGTTGTTTAGTTGCTCAGTTGCATCTTTTGTGACCCTATGGACTATAGCCCCATCAGGCTTCTCTGTCCATGAGATTCTCCAGGCAATACTGGGGTGTGTTGCCATTTCCTTCTCCAGGGGATCTTCGCAACCAAGGGATGGAACCCAAGTCTCCTGCTTAGGAGGGTGGATTCTTTACCACTGAGCCACCAGGGAGGCATTTTCCTCATGCTCCATGCCATGCCTCTGATAGACGCAGTCAACCTAAACTCTCCCAAGTCCACCAATCTATTACTGACCCATACCCTTCTGATGGACACATGCCATGTCACACTAAGTCGCTTCAGTTGTGCCAACTCTGTTCAACACTATGGACTGTGGCTCGCCAGGCTCCCCTGTCCATTGGCGTCTCCAGGCAAGAATACTAAAGTGGGTTGCCATTTCCTGCTCCAGGGGATCTTCCCAACCCAGGGATAGAACCCGCATCTCTCAAGTCTCCTGCATTGGCAGGCAGGTTCTTACCACTAGCACCACCTGCAAAGCCTGGTGGACACATGTCTTCTTCAGATATATTAACATCTCAGAGCATTTCCCCAAGTGGTAAAACAACTAAGTTTCTAATTAGTGTATCAGAATCCTTGCATTTTTTGAAGTCCTTAGCACAAGTCATCACAGACGTAGGGTTTCTCCTCTGGGTCAACTGGGATGATTTCCAATATCTGAGCTTCACCTTCGGCTCATACTTTTCACATTCAAAGGGTTTCTCTCATGTGAATTCTCCAGTATCTGTGGATACCTAATATCTAAGAATTTCATATGTTGAATGTTTATAGCAGTTTTACTCATGGGAAATCTCTAATGATATCTTGTGGTGTATAATTGCAAAAGTCTTCTAAATTTACTGGACCAAGGTTTCTGTTTCTTAGTACCTCTCACATAGTTATTTCAAAGGAAATTGCTCTGATGCAGGAGGTTTTAGGCACCCGTTTTTCCCCTTGGGAAAATCCTGCATAGATATTATTCTTCCTTCAATGTGCATGGTGCATTCTAAGTTGCTTTAGTCCTGTCTGATTCTTTGCAACCCCGTGGACTACAGCCTCCCAGGTTCCTCTGTCCATGAAATTCTCCAGGCAAGAATACCGCTGTGGGTTGTCATTTCCTCCTCCAGGTGAGGAAATCTTCATGACCCAGGAATTGAACCGGGTCTCCTGCATTGCAAGCAGGTTCTTTACTCCCTGAGCCATGACCACCTATAAAATAATTAAAGCAAAAGATATTATTCTTCTACAACTGTGGGATTTAAAGCAGTGGACACTCTTAGGATCCCTTTATCTCTTTTTCTTCAGAAGACTTAATCCCGTAGTAGAATCTGTTTTAGTACATGGATATGCTGCGCAAGCATGCTAAGTCACTTGAGTTGCATCTGATTCTTTGCAACCCTATGGACCATAGCCAGGCCAGGCTCCTCTGTACACAGGATTCCCCAGGCAAGACTACTGGAGTGGCTTGTCATGCCCTCCTCCAGGGGATCTTCCCTGACCCAGAGATAGAACCCTTGTCTCATGTCTCCTGCATTGGCAAAAGGATTCTTTACAACCAGCACCACCTGGGAAGCTCTGTAGTGTTAATTAGTATATCTATCTCCCTCTTTCTTGGCAAAGTGCCACATAAGATATCACAGAATCCTGATACATCTATACAAAGAGCCTCTTTAAAATAAATTTTCCTTCATAGAGCAGCCATTAGAAAAAATCAGCTGTTCCATTAAGGAAAATTACATATGTACAACACATTGAGCTCCAAAATAAGCAATAAATATATCTTTACAGCAAAGGAGAACAAGAGAAAAAAGCAAGCAAAACTGGGGAACAAGAAAAAGGAGGAGAGGCAAGTGAGAGACAGAACTATATTCACAAAATATTTCTCTCCCTTGCTTAATTATACAATGGTGTCAAGCCTTACCTTCCTCATCCCTCCTCCTGCTATTCTCACAGCTTTCTTGTTATTAAGTGAAACTCCTTTAGCTAACAAAATCACCACTCATTGGCCACCTCTGGTACATGGGAAATACGTGATACGGTGCTATTATACTTGTCCCCAAAAGCTCAAAGAGTGTTCGAATTTACATAAAAGCTATTTGATAGACTTGTATATGAAAAACATATTTGAGCAACATAGGTATTTTTTATGTAAGTCAGTTCTTAATACCCATTTTTAATAATTTTCATTTCAGAAACCATAAAACTAACAAATTTGGTTTTCTGTGAGTATGGTTTCAGTGTGTCTGCCCTCTGATGCCCTCTTGCAACACTTACCATCTTACTTGAGTTTCTCTTACCTTGGCGTGGGGCATCTCTTCACAGCTGCTCCAGCTAAGCACAGCCGCTGTTCCTGACCTTCAGCGTGGGATAGCTCCTCTAGGCTCTCCTGTGCCTGCGCAGCCACCACTCCTCGGGTTGATCCTCCCGGCCAACGGTCCTGGCCTCGGGCGTGGGTGGCTCTACTTAGCGGCCCTCCCTGGCCTGGGGCTCAGTGTGGCTCCTCAAGGTCACCGCGCCTGGCCTCTGGCACGAGGTGGCTTCCCAGGCTGCCCCTGATCTCAGACGCAGGATGTCTCCTCCCGGCCGCCACTGGCCTCGAAGGCGGGGTAGCTCCTCCCAGCCGCCATCCCTGACCTCAGACGCAGGGTAGCTCCTCTCGCCCGTTCCTGCGCCGTGGCAGCCTGGCACTCTAGGCTGCTGCCCCTGACCTCCAACATGAGCTGGCTCGCAGCCGCCTGGGCTTAGTGAGCCTTGTCTAACTCAATGAAACCAAGTCATGCCTGTGGGGCAACCCAATACAGGCGGGTCGTGGTGGAGAGGCCTGACAGAATGTGGTCCACTGGAGAAGGCAATGGCAAACCACTTCAGTATTCTTGCCTTGAGAACCCCATGAACAGTATGAAAAGGCAAAATGATAGGATACCAAAGAGGAACTCCCCAGGTCATTAGGTGCCCAATATGCTACTGGAGATCAGTGGAGAAATAACTCCAAAAAGAATGAAGGAATGGAGCCAAAGCAAAAACAATACCCAGCTGTGGATGTGACTGGTGATAGAAGCAAGATCTGATGCTGTAAAGAGCAATATTGCATAGGAACCTGGAATGACAGGTCCATGAATCAAGGCAAATTGGAAGTGGTCAAACAAGAGATGGCAAGGGTGAACGTTGACATTCTAGGAATCAGTGAACTAAAATGGACTGGAATGGGTGAATTTAACTCAGATGATCACTATATCTACTACTGCGGGCAGGAATCCCTCAGAAGAAATGGAGTAGCCATCATGGTCAACAAAAGAGTCCGAAATGCAGTACTTGGATGCAATCTCAAAAACGACAGAATGATCTCTGTTCGTCTCCAAGGCAAACCATTCAATATCACAGTTATCCAAGTCTATGCCCCAACCAGTGACGCTAAAGAAACTGAATGGTTTTATGAAGACCTACAAGTCTTTTAGAACCAACACCCCAAAAATATGTCCTTTTCATTATAGGGGACTGGAATGCAAAAGTAGGAAGTCAAGAAACACCCGGAGTAACAGGCAAATTTGGCCTTGGAATGCGGAATGAAGCAGGGCAAAGACTAATAGAGTTTTGCCAAGAAAATGCACTGGTCATAGCAAACACCCTCTTCCAACAACATGAGAGAAAATTCTACACATGGACATCACCACATGGTCAACACCGAAATCAGATTGATTATATTCTTTGCAGCCAAAGATGGAGAAGCTCTATACAGTCAGCAAAAACAAGACAGGGAGCTGACTGTGGCTCAGATCATGAACTCCTTATTGCCAAATTCAGACTTAAATTGAAGAAAGTAGGGAAAACCTCTAGACCATTCAGGTATGACCTAAATAAAATCCCTTATGATTATACAGTGGAAGTGAGAAATAGATTTAAGGGACTAGATCTGATAGATAGAGTGCCTGATAAACTGTGGAATGAGGTTCGTGACGTTGTACGGGAGACAGGGATCAAGACCATCCCCATGGAAGAGAAATGCAAAAAAGCAAAATGGCTGTCTAGGGAGGCCTTACAAATAGCTGTGAAAAGAAGAGATGTGAAAAGCAAAGGAGAAAAGGAAAGATAGAAACATCTGAATGCAGAGTTCCAAAGAATACCAAGAAGAGATAAGAAAGCCTTCCTCAGCGATCAGTGCAAAGAAATAGAGGAAAACAACAGAATGGAAAAGACTAGAGATCTCTTCAAGACAATTAGAGATACCAAGGGAACATTTCATGCAAAGATGGGCTCAATAAAGGACAGAAATGGTATGGACCTAACAGAAGCAGAAGATATTAAGAAGAGGTGGCAAGAATACATGGAAGAACTGTACAAAAAAGATCTTCACGACCCAGATAATCATGGTGATGTGATCACTAATCTAGAGCCAGACATCCTGGAATGTGAAGTCAAGTGGGCCTTAGAAAGCATCACTATGAACAAAGCTAGTGGAGGTGATGGAATTCCAGTTGAGCTGTTTCACATCCTGAAAGATGATGCTATGAAAGTGCTACACTCAATATGCCAGTAAGTTTGGAAAACTCAGCAGTGGCCAGAGGACTGGAAAAGGTCAGTTTTCATTCCAATTCCAAAGAAAGGCAATGCCAAAGAATGCTCAAACTACCACACAGTTGCACTCATCTCACATGCTAGTAAAGTAATTCTCAAAATTCTCCAAGTCAGGCTTCAGCAATACGTGAACCATGAACTCCCTGATGTTCAAGCTGGATTTAGAAAAGGCAGAGGAATCAGAGATCAAATTGCCAACATCTGCTGGATCATGGAAAAAGCAAGAGAGTGCCAGAAAACATCTACTTCTGCTTTATTGACTATGCCAAAGCCTTGGACTGTGTGGATCACAATAAACTGTGGAAAATTCTGAGAGAGATGGGAATACCAGACCACCCAACCAGCCTCTTGAGAAATCTGTACGCAGGTCAGGAAGCAACAGTTAGAACTGGACATGGAACAACAGACAGGTTCCAAATAGGAAAAGGAGTCCGTCAAGGCTGTATATTGTCACCCTGCTTGTTTAACTTATATGCAGAGTACATCATGAGAAACGCTGGATTGGAAGAAACACAAGCTGGAATCAAGACTGCTGGGAGAAATATCAATAACCTCAGATATGCAGATGACACTACCCTTATGGCAGAAAGTGAAGAGGAACTAAAAGCCTCTTGATGAAAGTGAAAGAGGAGAGCGAAAAAGTTGGCTTAAAGCTCAACATTCAGAAAACAAAGATCATGGCATCTGGTCCCATCACTTCATGGGAAATAGATGGGGAAACAGTAGAAACAGTGTCAGACTTTATATTTTGGGGCTCCAAAATCACTGCAGATGGTGACTGCAGCCATGAAATTAAAAGACGCTTACTGCTTGGAGGAAAAGTTATGACCAACCTAGATAGCATATTCAAAAGCAGAGACATTATTTTGCTGACTAAGGTCCATCTAGTCAAGGCTATGGTTTTTCCTGTGGTCATGTATGGATGTGAGAGTTGGACTGTGAAGAAGGCTGAGAGCTGAAGAATTGATGCGTTTGAACTGTGGTGTTGGAGAAGACTTTTGAGAGTCCCTTGGACTGCAAGGAGATCCAATCAGTCCATCCTGAAGGAGACCAACCCTGGGATTTCTTTGGAAGGAATGATGCTAAAGCTGAAGCTCCAGTACTTTGGACACCTCATGCGAAGAGTTGACTCGTTGGAAAAGACTCTGATGCTGGGAGGGATTGGGAGCAGGAGGAGAAGGGGACAACCGAGGATGAGATGGCTGGGTGGCATCACTGACTCTATGGACGTGAGTCTGAGTGAACTCTGGGAGATGGTGATGGACAGCGAGGCCTAGCGTGCTGCAATTCATGGGGTCGCAAAGAGTCGGACACGATGGAGCAAATGAACTAAACTGAACAAATTTAGACAAATCCCACTCAATAAAAGACAGCTGAATTTAGTACCTCAGTGTTATTGACTGGAACAATACCAATCTTGAAATTAATAAATTTCCAAACCATGTGTGATTGGTGTAGTCACTCATTAGGAGAAATCCAATTAGCTATCTGAGGCTTAGGGACCAAATATATTGTAAAATGGTGTTGCAGAATTTTCACTGATTCCTCCCAGAGTCCTTTAAAATTTAGGAGCAAGTTGACTTTCCAGACATTAGTGCAAATGTATATTTCACCTTTTCAATGAAATCCGATCCTTTCACCTGGTATGCCTACCTCCATTACCACTTCTAGACAGAAATAAAATGTCCATCTTAGGATACTGCAAAGTGACAAGGGAGTATATTTTCCAGGTCAAGGTACTCAAAACCACAGTAATCATAACACCAAGCTTAAAAAATCTGTGAGCTGGACTTTCCAGAAGAAGGAGTCCCTCTCAAAGATGACTGTCTCATTTTAAAGATACAGACTGGAACACTTGTTATATGTAAAACGATCTGTAAAGCTTTGTCTAATTAAACCAGAGTATTGTGTCTGCTGGGGGCATCCCTGGTGCCACAGATGGAAGAGCATCTGTCTGCAATGTAGGAGACCCGGGTTCGATCCCTGGGTCGGGAAGATCCCCTGGAGAAGGAAATGGCAGCCCGCTTCAGTATTCTGGCCTAGAAAATCCCATGGACCTCGGAGCCTGGTAGGCTACCCTCCATGGCGTCGCAAAGAGTCGGACAGGATTGAGCGATTTCACTTTCACTTTCTTTCCGGTATTCTTGCTTGGAGAATGCCATGGACAGAGGAGCCTGGTGGGCTATAGCCCATGGGGTCACGGAGAGTTGGACACGACTGAGCAAATAATATACACACATACACATTGTGTCTGCAAGAGTGTGAGCTGGGGCTTCCCAGGTGGCACTAGTGGTAAAGAACCCACTTGCCAGTTCAGGACACATAAGAGATGTGAGTTCGCTCCTTGGGTTGGGGAGATCCATTGGAGGAGGGAACGGCAACCCACTTCAGTATTCTTGCCTGGAGAATCCCATAGACAGAGGAGCCTGGCCAGCTACCATCCAAGGGGTCGCAAGGAGTAAGACTCAACGGAAGCGGGTTAGCAGGGAACCACAGTGTAAGCGATCCCACTTGGTGATATTCATGCACAAACACCAAAACAACTTAGAAAGTTTTCTGCTTTATTTTGAAAATTAGGCAAATAAGAATTTTAAATCTATGAATTAATACAGCAAACCCAGCAGCAAATGCTATTATACTGTGATTAAAGAAAAAATATTATAATTCACTGTACATATTACACATGGTCTTCCATGACCTGGTCCAGCTCTGTAAACTCCACCCCAACCTCCACTCACAGCCCAGTCCCGCACAGCCCACTGCGCTTCCCATCACACGGTACTCCAACCAGCATAACTGTGTCACTTGCAGCCTCAGCAACACTCCAGAATCTCTTTTGTTCTGAAATTCATATAAACTGATTTCTCTGCCTCAAATCTCACTCCCCACCCCCTCTCTCCAAATTTATTTCCAGTTTTTCCTTTGGCTCACTACTCCTTGTCCTTGCAATATGTACACAGGCTCCCAAACTGCCAAGAATGGATGTGGCATTAAAACAAACATCTTTTCAGCCTCTTTGACAGTACCCTCATATCCTGCTTTACATTACAGGATTTGGCTTTGCACAGATCGCTATTTGGGTAAATGAACAAGTAAATGGTCCTGCCTGCTGGCAGAGAAATTCATTAAACCCCCAAGATCCCTTCTAGTACATTTCATTTCATACTAAATATTTCACACTGAGTATCAGATTGATATTCTAGCATTCAAATAATACAAAAAGTTATTGTATTTTTACCATCTAGATTATGTTTCATTTCCAAATAAGTCTCTAATTTCATGGCTTGTGGCATATTTGATTTACTGCTTAAGCAAACAATAACGAACAAGACACCATCTCCCCACATCATAAATTAATAAAGTTATGCTCATCAAAATTCTTAGGAAATCTAAACAAAAAATATATATAATAAATCCTCATGCTTTTGCTTTTCAATAAGCAGACAAACTTAAGAAAGTACTGATAAATGATAAGTAGCCTAGAAAATTAAAATATGAGTCATTTTTCTTCTGGCTTGATGCTTATAATGGTCATCATCAAATTGTAATTTCAATTATATCCTAACTCTTTTAGGTTAGATTTGTTAACAATAATCTTGATCATAAGTTCCCCCCACCCCCACCCCCCCACTAAAAGAATATTCCCCTGGTTTCAGAGTCACACTTGGGAGGAGAAACTAGAAAATTGGGCAACGTTTTATCTTTGATGTAAGAGAAGCAAGTATTGCTCGGGTTACACCTAAAGGAAATAACATACTGACTTCTCTTTAAACTTTTACTGAAATGGTGAGCATCAGTTCATGAAGTGAACGTCTTTGATAAACTCTCTTCACCTTTAAAGCTCTTACACATCTAGGTATGCTCTAACTCCTGAACACGATTCTTCTGTGAGGGATCATGCGTTTCCATATTTAAAAACAAGAGAACAAAGTTGAAAAAGAAAAAGGAAAGTGCGAGTCCTCACTGCCAGGACCCAGGCTTATCTCAGCGGCCTCCTATTTTTAACTAGATTGCAAATGGTATCCGTGATCAAAGGCCCAGAGCCCTGGAGGAACTTGGGCAAACAACACGCAGCAGAAAGCTTCCTGATGATCTGTAAGCAGGAAAGGACTTTTGACATGAAAGACAGCTTAAAACAGCACAAGAATAGCAATAAACCAGCTGTAAAATGCTGAACGTTGCCCTTGAATGAATGCAAATTGTTCCAAATAATTTTTCCTTTTTTCACAGCTTCTGGATGCCCCGCTGGGGCATTTAAACAGCCACATGCTCGGGACACAAAAGCTTCTCTGAGTGAGAAAATAGAGTGCACTAATGTGTTTTGAACAATGGAACCGTACATCCAGAGTTGAGACCTGATTCCTCCTTTTCCTTTTGGTGGAGACTAAGTTCATTAACGACAGGCTTGTTGTGGGTACTAACTAAGCTTCTAGTCAATAATGTTGAAGGGTAAGTTTTGGTTGAGAGATACTCATTTAACCACTGAAGTGGTTGTTAATATAAAGGATAAATGGGTTATTGAGTCTTAACATAGGACTATTCATGCCACTGGAATGTATATTCATCTAAAGATTAAGAAGTACAGTGCTCACTTTTCTTTATTGTTTTCTGTAAGACAAATATATACCATAGAAATGCTATGAATTCTATGATGTGTATATATCCTTTCCACTATAAGTCATGACAATAGTATTATTATATTTCATATTTGCATAGTTATTAAATATTTATATGTATATTTCATTTAATTCACAAAATGCTTTCAAATATATTAATGTTTTCCTACATAAACCTTTGAATAAATACATAAGACACAATGATCTCTCTCAAAAATGATACTTGTTCTAATCAATTTTGTTAACTATTTGAGCTGAAATAATAGATTAAAAAAATCTCTTAATACTTCATTATTTTAAAAATATATTGTGTAGTTTAGGACACAATATGCTTACAATTAAAAGACACATTTTATTTCCCAAGAGAAAAAAATTACCTTCAAATAATTTGGCAATTCACTAGTAACAGTTAAAAAGAAGGGCGTATTTAAAAGTCAAACTATCAAAAACCCTTTAAAGTTACTCACATAAATACAGATATGTTGTATTTGATAAAGTTTATTTGTTGCTTTAATATTAAATTTAACCACAGTATTTATGAATCAAAACATATAAATTACATTTAGGGTTATAACTAAATGAGCTATGATATCAAACTCTTCTATAAAAAATATTTTGCTTAATAAATTATTACCTAAGTCTACATTTCCATAATTTTATGAAAATAAAATTATTTGAGACAGTTACTTTGTGATCTCACATGGAATAAACATCTCCACAAGACCATGTACTATAAATACATACATACATATATATATATATATATATATATAGCACAACCAGAGAAGCAAAATATTCCTGTGCCTAAATATTAAAAGTCACTGTAAAAATTAATATTTTAAATACAAACATTCATGGAAAAGAGAATTTTTCTCAGCACTCAGCTTAAACACATTTATGTTTAGAAGTATCACACTGAAGACTTCCAATAGGGTCAATTATTATATCTTAAATTTCTAAGTACTTTCTATGAAAGTCGCTAAGTTATCAAAAACTCTCTTTTCAAATATAGAAAGTGATACTTTTAAAAATCTATTCTTAGTTGTTTAGTGTCATGCAAACCAATAACATTTATTAGTAGGAGTATAGTATGTATTAAAATCTAATTCCTATTGCCCTAGAGGTTTATTTCTTATTATACTCTGTTTTTACTTTTATAATAATAAATATGAACACAGTAAGTACACAAAGCCTTACTGTGCTTCACTGGGGAACCAGCTAGACGGCTAGAACAATTGCTCTGATTTTAAACCATGTTTTACTTAAGACTAATTTTTCATCAGTGTTAGAGGTTAATAACACTGTTATTTCCTCTATTACCTGGATTTAATAAAAGCAGTGGGGCAGAACATTCTGTAAAGCCAGGCAATAAGAGGAAATAACACAAATGTTAACCTCTAACATAAATGTAATGGTAATTACTCCAGTCTAGTTTTAAAATTAATGCCTTTGGTAGTCTCCCAAGTGACCAGAAAAAAATTTTCTCCCCTCAGTGTTCTAGCAACTACCAAGATCCAAGGTCAAGGGCAAATTATGCCATCAATTTATACGTTTAACAACACTTGTGCACTGTATCAGCTTTCAATATAGAAGTGCATGATACTAGGAATAAAACACTGCAATAAAGTAATAAAACTGTAATTAAAAATTAGCTAAACTGAAAATACATGCTGAAAATGTGAACCAAAAAATGTTGCCATATAGAAAAGTTGATCCATCTTCTCATGTCAAATACAAAATCAAGCTATATAATATAGTAGGTGAATCTCCAAATTAAATAGGTAAGACAGCGTAGCATGCAAAAGAATTTCATCTATATTTAACCAGTACTTTTTAAAGGGGCATCTATGAAATGTTCATTATTTAATTTGCTTTCATTATTTGTAAAAACCCATTATGGGTATTTTTATATACATGCTTCAGTAATGTTTCTCTATTTGATAAGCATACTTTTCTAATGTTTTGGCACGCAGAATTAAGTTCAGTTTTATTACATGTCAACTTTGTCTTCCATAGCACCAACTCATGTCAGCAGCCTCTCTGCAAACTGTTGTCAGCAAGTTTAAGATTAATTTCTATTAATTATCTCAGATCTTCAAGCCCTGCAGTGTGTTCTCTGAGAACTAAGTCTCAGATTTGATTTTTGCAATTCTGCTAAGCCCATTTGCATTTTGTAGGTCCACCAAAGTAAAAATGTCCCAAGCTTTCATCTTTCAATCACCACTACTCAATACAAACTTCAACCATCTATTATTTCTTGTTAGCTTTTCATAGTCGGTTTTCAAAAGTAAAAATGTGCCTCAGACTATTGATGACCCAGAATTTGTTAGAATCCTTTCTTAATAATGCTAAATGCCTTGTATACATAGATCTTGTCATTCATTTCTTGTACCCTTCAAAGCATGAGTACTGGGTGGCATCCAACAATATTTACTGATAGTCATGCAACATGGAACCAGGAAGAAAAGATCTTTGTTCAATTGGAACCAGCCCAGGCTCACCATACAATTTACGTCATATATCAAAAATCACATACACACAAATATATATAAAATAGAACCAACAAAGACCTGCTGTATAGCACAGGGAACTAAACATTGTGTAATAACCTATAAGGGAAAAGCATCTGAAAAGGAATTTGTATATATAACTGGATTACTGTGCTATATACACCTAAAACTACAGGATACTATAAATCAACTATATTTCAATTTTAAAAAGTAATCTAAAATATGATCCACCTCTTGTTACATAGATTGTGAAAGTCAAAGTGTCAGCACTGAATTTATCTTATCCTTTGACAATTGGCGGGTAGGGTAGGAACTGCAGTGATAACTAAATCTTTCAAAGGAAATTCTAATTAGCACAACAAATATAATTAGGATGACAATATCATTTTTAAAGTACATATCGGCTTTGTCTTTGAAGAGTTTGAAATCTTTATGACCCTGTAAAACATGGGGGGAAGGAAGGGGGGACCTCAAACAGCCTTACAGGAAGTTTCAGAAAGAGAAATTTGATATCTGACTGATGAGAAGAATCACCAGTGGCCCAGAGCCATGAACAAGGTCGCTTAAATAGACAGAAAACCCTCCTCAGGTGTGGTCCCTTGGCTGTGTATTTACACTGGCTCCCGTGTTGAGAGGAGGCCTTCACGGTTCTGAAAACTGCCAACAACTCCTGGCTGAGTGCAGCAGTAAACACGGTCTGTGATGCTAACCTCTGGTGTACTCCACATGTACCCAGATCTCCTAAGGCTTTCCCTCCTCTCTGTCACAAGGTAGAACAACATTTGAGGTCAAGAGATTAGGGGGTGCAGAAAGCAATGAGAGAGCAAAAAAAAAGTGACAGAGTTCATTGTTTAAAAAAGAGTGGGTTGGGTTAGTTAGCATCCACCCAGGCCACTTACCAGCTCTACGACCAACTAATTATTTGATCTGTCAAAGTTTCTTCACCCATAAAGTTTGAATTAAAACTGTATCTACATCATAAAGTTAGCACAAAAATCTATGTAAAGCAAAGACTGGTATGCAATAATTGCAATCCTGCCTGGAATGCTCACTAAAAACCATCAGGAAACCCAGACTTTGAAATAAAATGCAAATAAATATAAAGTTGCACATTGATCTTTTACTATTCAAACCAAGAATTCAAAAATAAGTTACTTAATTTAGAAAAGTTCCAAGGAGCATGGGTTTACATTTTACATGATAAAAACCTCAATATTATAGACAGTCTTAGAAGACAAAAGCCATACCTTCTCCCACTAAGAAAATGCCACCTCACCTATCAAAAACTAGTGCTGCTGCTGCTGCTAAGTCGCTTCAGTCGTGTCTGACTCTGTGCGACCCCACAGACGGCAGCCTACTAGGCTCCTCTGTCTCTGGGATTCTCCAGGCAAGAACACTGGAGTGGGCTGCCACTTCCTTCTCCAATGCATGAAAGTGAAAAGTGAAAGTGAAGTCGCTCAGTCATGCCCGACTCTTGGCGACCCCATGGACTGCAGCCTACCAGGCTCCTCCGTCCATGGGAATTTCCAGGCAAGAGAACTGGAGTGGGGTGCCATTGCCTCTCCGTCAAAAACTACACATTCTTAAAATTTATTTTACTGAAGTATAGTTAATTTACAATGTTGTGCTAATTTCTGCTGTACAGCAAAGTGATTCAGTTATACATTCAGTTCAGTTCAGTTCAGTTCAGTCGCTCAGTCGTGTCCAACTCTTTGCAACCCCATGAATCGCAGCATGCCAGGCCTCCCTGTCCATCACCATCTCCCGGAGTTCAATCAGACTCATGTCCATCGAGTCCGTGATGCCATCCAGCCATCTCATCATCGGTCGTCCCCTTCTCCTCCTGCCCCCAATCCCTCCCAGCATCAGAGTCTTTTCCAATGAGTCAACTCTTCTCATGAGGTGGCCAAAGTATTGAAGTTTCAGCTTCAACATCAGTCCTTCCAATGAACACCCAGGACTGATCTCCTTTAGAATGGGCTGGTTGGATCTCCTTGCGGTCCAAGGGACTCTCAAGAGTCTTCTCCAATACCACAATTCACAAGCATCAATTCTTCGGCGCTCAGCCTTCTTCACAGTCCAACTCTCACATCCATACATGACCACAGGAAAAACCATACCCTTGACTAGACGGACCTTAGTCAGCAAAGTAATGTCTCTGCTTTTGAATATGCTATCTAGGTTGCTCATAAGTTCTCTTCCAAGGAGTAAGTGTCTTTTAATTTCATGACTGCAGTTACACATACATAGACATTATTTTTCATATACTTTTCCATTATGATTGATCACAGGATATTGAATATAGTTCCCTGTGCTATACAGTAGGACTTGGTTGTTTATTATAACTATACATTTAAAGAAAGAATAACAAATTATAGTTTCTTCATAAATTTTTATTGGATAAAATAAGGTCAGACTTCCTTCATTTACTACAAATATTCAACTCTGCGTGTATATTTGACAATATAATGAAACCTATCAGAGTGAAACAAAGACAAATAATATGTGGTCTTAATGCCCAAAGACTTTAGAATCTAGTAAATGAAAAAGGGTATGCATAAATAATTGTAATACTGACTCACAAGAGCTATGACAAAGATGCTTCAAAGCTTCCAGAGTACAGAGTCCAAGGATGAGGAGGATGCCACAGTGAAAGGTGACTCAGGCCAGGAGGAAAATAAATCCTGAATGTCTTGAATGAACATCCATTTGTATGCTAGGAACAGAACCAAATATACGGCTGATTACTCCCACAAAAAGAATTACCCAAATGATGGGGGAAAACTTGTCCCACATCCCACCATCACCATGACTATTTGAGTACCCAGAAGGAATTTCCAGGGAAAAGTTAATGCTTTTCTGCCTCCACACAGTTTAAAAACTATTTAGAGCACGAACCATTTCTTATTCAACTTTGTATTCTTTGGCACATAAAACAAAAATTGTTGTAGACCACTTAAAGAGCTGGTCTCTTGGTCAGAAACCAGAATTCCCTCAGTTTTATGGCATGTTCTCTGAGTCCAGAAGTTAATCCCTACCAGTCAGAACTACCTCTGGCTTTTAGGAAACAAATCCTTGTTTTAGGAAGATACCTCCTCTGGGATCAAGGCATTCCACCAACAACTAGTGGCATTTTATGAATAAAATAGTCCTCAGTTTTGTTGGTCCCTCATTCTTGTACAGTTTGTTAATATTGAGAGACTTAGGACTTTTCCAAAAATTAACATCCATTTCCTTAATGACCTCAGACGATATGGTGATGGTTGATGTCATTACGGTCTTCTCAGTGGTTAAAAGAATCTGCCTGCAGTGCAGGAGACATGGGTTCAATCTCTGAGTTGGGAAGATCCCCTGGAGGAAGGCATGGTGACCTACTCCTGTATTCTTGCCTAGAGAATCCCATGGACAGAGAAGCCTGGTGGGCTACAGTCCATAGGGTCACACAGTGATAGACACATCTGAAGCCACTAAGAACACATGTAAGCATGATGCCATTGTATTATTTAAATTCTGTTAAGTGTTAAACCCAATGTTACCTGAAGATATTGATTCTTATTTCTTGAGCTACAGAAATCAAGAGGCATTGATATATCTTAAGATATTATGATGGGGCAAGAGTCAATACCAACTAAAGTGAAAGTGAAGTCGTGTCTGACTCTGCGACCCTGTAGACTGTAGCCTACCAGGCTCCCCTGTGCATGGGATTTTCCAGGCAAGAGTACTGGAGTGGGTTGCCATTTCCTTCTCCAGGGCATCTTCCCAACCCAGGGATCAAACCCAGGTCTCCTGCATTGTAGGCAGACGCTTTACCGTCTGATCCACTAGGGAAGTCCTAATACCAACCAAGGTGGCCCATAATCAGGAAGTTGTCTAACTAAAATGGTATAGGAGATAATCTTAGAGAAATTAATTATCAATGAACTTTGTACTATGTGTTTCAGCTTAGAGCCAGTCTAAACCTGGGAAACTTGTAGTTCAGGAAGATTAAAGTCATTCTAGGACTCACTGACTTAAGCATTTGGCTGCAAGTCTTAGAAATCTGCTCCAGGACCTCTGTCCTAAAGCAGTTCGTTTCTCTTAACAGGGTGAGTGGGATTTTTGCAACCGGGACCACTCTACAGTCAGAGCCCAGACTACCCAAACCTCCATCTGCCAGGCTGGTTGGCAATTGAGTAGGACCCAAAGGAAATGGACTAAAATCACTCAGTTGTGTTGGGGACTCTTTAAGACCCAAAGGACTGTAGCCCACCAGGCTCCTCTGTCCATGGAATTCTCCAGGCAAGAATACTGGAGTGGGTTGCCATTTCCTTCTCCAGGGGATCTTCCTGACCCAGGTATCGAACCAGGATCTCCCACATTGCAGGCAGATGCTTTACGGTCTGAGCTACTATGGAATCTAGAGTTCCCTAATTAAGGGTACTAATAACAGAAGGTTTCTATATACATAGCTTAAAAAGAGGAAGAGGCAAATGGAGATGATTTAAAGAGAAAGTAGGACATTTCAATGAGTCACCTATAACCAAAAGTTGTTTTAACTCTAGGCAGAAGCTTTAGCAAATACTAATGTTCTGCGTTTAAAAAAAAAAAAAGTTACATGAACCTAAAATCAATTGCTCTTTCTGAAATACATGGAAAAAAAATAGTTATAAATAACTGATTCACAAGCAACATTTGTGAATCAACTTACTGGGAAGAATTAGAGAGGATTTAAAGTTATCAGACGGTAAAGCGTCTGCCTATAATGTGGGAGACCCTGGTTCAATCCCTGGGTCGGGAACATCTCCATGAGAAGGAAATGGCAACCCACTCCAGTATTCTTGCCTGGAAAATCCCATGGACGGAGGAGCCTGGTAGGCTACAGTCCGTGGGGGTCACAAAGAGTCGGACACGACTGAGCAGCTTCAATTTCTTTCTTTCTAAATTTACTCATCAGGGGGTATTATGAATAACTTGGAAATTTCAAGTTAAAAGCAAAATGGATACTTTCAAGAATCCCGACAGGTTGAACCATTTCTATTCATTTTGAATATGGAATAGAGACGACCTTTTCATTTCCTACTTTTGATTCATCTGAAAAGATAAATGCTTAGCAGCAGAGCAACTGCCATTGTAAATCCGTCCATCAGATAAGGTCATAGAAAGACACTGCCACCACTGGTACAGGGTCTTAGCAGCAGAGCAACTGCCATTGTAAATCCGTCCATCAGATAAGGTCATAGAAAGACACTGCCACCACTGGTACAGGGTCTTCAAACATGATACTTGAAGAGAGTAGAAAGTTAACTCTGATAAATGTTACTAATAGAAAAATACGGCTCATCTTAATGTGACTGTGTTAGGTTTTTCCCCATTTCACCCAGCCAAAGCAGGTAAACCAGCCCAAAGCAGGGATATAGGTGAGGAGATTCTGAGAGGAGAACTCACAGTTACAGAACACCACTGCAAGGCCTTAAATTTGCATTATTCTTGAACTTTAAAATGCAAAGTAAATAAAGTGGAAACGAAAATTTCCTGATAATTTATCATAATCATGTCAATAACACCATAAGACAAAGAGGAAATCAGTTATGTTACAGATGAGGAAGAAAAGCCTCCACAAACTTGCATAGGTTTTTCCAGAGTTCCAAGACCTAATAAATAGAAATTTTAGAACTAAAACAAATGTCCTTCAGTCTGAAGCCAAAGAAATCTTCCTGCTATACAGGCCACAAGCCATCCTGTCCATATTCCTAAGTTCATAAGCAACTAAATTGACTTGCTTCCTCCATGCAGATGTTCCATGGCATTCCTCTATTATTTAAAACAAATGTATCAAAAAACCTTGGTTACAACAAGACAGAGGAAACCTGAAAGTTATTCTGCATCTGTTTTTGCTACACATGGTAACCAAGGAGACAAAAACACCCACAGGCTCTTCTTCTGCTGCTACTAGCAGTTGAATATTAGTGTTTTATGTCCTTGATGGCCATATTTGATTTTTTTAAGAGACAGAAAATAAACAAAAACTCTATGTGCTGTTTCCTCTGTTTGCAAGAACTGTGACCTTTGACTCTCATAAATCTATTCAAAGCTGAGGTCTGGAGATGGGGTGTTTCAGGAATGTTCAAAATATAGCTTGGGATTTATAGAACTGCAAACTTTTCTTGGCTTTTCTTGGTCCATTTTATTTGATAAAACTTAACTGGTAAACAAAGTGACTGCACATCCTCTACAAAACATCCATTAGGTTATCTTGCTTTATCCCAAACTAGAGTTTGTTTGCACAAAGAATTAATGAGAGGGGTTATTGAAGGTCTTTAGTCTTGTCTTTCCTTCCACTCGGACAAATTGTTTGCAATACCAGTACTAATGAAGGCAAATAAAAGTAACTGACATTCTAACATATAACTCATTTTCAGGGAGTCTACTGTTAAAATAGAAAAAGATGTTTCTTTCCAAAAGTCCTTTGAGGGGCTTGATGCTACAGCAGTTGAAATTTCCATTAGTGTGTATGAAGACCATGCTGTTCCAACTAGCCCTGAGCTAGATCTCAGAAACTTGAATAAGGCACTTTCCTTAAGATGTGTTTCAGCCTTACTATGTAAAATATGGCCCTATAATCAAGGCTGTATGTTGTATTGTTCATAATGAATCTATCATTGGTGTTTAAATTAGCAGGAATGAACATAATACATTTCTGTGTCTAGAAATATTTCAAGAAAAGCCTCAAAATCTAATATTTCAGAATGTATTTTAAGAATCTATCATGATGTGAAAGATGGCACAGATAAACCTACTTGCAGGGGAGCAATGGAGATGCAGATATAGAAAACAGACTTGTGGACACAGCAGGAGAAGGAGCGGGTGGGATGCGTTGGCAGAGTAACATGGAAATACATCCTTTCCCTTATGGAAAACCGATAGCCAGTGGGAATGTGCTCTGTGCCCCAGCGAGCTCTGCCCAGTGCTCAGTGACAACCTGTGAAGTGAAGTGAAGTGGCTCAGTTGTGTCCAGCTCTTTGTGACCTCATGGACTGTAGCCTACAGGACTCCTCCATCCATGGGATTTTCCAGGCAAGAATACTGGAGTGGGTTGCCATTTCCTTCTCCAGGGGAACTTCCCGACCCAGGGATCAAACCCGGATCTCCCACATGGTAGGCAGACGCTTTACCATCTGAGCCACAAGGGAAGCCCCAGTGACAACCTAGAGGGGTGCAATAGAGTGGAGATGGGAGGGAGGCTCAGCAAGGAGGGGACATGTGTATACCTGTGGCTGATTCATGTTGATGTATGGCAGAGAGCAACACAATAATGTAAAGCAATTATACTCCAATAAATAATTTAAAGAAAAAAAAAGAATCTATCATGAGATCAGAACACTGAACTAGTGTTGATTACATGGTAGAGACGGTAGCAGTGCTGACTCTTCTGGTTGAAATGGTGATTCCTGATAACAGAGGTAGAATTCTCACTCCCATCTTTCAGAAGTCAGTCAACCTAAAACCTCATTTGATAGCTAGCCACTCTGGGCCTTACCTGATGTGGAAAGATTCCTGACAACCCTGCCTCCTCAAAGCAGTTCCTAACAAGGAGTACTTGCATTCCAGAGGATCACCAGGTCATCCTTTTATACTTACTTTTAATTTTAAAAATAGGAAAGCAACCAAATTTAGTAGCATGTAATATACAGATTGAAACTGGTTCCATCATTAAGCTTATAGGTCAGAGGGCTTTAGGGATTCTATCACAGTAAATTTTGAGATTGTATTACATTGAGTGGAAAAATATTTGCCACAATCTGCACTAAAATGATGGAGAAGGCAATGGCACCCCACTCCAGTACTCTTGCCTGGAAAATCCATGGACAGAGGAGTCTGGTAGGCTGCAGTCCATGGGTCGCTAAGAGTCGGGCACGACTAAGCGACTTCACTTTCACTTTTCACTTCCACGCATTGGAGAAGGAAATGGCAACCCACTCCAGTGTGCTTGCCTGGAGAATCCCAGGGACAGGGGAGACTGGTGGACTGCCTGCCGTCTATGGGGTCGCACAGAGTCGAACACAACTGAAGTGAATTAGCAGCAGCAGCAGTAGCACTAAAATGAGAAGCTGACATAAAAATCTCAAGTACTGTAAGGAGACTGGTTGTCTCATGGTAAAGTCTTTTAAAAAGTTGGAGTATCTGAAGATGAGTTACATGTTTTTCTCTTATTAAAAAAAAAAGCTATTCCAAATTTCTTAACTTTCCTATGATTAAAAATGCCTGCTTAGCAGTTATTTATTTAAACACACTCACACCCTTAATATGTCCCAATGTAAAAGAGGCATTTTGAATAAGAAGTGAGAAAATTATTGTTTTGGAAAACAACTCCTGCTATCAAGAGAAAATTTTGAAAACAGATGTTTGGCAAACTTTTCATCATTATGCAACTTTGTTACTGAAAACAAGTTACGTATGTCGATTATAAAACACTTATCTGCACATTTTGAAAATTAGATGTTATACATTTTATAGAAATAGATAACATTTGTTAATTTGTGTTACTGCTTTAGAGTTTTTGCATCTCTGCTTACAAAAGACATTGGCCCATATTGTATTTACTTCTTCCCCTCTCTGTCTCTCTCTCTGGCTTTGGTTAAGTTGGGAAACTTCCATATTCCTTAATTTTTGAAAATGTGTCCAAAATAGATGTTATCTATCCTTTGAAAATTTAGTGAAACCTCTACTTAAAAACTGTCTCATTTTGTGCCATTTTGTGAGTAAATTCCTGACTACCAAGTAAGTGACAATGGTTTTAGATTAATTCCTTTTAAAATTTCTTTTCTGTCAATTTTGGTGTCATACAGTCTTTTGGAAAACTGGCCAGTTCACTCAAGTGTTTATGTAAATATTTTAATATTTATTTTTAATAGTTATATTCTATAGATACTTATGGTCCTTTTTATTAATAATATTTGTACTGCCTTTTTAAAAATCAGTTTTGTTAAAGGAATTTCTTTTAAAGAAATAGATTTTAGATCTATGCTTCTTTGTTTTATATTTATGTTTTAGTTCTGTCCTGTTTATTTACTTAGTTTATATCCCAAGTTTGCTTCTTGAATGAAATTTGTTTTTGTCTTTCTGACTTTTAGTGCTGAACTCTTAGAAAGAACATTAATTTTCAAAGTGTCTTCACCACTATTATATGAACTTAAGCTAGGATTCCCTACAAGCCATTTAGCTGCCTTCCACAAGTTTTAATATGTAGTGTTTCATTGTTGCTTAATTCCAACTTTCATTTTTATTTCTTCACATTGTCATAGTTTAAAGCATAGTAACTGAAGTCAAATTATCTGGACTTTCAGGCTTAGCTCCATTAGATCTTTGCTTTAACTTCCTCATCAGCAAAATAAGAAGAACAGGAGTAGAACCTGCTGCAAGGGTTTTATGCCGTATACATAGTGTACACGGCACAGTACACGACCCATGTCAAGCACTCTACTAAAATTTGCTGCTACCTGCATCATCATCTAAATGTCATCATTATTACATCCAAGAAATACATTGGAGAATGTTGTTTTAAAATTCAAAATACATGTTATATCCATCTATTCAAAATATATTGCTATGTAATGTTATTGCCTATAACCAGACAATATCCTATTGATTTACTGGTATTTGTTGTGACGTTGTAGCCTCTTCCTAGGGTCAATATTTGTATAAGTTTCATGAGTGTTTGAAAAACAGTACTCGGTACTGTTGGGTGAGAAATTTTGTAGATATACATTAGACCAAATGTGTTAATTGTGTTATTCACTCTGTCTGTATATTTATTAAATTTATATGTTTGATATCAGTACTACACAGAGTTGTGTTAAAATCTTCCACATGAATTTGTTTTCTTCTTGAAATTATTTCAATTTTGCCTCATGGATTTGACGATGTATTGTTAGTTGCACACAGGTTGAAACTGCTACATATTCTCAGGGAATCGATTTATTGTTAAAATATGATTCTCTTTATCTCTAGTAATCTATTTTTGGTTTCAAATCTATTTGGTGTGATATTAATATAGCACGTCTAACACATGCTTCCATTTGTTTACTTTCAGCCTTCTTGTGTCACTGTTTTGTTTTTGCTCTGTCTCACAAAGTACGTAAATTTAAAATAAGAAAATCTGCGCTTTAACTGGTCATACGATTAATCAGTTTGCATCCATTGGGATGTTTTTATTACTTGAATTGCTACACCATTTTGTGTTGTGTCATTTTTGTTTGCTTGTTCTCCTTTTCTGGCATCTAATGAATTGACTGAATTATCTTCATTCTCTCTCTACAGTATTGGAAGTTCTTTTAGTGGAGACCCCGATGTTTTATTTTGTTTTTAAATTTTGGACATATGAGTTTAATTATCTTCTAGACCATTCACATGAAGGTAACTGAATGGAAACAAGGGGTCATAAACTTACAAGAGAGGTAAGTATTTTAGAACAGCATTTTTCCTTTAAAACAATTTAGGTTTAGATATTTACCAAAGCGGTTCACTTTTTAACATTTAAAATAAAATGTCTTTGCCAAGTTTAAAAAAAAATTATTAAGACTGGTTTCCAGAAATAGTCCAAATAATTTTTTGAAGCACGATTTGAATGTGTTTCCTCCACATTTCTTTAAATCTCAAGTTTTCTTTGGCAAATGTATCTAAAATGCCACATTTTCGTTTTAGAGATTAAAACTTACATTTATATAACAGAGTGCAATAAATTGTTGTTCATAGGATAACTCCCTCTAAGCTCTACTTGTATATACTTCTTTAAAGACAGCGCTAGTGGTAAAGAACCCGCTCGCCAGTGCAGGAGACATAAAAGATGTGGGTTCGATTCCTGGGTCAGGAAGATCCCCTGGAGAAGGAAATGGCAACCCACTCCTTATTACTGCCTGGAGAATCTCATGGACAGAGGAGCCTTGTGGGTTGTAGTCCTTAGGGTTGCAAAAGAGTTGGACAACTGAAGCAACTTAGCACATCGCACATTTAAAATATATAAATGTCTTTTAATTAAGTTGTCATTCTCAAGGTTGTTCGGAGAAAAATTTTGAATTATATATCTATAAATTCTTACTCTTTGCTCTCTCTTTTCCTTTTGTATCCACTGAATACATAATTTATGAAGTACTAGGGAAGATGAGGCCATGCAATAGAAAGACTTTGGTCTCTGACACTGTGTAGAAGACCTTGGTCCCAAACACTAGGATCCTTGATCTGCTCTTATGTAAGCAAGAGGATAACTCCCATTATGTTAAGTCACTGAAATTGTGAAGACTATTTGTCACAGCAAGACCATTATCTTCCTGATACATTTTTTATTCACTTCAACAATTTACCTTTTTAGTTGCTGTACATATGTATTTAAAGTGATTATGAATATTAATTTCTACCATGTTTATCTGTTCTAATCACTGCACTGATTATTTTCTTCTTATTTCCCTCTTTTTGTGCCTTTCCAGTTTCAGGTGAGCACTTCATGATTCTATTTTTTTCCCCTCTTTTAGCACATCAATTATACTTCTTTTAAAAATATTTTTAGTGGTTGACAGAATTTCAACTCTGCATTTTAAACCAATGTAAATCCACTTTCAAATAACTCTATACTGCTTGCTTCATGTAATGTAATACAGCTATTCCCAATTTCTCCCTCCTGTCTCGTTTTCACTTATTCATTCACTTCACTTACCCATATCCCATAATAACCTAATACATTGTTACTATTACTGCTTTAAACAAAGCTATCTTTTAGTGTAGTTAACAATAAGAAAAGTAAAAGCCTTCATTTTACTTTGATTTATTACTTCTCCAACATGTTTCTTTTCTGTAAGTCTGTCTGAGCTTCTAACCTATATAATTTTCTTTCTCCCTGAAGAACATCTTTTCACATTTCTTTCCGGGCAGTTCTGCTGGTGATAAAGTACCTCAAGTTTTATTTGTCTGATAAAAACAAAACTTTTTTTTCTTTGCTCTTGAAGAATGATTTTACTGGAAATGGAATTATATACTGATGATTTTCCCTCAAAACTTTAAATATTTCCCCCCACTGTCTTCTTTCTTCTGACAAGAAGGTCACTATAATTCTTTGTTCATCTGTAAGTATGGTGTATTTTTCCTTCTAGATTCAAGATTTTTCTCTGTGCCTTTGATTTCCTACAGCTTGAATATGGTATGCCTAGGTGTCGTTTCTTGATTATTTTTTTTTGAAGGAGGATGTGCAGTAATTTTCCTTCTTGGTGTTCTCTGAACTTCCTAGATCTGTGATTTAATGCATGATTAATTTTGGATAGTTCTCAGCCATTATGACTTCATATATTTCTTCTGTTTCTTCTTTATCTGGTATTTCAATTAAGCATATGTTACATTTTTGCAGTTGTCTCATAGTTCTTGAATGTACTTGAATCTTTTCTCCCTTTCAATATGCTATTGACATATTTTTATTCTATTGACCTATTTATGCTATTGACCTTTGTTCTCACTAGATCTATACTCAAGCATGTCCAATCTACTGTCGAGTGCATCAGGGACACTCTGCCTTTCTGTCTGATTTCTAACATTTCCTTTTGATTCTTTCCTAGAATCTCCCCCTCTTCACTTTCATTACTCATCTGTTCTTATATGTTTTCTGCTGTCTCCTTTACTCTTTATTAATCATTGTTACATTAAATCCTGATAATTTCAGCATCTGTGTGTACCCAAATTTGATTCTGATTCTTGCTTTGTTTCTTTAGAGTCCATTTTTCTTGCTTATTGGCATGTTTCACAATTTTTTTAAGTCAGATTTGTTGTACTAATGTTTGCTTTAAATGTAGGGCCCAGAGAATTCAGTTTCCTCTGATATACTTGTTTTTATCTTCCCTGTTGACTTTGGACTTCCCTAAGTACTCTTCTTCAGAGATAATCTGTATTTCACAGCTCTTTCCATATAATCCACTGCTGCTACTTTGGAGTCTGGTTGATGTGATAAAGTGTGGAAGAAGGGAGGCATTATGTAACCTAAGCATTAGATCTCAGGTTTCAGGATGCCTGGGTCCCCGGGCTGTAACCTTCATAAGAGCATCTTCATGGTATAACTTTTTTTCCCCTTAGGTGAGACCAGAAAACTAGTTGGAGTAAGGATGCCCTTCCCCAATCTGGGATAAGGCTCTGATAAGACAGTAAAGAATCTGCCTGCAATCAGAAAACCTGGATTTGATTCCTGGGTCAGGAAGACCCTCTGGAAAAGGAAATGGCAACCCACTCCAGTATTCTTGCCTGGAGAATTCCATGGACTGAGGAGCCTGGTGGGCTACGATCCATGGGGTCATGAAGAGTCCGACATGACTGAGCAACTAACACTTTTCTTTTTTTTTTTTCAAAGTCTTTTCCCCTCAAGCATATGTCTTTGTTATGGACAACTCTCTGGGAATATTTCACCATGATTACTCTTCCCCTTTCTGTGCCAAAGCCACAAGAGGGTTTTCTTGGATCTTCACCATGAGACAAGTTGGGTTTCAGGAGCTTAAAGCTCACTGAAGACCCATAAAGCTGCGGTTCCACATGTTTCTCCCTCTCATCCTGGTTCATATTCAGTCTCCAGTGTTCCCGCAAAATCACCCTTTCAGTGTCCCTAACAGATTATGGCACCAGCAGCTTCCACTTCAGTTCATGAATAAATCTTAGCTGTGACTCTGGATTTGCCTCCCTCACCAACATTCAACGTGGGAGTTTGCCCTGCAGTCTCTGTTCTCTGGTGGGTCCATGGAAAGTCATCAATTTTAAGTGCATTTATCTTCATCACTACAAAGACAGGAATGACCACCTCCAAGTTCTTTATATGCTGGAAATAAATCAACAGTCCTATTTTAATTTTCTATCCTATAGATAATTCTTCCCATCACATGAACTAACTGCTCTTACCCATGTCAGCCTCACATGTTGGTAATGTGCCATGGAGTAAGAATACATGTCAGTCCCTCTCTCTTAATGTGGAACAAAATCACCCACAGAAGGCAAGCCCTTGGAGATTTTCTGAAAAACAAACAAACGCTGTGTCTAGAAAGCAGGGGTGACCATGAATAGAGGACTTGGTCCTGCAAGCCAAAGAAAGAGGAACATTGTCTTTAAAAAAAAATTTTTTTTCTAACCGAGCTTAAGATATTCACCTCGACTGATTTATGAGAGTGTAAGTGGAAGCAAGGGCAGGGCTTGGATTTCCTCAAGCATGTTCCTCGTGTCTGTATATGTTGCTCTTACTGCATTGATTTGGAGCTAAGTGTCTTACAAATGCTTAGGGCATGTTCCTGTAATATTTCATTATGTGCCAACACAGTCATCATCTCCTGCAAAGTAGCAGTGTCTAGAAACAAGTTATCATTAGGAAATAATAAAGGCTATTCATTTTATTGACATCTAAAATGCATGAGAACATTTATGACCAAACTCATATATTTTTCTCATCATGAATATGTGGCATTAATTATCAAGCCTGCTCCAGGGATAGACATGTTTATAACATTATGAAACAGATCTTTCTTCTAAGTTAAGAATGTTTGCATTTGGAAGGAAATTACTGTGCTGGTTAATTTGGCCCAGTCTCTGAAGACGTCTTTCTGAAACCATCAATATTTTTCTCCATGGGTAGCATTTCAAAAATACTTGATATTACATTCTAAACAATGCTCATAGGAAACTGTGTTTGATATTGTAAATTATTACAATTGAGGCATTACTTAACTAGAAAAAGCTATCAGAGTTATATTTCATTTGAAAAACAATATGACATGTAGTAAAGGATAAAAATAATTTATAATAGTTACTCAGTTCAGTTCAGTTCAGCTGCTCGGTCGTGTCCAACTCTCTGCGACCCCTTGAATCGCAGCACGCCAGGCCTCCCTGTCCATCACCAACTTCCGGAGTTCACCCACCCACGTCCATCGAGTCCGTGATGCCATCCAGCCATCTCATCCTCTGTCATCCCCTTCTCCTCCTGCCCCCAATTCCTCCCAGCATCAGAGTCTTTTCCAATGAGTCAACTCTTCGCATGAGGTAGCCAAAGTACTGGAGCTTCAGCTTTAGCATCATTCCTTCCAAAGAAATCCCGGGGCTGATCTCCTTCAGAATGGACTGGTTGGATCTCCTTGCAGTCCAAGGGACTCTCAAGAGTCTTCTCCAACACCACAGTTCAAAAGCATCAATTCTTTGGTGCTCAGCCTCCTTCATCCAACTCTCACATCCATACATGACCACAGGAAAAACCATAGCCTTGACTAAACGGACCTTTGTTGGCAAAGTAATTTCTCTGCTTTTCAATATGCTATCTAGGTTGGTCATAACTTTGCTTCCAAGGAGTAAGCATCTTTTAATTTCATGGCTTCAGTCACCATCTGCAGTGATTTTGGAGCCCCCAAAAATAAAGTCTGACACTGTTTCCACTCTTTCCCCATCTATTTCCCATGAAGTGATGGGACGGATGCCATGATCTTAGTTTTCTGAATGTTGAGCTTTAAGCCAACTTTTTCACTCTCCTCTTTCACATTCATCAAGAGGCTTTTTAGCTCCTCTTCACTTTCTGCCATAAGGGTGGTGTCATCTGCATATCTGAGGTTATTGAGATTTTCCCAGCAATCTTGATTCCAGCTTGTGTTTCTTCCAATCCAGCGTTTCTCATGATGTACTCTGCATAGAAGTTAAATAAGCAGGGTGACAAGATATAGCCTTGACGTACTCCTTTTCCTATTTGGAACCAGTCTGTTGTTCCATGTCCAGTTCTAACTGTTGCTTCCTGACCTGCATACAGTTTTCTCAAGAAGGCAGGTCAGGTGGTCTGGTATTCCCATCTCTTTCAGAATTTTCCACAGTGTATTGTGATCCACACAGTCAAAGGCTTTGGCATAGTCAATAAAGCAGAAATAGATGTTTTTCTGGAACTCTCTTGCTTTTTCCATGATCCAGCAGATGTTGGCAATTTGATCTCTGGTTCCTCTGCCTTTTCTACATCCAGCTTGAACATCAGGAAGTTCACGGTTCACGTATTGCTACTACTATCTCATTTAAGCTATAATAACCAAGTTACTGCATTAGCTAGCATGCCTAAAAAGACAATATAATATTATATTTCTATACCATTAATATTAATGATAATAAATTGATACTTTTAGCACTACACTGAGAATAAAGACCTTTGAATCCTCTTATTTTCACAATAGTTAATTTTTTTTTAATTGAAGGATAATTGTTTTACAGAATTTTGTTGTTTTCTGTCAAACCTCAACATGAATCAGCCATAGGTATACATATGTCCTCTCCCTCTTGAACCTCCCTCCCATCTCCCTCCCCATTCCACCCCCCTAGGTTATTATAGAGCCCGTATTTGAGTTCACTGAGACATACAGAAAATTCCTGTTGGCTATCTATTTTACATATGGTAATGTAAGTTTCCATGTTACTGTCTCCATACATCTCAAGCTCTCCTCCCCTCTTCCCATGTCCATAAGTCTGTTCTCTATATCTGTTTCTTCATTGCTGCCCTACAAATAAATTCTTTGGTACCATCTTTCTAGATTCCGTATATATGTGTTAGTATAGGATACTTGTCTTTCTCTTTCTGACTTACTTCTGACTTACCGTATAATAGGTTCTAGGTTCATACACCTCATTAGAACTGATTCAAAGGCATTCCTTTGTATGGCTGAGTAATATTCCACTGTGTATATGTACCACTATTTCTTTATCCATTCATCTGTCGGTGGATATCTAGGTTGCTTCCATGTTCTAGCTACTGTAAATAGTGCTGCAATGAACAATGGGATACATGTGTCTGTTTCAGTTTTGTTTTCCTCAGGGTATATGTCTAGGAGTGGGATTGCTGGGTCATATGGTGGTTTTATTCCTAGTTTTTAAAGGAATCTCCATACCGTCTTCCATAGTGGCTATACCAATTTACATTCCCACCAGCAGTGCAAGAGCGTTCCCTTTTCTCCACACCCTCTCCAGCATTTTATTGTTTGTAGATTTTTTCATGATGGCCATTCTGACCGGTGTGAGGTCATATCTCATTGTAGTTTTGATTTGCATTTCTCTAATAATGAGCGATGTTGAGCACCTTTTCATGTGTTTGTTAGCCATCTGTATGTCATCTTTGGAGAAATGTCTATTTAGGTCTTTTTCCCACTTTTTGACTGGGTTGTTTGTTTTTCTGGCATTGAGTTATATGAGCTGCTTATATATTTTAGAAATTAATCTTTTGTCAGTTTTCATTTGCTATTATTTTCTCCCATTCTGAGGGTTGCCTTTTCTCCTTGCTGATAGTTTCCTTTGTTATGCAAAACATTTTAAGTTTAATCAGGTCCCACTTATTTACTTTGTTTTTTATTTCCATTACTCTAAGAGGTGGGTCATAGAGGATCTTGCTTTGATTTATAATATCATCCAGTGTTCTGCCTGTTTTCCTCTAAGAGTTATATTGTTTCTGGTCTTATATTTAAGTCTTTAATCCATTTTGAGTTTATCATTGTGTATGGTGTTAGGAAGTATTCTAATTTCATTCTTTCACATGTAGCTGCCCAGTTTTCACAGCACCATTTACTAAAGAGGCTATCTTTGCCCCATTGTATAGTCTTGCCTCCTTTGTCAAAAATAAGGTAGCCATAGGTGTGTGGGTCTATTTGTGGGCTTTCTATCTTGTTCCATTGGTCTATATTTCTGTTTTTGTGCCTGTACCATACTGTCTTGATGACTGTAGCTTTGTAGGATAATCTAAAGTCAGGAAGGTTGATTCCTCCCCTCCATTTTTCTTCCTCAAGACTGCTTTGGCTATTCAGGGTCTTTTGCATTTACATATGAATTGTGAAGTTTTTTGTTCTGGTTCTGTGAAAAATGCCATTGGTAATTTGATAGGGATTGCATTGAATCTGTAGATTGCATTTGGTAGTATAGTCATTTTCACAATATTGATACTTCCTATCCAGGAACATGGAATATCTCTCCATCTGTTTATGTCATCTTTGATTTCTTTCATCAGTGTCTTATAATTTTCTGTATACAGTTCTTTCATCTCTTTAGATAGGTTTATTCCTAGATATTTTATTATTTTGTGGCAGTGGTGAATTGGGTTGATTCCTTAATTTCTCTTTCTGATTTTTCATTGTTAGTATATAGGAATGCAAGTGATTTCTCTGTACTGATTTTCACAACAGTTTTTAATTGGATACTTTGTGAGAAGCAGAGAAGACCTATGGCCTTAAAGAATGCATTGATCCCTAGAGTCCTTTCCAGGCTAAAAAGGCAATGCCCCTATATTTTTAGATCAGGTGAGTAAAGAACCCATGTGATCATGCTGCTGCCAGCTGCCAAGTCACTTCAGTCGTGTCCGACTCTGTGTGACCCCATAGATGGCAGCCCACCAGGCTCCCCCATCCCTGGGATTCTCCAGGCAAGAACACTGAAGTGGGTTGCCATTTCCTTCTCCAAAGCATGAAAGTGAAAAGTGAAAGGGAAGTCATTCAGTCGTGTCTGACTCTTCACGACCCCATGGACCACAGCCTACCAGGCTCCTCTGTCCATGGGATTTTCCAGGCAAGAGTACTGGAGTGGGGTGCCATCGCCTTCTCCGATATGTGATCATACATTTATATACATATGTGATCATATATCCTAAAATTCCCCATACAGCAGAATCAATGACTGAAATAGCAAATTTCAACAGCAGAGCTTGGAAAGTTTAAAATAAAAAAGAGATATGGGACTTCCCTGGTGGCTCAGTGGTAAAGAATCTACCTGCCAATACAGGAGACATGGTTTCAATCCCTGGTCTGGGAAGATCCTACATGCTGTACAACAGCTAAGCCCATGCACTAGAATTATTAAGCCTGTGTTCTAGAGCCTGGGAACCACAACCACTGAGCCCACTTGTCACAGCTACTAAAGTCTCCTTACCCTAGAGCTCATGCTCCACAACAAGAGAAGCCACTACAATGAGAAATGTACACACCACAAAGAAGAGGAGCTCACACTCTCCACAGCTAGAGAAAAACCCAAGCAGCAATGAAGACTCAGCATGGCCAAAAATAAAAATAAATAAAAATTTTAAAAATGAAGTTATTTTAAAAACTCCAAACTCAATTATCAAGAAAAGAAAAGAGGTTGGAAAGCATTATTTCACATTATTAAAATCAGGCCAGTAGAAAATGGATATTAAGATGTTCGAATCAGCTAAGAAAATGAATATTTCCTCTCACACATTTTAGAGTTCTTATTCCAATGCTTCCACTTACTAATTTTGTATCCTAGACCAAGTGTCTGAGTTCTCTGAGCCTCATCAGAAAAGAAATTTTTATGTCTTTATCTCCACAGTGAATTTAACAGTTTCTCTCCCACAAGAACAATGATGAAAATTGTATGAGGTAATGTGTAAAAAAAAAAAGTTCAGTATAATGTTCAGCAAATCTTCAAGACCTATCTAAACACTCGGACTTATCTCCTTCTTTTCCTTCCTTTTAATCCAACCAATAGAAATATTTTCAACTTACTGGTTTAAAAAAATCAGTATAAAATTCCCCTTGGTACTATGGTTATTTAGAAATGCTCAGCTATATAACTATTTTGTTTAGTGTTTCAGGAACACAGTAAAGTTTAAACTTGGTCACAGCTACATGATTATGACTTAATAAGGAAAATGGCACAGAAACATTTTCTATCTATAAAAAGAGGAGCTGCAGTGATTATAAAAGTGATGAGTAGTCGAGAGGATCCAGAAGTATGTTGGTGGTTTGGAGGCCACTGGATTTTACAGAAATTGTCCTGTGTGTCCTAAACTATAATCTGAAAGAGAGAAAGGAAATGATGAAGCAAAGGAAAGAGCTATTCAGAGCAAATATTTGGATTGACAGAGAGTATCATGGTCAAGTGAAATACGGCTTTTAACATGGGCAAACACCCACCCAGGCAGGTGCTCAGGACTTTCAGTCTTCCTAATAATTGCCTATAACTCTCAGTTAGGCTTCCCTGGTGGCTCAATGCAGGATACCAGGGTTCGATCCCTGAAGAATTCCATGGAAAAATGAGCCTGGTGGGCTACAGTCTATGGGGTCGCAAAGACTCAATACCTGAATCAGCTCTAAGCTGAAGGTCATCTATGCTCTAGGCTTTTTTCCTCCCCATTTCTCTCCATTCCATCAAAGTAGGCCTGTCCTACTTTGCAATACTTTTCAGTATTGCATTACCCTCCTCTCTGTTTTTCAAGTAGACTAAGCTCATCTGAAACCACCGTGTTCTTGCCTGGAGAATTTCATGGACACAGGAGCCTGGAGGGCTACAGTCCATGGGGTCACAAAGAGAGGACATGACTGAAGCAACTAACACAAACACACACACAAGCTCATCTGACATAATAATATTTACTCATATGAATGTAGGTATAAAGTACAATATCCACATTATCCCACAAAAGTACTAATCAAATTTGAACATTTTTTATAACTATCCCAGAATCCCCTAGTCAAAATAAACACAACCTGTAAAGAAAAAATAAAAATTGAAAGCAACTGTTGCCCATCCCAAAGAATGAGCTAACCCATACTTGAGATAAATGGTAAATATGGTAAAATAATTTTAAACATTATAAATTGCGTTACAGCATAATCTAAAGTTATATAAATATTTACTTAAATGACAAAATATTTAGCTGTAAAATAATCTTACCTTTGGAGATATTTTATAATTTACAATATGAATGATTTTAATCTCAGATGGTATAAAACAAATAAAATAATATTTTCTCTTGAGTGCTTAGACTGTTTCAGAAACGAAGATAGGAGTTAATTTCTATGCAGAAACATCATGTTTGAAACTACAACCATTATCACAAAACACCATTATCTCAAAGCAACATGCATTTAATTAGCTCAGTTATTTCTTATCCAAGAAAACCAAGGATTTTGTAGTCTATTAGGCACCAAAATGTGAAAGATTATCATTGCAAAAAATAAATGTGTGGATTTTTTTTTCTCTTTGAAAATGTTCTTCTGTTAGGAAGTACAATCTTACTTTTAAACGATGCACTAAATTTAGTAGTTTTGTTATACACATCTAGCTGCTGCTGCTGCTAAGTTGCTTCAGTCGTGTCCGACTCTGTGTGACCCCATACACGGCAGCCCACCAGGCTCCCCCATCCCTGGGATTCTCCAGGCAAGAACACTGGAGTGGGTTGCCATTTCCTTCTCCAATGCATGAAAGTGAACAGTGAAAGTGAAGTCGCTCAGTCCTGTCCTACTCTTAGTGACCCCATGGACTGCAGCTCACCAGGCTCCTCCATCCATGGGATTTTCCAGGCAAGAGTACTAGAGTGGGGTGCCATTGCCTTCTCCGACACATCTAGCAGGTTTTAGTAAACCAAGTTTTTAAATGACTGCTACATATTCTCATGTCAGTAAGCAACCACAGGGACTTCCCTGGTGGTCCAGTGGTTAGGACTTTACCTTCCAGTGCAGGAGGTGCAGGTTCTACCCTGGTTGGGAAGCTAAGATCCCACATCCCTTGCAGTGGGAAATCCAAAACAGAAAACAGAACCAATATTATAACAAATTCAATAAAGACTTTTAAAATGGTCAAAATAAAAACTATTTTTTAAAAAATAATAACACATAGAAAGTAAATTCAAACCATAAGAGAATCACAGTGTCCTCTGGGCAGTAACAGTGTTTGCTTTATAGTTAACATCTGAATACTCCCAAGGTTTCATAGAACCATATATTCAGTTTACATCCCAGATGTACCAAGCGTAAGTCAGAGAGCTCTGATAAAGAGGTATGAAGACATGACAGAAGCCATCTCCTGATGCCACTGCTAATTTATAATCATCATCTTCTTGCTTTTGAAAGACAGAGATGAGGAGACCCTTATCTTGAACAATTATCATCAGTCTCTGATCAATATCACCTATTTAATATATTTCAGGAAATTATAACCTTGCTGCGTGAATATTAAGCCATTGTGACCCAACATATTCTACTGGAAAGGGTTGTTTTTTTTTAATAAGGCCATTTACCCTGGTCAGATTTTAAATCCTGCAGCTCTGAATGCAAACCACAAATTTTGAAATCAGGAATAAAAAGTGTTGGTGATGGACCCACTGTGTATCAAAAGTCTAGCATGTATGTGTACTCTCTGATACAGAAAAACTACTTCTGAAAATATTAGGGAAATAATTACATATAAATGTGCAATTTATGGATCTTCATTACAGAATATTGCTGCTGCTGCTGCTAAGTCACTTCAGTCGTGTCCGACTCTGTGCGACCCCATAGACGGCAGCCCACCAAGCTCCGCCGTCCCTGGGATTCTCCAGGCAAGAACACTGGAATGGGTCGCCATTTCCTTCTCCAATGCATGAAAGTGAAAAGTGAAAGTGAAGTCGCTCAGTCGTGTCTAACTCAGAGACCCCATGGACTGCAGCCCTCCAGGCTCCTTCCCCCATGGGATTTTCCAGGCAAGAGTACTGGAGTGGGTTGCCATTACCTTCTCCTACAGAATATTTACAACAACAAAAAAGAAGTTCTCAAAGTGTTCAAAAATTGACAATAAGTAAAATGTCCACAATATAAAATGAATGAAACAGACTATTTTGCCATTCTGATAAAAGTGTTATTCTAAATATACTTACCCACATAAAAAATGCTCATGTAAGTAGTTACATGAAAAAATGAAGTGTAAAATAGTAGGTTAAATCTGATTCCATTTTTATTACAAAGAAAAATACATAAAAATATATATATTAGTGGTTTTCTCTAGGAGATTGGACCTAGTTTTATCATTGAATTTAGTTTTCTCATTTTCCTTATATAGATCTTCTAGTTTTATTCAATTAGTGGGTATTACTTATATAATGAAAAGTTTCAAATTAGTACTAATAAAAAATGAAAAATCAAAGTGCAAAGTAGAGAAGTTTTTCTCTTGTCCTCTCTCCCATAGCTAAAAATATACAACACAGAGAAAACCAGATTAAACACATTAGGATTAAAACAATCAACAATAAGCACTAAACTAAAACAAGTAAAATTCAACTGCATTTGATCTGCTTAAAACAGTATAAATATTCATGTCATATCATGAAAAAAATTACCAGATTTAAAGGAAAGATAAGTATGTTTATATTAACTTTTCCCCAATGTTTGAGTGATCTTGGGCAGTCAAACTTACAGTTATCATACCCATAGGATAAGATGGGAGGAGTAGATGATTTCTGAAAGAGCTTCAGATCTAATATTCTATCAACCACTAGAAAGTCCTCTTATCCTTGAATACGCCCTTGTGTTCTTCAGTCATAGAAGGTCCCACACCAGTTTTAACAACTGTGCACAAGATCCTCTGAGCAAGGAGTGTGTCTTGCATAAATATTTACACTTTAAATAAGTCTCCTTCACATAATAACAGTTCAACAAATATTTGATAATAAATCATTCTTCTTGGTATACTGACATGTTCATGACCTCAAGAAACCTGTCCCAAGATATTTACAAAAAAATTGATTGACCTCTCTTCCCAAATAGCAATGGGTAATCTGGTCTAAAATCCAATAATAGTGTAAAAGCTAATTACAATAAGACATAGTACATAGGGTCTGAGTAAGCTGTTTTAATCCAGTTCTCATCATGAGAGAACATGGCCCCCCAAAGTCACTGAACACCATTGTTCTTATGCTCTGTTAAAGCTCTGAGACATCTTCCACAGTGGCTGCGTTTGATCCATCTTTCTGGTTTTGCCTTCCCTTTGCTCTTCAGAAGAGCGTGAAATTGTTTTGGTAATTTCATCGGCTTCAGAAGAAGCTAGCCTAAGAATGCTGGTTAAAATGTTCAGTGAGCACATCTGCCAGCATGTTCGACGTGAGAAACAAAAGACAAAGGCTGCAACCGTAGCTTTAGGAACCAGCAAACAGAATGGGTAGCTAGAGCAACCCACAGTCAGGAAATCAACCAAGCTAGGGCACGGATGCTAGGGATAGAGTCTTACAGCGAACAACTCTTCAGCTGGGCAGGGACAGGGCAAAGTCAGAATGGAGGGGAAGAATGGAAAATGAAGTGCCATCACCTAAGTAAACTGAGGCAAAACATATTTCTGTCATTCTTGCTTCTATAAATCATATTTTTTTATTTTTTTGATGGGTAAATGGAAAACACGACATAATTTAATAAAAATTAACCAAAACTTTCAAGACATAGTGTGGTCATCATTTTGCAATATATACAGATATTATTTTGGTATACAACTGAAACTGACATCGTCATATGTAAATTAGACCTCAATAAAAACAAGAGCTTTCAAGTTTCTAGTTACCATGGCATATTCAATGCACTGTAAAATATTTAGCAAAACTAAAGATACTTGCATTACCAGCATTATATTTACTTTTGTAAATAAGAATCAGGAAAGAGATCACTATTAAAAAAATGCAGTAAATTATTTTAAGTAGAAAGATACACTAACAAAGGAAAAAAAAGTCTATGGAGGCAACTGTTTTCTGAGACTTTTTAATGTAAAAATCATAGGTTCAGCTCCGGGGTCCCTTCAGTACTCCCTACTATATAATAATGGACTTTGGTTTGCAAACCTTTTGGGTTTCTACCATTCTACAATCAGTTACATGAGTCAAATCCGCAGTGTCCAAAAAGGGCCTGTTTAATTCTTAACTATATATAAAGACTCTAAATATTTTACATGTGTATGTACAAGATACAATTTTTTCTTTTAGGAATATATTATCATTCATAAATTCAAGTAAATGCTTATAATTGTATCAAAAAATACAAAGCAATACCTGCAACAAAAGCCTCTTTTTGAGAAATAACCTATTTTGATTTCACTAGGTTGCATATCAGTTCAGTTCAGTTCAGTCGCTCAGTCATGTCCGACTCTTTGCGACCCCATGAATCGCAGCACATCAGGCCTCCCTGTCCATGACCAACTCCCGGAGTTCACTCAGATTCAAGTCCATCGAGTCAGTGATGCCATCCAGCCATCTCATCCTCTGTCGTCCCCTTCTCCTCCTGCCCCCAATCCCTCCCAGCATCAGAGTCTTTTCCAATGAGTCAACTCTTCGCATGAGGTGGCCAAAGTACTGGAGTTTCAGCTTTAGCATCATTCCTTCCAAAGAAATCCCAGGGCTGATCTCCTTCAGACTGGACTGGTTGGATCTCCTTGCAGTCCAAGGGACTCTCAAGTCTTCTCTAACACCACAGTTCAAAAGCATCAATTCTTCGGCACTCAGCCTTCTTCACAGTCCAACTCTCACATCCATACATGACTACTGGAAAAACCATAGCCTTGACTACATGGACCTTAGTCGGCAAAGCAATGTCTCTGCTTTTGAATATGCTATCTAGGTTGGTCATAACTTTGCTTCCAAGAAGTAAGTGTCTTTTAATTTCATGGCTGCAATCACCATCTGCAGTGATTTTGGAGCCCAAAACAGTAAAGTCTGACACTGTTTCCACTGTTTCCCCATCTATTTCCCATGAAGTGATGGGACCAGATGCCATGATCTTCGTTTTCTGAATGTTGAGCTTTTTCACTCTCCTCTTTCACTTTCATCAAGAGGCTTTTTAGCTCCTCTTCACTTTCTGCCATAAGGGTGGTGTCATCTGCATATCTGAGGTTATTGATATTTCTCCCAGCAACCTTGGTTCCAGTTTGTGCTTCTTCCAGCCCAGCGTTTCTCATGATGTACTCTGCATAGAAGTTAAATAAGCAGGGTGACAATATACAGCCTTGACGTACTCCTTTTCCTATTTGGAACCAGTCTGTTGTTCCATGTCCAGTTCTAACTGTTGCTTCCTGACCTGCATACAGATTTCTCAAGAGGCAGGTCAGGTGGTCTGGTATTCCCATCTCTGTCAGAATTTTCTACAGTTTCTTGTGATCCACACAGTCAAAGGCTTTGGCATAGTCAATAAAGCAGAAATAGATGTTTTTCTGGAACTCTCTTGCTTTTCCATGATCCAGCGGATGTTGGCAATTTGATCTCCGGTGTCTCTGCCTTTTCTAAAACCAGCTTGAACAACAGAAAGTTCACGGTTCACATATTGCTGAAGCCTGGCTTGGAGATAGATGTGTCTATTAAATGGCATACATGAAAATATAAAATGTCATGAAGTAAAACAGATGTTAAGTAATCAATCAACTTTAAAAATATATCTCAGCCAAGATGCATGAAATTTGGAGAATACCACTGATCCATGATAGTCTTCTTAAGATGTTGCCTCTTAAGTCAACATCCCATTCACTCCCTGGATTTTTTTCCCTTCTCTAAGCTCCTTCAAATTTTTATCTTCATCTTCACTCTTCGTGTTCTAACTATGGTCACTGTTAAGTACTGTGGGGTGAATTTTCCAGCTAGAGTGTAAACTCCATGAGGAAAAGGTGCGCCGTTAAAAAATATCTGTAAACTCCAGCCACATTGCTTACCATACTGGAAACAGTACATGATGTTTTGGAGATGAATTCATACCTTCTTTTCTCCTAGGTAGCTCTGGAGCCAGAAGTGTGAGAACCTTTAAAGCTTTAATTTATTTTGATTTTCTCCCCAAATGAAATATAGTGGAGATCTCAAAAGCCAGGGTTGGACTCCAAACAGAGCATAAAAGGTGTACAACTTCTCACTTAGTGATCAGGAGAGGAGCTGCTTTCCTGACCCCTTGTAATCCTCAGCCATCTCTAGACATATCTTGTGACTAAAGTACACTTTATCATTCAAATAAATTCTATCACTGAGAAACATGGACGGCAGCAGTGACCAATCAGCCAGAGGTGATGAGAGGTTGGGAGTAAAACACAACGATGAAACAGGACTTGAGTTTTCACCTGGAATGAGGCTTGACCCACTAAGAGGCAAGAGCCAAGTTGGTTCCTGAATTAGAAGTCAGTGGGTTAGGGTTAGCCATCTAGGTTCGATACAGGATACAGGATGCTTGGGGCTGGTGCACTGGGATGACCCAGAGAGATGATATGGGCAGGGTGGTGGGAGGAGGGTTCAGGATTGGGAACTCATGTACACCTGTGGCGGATTCATGCCAATGTATGGCAAAACCAATACAGTATTGTAAAGTAAAAAAAAATAAAGAAATAAAAAATAAAGAAAAACAACCACCAAAAAATATGTCATTGGGCCACAGAAGAAGGAATACTGCATTGGGTGTCAGAGGCCTTGATGCCAGATCTCAGCTGCCACTGGGTAATTCTTAACAGGGGGAACACCACTTAATATTCCTGGCCTCAGGATATTTTAAGTTTTCTTATAAATTGAAGAGGTTAAACTCTATATGCTCTGATGTTTCTATAAACTATTAAATTCTATGATTACAAATCAAACATATTTTAAGCCTCTCAGTAACTGTGCAAACCTGAACAGTATTTTCAGAAGTTTTTAAAAGCATAGTGTCTGAAACAGATGATAATAATAACTAATTTATTCAACACATTTGTGAGATGGTATGGGCTGCTGTCCTAGACCATGAGGATACAGAGGAGAGCAAAACATACCTGGTTCCATGGAGCTTATGTTCTAGTTCTGCTGCTGCTGCCGCTAAGTCGCTGCAGTCATGTCCGACTCTGTGCGACCCCATAGACGGCAGCCCATGAGGCCCCCCGTCCCTGGGATTCTCCAGGCAAGAACACTGGAGTGGGTTGCCATTTCCTTCTCCAATGCATGAACATGAAAAGTGAATGTGAAGTCGTTCAGTTATGTCCAACTGTTAGCGACCCCACGGACTGCAGCCCACCAGGCTCCTCCGTCCACAGGATTTTCCAGGCAAGAGTGCTGGAGTGGGGTGCCATTGCCTTCTCCGATGTTCTAGTTCAGGGAGCCAATATTTCATAATCCAGTGCATTTTATTGTGGTGAGAACCCTGGAGAAAAATAATGCAAAGATGGTGATAGAAAGTGTCAAAAGGCATTAACTGTATACAACCAAATATTTACTACACATTTTACATGTATCCTCTCATTACATCTTAATAACAATCCTACAAGATAACTGCTATTTCCCTGTGCTCTATTGCACAGATGGGGGGAGAAAAGGGTACAGAGACATCAACTATATTTCCCAAGGTCACAGAAAAAGTAAGTAATGCAAGTCCACAGCTTGGGTTCTAACCATTATGTAGTTCTGTCCTCTGCTAGATGATATCATAGTACAAGTCTTTTAAAAGTTCATTAACCAAACTAAGCTTCCATGGTGGCTCAGTGGTAACGAATCCACCTGCCAATGCACAAGACATGGATTCTATCACTGGGTTTGGGAAGATTCCCTGGAAGAGGAAATGGCAACCCACTCCAGTATCCTTGCCTGGGAAATCCCATGGATAGAGAAGCCTGATGGGCTACAGTCCATGGGGTCTCAAAGAGTCATACACGACTGAGTGAGCAAGCAACAGTAACAACAAAACAAAGCACACATTCTGTACATTTAGAAAACTCTTTTTTCAGCTATGCTTATCACCTAAAAACTATGAAAGGGTGTCAAAATTTTTTACACCCGTGGCTGATTCATGTCAATGTATGGCAAAACCAATACAGTATAAAAATAAATAAATAAATAAAATTTTTTAAAAAAGAAGGCATCCTGATATGTGATTGGGCTTCATTTACTGCATCTTGGGCAATAAGCTTCAAAAGCAGCATGCAACATTCATAATTAAAAGATCAAAATTGAAAAAATCATGACCGAGTCTTCATACCGTGGTCCTCAACCTTCAACCTGCTATGCTAGTGAAGCATCCTAAATGAACAGGCATGAGAATGCCAATATTATCTTTGTCCCTCAAGCTTGTTCAAGAAGGAACAAGGAGTCACATTTCCATGGAACATAACACCAGAGGCTGCAACAGAATCAGATTTCCCATAAAGCAAACACACATGAGGGTCATACAGAGCAGTGGTTAAGTTTGTGGGTTCTGTACTCAAACAAACCTGGCTGCAAACTCACTCTTTCACCAGCTCTATTTTCTTAGGCAAGCCTACTAACATTCATGAACCCTAGTTTCCTTATCTTTAGGAGAGGAATAATAATATCAACACAATATGCTTTTGTGAGAATTAAAAGAGTTAACATATGTTAAAGACTGAACCCAATACTGGCACATAGGAAATCTGCAGTAAATATTACCTACTGTTATTATTATGAATAAATGTACCAACTTGGGCAAATGGATATACATTTCTGGAGGAGTAAAAGGTTTGACATCTAATAGGATATTTAATGTCATTTTTCAAAGAACTCTGCACATGAATGTTGAAGGAACTCCCCACTGTCCCTTCCCAAATTGCTGCCTCAGGAATATATTTAGGCACTAATAGTTAACAGGGCTTCCCTCATAGCTCAGTTGGTAAAGAATCTGCCTGCAATGCAGGAGACCCCAGTTTGATTCCTGGGTCAGGAAGATCCGCTGGAGAAGGGATAGGCTACCCACTCCAGTATTCTTGGGCTTCCTTTGTGGGTCAGCTGGTAAAGAATCTGCCTGCAATGCAGGAGACCTAGGTTCAATCCCTGGGTTGGAAAGATCTCCCGGAGAATGGAAAGGCTATGCACTCCAGTATTCTGGCCTGGAGAATTCCATGGACTATGCAGTCCACGGGGTCACAAAGAGTCACACACCACTGAGCAACTTTCACTTTCACTTTCAATAGTTAACAGTGGGCTTCCCTGGTGGCTCAGACAGTAAAGATTCTGCCTACAATGCGGGAGACCTGGGTTCGATCCCTGGGTTGGGAAGATCCCCTGAAGGAACGCATAGCAACCCACTCCAGTATTCTTACCTGGAGAATCCCCATGGACAAAGGAGCCTGGTGGGCGACAGTCCATGGGGTCACAAAGAGTCGGACACGACTGAGCGAGTGAGCACAGCACGCAGTTAACAGTAGCAGCATTTCCAAAGAGAAAAGGGCAATGACATAACTCTGACTTGTTTCTGTACATTTATATAAATAACTAGTTGGTGGCTTACAAGAAGAAAGAATGGAGATGACTCCAGCCGTGTGTAAAAATAGCCAGAGACACTCAGCCCCCTCAGTCAATGCACAATAGCCACAGACGATCTGTTCATTTCCTCTCTGTGTTTGGATGACCTGAAGGCACTTCCCAGCAAGTAAATTCATGACACTAAAGCAACGTTCATTCCCAGTTTACACAGATTTCATCCCACCATATCAACAGCCCACATAGGCAAAGAAAGGGCTTTCTAACACGTTGTTTCCATGGTGTTTATGTGTTTCTACCCTAAACAGACAGATGCAGATGAAGCAATGCATGTCAATCCCATTATGAGGCTGTGAAATGGGCAGAAGTTTTGCTCCACACTCATGCAATCACACACACTGTGAACATCCTGTTTATTTGGCTCGCCTTCCGATGATTGGCTGTGGTGTATCAGCACATTACTGACAGCTGGGAATTTCTCCAGTGGAACATGCCTTTCCTATGACAAACATCCAAATAGCAATGGGAACACGTGTCTGCCCACTGTGTCCATACGAAGCAGCACAGTTTCCCCAAAAGTAGAGCACATTGGGCGCCTGTATTTGGTTGGAACGGCACCGAGGGGGCCCCGGTGACCCTTACAGGCCATATGAGATAATACATTCTTGGACCCCTATTTCCGGACTGCTCTGGGCAAGGTCAGGATGGCAAAGATCCCACTTCCACAATATCAGATGTTACGGTAATTCCTTGGAGCTAATGTGTAAGAGCAAAGGAATGCCTTCAAACCTCATCTAGGCCCTGTGGAATCTGTTGAAAATGCATGACAGCTGTGGGCTTTGGCGAGGCTGTCTGTGAATGTATGAGATTTGGAAACAATTCAAAGCTAGAAATAACTGCACAACTCCTAACCCGGTACTGCGTCTTGCTCTCTCCCTCTCTCTTCCCATCACTCATTTCACACGCGCTGTAGCTGGGTCACCATCTCGTCCTCATGACTTTCAGGCATTCTCCACTGCTGGGAACAGTGGGTCACATCCTCCCCAAACACAGATGTGAAAAGAAGAAAGAAACAAGGGGTGGGGGTCAGAGTACCAGAATGATTTTAATAAGGCACAAGAACAGGATATTGAGAAAGAGCCTTTTTTTTTTTAAGTATCCAATTGGGAGTTGAGAAGCAGCAGCAAACTTGCACACTTGTTTAAAAGCCCATCTGCAGTGCAAATCATCATCAAGTTTTCCAGTGATTTATAGAAGCACTCATTTTCCTAAACCTGCATTATTTTTCAAGGCTGTGACTATTTACACTTGGCTCTTCCAAGTCTTCAATATATTCTCTGCCCTTCACCATTTACTCTCTCACAGCAAGAGTTTGCATGTAATACAGTTGAAAAGGACCTAAGAGAAACCAGTTATGCTCAAAGACTCTCTTTTCTTAAATCAAATGCTCAGTTCAGTCGCTTAGTCGTGTCCAACTCCTTGCAAACCCATGGACTGCAGCACGCCAGGCCTCCCTATCCATCACCAACTCCCGGAGTTTACTCAAACTAAATCAAATGATTGTTATTCAACTGCCTTACAGATTTCAACCTCAAAATTCCTCCTCTTGTCATTTTGACTTGTGTCATCTTAAGATGCAAAGACCTTCTACAACCTGACTCATAAACAGCAGGACATCCTAGGAAACCCTGGCTCTCCTCCCGTGTCTTCAGCTACTGCTACGGACAGCCCAGTTCCCCCTCAGTATCTGTGTGTCTATGTGTGTGTGTCTGTGTGTTGAGGTGAGGGGTGGGGGGGGGGTGGGGAACTGGTTCCAGGAATTCAGTGGATTGAAAAAAAAAAAAGACCAAGGATGCTCAAGCCCTTTACATAAAATGGTCTAGTAGAGCGGATATCTGAATCCACAGGCTCCGGTCGGTTGACTTTGCAGATGCGGAAATTGCGGTTCCAGAGGGTTGACTGTATGTTTAAAATATGACCTCTTGGCACAATCAGGTTATTCTCACACAGCTTTTCCTCTCTAGTTAACCCCCAGCTTTGACACACATGGTCGCTGTGTGTCAGTCATTAACAACACAGACTCTTAACTCTTAGCCCAAAACAAACCACACATTACCATTATCCAAAGTTCGGCCAAGGTAACTGGCCAAGATGGAGGCTTTAAAAGTAAGGAATTATTTCTCCAGTGAATATTATCCCGTCGATATCCTAAAATGAAACAAAACCACATATATCATATTTAAAAATAACTTAGGGCCTGGAAAACAATGTAAAGGGGGGAAAAAACATTCCTCCTGAGAACTTGCTGGATGCTGCCAACCACCTCCTTGGCCAGCTGGATCTGTGTGAGTGTTCAGAAGCAGAGAAAAAAATCACTCTGGCCAACCATGCACTAAAACTGATTACACCTAACTTGGAGAATAGATTCCCAAAGAAACTCACTCGGGGGCACAGATGCTTGCTTGGGGGCATTTACTCTTAAATTAGGATCAATTCTAACAAGCTGTGTTACTTGGATTCCCAGGCCACAATGGATTAGAAACAGTACATTAAAGAAAGACAGCGTGCTGGTAAAGGAAAGTATGTGGGGAACTACCAGTAGCATAGCTGCCCAGCTGTACGGCAAGAGAAGAGAGCCGCAGGTCAGCAGTGTGATTGTCTGGGCATTCAGGGAAAAAAGCCCCAGAACATCACATTACCGCACAGAACAATAATGGACATGCATAACAGCAACTCTGAGTCATCAAGGAAAAGATACAGGCTATATAAGAATTCATGGAAGGGCATATATTAATACATTCACAGCGTAGTCACATCCAGCACAGTGTTCTGTGATGACCTAGACGAGTGGGGTGGGGAGTGAGGGGAGGCCCAAGAGGGAGTGGATATATGCATACATATAACTGATGCATGTCACTGTACAGTAGGAACCAATACAACATTGTAAAGCAACTATACTCCAATTTAAAACATACACACCTATTAACAAAAAAAGAAATAGTGGTCCTTCCAGAGTTGACTTCTTTTATGTCCAAAATAAATAAATGTGGACTACTTCCCCAAATAACAGATTTTTTTAACTACAGGATTTAAATAAGAAGACTTCTAAGGATTTAATATCAGTGTCTCTCATTTTTCTTATGCTTACACCCAACAAGATATACATTACATGCCATCAGCTTCATTTCAGCATTTCTTAAATAACTTCGAGTATGCTACCGGAAAAGAGAACCCAAAGAGACAGAGATTCTGCCTCTATCACTTAATATCTACAAATGGAAAGCTATGAACATATCACTCTATGCACACACTCAGAGATACACAGCACTCCACACCAATGACAGGAAGGACTGAAAGGAGGAGGGTGCCTGCCATGTTGGTTTCACAGAGAGAAACCGATGCAGTGGATTAGGCAAGGGAGTGATCCAGGCAAGAGTAAGAGGACAGGGCCATTTCCAACACACAGCATTATGGACAGACAGCAAAAGGTGGATCTGCTTAGGGATTCGTGGTTTGGATGGAAGACTGTGTGTTCTCCTGTCTCATCATCTCTGCTCTCTTGTCTGAATTTCACATGACCTCTTCCCAGCACTGACATTCCACCAAGCAATCACCAACCTGGCTCTCATCCTATATCTGTGACTCGACCTGCTTGTAACTCCTTTTATAAATCGCTCAATGGACAACAGCTTCACACCCCCTTCTTCTGATAACTACCCTTTGTGAAGCTAGTGGTAAATATCATGCCTGCCAATGCAGGAGACATAAGAGACACAGGTTCAATCCTTGGGTCAGGAAGATCCCCTGGAGAAGGGCATGGCAACCCCCTTCAGTATTCTTGCCTGGAGAATCCCATGGACAGAGGAGCCTGGCGGGCTACTGTCCACAGGGTCGCAAAGAGTCGGACATGACTGAAGTGACTTAGCATGCACACACACAGGCCCCACCAAAGCTAAATGCAGTAATTTCTCTCCTAACAGAAAAAGTATGTTTTACAGAGAGTCTTCTTTTGTGCCCCCTTTCTTCTGCTTCAGAGGCTGCCATAATGAAATGATTATCATAGTAACAGCAGCCATCTTTCTATCACAAGTGGAATGCTGAAAGAATCCTAGATATTCTAACCCTTGACATCATTTAGTGCTGAACCATCCCTAGAGCCAACTCCCTCCAGATCTCTTGTTACATGAAAAAATATACATACAATAAAGGCTTTTTTAGTTTTTTAAGTCACACACAAAGCAGAGACATCACTTTGCTGACAAAACTCCATATAGTCAAACCTACAATTTTTCCAGTAGTCATGTACAAGTGTGAGAGTTGGACCAAAAAGAGGGCTGAGCACAGAAGAGTTGGTGATTTCAAACTGTGGTGCTGGAGAAGACTCTTGAGATTCCCTTGGACAGCAAGGAGATCAAACCAGTCAATCTTAAAGGAAATCAGTCCTGAATATTCATTGGAAGGACTGATGCTGAAGCTGAAGCTCCATCCAATACTTTGGCAATGTGATGCAAAGAGACAACTCATTAGAAAATACTCTGATGCTGGGGAAGATTGAGGCCAAATGAGAAGGGAGCAGCAGAGGATGAAACGGTTAGATAGTATTACCAACTCAGTGGACATGAATTTGAGCAAAACTCTGAGAGACAGTGGAGGACAGAGGAGCCTTGCATGCTGCAGCTCATTGGGTTACAAAGAGTCAGACACAACTCAGTGACTGAACTGCAACAACAAAGGTTTTCTCAGTCATAGAGCACAAGTTTCCTAACTGATACAGCACTTGACCTAGGATGGACCAATTAGAGCCTTGCCCTGAATATCTGGACTTGAGTCCCAGAGAATCTTGTCATAGTCCCTCTCTTGGCTAAAATCACAAGCTATGAAATTCTGGGATATATGGCTACCTGAATTCTTGCCACATGAATAAACCCATACAGAAAGAGAGACATATGAACTTGACACAGAGAAGCACAGCTAAGAGAAAAATAAAGAAGCCTAATGCTCTCGCCCGGAGAAGGCAATGGCACCCTGCTCCTGTACTTTTGCCTGGAAAATCCCATGGATGGAGGAGCCTGGAAGGCTGCAGTCCATGGGGTCACTGAGGTCGGACACGACTGAGCGACTTCACTTTCACTTTTCACTTTCATGCATTGGAGAAGGACATGGCAACCCACTCCAGTGTTCTTGCCTGGAGAATCCCAGGGATGGGGGAGCCTGGTGGGCTGCCGTCTATGGGGTCGCACAGAGTCAGACACGGCTGAAGTGACTTAGTAGTAGTAGTAGTAATGCTCTCGTCCCTGATTCCCAATGTTATGAGAGCTTGTGGGCTTTCTCCAGTCGCGGTTGTCCAAATGATTCACAGCTTATCTTCCTATTAAAATCCCCTCTTGTGTTTAAACCAACTCAGGTGTGATTTCTTTCACTAGTAAGTTAAATAGGCTAATTAGTAAAGCTTCCTTCTGCCAGATGTTACCACGCCCTGTGTTATTTTCTTCTCTCTTCACTTTCTGCCAAGGAACTGGAATCCAATCCCATGGCTTCAAATGCCCTTGGTGATAAACAGCAAGCTATGTTGTCAGAAATACCTGGGTTGACTTCCTCACTCTGTTACTTGCCAGCAATGAAATGTTGGCAAGTAACCATCTCAAAGCCTCATTTATATTCTTTCAAAGAAAGGGGTCATGGTAATATTAATTTCATGTGGCCTTAAGAAATAAATAAGCTGGTATGCATAGAGCATTTAACAAAAACTACTTTACACACAGTAAACACTAAAATATACTGATTATTTTTAAAAATACAACTATTAGCATTATAATTTCTGAATCACAAGGCAAAAATCTTTCACTAACCTCAATCTCTGGCTTACATTTTAGTCCTACATCTCTTATTCCCTTCTGAGACTTTCATTAATGTTTACCTATTTCACCTTCAACTAAACTGATTTCCCACTCTTCTTTCCATCACTCATCTCCCAGCCACAGTGTAATCAATAGTCACAATTCAGTTTGTGACACTATTATTACTGTCTCAATGATTCAGCCTCAGACCTCAGCTGGTCTAGTGTTGGTTTTGTTAATTACCCCATTACACGCATGTGTAATGCATTCCTAACTAAAAAGCAAAAACAAAAGAATCACAGGGATTACAGTTTGTTACATTGTTACACAATGAATTACAGCTTGTATTTTTCTTTTATTGATTTAGTTTAGCTATTCAAAATTTTTAAAGTAAATTTGAAACACTACAGTCTTGATTCTTCATTGATTGACTGCATGAAAGCCTTTGACTACTTGGCTCACAACAAATTGTGGAAAATACTTTAAAAAATGGGAATACCAGATCGCTTTATTTGTCTCCTGAGAAACCTGTATGCAGGACAAGAAGCAACAGTTAGAACCCAGACATGGAGCAACAGACTGGTTCAAAATTAGAAAGGAGTACATCAAGGCCATATATTGTCACCCTGCTCGTTTAACTTATATGCAGGGTATATCATGTGAAATGCCGGGATGGGTATTTTTGCACAAGCTGGAATCAAGATTGCTGGGAGAAATATCAATAATTTCAGATATACAGACGATACCAACCTAATGTCAGGAAAGGAAGAGGAGCTAAAGAGCCTCTTGATGAAGGTGAAAGAGGAGAGTAAAAAGGCTGGCTTAAAACTCAACATTCAAAAAACTAAGATCACGGCATCCAGTCCCATCACTTCATGGCAAATAGATGGGGAAACAATGGAAATAGCGTCAGACTTTATTTTCTTGGGATCCAAAGTCACTGTAGATGGTGACTGAAGCCATGAAATTAAAAGACGCTTGCTCCTTGGAAGAAAAGCTAAGACAAACCTAGACAGCATATTAAAAAGCAGAGACATTACTTTACCAACATAGGTACATATAGTCAAAGCTATGGTTTGTCCAGTAGTCATGTATAGATGTGAGAGCTAGACCATAAAGAAGATTGAGCATCAAAGAACTGATACTTTCAAACTGTGGTGCTAGAGAAGACTCTTAAGAGTCCCTTGGACAGCAAGGAAATCAAACCGGATAATCCTAAAGGAAATCAGTCCTGTATATTCATTGGAAGGACTGATGTTGAAGCTCAAGCTCCAATACTTTGGCCACCTGATATGAAGAGCAAACTCATTTGAAAGGACCCCAGTGTTGGGAAAGACTGAGGGCAAGAGGAGAAGACGGTGACATAGAATGAGATGGTTGGATGGCATTACCGAATCAATGGACACGAGTTTGGGCAAACTCTAGGAGACAGTGAAGGGCAGGGAAGTCTTGTGTGCTGCAGTCCGTGGGGTGGCAGAGAGTCAGACACAACTGAGCGACTGAACAACAACAACCATCATGAAGCTACTGTGCTAGGCACAGGTGGTGATTTAAAAATCAAACAAGATATCTCTCATTGGCATAAAGAACCTGTTTTCTCTATGAGGAGATACAACATGTGGACAAAGTGTTATTGTATTTATCATATCTTTCCAAGCATGAGGAGGAAATAATACAAAGTGTTTAGAGATTTCAGAATGATAGATCACTCCTAGACTGAGTACACTTTCTTTTAGAAACTTTTCCACTTGGGTAAGAAGAATACCTTTCTTTGGGTTCCACTCTTTAGGGAGATCTGCTCATTATAAACATAGAAACTGAATTTATTAAAAAAAAAAATACCATGTCAATTGCATCCAGCAGACAGAGCTGATCCACCCCAACATGTGATTTTAACTGATGGCTCTTACATCAAACTTCTCTCAGTTCCCGAATGATGATTCCTTTAAATCTCTTGCTGTCTATTCCCAAAACAAAAGATGAGTGCATCTGCACTGGACTTCAGAGATGACACTGAAGTAGCTTCATTACATAGGAAGATTGGAGGAGCAGAATCCGTTAAATACGAGAAAGGGCAGAAATGCAGTAACTAGTCCCATCCTTCTTCTCAGTATGGATGCAATAGATTCTTGCAAAAGAGGGATCTTTCCCCAGTTGTTGATGAGCACTCATTTTTTTCTCCATATGTTCCAGGTGTGGCATCCTGACATAGTCCTCAGTTCAGCTCAGTTCAGTTGCTCCGTCGTGTCTGACTCTTTGCGACCCCATGGACTGCAGCACGCCAGGCCTCCCTGTCCATCACCAACTCCTGGAGTTTACTCAGACTCATGTCCATTGAGTCAGTGATGCCATCCAACCATCTCATCTCTGTTGTCCCCTTCTCCTCCTGTCTTCAATCTTTCCCAGCATCAGGGGCTTTTCAAATGCGACAGCCCTCCGCATCCTACTTTACATAGTCCTACTTTAGCAAATTAGCATATTGGCAATAGGTCTGCATGGAAGCTAAGGAACAATTTGCAATATTAAACATTTCAAATTTTTCTTAAATTTTAGTACATGTAAATGTAGAAGTAGCAGATAAATATATTATCGGGTATACTGATTCTTTATATTACCATATGAATTTAGATATTGTTTTAAAAGGTGATCAAAGAAATGTATTATTGCTAGCACTTTATTCAAGAAAGTTAAAATACCTATAAAATATTTTCTGTGACAATGCTATTTGGTCATGTCTCCTTACTAAAATGGTTAAACACTATGTATAATATTTATGGTGATTTAGAATCAGATACCATTTTAAAAATTCTATTGACAGTCCCAGTTATGCTAGGTTACCTCAAAATACATACATATCATCAATATACATACATATCATATAATTCTCTAAATTGGAAATTAAAAATACAAAAGTCTAAGAACAATGGTGATTCAATAAATGCTTTCTAAATTGGCATCACTGCCAACATAACATAATTACATAAAAAAAAATTGTGATTATAACAGCACTACTGATTTTGTTGAAATGAAGGCAAAAAAATTGCATGAAATAAATGTATAGTAATGTATTAATTATGTTTATATTTTACTACTCATCCAAAAAGTGTCAGTTGATCAACACAGGATTCCCAGACATTCACAGTAATTGTGAATTTCATAATCTCAGATATTAGCAACACTGTAGTCTTACATATTTTTCAATTTTGACATTATCTAGAAAGCAAGGTTTTTAGGTAATTTTTTCTTTTATATTTTGAGACAAACAGTATGTGGCTCTCATTCATACTTCAGTCCTAGACTTGCAAATATTAACAGTAAGTCTAGTTTTAAAGGCACTTTATAGGTTAAGGACAATCTGAATTTGGCTTTGAAATCCATGTACGAGCTGAAAGAATCCTGAACAAAGTAGAGTTTGGGCAAACTTGTAAGGAGTACATGATAAATGAGCGTATGGACAAAGCTGGGGATACCCCGGAGATGTTAGAATACAAGGTCCGTGAGGGCACAGAGTGTGTCTGTTTTGTTTATTGATATGTCTTTGGAGCCTAGAACATAAATATTTGATGAATGAAGGAATGAATGAATGAAAGCTAAGAGTCTGATTTAACTAGACTGCAGAGCATATAAAACACCATACAACAGTGAGGGAAAGGCTTAACGGAAGAGAGAACGGGAGACAGAAATCAGTTCAAATGATATTTTATCTAACTCATCAGAAAACACAGCATTGCTGGACTTCCCTGCAGTCCAGTGGTTAGGACTCCACCCTTCCACTGTAGGGGGTGCAGGTTTGATCCCTGGTTGGGGAAGATTCCTCATGCTGTGCCATGTGGCAAACAAACAAAGAAAACAGGACACTGTTTTATAATAGAGAGTGACAGACATCACTCCTCTATCCTTTCTTCAAGATGGGGATAATAGTGTCCTAGAACATGGGAATCTTCATTGTTAGGATCAAAGAGATTATTGTTGGGAATAAAAGAGTAGTCCTTCTTGGTTATCCGTACAGCATGGGCAACCCTGCTCAAAGTTATGTGGCAACCTAGATGGGAGGGGAGTTTGGGGGAGAATGGATACATGTCTATATACAGTTGAGACCCTTTGCTGTTCACTTGAAACTATCACAACATTAATCAGCTATCAGTTTAGTTCAGTCGCTCAGTCATGTCCGACTCTTTGCGACCCCATGAATCGCAGCACGCCAGGCCTCCCTGTTCATCACCATCTCCCGAGTTCACTCAGACTCATGTCCATCGAGTCTGTGATACCATCCAGCCATCTCACCCTTGGTCGTCCCTTTCTCCTCCTGCCCTCAATCCCTCCCAGCATCAGAGTTTTTCCAATGAGTCCACTCTTCGCATGAGGTGGCCAAAGTACTGGAGTTGCAGCTTTAGCATCATTCCTTCCAAAGAAATCCCAGGGTTGATCTTCAGAATGGACTGGTTGTATCTCCTTACAGTCCAAGGGACTCTCAAGAGTCTTCTCCAACACCACAGTTCAAAAGCATCAATTCTTCGGTGCTCAGCCTTCTTCACAGTCCAACTCTCACATCCATACATGACCACAAGAAAAACCATAGCCTTGACTAGATGAACCTTAGTTGGCAAAGTAATGTTTGAATATGCTGTCTAGGTTGGTCATAACTTTTCTTCCAAGGAGTAAGCATCTTTTAATTTCATGGCTGCAGTCCCCATCTGCAGTGATTTTGGAGCCCAAAAAAATAAAGTCTGACACTGTTTCCACTGTTTCCCCATCTATTTCCCATGAACTGATGGGACCGGATGCCATGATCTTTGTTTTCTGAATGTTGAGCTTCAAGCCAACTTTTTCGCTCTCCTCTTTCACTTTCATCAAGAGGCTTTTAGTTCCTCTTCACTTTCTGCCATCAGGGTGGTGTCATCTGCATATCTGAGGTTATTGATATTTCTCCTGCCAATCTTGATTCCAGCTTGTGTTTCTCCCAGTCCAGAGTTTCTCATGATGTACTCTGCATAGAAGTTAAATAAGCAGGGTGACAATATACAGCCCTGACGTACTCTTTTTCCTATTTGGAACCAGTCTGTTGTTCCATGTCCAGTTCTAACTGTTGCTTCCTGACCTGCATACAGAATTCTCAAGAGGCAGGTTAGGTGGTCTGGTAGTCCCATCTCTTTCAGAATTTTCCACAATTTATTGTGATCCACACAGTCAAAGGCTTTGGCATAGTCAGTAAAGCAGAAATAGATGTTTTTCTGGAACTCTCTTGCTTTTTCCATGATCCAGCAGATGGCAATTTATCTCTGGTTCCTCTGCCTTTTCTAAAACCCGCTTGAACATCAGGAAGTTCACAGTTCACGTATTGCTGAAGCCTGGCTTGGAGAATTTTGAGCATTACTTTACTAGCATGTGAGATGAGTGCAATTGTGCGGTAGTTTGAGCATTCTTTGGCATTGCCTTTCTTTGAGATTGGAATGAAAACTGACCTTTTCCAGTCCTCTGGCCACTGCTGAGTTTTCCAAATTTGCTGGTATATTGAGTGTAGCACTTTCATAGCATCGTCTTTCAGGATTTGAAATAGCTCAACTGGAATTCCATCACCTCCACTAACTTTGTTCATAGTGATGCTTTCTAAGGCCCACTTGACTTCACTTTCCCAGATGTCTGGCTCTAGATTAGTGATCACATCATCATGATTATCTGGGTCGTGAAGATCTTTTTTTGTACAGTTCTTCCGTGTATTCTTGCCACCTCTTCTTAATATCTTCTGCTTCTGTTAGGTCCATACAATTTCTGTCCTTTATTGAGCCCATCTTTGCATGAAATGTTCCCTTGGTATCTCTAATTTTCTTGAAGAGATCTCTAGTCCTTCCCATCCTGTTGTTTTCCTCTATTTCTTTGCATTGATCGCTGAGGAAGGCTTTCTCTTCTTGCTATTTTTTGGAACTCTGCATTCAGATGCTTATATCTTTCCTTTTCTCCTTATACCCCAATATAAAATAAAAAGTTAAAGAGAAGAAAGAAAAGAGAAAAGAAAGGAAAAGGAAGAAGGAAAAGCTCTATGTGAAGGATCTTTAGGAGGCTCTGGGGATAAGTCTAGGCAGATCTCGGAGGTTTTATTTCTGTAAGACTTCTACACACTTCTGGGAAGTACAGGGAGAAAGTGTCTTGGAAATGATTGTGAGCTTCAAGAGTGAGATATCTAGAAACAGGAGAGGGACAGAGGCCACCTCCTCACCTCTTGGGACCTGTTGCCACTGAACATAAGAAGCTCATGCTTTAGTAGGGGCATGTCACCAAGCTGTGTCCAGTGCAATGATAGTGATTCCAAGTGTTTAAGAGGAAGAAACGATCAGAGTGCATTGTCACTGATCCAGTCACTGTGTCCTATGAATCGGTCCACAAAGAAATTCTTCTAGGTTCCCTTATGAAAGAAGAACCTTAAAAAAAGAAAAAGAAAAAGTGATTTAAATTGAAGAATAACATTGAAGGTAAAGAAATAAATTAAGAGAAGTTCATCTACAGAACCTAGCAAAAAAAAAAAAAAAGGTAGAACTGCAATGAAGAACTTGTGCAGAATTCTACAGCTAGAACCACATGGGAAAAAGAGAGAAAAAAATAAGAGAAAATTTTATGAGATGCTAACTTCTCACCCATATTCTAATTTGGTTGTTCACAATTTCAAGTTTTCTGTTCAGTCACCAAGTTTCTGTAGAAGTCTTATATTATTCTTTTAGTTCATAAATATTTTATTGCTAAAACTGAGGCTTTCCTCTATGCCTCTTGAATCTGGGTTCACATTCTGTAGTTGAAGAAGATATATAAAATCTAAAAAAATAATCAAATTGGTTGAATTTTAAGTTCTTTCCACCTAAAATAAATAAATGCCTAAGTTTGCCTAAAACGTGGCCCTAATTTCCCACTGTATTTGGGGCCAAATTTTTCAGCTAATCTAACACAAAGATAAGAGTTTTTAATGATACCTGGGACCAGGTGAATGTTTTAAATGATTTTAATGCTAAAATTTCACAAAGCTATAGGAAACAAAAATTTTCCATTGCCAAAATGTTTACTTGGTGATTTTTAAAGACAGAAAATAAAGTTTCTTTGAATAAGTTATCCTGTAGTACAATTCTTTTGTATTTTAAACTGTGGTTTCCCCAAGTAGAGAATAATTTCATGCTCCCATGTGACTGAGGTCTCAGTTAAGACTTTGAAACACGGAATAGAAGTTCAACTATTTCTTTCTTATTTAGTGATTTCTTCCATCCAAGCTTCATAAGCCAAAGTCAATAAGAATAAAATGTATGAGTGAATGGAGATTTTGAAGCAATGGATTATTTATACTGTGGTTGTTATTAAGATGTAAGGTGGGGAAGTAGAATGAAATTCTATAAACTGACTGCATGAAGACTTAACAGTTTTTTTAAAACGCTGAAACTAGAAATTCCAATGGGAACATAATTTATCTTAGTTCTAAAATATTAGTAAATTGCTGAGAAGTAGAGTTGCACACCTAACCAGGGAAGAATTGTTAAAGATAAGTTTAAACCAGGCTATCTTCCTTCCAGGGCTTCCCTGGTGGCTCAGATGGTAAAGAATCCGCTTGCCAATGCAGGAGATACAGGTTTGATCCATGGGTCAGAAAGACCCCCCCAGAGAAGGAAATAGCAACCCACTTCAGTATTCTTGCCTGGAGAATTCCATAGACAGAGGAACCGGACGGGTTAAAGTCTATGGGGTGGCAAAGAGTAGGACATGACTGAGAGACTAAACAAAACAACATCTTCCTGCCAAGATATGTTTATATTCTGGATATATATATATATATATTCTAATTTCCACTGAGGATTAGGCGAACAAGTCTTTAGCAAGCTATTTCCATATTATGCATACATGTTTCTACACAAGACAGGAATACTGTCCTTCAAATTATTTAAGTTAGGTGGACCTAGCAAGCATAGGCAGGATCAATGTAGCACTTCCAGAACACTAAATCATCTATAATTCAAGTGCTGGATTGTACAGAACAGAATAGAGTTTCAGACAATATTTTTAAAGTCATTAGCTAAATTTTAAGAACAAATCGGTCTTGAGTTGGAGACTCGCTGACTGCCAGTCCACCTTTCAGTTCAGTTCAGTTCAGCCACTCAGTCACGTCCTCCTCTTTGAGACCCCATGGACTGCAGCACACCAGATCTCTCTGTCCATTGCCAGCTCCCAGGGTTTACTCAAACTCATGTCCATTGAGTCAGTGATGCCATCCAACCATCTCATCCTCTGTCGTCCCCTTCTCCTCCTGCCTTCAATCTTGCCCAGCATCAGGGTCTTTTCCAATGAGTCAGCTCTTTGCATCAGGTGGCCAAAGTACTGGAGTTTCAGCTTTAGCATCAGTCCTTCCAATGAACACCCAGGACTAATCTTCTTTAGGATGGACTGCTTGGATCTCCTTGCAGTCCAAGAGACTCTCAAGAGTCTTCTCTAGCACCACAGTTCAAAAGCATCAATTCTTTGGTGCTCAGCTTTCTTTATAGTCTAACTCTCACATCCATTCATGACTACTGGAAAAACCATAGCCTTGATTAGACAGACCTTTGTTGGCAAAGTAAGCCTCTGCTTTTTAATATGTTGTCTAGGTTGATCATAACTTTTCTTCCCAGGAGCAAGTATTTTTTCATTTCATGGCTGCAGTAACCATCTGCAGTGATTTTGGAGCCCCCAAAATAAAGCTTGTCACTGTTTCCCAATCTATTTCCCAAGAAGTGATGGGACAAGATGCCATGACCTTAGTTTTCTGAATGTTGAGTTTCAAGCCAACTTTTTCACTCTCCTCTTTCACTTTCATCAAGAGGCTCTTTAATTCTTCACTTTCTTCCGTAAGGGTGGTGTCATCTGCATATCTGAGGTTATTGATATTTCTCCCAGTAATCTTGATTCCAGCTTAAAAGAAACAACAAAAACAATGAGTTGCAATGAGCAGAGTTCATGGGGTAAGGGAAGTGGGAGGAATCAAGAAACAAATACTGTTGAGAAGCACCGGCAGGTAAGGATGGATAGCTGAGCTGAGGCTGGATACAGATGGTATAAATGGGGTGAATGGCACCCTCCAAAAGATATGTCCATATAGTTAGTCCCAGAACTTATGAATGTAACCTGTTGGGCAGGGGGGAAATCTTTGCAAATGTAATTAAGTTAAGGACCTTGAGATAAGGAGATCATACTAGATAATCTGGGTGAGCCTTACACCCGCTGGCAAATATCTTTCTAAGAGTGAAGTAGAAAGATATCTCACACAGAGGAACAGGCTCAGAGAAGAGGCACTAGCAAGAGTGATGTGAAAACTGAAATCTTGAATGAGAAACCAAGAAACGCCACCATCTACCAGAAGCTAGATGCAACAATGAACAGATTCTCCACTAAAACTCAAAGGGGGAGCTTGGCCTTACTGACACCTTGATTTTAGACTCCTGTCCTCCAGAAATGTGAAGGAATAAACTTCTGTTGTCTTAATCCACCGAGTTGGGGGTAGTTTGCTGTGACAGCCCTATGAAAGAACAAAAAGGACCTTGAGCTCCCTTCTGAGTCTGGGCGTGCTCTGATGGCAAGTGATTTTATTTTGCTATAGAGGTGGTTTAAAAGTGAACTACAAGATTGGCAGGGAGTTACAGCAAAGATTATAGGGTAGGAAACCTTTTGGTAAACAATTACAATAACTCACAAAAGAGGTCAGACGATTGCTGCCAAAGGTGTAATCGTCAAAATCTTAAGACAATATAATTCTCATACAGATTCACAAAGTTTTACTGACCTTATTAAGGAAATAGAAGTGAAGTGAAAGTAAAAGTTGCTCAGTTGTGTCTGACTCTTTGCAACTCCATGGACTATATAGTTCGTGGAATTCTCCAGGCCAGAATACTGGAGTGGGTAGCCTTTCCCTTCTTCAGGGGATCTTCCAACCCAGGAATTGAACCCAGGTCTCCTCTCTTGCAGGCAGATTCTTTACCAGCTGAGCCACAAGGGAAGCCCAAGAATACTAGAGTGGGTAGCCTATCCCTTCTCCAGAGAATCTTCCTGACGCAGGAATCCAACCAGGGTCTCCTGCATCGCAGGCAGATTCTGCACCAATTGAGCTGTGAGGGAAGCCCAATAAGGAAATAAGCAGGATACAAAAGCCAGTCTACCTTTCTGGTTCATTATCCTAACACATACTAACAAATGTATGTAGAATTGGTAAAAGAAAAATACTTTGGAATGAGATTGCTAAATTACAGCAACAACAACAAAATAATTTATTTTGCTTAAAGGCCGGACATCATAAACATTGGATTATCTTCTTTCCAGGGCTAAAACTACTGCATTACTACTGGAAAACAATAAGTGTGCATCTCATTTATTCTCTACAAGCAAATATTTACACTTCCACCTGTAAAATGTTCTCACAGATACCAGTAAACATCAAGTCAAGGAAAATTACATTCTTATGAGAGGTTACTTTTGGGTAAGTTTGTGAGGCCATGCCATAGCTTAATAATGAAAGTCATGTCATTATGTTCTTGGCTTATTTTCAATTTTTCTTAATATTTGAGAATCAAGTTGAGTTCAAAGTAGAGTGGGAAACATGTATTTTAGAGACCTTGTAAAGAAAATCTTACAAGACTAATACCTACCTCACTGTTATGAGAATTAAGTAAATTAATACATAAAGAGCCCCTGGAGGAGCACCCCCTCCAATACTCTGTCATAATTTCACATTATCCAGATGTAATTTGTTTAGAAAGTCTTCTAAGAGGATATATTTTTAATAAAATGCACTTGTATTCCTGTACTCAATAATATCTGAGCAGTTACTGTGCATACAAGGTTATATGATACTTTCCTTCAAGGACTTTATTGTACTGCTAAGGTTTGAAAGTGTTAAAAGTTTTAACATAAGAAATAATAAAAGCAATAAAAATAGTGTTGTGTTAGTTGTTCAGTCATGCCTGACTTTTTGCTATCCCATGAACTGTAGCCCACCAGGCTCTCTGTCCATGGGATTTTCCAGGCAAGAATAATGGAGTGGATTGTCATTCCCTCCTCCAGAGGATCTTCCTGACCCAAGGATCAAACCTGGGACTCCCACATTGCAGGCAGATTCTTTACTGTTTGAGCTACAGGGAAGACCCCAGTAATAGAAATATATGATAAATGTTATTTAATGTTACCATATTTAATCAAATATTAAAATATATGACTCCCTTCTTATTTAGGTCTCAATGTAGAATTTCATGGAGAATTTGTGGGTAATGGGGGAAGTTAATGAGACAAGATTAGAAAGCCAACAAGATCCTGAATTTCATTGATGACCAGAAACGGGAATCCAGATTTTGCTTGAATAGAATGTAGAAGGGACAAAATTAGGGCTTAATGAATTTCATTCACATAATTTGTCCTCAAAACAGATTAACAAGACGAACTTCCTTGGAAACATGATACAAACAGAAGTCTTTGTTGGCAGCTGATAAAAATATATATATAATCATAATTTTTGTTAAATAAAACAGTTTGATGATTTTAAAAAGAGCTGCAAGAGTACTAGCAACTTCTGTTTTAGTGGCTACACAGAGGAGAACTTTATGTCAACTATATGACTACATTTTGATATTAACATTGGAGTTTGTCTAGTACTGTATATACGATGTGACATGGATTTGTTTTCAGGATGCCATTTGTGAGCCATGATTTCAATGAAAATGCTTAAATTTAATTCCCACAGTGCACAGCTGGTTCACAACTACTGCAGCATATATGATACTGTATTATAATTTTTCTTACTGTACCTACAGTGCAATGTAGCTCCTCAAAGACTGGAACCATGCTATTTTCATCACAATATTCATAGCACAGCACCTGACATACCCTAGATTCTCAATAAATGCTAAATTGTAAAAGAATGTATCCATAAATAAACAAAAGATTTGGGGGTATTCTGCCACAAAACAAGCTTTTAGGGTAAGTTTGCTAAATTATATTATACAAAATTACACCTCTAAAAGTGTTTGACTTCACTTTGTCAGTTTTTTGTATATGATATACAAAAGTTCTCTCAAAAGGAAATATTATTAGAAGTTTCTAATTCAAAGCACTAAACAATTCACACAGATATAGAGAGATATATTAATATCTTGAGGAAAACCAGGATCAGTTCAGTTCAGTTCAGTTCAGTCACTCAGTTGTGTCCTACTCTTTGCGACCCCATGAATTGCAGCACGCCAGGCCTCCCTGTCCATCACCAACTCCTGGAGTTCACTCAGACTCACGTCCATCGAGTTGGTGACGCCATCCAGCCATCTCATCCTCTGTTGTCTCCTTCTCCTCCTGCCCCCAATTCCTCCCAGCATCAGAGTCTTTTCCAACGAGTCAACTCTTCGCATGAGGTGGCCAAAGTATTGGAGTTTCAGCTTTAGCATCATTCCTTCCAAAGAACACCCAGGACTGATCTCCTTTAGAATGGACTGGTTGGATCTCCTTGCAGTTCAAGGGACTCTCAAGAGTCTTCTCCAACACCACAGTCTTCGGCGCTCAGCTTTCTTCACAGTCCAACTCTCACATCCATACGTGACTACTGGAAAAACCATAGCCTTGACTAGACGGACCTTTGTTGGCAAAGTAACGTCACTGCTTTTGAATATGCTATCTATCTAGGTTGGTCATAACTTTCCTTCCAAGGAGTTAGCGTCTTTTAATTTCATGGCTGCAGTCACCATCTGCAGTGATTTTAGAGCCCCCCAAAAAATAAAGTCTGGCACTGTTTCCACTGTTTCCCCATCTATTTCCCATGAAGTGATGGGACCAGATGCCAAAACCAGGATATGTCACACCAAAACATGCCACTTTGGTATGTTGATTATTTCAAACAAGAAGACACTTAAGAAATAGCAGGTGCAAAGATACTCTGACCCTCCTCTGTTTCTACTGTGTCTCATGCCTGTTCCCCCTACAGATGATGTACATCAAGTGATCACTCTGGTTCCAAGGCACAGGAGACTGCAATGGTCACCCTCTACCTAAAGAATAGCCACACAGTGATGGTTAATTGGGGCTCAAATCAAGTTATGTAAGCAAGAGCCAATAGTCAAGGTGAATAAAGTCAAATTTTAAGACCTATCAGTTCAGTTCAGTCACTCAGTCATGTCCAACTCTTCGCAACTCCATGAACCGCAGCACGCCAGGCCTCCCTGTCCATCACCAACTCCCAGAGTCCACCCAAACCCATGTCCATCAAGTCGGTGATGCCATCCAACCATCTCATCCTGTCGTCCCCTTCTCCTCCTGCCCTCAATCTTTACCAGCATCAGGGTCTTTTCCAATGAGTCAGCTCTTTGCATCAGGTGGCCAAAGTATTGAAGTTTCAGCTTCAACATCAGTCCTTCCAATGAACACCCAGGACCGATCTCCTTTAGAATGGACTGGTTGGATTTCCTTGCAGTCCAAGGGACTCTCAAGAGTCTTCTCCAACACCACAGTTCAAAAGCATCAATTCTTCAATGCTCAGCTTTCTTCACAGTCCAACTCTCACAGCCATACATGACGACTGGAAAAATCATAGCCGTGACTAGACGGACTTTTGTTGGCAAAGTAAGTTTCTGCTTTTTAATATGCTGTCTAGGTTGGTCATAACTTTCCTTCCAAGGAGTAAGCGTCTTTTAATTTCATGGCTGCAATCACCATCTGCAGTGATTTTGGAGCCCAGAAAAATAAAGTCAGCCACTGTTTGCACTGTTTCCCCATCTATCTGCCATGAAGTGATGGGACTGGATGCCATGATCTTAGGACCTATGGAATTCAACAAAAAGTAAGGAACTGAAGAGTCTTGATTAATCAGGCAGATAATAGAGGTCAAATGTGTGTGTTAAGTTGCTTCACTCATGTCCAACTCTTTGCAATTCTATGGACTGTAGCCTGCCAGAGTCCCCTGTCCGTGGGATTCTCCAGGAAAGTATACTGGAGTGGTTTGCCCTTTCCTTCTCCAGGGGATCTTTCTGACCCAGGCATTGAACTCATGTCTCCTGCCACTCCTGCGTTGCAGGTAGATTCTTTACCACTGGGCCACCAGGGAAACCCATTAGAAATCAAAGCAGAACTATAAATCCACTGGGATATGCAGGAAGGCCAGAAACAGGAAATATGGCTAACTCACCTTTTTACAAGGAGGCTGTCATTTTCAAAGAAGTTTTCCTAGCATTTGGGGAATCCTGGAAAGCTCAGCTTCTCTTCTCCACAAACAGAAAAAAGGGCAGTGTTTTTGATAATGCATGTCCACATAGGCATACAGAGTTCAGTAAGTGAAACATGAAAAGAAGTTTACAACTGAAGGTGAAAGCTAAATGCTATTTCTGATTCAAGAATGCCAAAGCAGAGCTCTAAAATCTTAGAATGAATTTTTAAAGTAATACTTTTGATGAGCTATATATGTCAAAAGTCCCAGAAGTATCTGTTAAAAGACACTAGACAAAGAATACAGAGCTAAGTTTCAGCCACACTTAGATTCACCTGAGCTAGATAAATTGGCTTCCCAGGTAGAGGTAAAGAATCTGCCCGCCTCTCCAGGAGACATAAGAAACGTGGGTTTGATCCTTGGGTGGGGAAGATCCTCTGGAGAAAGAAATGGCACCCCACTCCAGTATTCTTGCCTGGAAGTTTCCATGGGCAGGGGAGCCTCAGTCCATGGGACGGCAAAGATTCAGACACGACTTAGCACACAGCACACACCAATAGACTATCTAATATGTAATCTTATCTTGATTTCCATTTCAGTTTACAAATCAAGACACTCAGCTCTGAAATTCAGGATGGTATAAAACAGTATAAAATGTTATTGAATCAGAAAAGATCCAAATCCTTTAAAGTGAAAGTGAAAGTGAAGTCGGTCAGTCGTGTCCGACTCTTTGCGACCCCATAGACTGTAGCCTACCAGGCTCCTCTGTCCATGGGATTTTGCAGGCAATAGTACTGGAATGGATTGCCATTTCCTTCTCAAAGGGATCTTCCCAAACCAGGGCTTGAACCTGGGTCTCCCGCATTGTAGATAGACGCTTTACCATCTGAGCCACTGGGGAAGTCCCTTAAAGGGATCAGCATATAGCAGAAACTCAAGTGAGGGACTCCTTTACAATAAGGTAAAGGGAAACAGGCAACAGGCAACACAAACTAAAGGTTTCCAGGAGTCAGCACAAATTTAAGGAAATTGAATTCTGTTGACTACACAACAAATATAAAATACTTTGAACGTGATATTCCCTCCACACAGAATGTAGCTCTTAACACAGATTTCAGGTCAAGTGCTTTTTTGAGAAGCCTTATCTCTTCTCAAGTAAGTTTCCTTATTTTCCATTCACATACAGTCTTGCTCTTCTCTTTATGTCACATTCTTCAATTTTTAACTATAAAATCCCTTATATAATTATCCATTAATTTCTCTATTTTGAAGATAAAGACATAGTCATAGCAGAGACTATATGTATTTTTGTTCAGCATCTTAACTGTGCCACCTAGAAGCTTTCCATGTGCTAACTGTTCAAAAATACTTCAAAATATTTCTTGAGTACATGAATGAATGAATACATAAATGAATGCTATGCTAACAAAAGTCACTACTATAATTTTAATTCCAACCAAAACAAGTAGGGTCTTCCCAGGTGGCACTAGTAGTAAAGAATCTCCCTTTCGTTGAAGGTGTAAGAGATGTCAGTTCGATCCCTGGGTGGGGAAAATCCCCTGGAGGAGGGCTTGGCACTCACTCCAGTACTCTTGCCTGGAGAATCCCATGGACAGAGGAGCCTGATGGGCTATAGTCCACGGGGTGGCAAAGAGTTGGACACGATTGCAGTAACTTAGCATGTACATAAGTCCACAAAACAAGTAGAATACCATACTTTTGCCCATAAGACTGAACAAATAGAAGAATATAGCCTAGAAAAAAATCAGAACACAATTAAAGAAAGGCAAACACAAGCTACTACAAAAATTTCTGTTCTCAGAAAAATAAAATGAATTAAAATCATGGCTCCTCTTTCCTCAGGCAATGCCTCTCCTAAGCCCAATTACTGAAAACAGACCATATAAGAAACAAAGGAAGACAGCAGAGTGATTTAGCCTTGCCAATGGAGGATGCTTTAAAAATGGTTTTAGTCATGTTCCCATTACACCCACCAGAGGCGTCCCCCTTTGGAGCTTCCAGTCATGATTGTGACGAGGAAAGTTGGAGGAAAAACTCTGAAAATGATTAAAGAGCCAAAAAACAGATACCATGATGAAAGCCTGAAGGAATCAGGATTATTTCACCCCCAGAAAAAGTTGGCAGATTAAATATTGGAATGTTCTGGATGGTGAGCAGCTGTTGTACATTCCCAGGAGCATAGGTAAGGGAGGAAGGCTTCAAGTTCAGTCTAAGGAAGGACCCATTCTCCCTCCCACTCCAGTTCCCTATACCTTTTATGCACGGCCACGGATTTCAGGGGGGCCTCACACCTCTCAGTGCTGACCCTCTTCTATCTCTTTACTCATGGCTCCCTTTAAAAGTCCTGCTTATAAAAAAAAAAAATCTCTCTGACTACAAAAGTTTCATGAAGACTCTCCCATGCAGCAATCCTCACCCTCTGGAGCAACTATTTGAATCTATTGTTTCTGAAATCTTTTCAAAGCATGTGTTTAAAACGGGAAGCCTTAAAAGATCTCAGATTTCCTTAATGTTTTAAGTCAAAAGCAAAAATGTTTGATGTAGATAACACATATTTTCCATAATATTGAGGATATACCCTCAGCAAGACAACATTTTTAAGGGCACAGATGCCAGCTTGTGTTGTCCCCTGTTGACTTAAACCTAAATTCCGTTTCCTGTCTTTTTAAGGCTGTCAGCAGTTGCAGTTCTGCTTGAAGGCGGGTGAGTGAAGATGGAGAGAAGGAGATTGCAACATCTCTCACAGACTTAGATTAATACAGCCTTGAAACAGCATAGACTCATTGGTGTTCACTGAACCACATATGATAACCAACTTATTGCATGAAATTTCTCCCCGAACCACAGGCTCTTTTCCCTTTGATGATACTGGAAAGTAAGGAAGCAACTACAGAAAAGCTCAAACAGAATGAAGATGAGTGGCAATTACAGCATCTTATCTGACCTCAGTATAGGTAATCACTGATAGACCTAAATAATATTTTCAGGCAGAACGATTATTTTCCTTTGGTGATGTGTCATCAAACTTTCCTTAAGGACCAGTGATTTGGGGCTTTATTCACATAGTGTACAAAAGAGTGTTTAATAAGCTTCACTAAACCCAGGATCTGGCATGAGCTCTTTTTCCTATTAAATAATACTATCAATCTGGTACTCAGTCAAATACAGAATTACTATTAAGATTCATTTGAAATCTAAAAGCATGGTGCAACAGTCCATACAAAGCTCAGCAACTTATATTACAAGAACTCAAGTAAATTTATTTTAACATCAATAAATAAACAACATATCAAGCTAGCAGAGAATCACAATTCTCAACTAGGGAATTTTTGGCAGTCCAGTGGTCAGGATTCTGTGCTGTCACTGCCAAGGGCCCAGATTCAAGCCGAGCAGCCAAAAAAAAAAAAAAAAGAGAGAGAGAGAGAGAGAGAGACAGAAACAGATAAATACTTCTCAACAAAACTTGTATCTAGGAAACTTTATATAAAACCCTTAGCAGAGTCACAGTTCTTTTATGAAGACAAGACAGAGTCATCCCATGTCCTAAAAATTCTAAGAATGAGTTATGTTTTGAATTTTAATTGTGTGTGCTTATGTATGTATATGTGAGATGAGTGCAATTGTGCGGTAGTTTGAGCATTCTTTGGCATTGCCTTTCTTTGGGATTGGAATGAAAACTGACCCTTTCCAGTCCTCTGGCCACTGCTGAGTTTTCCAAATTTGCTGGCATATTGAGTGTAGCACTTTCACAGCATCATCTTTCAGGATTTGAAACAGCTCTACTGTTTCACCTCCACCAGTTTTGTTCATAGTGATGTTTTCTAAGGCCCACTTGACTTCACATTCCAGGATGTCTGGCTCTAGACTAGGGCTCACACCATTGTGATTATCTGGGTCGTGAAGATCTCTTTTGTACAGTTCTTCCGTGTATTCTTGCCACCTCTTCTTAATGTCTTCTGCTTCTGTTAGGTCCATACAATTTCTGTCCTTTATCGAGCCCATCTTTGCATGAAATGTTCCCTTGGTATGCCTAACTTTCTTGAAGAGATCTCTAGTCTTTCCCATTTTGTTCTTTTCCTCTATTTCTTTGCATTGATCACTGAGGAAGGCTTTCTTATCTCTTCTTGCTGTTCTTTGGAACTCTGCATTCAGATGCTTATATCTTTCCTTTTCTCCTTTGTTTTTCAGCTCTCTTCTTTTCATAGCTATTTGTAAGGCCTCCCCAGACAGCCATTTTGCTTTTTTGCATTTCTTTTCCATGGGGATGGTCTTGATCCCTGTCTCCTGTACAGTGTCACGAACCTCATTCCATAGTTCATCAGGCACTCTATCTTTCAGATCTAGGCCTTTGCCAACATCCAACGGATCATGGAAAGAGCAAGAGAGTTCCAGAAAAACATCTATTTCTGCTTTATTGACTGTGCCAAAGCCTTTGACTGTGTGGATCACAATAAATTGTGGAAATTCTGAAAGAGATGGGAATACAGACCACCTGACCTGCCTCTTGAGAAATCTGTATGCAGGTCAGGAAGCAACAGTTAGAACTGGACATGGAACAACAGGCTGGTTTCAAATAGGAAAAGGAGTACGTCAAGGCTGTATATTGTCACGCTGCTTATTTAACTTATATGGAGAGTATATCATGAGAAACGCTGGACTGGAAGAAACAAAAGCTGGAATCAAGGTTGCTGGGAGAAATACCATTCACCTCAGATATGTAGATGACACCACCCTTATGGCAGAAAGTGAAGAGGAACTAAAAAGCCTCTTGAAAGGGAAAGAGGAGAGTGAAAAAGTTGGGTTAACATTCAGAAAACGAAGATCATGGCATCTAGTCCCATCACTTCATGGGAAATAGATGGGGAAACAGTGTCAGACTTTTTTTGGGGGGGGGCTCCAAAATCACTGCAGATGGTGACTGCAGCCATGAAATTGAAAGACGCTTACTCCTTGGAAGGAAAGTTATGACCAACCTAGATAGCATATTCAAAAGCAGAGACATTACTTTGCCAACTACGGTCCATCTAGTCAAGGCTATGGTTTTTCCTGTGGTCATGTATGGATGTGAGAGTTGGACTGTGAAGAAGGCTGAGAGCTGAAGAATTGATGCTTTTGAACTGTGGTGTTGGAGAAGACTCTTGAGAGTCCCTTGGACTACAAGGAGATCTAACCAATCCATTCTGAAGGAGATCAACCTTGGGATTTCTTTGGAAGGAATGATGCTAAAGCTGAAACTCCTGTGTTTTGGCCTCCTCATGCGAAGAGTTGACTCATTGGAAAAGACTCTGATGCTGGGAGGGATTGGGGGCAGGAGGAGAAAGGGACGACAAAGGATGAGATGGCTGGATGGCATCACTGACTTGATGGACATGGGTTTGGGTGGACTCTTGGAGTTGGTGATGGCCAGGGAGGCCTGTCGTGCTGCAGTTCATGGGGTCGCAAAGAGTCGGACATGACTGAGCGACTGAACTGAACTGAACTGATGTATGTATATGCATGTGTATTTTAAGTGAAGAGAATAGGTTTTATTCGTTTCCATGGAGTCAAATTAATTTTGCAAAGTATAAAAGAAGATCTATCTTTGCCCTGAAAAATGAGAACCCAAAGGGCAAATTATGAAAAAAAATCCATGAAGAAGGAATTATAATAGGCTCCAGTTTCATCCACCTCATTAGAACTGATTCAAATATATTCTTTTTAATGGCTGAGTAATACTCCATTGTGTATATGTACCACAGCTTTCTTATCCATTCATCTGCTGATGGACATTTAGGTTGTTTCCATGTCCTGGCTATTATAACAGTGCTGCTTTGAACATTGGGGTACACGTGTCTCTTTCAATTCTGGTTTCCTCGGTGTGTATGCCCAGTAGTGGGATTGCTGGGTCATAAGGCAGTTCTATTTGCAATTTTTTAAGGAATCTCCACACTGTTCTCCATAGTGGCTGTACTAGTTTGCATTCCCACCAACAGTGTAAGAGGGTTCCCTTTTCTCTACACCCTCTCCAGCATTTATTGCTTGTAGACTTTTGGATCACTGCCATTCTAACTGGTGTGAAATGGTACCTCATTGTGGTCTTGATTTGCATTTCTCTGATAATGAGTGATGTTGAGCATCTTTTCATGTGTTTGTTAGCCATCCGTATGTTTTCTTTGGAGAAATGTCCATTTAGTTCTTTGGCCCATTTTTTGATTGGGTCATTTATTTTTCTGGACTTGAGCCGCATAAGCTGCTATTATACAGAGTGAAGTAAGCCAGAAAGAAAAACACCAATTCAGTATACTAACACATATATATGGAATTTAGAAAGATGGTAATGATAACCCTGTATGCGAGATAGCAAAAGAGACACAGATGTATAGAACGGACTTTTAGACTCTGTGGGAGAGGGAGAGGGTGGGATGATTTGGGAGAATGGCATTGAAACATGTACACTATCATGTAAGAAACAAATCGCCAGTCTATGTTCCATACAGGATACAGGATGCTTGGGGCTGGGGCACGGGGATGATCCAGAGAGATGATATGGGGTTGGAGCTGGGAGGGGGGTTCACGATTGGGAACTCATGCACACTCGTGGCTGATTCATGTCAATGTATGGCAAAACCAATACAGTACTGTAAAGCAAAATAAAGTAAAAATAAAAATTTTTAAAAAAAGAAGGAATTATAATAAGACCTGATTTATAATCTTAAATACTGTTCAAATATTCTAATAAGCCACATAGATACTGCGTGCAAGTTCATTTTCATCACACCGAAGTGAACAAAAGTTATGAATAACAAAAGCATTCATCATCAGTCAATCAAAAATAGACACACAGTGAAAAAACAATTCAAGCAACTTTGGGGCTCAGTGCTAACAAGCAATTTTATTTCACGTGACCAAATCTGTAGTATTTTTTTCAAGAACCAATGAATTTAAGCCTTCCACAGTATTTCATCTTTGGTCTGCATTTATAGAACATTTTCGGGGGGGATAAATGCCTCTGTCAGAGTCCAATTCTAAAGAATTTGTGCGATGCTTCCAAGTTTCTAATTGTATAAATATTCATGCTTCCAAACTGCACATAATAATTAAAGTAGTGTGTTCTACTTCAAGAAAACCCATATTTCATATTGGACGTTACCCATGGTAACATGGACAGAGTGCATTTCTGTGCTCTGTTACACATGCTTTTCATTTAGTATCTAAAAATGATACAGCCATGTGATAGGCAACCAGAAAAAAGCAAGTTGATGGGAAAAGGCCTTGGAAGTATAATATCTTTTTTAATAAATGGTTTTTTATAAAAATAGATTAAACTTTAAATTTAACCAGGTCAGGGCTCCCTCCTCTAAGCAGTGTAAGAAAGTTTCACCCAAGCTTATGATAAAGTGACCCCTTATCCATGCAATAGAGTAATACATTCACAAGAAACACAACTGCCTGTTGAGGCTAAACTAAATGTACTTCCTGAGTGTGAAAAGTCTTAAAGGAATCTTACTTACAAATAAATGGCTATGCATTTGCCGCTATCTCACTGGACTTCTATGTTTTTCCTCATCCTTATTATTCACTTCCCACTCTGCTCCTTCTACATCCGAGGTCAAACAAGGTAAATGGGAGATCAAGATCAAAAGGAACTAAAACTGCAAGATTAAGAAATTGAAATGGGAGAAATGGGACTTTTTTGCATAACAACTACCGATTAGTAGGCTTCCCACAAATGCCCCAATGGCGCTGGACACATCACGCATTGTCACAAATCCTTCTTGTCACTAACAAGCTCGTGATAGACACAGCAGTGACTTTAAAGCCCATATTTTTCCCTCCGTGCCAAATTTTCTTCCTTTGGGGCACTCTGTTAGAGCTCCAAAAATGTATACGGTTCCAACAGAATTAAATGAGTGAGCAAAACAAGTTTGCACAGTCAACAGAACCAAAATCAGAAGACAAGGTCTTGCCTATGTGGATGCCTATCTCTTAAAGGTCAGTCGTACTCAACACAAAGATGAGCCAATGATTGTACGAAATAGCATCCCATCCACACAGGTGATAGAAGCTAATTGATTTAAAGGATCATATGGAAAGAGACTGCCTGTGGTTGCAATTATGTACCAAATAGAGAAGCAGAAGTCTAGTCTCAGGATGTGTCAGTGTGGAAAGGGCAGAGGGTGCACACAGCCCCAGGTGAAGTCTTTGCCTGAATCATGTATCCCCACTGGCCAGCGGGTGATGAAGGAAGTGCATGGGTTACCATTCTCGGGGACAGAGAATGTCAAAGATGCGTAAGAATGAATATGAAAGTTGAGAATGTTATTTTATTCCACCTCACAATCAGGTTGTCTTCAATGTCAGAGCCACCTTTCCTTTAAAATAAACCGAAGATAGCTCTTTTTAGGGCTCTGTCCTCCCAGAGAACCAAGATTTCTCCATGTGCTCCCAGGCGGACAAACTGACAATTTACCTAGCTTAGCAGACCAAGTAAACGACTCTAGTGTTTCAGAAAGTTCTACTCATATACAAAAGGAGAGTTTTCTTATTTCTTACTGAGCAGAAGTCAGTTGTATTTTTTATTCCCTTAACACAAGACCATTAGTACAATTTTTGCTAAAACAAATAAAAGAAATGAATGCGAAAAAGAACTCATCAGTTTGATTTATAAGACAGTCTAAGAAAACGAGTAGACTAAATACCACTCTAACCACATGGATTTGTGAATTACAGCAAATTGACCTGGTAGGATTATTGAAGCCTGTTAATGAAATTTCCCCAAAAGGAAGTCTTGTTATTGTTGTTTAGTCACTAAGTCCTGTCTGACTCTTTGCAACCCCAAGGGCTGTAGCCCGCCAGGCTTCTCTGTCCATGGGATTTCCCAGACAAGAATACTCGAGTAAGTTGTCATTTCCTTCTCCAGGTGATCTTCCCAACCCAGGGATCTAACCCATGTCTCCTGCATTGGCAGGCAGATTCTTTACCACTGAGCCACGTGGGAAGCCCCTTGGTAATATGTAATAACACATAAAATAATCTGAAAGTCAGGTTATTCTTGATTTATTCCATTGTACATTTTCAAATCATGTACAATGTTTATTATCAACATGAATATATCCTGAGGACATTCCAGATAAATATACTCATTATTATCAGATAAATATACATTGAGAAAGATTTGTAGCTGACATTCAGGTAATGCTGTCACACTGGACAAAAATCTGTTGTCAATTTTGTATAAGTGACAATAAAAACAGTAGTTTATCCATGACTTTGCTCTAGCCACACGTAGTATTGACATCATGAGTAGAAAAAAATCCCTAGAAGAGTAAACCAGACAGAAAGAAATGGCATATATTTAAAACTCTAATATAACACAGGAATATTTTTCTTGGACATTGACTATTACATAAATATTTTAAAACATTTACATTAAGTATGTTTCTATTATGCATATTGTTTGAAAGAAATCCTATCTTAAGCTCTCTGAGAAAAATTTAAAAGTTCTCAAGTGACTATGAAAACTAATATAACTTCTGCTGTCTCCAGCTTCAACAGCCAGATTCACTGGGTTCATCTGATTTTCAACAACCGATTTCCTAGGTTTAAAAAAATAGCTCTTATAACAGCTAAGGTTTCCAATAAGCTGTTCTTTAGAGGTCTGGCTTGATAATTACTCCAAGCTCCACAGGAAATGCAGTATTTTCAACACATTCAGAACAGCACACCTGTGTCCCCCATGCAGCCAGGCCTCCTGTAACCTCCATGCGAGTGTTTCTAACTCGTTGTGTCTTTTGGGTCTCCTCCTTTCAGAGAGGGACACAAATGGGAACGTTTTGATGTATGTTAATTGATGTTTGTCCAAGCATTATGAAGTAATAATCCACAGGGGCCACAGAAACTTTTACGAGGCAAAGTCAAGGGAACAATCAAAGTTTTGAGTAGATTATTGCAAGTCCACACCCAGGCAAAGCTGACTTACAGCTTTTCATCCTTCCACAATGATACTATAAATAAAGCAAAGAAATTTTTGTTCTCGTCTAATCCCCTCTATTATGTGGTCTTGTAGGCCGTCTCACGCAATTGGTGCAGTCTACACCGCGAGCTCCTGGTGTGGCGGGGTGAGGTCACAGAGCCTGTCTGCCGGTCTCTCACTGTAACTCAATGGGACCGTGAGGGACCAGCATGTTCCTGTGAGTAGAATCTCTGAAGGATAGGAAAAAAACTCATAAATCCAAAGAAAGAAAAAAATATTTAGAAAGTTGAGGTTAAAATGCCCCAAATGCAATCTCAGAGAAAAAAAAAAAAAAAAAACAGAAGCAACTAATGCTGAGTTGTTGCTCAGTGGAACACTCCATCATTTGCTTGCATTTAGCAAAGATAAATCACTCCTCTGTGTAATACAGTGCCCTTATGCTTCACCTTCAGTGCTACAAAGAACAAGCAGTAACTGCCATAATTGAGGGAGGAACAGACGTCCCCATTGGAACAATTGGTGTAAATTGCTAATCATTTTAGCTGCAGTGATTGGTATATTTGAACACCAAGTAAAGACTGAATTGACTCCCTCCTATGTGATTCCTTGTTTACATAAAAGCCCTCAAGGTATTAACAACTTTGTGGTTCACTTAATTTCTTGGAATTACATAAATATACATACATTGTAATAAAAATAAATTAAGCAATACCTCTAAGCTGTGCTTATTTCAACTCCTGTAGTCATTATTATTTTGTCCTTTTAAAAAATCAGACTGTATAGTAAGTGTCCAGGCAAGTGTGTGTGTGTGTGTGTGTGTGTGTGTGTGTGTGTGTTGCATACACCCTTTCCACCTGGCAGAAAGCCCACTGCACCATTTATTTGGTCATAATACAAAGCTAATAATCATGCCTGATTTAAGGTAGACAATAGAGAGTCATCATATTAATAAGATGGTGAATATAAATTGATATGGGAAGGGTGTAATCTGTTCTTATGCTACCACCCTGAAAAAAATGGGTATAGACGTTGTATCAGGGTTATTTAGAAATTCTCCACACCGTGCCTTAGAGGATTAGGGTTTGTGACAATGAGCTCAGTACTATACACACTGGAAATAAAAAACAACTGCTAAATTAATGAATAGACATCAGAAAAACACAGTGGGAGCATGTGTGTGTTCTCAGTTCTCTAAAAGGGCTAGGATAGAGGAAATCTAAGAAAGATCATTCCAACATAAGAGTGGGTGGGAAAAATCAACATCTATATTACTGTCTACAGATTCAAGTTCTCTTAATTTAAAAAACAAAATCAAAATAAAGAGATGTTTGCTTTATCACTGATGAGCAAAGGAATTGGTTGTCCTTGGGTCAAATGCTCATGCAATAACTGGGAACTTAGTGAAGGTCACAGGGTCCTGTTGCTTTCCCAGGACTATGGTATGATAAGCTTTCCTAAAAAAGGATGTGAGCAAGACAGGCAATGAAATGGATTTATAAAGACACTATCAAGATAAAATTTGAAAAAAAATCACAGAAATGTTTATTCATTCATTCAAAAAGACAATGATTGACCTTTCCAGAAAATGTACATAGGTTCTGAACAGGAGCAGTATTACACTCAGACACTTAATGATTTGGGGAAGCATGCCAAAAAATGCTGAAACTACCACACAATTGCACTCATCTCACATGCTAGTAAAGTAATGCTCAAAATTCTCCAAGCCAGGCTTCAGCAATACGTGAACCATGAACTTCTAGATGTTCAAGCTGGTTTTAGAAAAGGCAGAGGAACCAGAGATCAAATTGCCAACATCCGCTGGATCATCGAAAAAGCAAGAGAGTTCCAGAAAAACATCTATTTCTGCTTTATTGACTATGCCAAAGCCTTGGACTGTGTGGATCACAATAAACTGTGGAAAATTCTTCAAGAGATGGGAATATCAGACCACCTGACCTGCCTCTTGAGAAACCTATATGCAGGTGAGGAAGCAACAGTTAGAACTGGACATGGAACAACAGACTGGTTCCAAATAGGAAAACGAGTACGTCAAGGCTGAATATTGACACTCTGCTTATTTGACTTCTATGCGGGGTACATCATGAGAAACACTGGGCTGGAGGAAGCACAAGCTGAAATCAAGATTGCCGGGAGAAATATCAATAACCTCAGATATGCAGATGATACCACCCTTATGGCAGAAAGTGAAGAGGAACTAAAAAGCCTCTTGATGGAAGTGAAAGTGGAGAGTGAAAAAGTTGGCTTAAAGCTCAACATTCAGAAAACGAAGATCATGGCATCCGGTCCCATCACTTCATGGGAAATAGATGGGGAAACAGTGGAAACAGTGTCAGACTTTATTTTGGGGGGCTCCAAAATCACTGCAAATAATGATTGCAGCCATGAAATTAAAAGATGCTTACTCCTTGGAAGGAAAGTTATGACCAACCTACATAGCATATTGAAAAACAGAGACATTAGTTTGCTGACTAAGGTCCGTCTAGTCAAGGCTATGGTTTTTCTAGTGATCATGTATGGATGTGAGAATTGGACTGTGAAGAAAGCTGAGCGCTGAAGAATTGATGCTTTTGAACTGTGGTGTTGGAAAAGACTTTTGAGAGTCCCTTGGACTGCAAGGAGATCCAACCGATCCATTCTGAAGATCAGTCCTGGGATTTCTTTGGAAGGATTGATGCTAAAGCTGAAACTCCAGTACTTTGGCCACCTCATGCGAAGAGTTGACTCATTGGAAAAGACTCTGATGCTGGGAGGGATTGAGGGCAGGAGGAGAAGGGGACGACCGAGGATGAGATGGCTGGATGGCATCACGGACTCGATGAACATGAGTTTGAGTGAACTCCGGGAGTTGGTGATGGACAGGGAGGCCTAGTGTGCTGCAATACATGGGGTCGCAGAGTCAGACACAACTGAGCTACTGAACTGAACTGAACTGAAGGATTATACTAATGTTTCAAATACACATGAAACAAACTGCTTTCAAAGGACATCTAGAAAGGCTCACTTAGCAAAAGACTTAAAAAAAAAAAAAAAAAAAAAAACACCTCTCATCTTCACCAAACCAGTATTCCATGTATGGAAGTCATGCTGGTTCTGAAAAATGCCGTGTAACTGGTAGAGAAACTGGTCTGGCCTGACAAATGTTACCACAATCACTCCTGGCTTTCTTAGGCTGGGAATTTTTCTAATACTGAAAGGTAAGGAAATTCCTTTTTTTTTTTTCTTGAAATCCAAAACTGCCTTGGCTGCTAAGTTGCCCAGTTTTATCACTGAGCAAAAATTAAGGGAAGATCTTGGAGCAGTCAAGGTTATTAATACAAAGACTGAACCTGGAATAGGGGGTTCCCAAGGCCTATAGTCTTAAGCCCTGACTCTTTAGCGTGGCATATAAGGCTGATCTGTGATCCTTTCTTTCTGTTCTTCTCCATACATTCTGTGTGTCATGCATTTCAGAAATCAATTTATCTATTTACATTCCCACCAACAGAGCAAGAGGAACTCCTTTTCTCCACACCCTCTCTAGCATTTATCATTTGTAGATTTGTTGATGAAGGTCGTTCTGACCCGTGTGAGGTGATACCTCATTGTAGTTCTGACTTGCATTTCTCTAATAATTAGCGATGTTGAGCATCTTTTCACTGTGCCTCTTGGCCATCCCTCTCAGGCTTCCCTGGTGGCTCAGATGGCAAAGAATCTGCCCACAATGCAGGAAACCTGGGTTCGATCCCTGTGTTGGGAACCCCTGGAGAAGGAAAACGGCTACCCACACCAGTATTCTTGCCTGGAGAATTCCATGGACAGAGGAGTCTGGCGGGCTACAGTTCATGAGATGGCAAAGAATAGGACATAACTGAGCGACTAACACTCACTTTCACTTGGCCATCTGTATGTCTTATTTGGAGAGATGTCAGTTTAGGTCTTCTGCCCATTTTTTGGTTGTGTTCTTTGTTTTTTGGGGTTTTTTTTTTGTTGTTTGTTTGTTTGTTTTGAGCATCAAGAAAAATGGTACAGATGAACCTGTTTCCAGAGCAAGAACAAAGACACAGATGTAGAGAATGGACATTAGGATGCAGCAAGGGAAGGGGAGGGTGGGAAGAACTGGGAAAGCGCCATTGATATATACACACTATCATGTATAAAACAGATAGCTACCAGGAGGCTCTGCTCGGCGCTCTGCGATAATCTTGGTGAGTGGGATAGGGGGAAGAAGGGATGGAGGCCCAAGAGAAAGGGGATATATGCACACATATAGCTGATTCACTTCAATGTACAGTAAAAATCTAACACAACATTGTAAAGCAAGTATACTCTGCTGCTGCTGCTGCTACTAAGCTGCTTCAGCCGTGTCCGACTCTGTGTGACCCCATAGACGGCAGCCCACCAGGCTCCTAATTTTTGTTAAAAAAAAAAAAAGTCAATTTATTCCTCCAATGCACCATGTATGTTTCACAACCCCATGTATCTGCACGTACAGCTCACTCTGCCTAGCTGGCCCTTTGTTCTCTTTTCCAACTAGTGAATTCTTTCTCACTTCCCAAAGCCCCAGATTAAATGCTACGCCCTTTATCTAGCGCTTCCTTATTCCCCAGGTACTTTTAACACCCTTTTGGCAATGCACGTTTCACATTGCGTCAGTTATTTGTATGCATCTATCTTCTGAGACATTGAACTCACAAAGATCAGGACATTTTCTTATTTATCTTCATGTTGCTAGCATAGTACCCAGCATCCAGTAGGAGATCAATAGATTTTTTATAAGGAAAAAGGAAGCTGCAATTTAAAGAATTAGGAAAATATTCATAATAAAAGCCATTAATGGAGAGAAGATTTGGGATAATTTTGAATGTCTACAAAAGTCTTCCACTTCCCAGTAAGGCATGTCTACGTTTCTCTACAGAAGGAAAAGGAACATTTGTTTTAAAACTCTATAATAAACTGCGTGTGGTTTTAAAAAAGGAAAAGGAAGGGTAAATATCCTAACACTACAGGGCAGGACACTGCCTCACACACGTCAGAGTGCTGACCAAAAACAGAAGCCAGGAAGGCAGGCTTTGTCATTGAATTAAGAGCATCAAGGTTAACCAGCATTAAAAAAAAGAAGTCTCAAGATGAAGATGGGAGTGATAGCCGAAATAGCCTCATACGATTTCCAAAAGGCAGAGAAAATAACAGCAGCAGCAACAGGAAATGACGGAGGGACCAAATCAAGACAGACCTGAGAAAGACGGTGCGTTTTCCGTGGCCACTACATGGACAGGAAACACTGGCAGCAGCGTTCTCATGGCTTCACCACTCTTTCATCAGTAAACAAAATCAACAGTCAAGTACAGGGAGAAAACTGGGGCTTTGAATCAAAGTAGATCTGGAGTGAAATCCTGGCTCTACCAGTAACTATGTGTAAGAATGAGGGACCTTCCTGGTGGTCCAGTGGCTAAGACTCCACACTCTCAATGCAGGGGCCCTGAGTTCAAATCCTGCTCAGGGAACTAGATCCTGCATGCTGCAACTAAGAGTTCACATGCCACAGCTGAAGATCTCGCGTGCTGCAATGAAGATGCAAGAGCCCCAGCACTGCCAAGTAAATAAATTTCTTTTTTTTATTTTAAATAATGAACCTCGGGAACATCGATAGCCTGGGCCTTCTAAGAGATGCCATTTCTGGGAAATTGACCTTTTATTCACTGGATCCACAGCAAGCACTAAATGTGGAAGCGTTATTTTGTACCAGTGACTTGCAGATGGTCAGATGGATTTACAAAGAAAGCAAAGCTCATCTGGCAGAACCATCACACTGTGTAGCACGTACTGGCTGCACCTGTACCTCCATCTGGGAGGGCAGTGTGTTGCCTCCTGCTTTGTGTAATTGGTACCATAAGCTTCCACATCCTTTGTGATGAAAGGAACTTCACATCCTTTCACTTATGTCTTTGGTGTCTCTCCATCAATCATTTCAGGACCCTGTGATTGCACTATTGTGACAACCACATATTATCTATATGACCCTTGACAAATTACTTAAATTTCTAAGTCCCAGTCCCTCATCTGTAGTACGTGTCATGTAGTAGAAATTTGACAAATGATTGCAATGAAATAGCAAAGAGATTTTTTATAATTTCCCCAGCTTCAACATCTCTTACCTTTGTTTCATTCCTTCTTACTTCTTGTATTTAATCAGTCACCAAGACACATCAATTTATCTTTCAAGATATTTATTATATGAGCCTTCCATAGGTTTATATAACAGTATGTACAACATCCCTAACTCTCTTGGAAATTTACAGTACATATTACTATATTAAGACTAATAATTCCTAAAGAAAAAAAACTTTACTCAATATTTGCCCAGGGAAATTACCTCTGGAACTGTTTTTGTTTTTTGAATTTGAATTATTTTGAAACCCTAAGCTCTTCTGTTACCAACCAAGATGAAACCATAAACCATGAAAAGTTTTGACCTTGGAAAAGACTCAGGATGAGTGAAGGTGGTTTTCTACTTTACTTTAAAATGATAAATAAGGATACCAATATTGATGTTGGTGGGATAGTAAAAATATATTCTTAAATGATTTTGTTTCTTGAAATTTGATTAGTTTTATCCTGATTTAAATTATAAAACATAGTCAAAGTTTATACTTTTATTTACTCTATAAATCTTATTTTAAAAATCTGTCTTTGTACAACAGAATTATCTTTTACTACCAGAGTCATTCTTGCTTTTCTTACCAAACATAGCTAAATTCCAGAATTTTAGATCCAGGAAGGAATTCCAACTAAAGATCTTAACCCAAGCCATTTGGTCACCAAGACAAATACAGTTCTGTGCCTTCACGTTTATTTTCTCACTCCACTATGTGTGGAAAATCAATACAAGCCTCGGGAAAGACAGGATAGGATATTGTCTTTATGTGGCTGCATGTTAAAAACAGAGCAGTTCTAAAAGTAGATATTACTTGTAGTTAAGTAGATATTACGTGTAGAAAAGTCTAACGAGCCCACAACAGAAATGAAGGTTGTTAACTATCCAGAGATTTGGGAGAAAAGTCCAAGGTGAAAGAGACAGTAGAGTGGCAGCTAACTATAGATTAAGGGTAGGTATATTTACAGGAAAAGTTACATAGTCATGGTTTTATATGAAATTAAGAATTGGTTTTTGTTTTGGTTCTGATCAACATTAGCTTATAATTAGGAAGTTTTCGCTCTTATTTTAGCTAAGTTGGTCTTTGCAAATGTGTTGCCTCATTGTATAACTATTTTAAATGTCTCATTAAAAAAAAACAATACAACAGAAGTAAAAAAGCAAAATTCATTCAGTTGGCCACTAACAAAGAACAACTGGATATGATTTTTTTCCAGAAGAAGAAAGGTTGAATATTGACCCCGATGAAGCAAAGTACACAAATCTACATGTGGTACTTACATATTTCACAGTGATTTTCATCTCATACATTTTTGGGTGATTCATTCATATAACAAACTTTTATTGATATATTCTTTATGAGATATACTATTTGGGGGGATACATGTGGAGAACCTCAGTTTAACAGTAACTTTGGCTGCCTGAAAAAGTTGGTTAAAAAAGGGAATCATAGAAAAAATAATACATACATACCTTAAATATTTTGTTCTAACTCAAAACATATAAATGAATATTCATTTGCCAATCTATTGATGTTGGGCCAAGATTTTTTTTAGTACAAATTCATTCTTTTCCTTTCCCAAATGAGTCATAATCAAAATGCATCATCTAAGATTTCCATTTGTGGTTTTTAAAATGACAACTTAAAAATATATTTGAGAAACAATATAAGTACATAACTTTCCTAAGTGTATACATCTTCCAACATTTTATAGCTGTCTTGGTTACAATTATTTTAGTAAAACTTTTTAGCATCCATTTTTATAGATTCATTCAAAATAACACTTGTTTGTTTCACCTTCCTACTTAGGAAAGTTATGTACTCATATTGTTTCTCAAATATATTTTTAAGTTTTCATTTTAAAAAGCACAAATGGAAATCTTAGATGATTTATTCCTTTAATCTCTAATTCAGTTCAGTTCAGTTCAGTTGCTCAGTTGTGTCTGACTCTTTGCAACCCCATGAATTGCAGCACACCAGGCCTCCCTGTCCATCACCAACTCCCGGAGTTTACTCAAACTCATGTCCATCGAGACGGTGATGCCATCCAGCCATCTCATCCTCTGTCGTCCTCTTCTCCTCCTGCCCCCAATCCCTCCCAGCAAGAGAGCCTTTTCCAATGAGTCAACTCTTGGTATGAGTGTTGGGACCTAACAAACGCCATGATAGACTTCAGGGACTAAGGTAGGACTCACGGGAAAAGCTGAGTCATTGCCCAGTGAGGTCATCCCCCTGGATGCCAGGACTTGTCTAATCAGCATACTCCCCATAACCTGGTTTGAGTTTATCAGGACGTAAAAGACATCCCCCTGCAGCCAATAGCCAGTTAATAAATACCAGGAAACCCCTGCAGCCAATAAAGATTAGCCAATTAGTAAATACTAAGAAACTCCTGCAGCCAATCAGCCCTTGCCAACTCTCTTTTCTAAAACCTATAAATACTGCTGTAAATCTGGGCTCGGGGCTCCTTGCTCCACTCCACTGCATTGGATGTGGCGGGAGCCCTAGCTCGAGCTAGAAATAAAACCCCTTCATGCTTTTGCATTGCTGTGGACGTCTTATTCTCTCAGTTTTGGGGACTCAGACTCTGGGCATAACAATGAGGTGGCCAAAGTACTGGAGTTTCAGCTTTAGCATCAGTCCTTCCAATGATCTTTAATTAAATGTTATAATTCCAAAAGAACATAAAGCTGAGAAAGGCTGATCTTCAAAGATACTGTCCAAGTTGACTTGTAGACTGGCATTATAGAGCAGACACCAGATCCTGTCCAGGGTCTACAAACCCTTTACTGAAATAAGACATCCATCTCATGCCTTATGCTTTTTTTCCTTCTAACTATAAAACTTCTGGTACACTGGTGAGTATTTAGTAAATAACTGTTGACTGAATGAGGGCGCACATGTAATTATCCAGTCTTTACTGTACATGCCTGAAGCTGTGTGTCTGCAACTAATCCTTTTAGGAGGCAACGTTATTTGTGGCTCAGCTGGTAAAGAATCCGCCTGCAGTGCAGGAGACCTGAGTTTGATTCCTGGTTTGGGAAGATCCCCTGGAGGAGGGCATGGCAACCCAATCCAGTATTCTGGCCTGGAGAATCCCATGGACTGTCCATAGAGTCACAAAGAGTCGGATCCGGCTGAGCAACTTTCATTTTCATTTTTCATGATACACTGAAAAGAGTATGAATAATGTGATTAAACAGACCAACATGCGGATGCCAAGCACGTGTGACTTCTGGTGAGGTATTTCACCTAGGTCTCACCTTTATAAGAGGGCTAAAACACCACCCTTGGGGAGTTATTATGAAGATTAATCAACAGAGCATACTGAAAGTGTGTCACAAGTCAGTTGTCCCAGAGGCAGACTCTGAGATGGAGTTAGACTCTAGAACATTTATTAGAGAGTGCTTTTAGGATCAGCACCTGGGGAGGGAGGATTAAAAAGGATTGGGCAAAGGGAAGTTTGAGCTTTGATGCAGACCTGACAACAGCTCCAGCTGACCCCACCAGGAGCTTTAGAGCTAAAGTGAGCCTTTGGAATTTCCCCAGGGAAGGCGAAAATAGCCGGATTTTATAGATGCTTGATCACAAGGGTGACCTTAGGCAAGGTGACTGTGCAGCTGAGGAAACCCCAGAGGGCTGCATGTGACCAACTCTCCCAGGAGATGGGCAACAGACTCTTAGGATCTAGGCATCCATTCTCCATATTCATCACAAAAGTCTTGACCAATGATATTAGCAAACAAAAGATAGTTCCTTTCCCTTCCTATCAGCAGTCCCTTTTCAATTTAGACAGAATCCTCATTCTCTCCAAGTCACAATCCTTGCCAACATGCCCTCGGCTATCAGAGTTGACTCACTTCTCCAATCTTAGCATTTGAAGCATACCCTTCCTGATAGTTCACTACTTTCCTTTCCTCTGCTAAACAGGCACTTTCTTCCTCTGCGCTCATCAACATATCAAAAGCGCTCATATCTTTTCTTGGTTACAAGATCAACTACAATTATACCAGTGTATGTAGTCTATAATTTTACTCGTCTGAATGGTCTGAATCTCTATTTGTGTTATCTGTACAGATCTTAAAGAGCAATATTGCACCTAACACTTGAAAATATTTTAAAATTTTAATATATGCACCAAGAAGCAGGCATCATTAGTCAGCCCTTATCAAACATCTGTTATCTGCTCCCTGATAGACCTGAAAGCCATCCACTATTGGAGCAACAACTTCTAACCAGAGTTCAGGCTGCAATCAACGATAAAAATTGGAGAATAAGTTGAGTTCTTCTGAACTAAAACTTTTTCTAGTAAGTAAATATCAGAGTTTTATGAGTTCAGAATACATCAGGGATTTAAAAAGCCCTACAGAAGTTAAGGCTGAGTAGTCCTTAAAGCACCTTCAGATGTGGGTCAGCTGGTCACCCCGTAATGAGACCCCTCTCACTGAGCTCTCTCCCCTTCTATAAATGGGGTGAAAGTGAAAAGGGATTCTCCTCTAAATGACCTTGTCCTAACCCTGTAAACTCTTTTATGGTTCAGTTTTGGAGGTTGGGAGGGAGGGATATTTGTTTTTTACTTTTAAATCAAAAATTAACTTAAAATAGAATGAGGATCACGGAGTCTTAAGAATAATCAGAGGATAAGAATATTTCAGAAAACTGGCCTCGCTCTCCTAAGATTGAGATTAGGATGCCCTTAGCTATGTGGGAAAATAAAAATAAAAACCTGATCAAGGTTATCAACTACTGTACTGTTTCTGAAAATAGTCCAGCAAGTGGCCATAGAAGGGGTGGTGTGGTCTTTACTTGGGTAGTAATGACATGACATCTTCTTCCCTTGTTTTTGTCACGCGAGTGTATGTTCCTCGATTCTCTAGTCACAACAAAGATTTGGAGCGACGGACATTAAAGCCCTCAGCGTGTCACAGCTCTCGGGACAAACCATGTTATAGCTCTTAGGCAAATCAGTGTTACAGCTCTATTTTATTTAGAAGATAGCAGGAGAATCCATCCTCAAAGCATGAGGGCATGCCAACCCAAAGACTTGAAGGGAACAGAGTGGAGGAGAGAGTGAGAGGGAGAGAGAGAGAAAGAGCACACGCACGCAGGAGAGAAAGAGAGAGAGCGAGCTTTGGCTCCTCCTTTTATATGTTTTTTTCCTCCACCTGGGCCTGCCCTATGCAAATTGGGCTTAGCCAGGAGTGTTGTTTGTTCTACCTGAAGTCTTCACTCTGGTCCTCGGACCTTCCTTTGACCTTCCCTGTATTTTAGCCACCACAATTTTGGACTCCTTTTCCCTATTCTACCTACCTAACAGTTTTTTAACCATTTTTTAAATTGAAGTAGAATTTACAATGCTATGTTAGCTTCAGGTGTACAGCAAAGTGATTAAGTTATATATCCATATATATATATATATATATATATATATATATATATGCTATGTATATATGGCTTCCCAGGGATTTCAGCTGGTAAAGAATTCACCTCCAATGCAAGAGACCCCAGTTTGATTCCTGGGTTGGGAAGTTCCCTGGAGAAGGAAATGGCTACCCACTCCAACATTCTTGCCTGGAGAATCCCCATGGACAGAGAAGCCTGGTGGGCTACAGTCCATGGGGTTGCAAAGAGTCAGACTTAACTGAGTGGTATTTTGATTGATATATATATATATGTGTGTGTGTGTGTGTATTTTTTTTCTTTTAGCCATCTCCCTCTTTTGAATGACCACTTTGCTTAGAGGAAAGAAGAGTTCTGTTTGCTTTTGTGTTACTTACAGTCAGTGGACTGCTTCAGGACTAAGTTTGCCTCTAATGCAGCATTAGACAGCTTTTATAGAAAAAGAAAGGTCTGGGATTCTCAACAATGCAATTCAACACTGAGGTTTGATCTTGGTTCCTTTGTACATGTGAACATTGCCCATTGTACCTGCTGTTAAGAAGTCTGAAAACCTTGGGGAGAGAAATGGGAGTAAGAGAGGAGGAACCCCTGGAGGAGGAGAGAAGAAAAATGTTGGGAAGGAGAAAGGAGGGGGAAAAGGAAGAAGGAAAAAGGAGAAAAAGAAGGTACTGGCAACGGAGGAGGAAGGAAGTCAGAGGAGGAGGAGAACGAATATGGTCCTAGAGAAGATCAGAAGTGGAATGGAAACGCCATGTGTGGCCAGAGCTTGGGGACACTGTCTGTGCATGCACATGTGTTCATGTGTATAGGGAGCCCTTTCGTCCCTCAGTCACACTAGAGAAAGCTTGGAGCGAGCGGGGTGGGTGAACATGTAAGCAGTTCTCACGGGGTCTTCTGTGCTGATTATGGCACTTTACTCACAGAAGCCCACAAAACAATCCTATAAAACAGACATTATTTTTATCTCCAATTTATATAGCAAGGAATCTGAAGTACAGAGGGATAAGCCACTTGCCCAAAGTCCTAGAGAGAGCAAATCGTAGAGCCAGGATGAAAGTCCAGTTCTTTTTGACTCGGAAGTCTTTGTTCACAATTGAAGAATGACCAGTGTTAATTACAGATATCATAACTGCTCTTGTCAGTCATTCTAGTTTATATTTTTGGTATGAATATAAAATTCTATTTCATAAATAGAGTATGTGACAGTAAAGATTTCATATGTGTAGCTGTCATTGGGTGAGTTCTTAACACAGTGACAGCTGCATCCAGGATTGCCTGGCTGGAGAACACCGCCTTCCCCTCTTAACTAGTGACAGTGGTATGGGCAGTTATGTCTGAGTCTTCCTACCTTTGTGTATCTAGTCACAACTCTCCACAGTGTGGAAAGAGATGTCTCTCCCACAGACAAAAACCAGTGCTGGGTCTCTCTACACTTGTCACTCAGTGTCTTCCGTAAAGACTCCATCTGGATGAGAGATCACCTAGGGGTGTGCTTTGAAGACCTCAAAATCTCCTCACCAAAATAAATATCTAACTCATTGGTTTGTTAAAATTTGAAGTCTCATAATTATCATCTTGAGCCAACCAGGAAACACATTGTTTTTTCGTAGGAGAACAAAGTAAAATTGTGAACTTCAATTTACACAGTTCCAAAATTTCCTAACCCCTCAGCAGGTACCACGGATGCAGATGCTGGGTGCACATTACCTAAACCCAGCAATACTGTCAATTACTAGGGATCATGCTGACTAGGGTTCTCCTCTGCAACCCATGCTTTCACCCATTTATAATATTTTCTAAAATTTTCTGCATGTGCAACCCATATCTTTTCATCTATTACTTGTGTTCAATTCTTTAACACATTTTCTGAGATATTGGAATATTACACAAAAGAAAACTAGAGTAAGAAATGCCAAGATGTTGCAAATGTTTAGCTGACATAATCCAGGCATAGGGGGAAAGCCTTCGTGGGTATTTTCTGCAAGACTCTCATTAGATCCATGTAAGCTACACCTATATTTAATGAGTGTCCTTGGTGAATATTCTCTCATAATACATGACAGAAAAAATGTGAAATAAAATTCCAAGGATGTTAAAATGTTATGTTGTGTTCAACACATATAATAAAATCTCTTATTTTGAAAGTGAAGAAAAGGCATACAGGGGCTTTCCTGGTGGCTCAGTGGTAAAGAATCCACCTACCAATTCAGGAGACATGGATTTCAGCCCTGGTCCAGGAAGATCCCACATGAGGCAGAGCAAAGAAACCTGTGCGCCGCAACTATTGAGACTGTGCTCTAGAGCCGGGGAACTGCAACTATCGAGCCCACGGGCTGCAGCTACTGAAGCACATGCGTGATAGAGCCCACACTCTGCAACAAGAGAGGCCACTGCAAGAACACGCCCGAGCAACTGGAGAGTAGACCCTGCTCTCTGTGAGCAAAAGAAGCGAGAGAAGCATAGAGCAGTGAAGACCTAGCACAATCAACGCGAAATAAATAAATAAAATTACAAAAAGAAGGAAGAAAAGGCATATAATTTAGGGGCTGGATTTTTTTTAATGTTTTATTTTGGAATAATTATAGATCTACAGATAAATTACAAAGAGAGTAGAGAGAATTCCTTTATAACCTCATCCACTTTACCCGAATGTTAACATTGGCAGAACCATGTTACATTTGTCAATACTGAAGATGGACATACGTACAATACTATTAACCAAACCACAGACTTTATTCAAATCACCAGTTTTTCCACTAATGCCTGTTTACTATTCCAAGATCTCCAGGATGCCACATAGCATTTCGCATGATTTTTATTAAAGCATAATCTGGTTCTTTTCAAACCGTGAAATAAATGAATGATGGACAGACAGTTGGTTTAAATGGCACCAGATCATAAGCCTACCAGGGTGCTTGCAATTCTTGGTATTAACCTAATGAAAGAAAAACTGTAGGAAAAAGATTGGAAGAGAAGGTTCAGGCATCTCATGAGGACAGAGGTAGCCCATAAGCAATGCCACTCTGCCATTTATGTGAAGGATAACTCATAAATGGCATAGAAAGTTGAACAGAGTGATTTAGTTAAAAAAAAAAACAAACATGTTTACTCTGGGGGATCCTATCATAGGCTGATAATGGGATGGGATATACAGGAGGTAATAAAAAGTATACCTTAGAGTTAAAAAAAAAAAAGAAGGCCAATATGGGTGAAATGCTACTAGAAAACCATCATCTGGTTCAATATATTTTTAAAAAATCACTTTAATAAATGAGCAGATGGCCCTAAGGAATTACTTTGCCAATATGATTACAGGTAATTTTATTAAATTTTCAATAACGGATATCTACCAGGCCTCCTTATGTGAAACATTCTTCCATTTATCATCTAAATGGTAACCGCATTTGCCTTCAATATTAGGAGAGTTTTTAAAAGCTGGCCAAAGTCAGCATCAAGATAAGCCAACTACCAGCCGATCTAAACCAGCATGACTTAAATTTAAAAAGACAAGATGAAAGAAGAAAGGTATTACAATAGAGAGAGGGAAACTTAAGTTCATAGGCAGAGCAGACACAGAGGAAACATGGAAGGAAATCCAAACACCTGGTTTGTAGATGAAATTCTTCAGTCCAGCAGCTCCACACAGACACCCCTGTCTCACTCTTCACAGTTGGAATTGGAGAGAAAGGAAAAACTGCTCTCTCCATTTTCTCTCCACCTGAGATGCAAAGTTTTTATTCACAGTCAATATTCTCTATGGACTTCCCAGATGGCACAGGGCTAAAAAAAAATCCTCCTGCCAATGCAGGAGGGATGGGTTCAAACCCTGGGTTGGCAAGATCCCCTGGAGTAAGAAATGGCAGCCAGCATTCTTGCCTGGAGAATCCCATGGACAGAGAAGCCTGCCAGACTACAGCCCATGGGGTTGCAAAGAGTCGAACACGACTGAGTGCACGTGCGCACACACACACACACACATACACACATACACATACACACACATACACACACACATACACACACACATACACACACATACACACACATACACACACATACACACACATACACATACACATACACACACATACACACACACATACACACACACACACAATCATCTATGAAATCTCAGCAAAATTTTGTATCAGGAAATTAGAATTATTTCATAACTGTCATAAAACACTACATACATGTAGGCTATAACCAATAGTCATTGTTATCAATTTACCAGGAAAAGATAATCAACAAAGTCTAAATGAGCTAAGATTGTAATGTACCTAGAGGAGTGTTGGCCCTATAGTTTATCTTCAATAAACAGTACCTGTTACTTTGAAATCACTATTTATTAAAACACAGCTACTAAGGATTATCTCTTTGCCTTTTCATACTGTCCATGGGGTTCTCAAGGCAAGAATCCTGAAGTGCTTTGCCATTCCCTTCTCCAGTGGACCACGTTTTGTCAGAACTCTCCACTATGACCTGTCCATCTTGGGTGGTCCTGCAGGGCATGGCTCATAGTTTCATTGAGTTAAACAAAGCTGTGGTCCATGTGATCAGTTTGGTTAGTTTTCTGTGATTATGGTTTTCATTCTGTGTGCCCTCTGATGGATAAGAATAAGAGGTTTATGGAAGCTTCCTGATGGGAGAGACTGACTGTGGGGGAAACTGGGTCTTGTTCTGATGGGTGGGGCCATGCTCAGTAACTTCCCTGGAAAGCGTCTGTCTAACATGCGGGAGACCCAGTTTCGATCCCTGGGTTAGGAAGATCCCCTGGAGAAGGAAATGGCAATCCACTCCAGTACTATTGCCTGGAAAATCCCATGGACAGAGGAGCCTGGTAGGCTACAGACACAACTGAGTGACTACACTTCACTTCACTTCACTTCACTTCAAGCTCAGTAAATCTTTAATCCAATCTTCTGTTGATGGGTGGGACTGTGTTCCCTCCCTGTTGTTTAGCCTGAGGCCAGACTGTCGACATTCCCCTCCGCTGGAGACTCCTGGACACTCACAGGCATGTGACTCAGGCTCTTGCGGGGACGCTGCTCCTTTCTTCCGTCTCCGATGCACAGAAGGTTTTGGTTGTGCCCTCCCAAGAGTCTGTTTCTCCAGACCTGTGGAAGTTCTGCACACAAATTCCAATGGCCTCCAAAGTCAAATTCCCTCAGGGTTCTCAGTCCCTTTGCTGGGTCCCCAGGTTGGGAGTTGGCATCACCAACTCCATGGACATGAGTTTGAGCAAGATCCAGGAGTTAGTGATGGACAGCGAACGCTGGCGTGCTGCAGTCCATGGGGTTGCAAAGAGTCAGACATGACTGAGCAACTGAACTGAACTAAGGATTATGGATCATGTTCACCAAGGATTAATGTCTTATGACACAGTTGGTGTAATTAAACTGTAGAAATTAAAATCCTGTACAGTAAGACCCCTACATACAAACCTTCAAGTTTTAAACGTTCAAAGATGCAAACGTGCATTTGCATGTCCAATCACATAAGTTAGTTCATGTATCTGGCATACATTGTCATGTGCGTGCATTCTCTACAGGTGGTTGTGCTTTTGTGAACTTTCCTGTATAGAGCTGTAGAGTCTTATTTCAAGACGAAGGTGTTCGGAGGCAAGCCCATAAGCAGTGGTAATGTAGCTGGTATTGCTACCAGTCCCTGCATGCCAGCTGCACTTTTCATGGTACTGTACTGTAATATTCAAAATGTTTGTGTTTGCTTGTATTTTATGTATTATTTATGTGAAAAGTATTATAAATCTATTACAGCACAGTACTAGATAGCTGATTGTATAGGTACCTCGGCTTACTTTGTTGGCTTATGAACGTGCTATCAGAAGGGAACTCATTCGTATGTAGGGGACTTACTGTAGTCATCAGGGGCCTGATTTCCTAAATCTTATTCCATTAGATTGCCTAATCTTTGACCCTAAGGGAGTTATATACTAATGTAATTATAATTATTAAACATAATATGTTAAAAAAAAAAGAGAGACTCACAGCACCTGTCATTTCCCTACTGTCCCTCCCAAGATTCTCCTTCTCACAATTTGCTAAACAGCAAAAATCAACTTAATTTGAAGTGGAAGATTATGATGCAATTGAAATAATTCCATGCCCATTAAGTACACCAGAGCCACTGAGGCTAAAAATCCCAACCATACAGAGGTCAAAATATTTTTAAGTGTTTTTCTTTCAGAAGTTTCTAGGGAAGAGCATTCTTTTCCAGCATTCCAGTCACACTGGTATTACTGACAGAAAACCAGTATAAATGCACACATCTGATAACTGACCTTTCTAAATTTGAAAAGAGAGTGCTTCACCCCAGATTTGAAAAGAAAACTGGCCTGGACACTGTGAGATTTCTGGAATATCCTGATTTCCTAGCAGGTATAAACACTGTAAGAAATCTTTTTTTTTGTAGCCAAACCTGGAGAAATACATCTGAAAAAAAAAAAAAAGGTGGAGAATGTTTCCTTCAGAGTTTCTGTTTTGTTTTTTAACCTAGACTGATGCTGGGAAGACTGAAGGCAGGAGAAGAAGAGGATGACACAGGACAAGATGCTTGGATGGCATTACCGACTCCATGGACGTTAAGTTTGAGCAAGCTCCGGGAGATGGTGAGGGACAGAGAAGTCTGGCATTGCAGTCTGTGGGGTCGCAAAGAGCTGGACACAACTGAGCAACTGAACAACAAGGGGGAGAAAATACCCCAAATTTGGTGACCATAAGTATCAGAAATAAAGTGAAATCTGGCAGCGAGGTGAAAGTAAAGCAAACAAGGAAACACGGGCTTCCCAGGGGGCACTAGCGGTAAAGAACCCGCCACCAACGCAGGAGACATTAGAGATGTGGGTTCGATCCCTGAGTGGGGAAGATCCCTTGATGAGGCACTTCAACCCACTCCAGTATTCTTGCCTGGAGAATCCCATGGACAGAAGAGCCTGACGGGCTGCAGTCCATAGAGTCACACGGAGTCAGACACGAATGAAGCAGCTTAGCACAGCACAGCACTAAGGAAACACACAAGAGTGTTAAAGACCGTACAAATCTTTAAACTCCTATTCTTATCCCAGGTTTCCCTCAGTGACCCATCTCTCCCATCAGCAATTTCCAGTTGGAAATAAACCAGTTAGTGAAACTAACTCATACTGAGATCTAACATTTTAAAGGCACTAGTTGTTAACACAAATGACCCTCTAACAGGTAGAGCTTAAGCAATTAGAGGAGAATGGGGGTATGAGGGCTCCCAGTATCCTGAGACCATTCCATAGACCCTCCACCCCTAGGTCTGTCATTCTTCTGCCAACACTCAATTCTCTTCCTGACCAACAGCAAATAGTTAAAAGGAGGTTAACTAAGGCTCAGAGTGCAGTCAATTCGTGGGTTAGAGATAAATTAAACTGTTGGTATTGCTATCAGACCTGACCTCTAGGCCACTTCAGCCTCATGCCCTAGGGCCTTGGTACCCAAGTGTGGTCCACAGACCAGCAGCATTAGCATCCCCTGGAATCGTATTAAATATGAGAAATAGCTGGCTCCATCTCATTTCAGTCACTCAGTCGTGTCTGATTCTTTGCAACCCCATGAATCGCAGCACACCAGGCCTCCCTGTCCATCATCAACTCCCGGAGTTCACTCAAACTCACATCCATCAAGTCAGTGATGCCATCCAGCCATGTCATCCTTCTCCTCCTGCCCCCAATCCCTCCCAGCATCAGAGTCTTTTCCAATGAGTCAACTCTGCACGAGGTGGCCAAAGTACTGGAGTTTCAGCCTTAGCATCATTCCTTCCAAAAAAATCCCAGGGTTGATCTCCTTCAGAATGGACTGGTTGGATATCCTCGCAGTCCAAGGGACTCTCAAGAGTCTTCTCCAACAGCCACAGTTCAAAAGCATCAATTCTTCAGCGCTCAGCCTTCTTCACAGGTCAACTCTTACATCCATACATGACCACTGGAAAAACCATAGCTTTGACTAGACGGACCTAAATCGGCAAAGTAATGTCTCTGCCTTTCAATATGCTATCTAGTTTGGTCATAATTTTTCTTCCAAGGAGTAAGCATCTTTTAATTTCATGGCTGCAATCATTATTTGCAGTGATTTTGGAGCCCAAAAAAATAAACTCTGACACTGTTTCCACTGTTTCCCCATCTATTTCCCATCAAGTGATGGGACCAAATGCCATGATCTTCATTTTCTGAACATTGAGCTTTAAGGCAACTTTTTCACTCTCCACTTTCACTTTCATCAAGAGGCTATTTAGTTTCTCTTCACTTTCTGCCATAAGGGTGGTGTCATCTGCATATCTGAGGTTATTGATAGTTCTCCCGGCAATCTTGATTCCAGCTTATGTTTCTTCCAGTCCAGCATTTCTCATGATGTGCTCTGCATATAAGTTAAATAAGCAGGGTGACAATATACAGCCTTGACGTACTCCTTTTCCTATTTGAAACCAGTCTTTTGTTTCATGTCCAGTTCTAACTGTTGCTTCCTGACCTTCATACAGATTTCTCAAAAGCCAGGTCAAGTGGTCTGGTATTCCCATCTCTTTCAGAATTTTCCACAGTTTCTTGTGATCCACATAGTCAAAGGCTTTGTCATATCTCAGACCCACAGAATCCCCAAAGATATGCAGACAGGTAAAGTTTGAGGAACTGCTGTAATCTAAGAGCTGAACATGGCCAGCAAGTCTTGAGCAGGTGATGTGTGGTTGCCTGTGGTGTATAAGCAGATCTCTTGCTCTTTTGATTAGCAGGAATCCTGGGGGTATCTGCAGAACACCTTGTTTTCTATCTGGTCCGTGTGAAGTAATGAGACAAGAATGTACTGGCAGAAACAGTCAAGGCTGGAAGTAAGTTTTGCTCTGTTACCCTCATCTGTTCTCTGCTGCTTTCAGACTTCAAAACTGAACTTTCTGGTTTCCACATTCACCCCATGGGATAGTCATTACGGCAGAATGATACCTAAACTCATATTGCCGTATTGACACCTTGGCTATGCATTTCATTACAAAGCCAAAACTAAAGCTAAGGGCCATTCAACATAATTGCTCCAAATGACAAAAAAACACCAAGCCTAATTCTTTAGCAGGCCTTCCCATGGCAAAGATACACAGAGAGAAACTTGTTACCTATAGCCACTAACATATCATTTTATTATGTCCCTTTTATACTTAGGCAAGTAGAAAAATGAGGATGAGAGGTGAAAATGAATGCACTGGCACTACATATAAGTCACCACATCACCTAGGATGAAAGAAATTGTTAAGTTATTCCAAAGTAAGGAATAGAACCCAGTCCTGTTTGATTCATGGGACTACGGGAAGGAATTTCTTTCATTTCTAGGGACTATTTCGGCCATGAAAGCTAGTCATGTGCCAACAGTCAGGGTTCTAACCTTCAGACTCACAGTGGGGGCAAATAAAAAGAATTCCTGTGATCTCAATTGCTAAGCCTGGTTGAAGAATTGCATGTCTTCTCCCGGAAATTCTGCAAGCTAGCCTAGAATGAATGCAGAATAGCAGGTAGTGTATAATTCTACATAAGTTTTCAATGAACAGAAAAGGGGCCATAATGAAGAGTGTTTAAGAGAGATCAAGAGATAATTTTCAAAAAGTAAAGCACATTCTATCCCAGCAGAAATAGCAACCTGGTCAAAACCACATCCTGGTAAAATATTTTGCCAGCATCCTGTGTATCGAGTACCTTTGTTCCCTTTGGGTTTTCTCATTTGAAATGCAAATATCATGTGTGGGTTCTCCCCCATACACACCAAAATTTCCTCATTGGCCTTTTCCCACTAACTGGTGTCCTCATGAAATTAAGAAAAAACAACTGTGGGAAAGGAATAAGGGTGTATGTCAAAACATGCCTGCATTCCTAAGGTTCACAAAAATATCAGGAAAGGTTTACAGAAGAACACAGGTACTGGAAGCCATGAAAATTTGATCTGTGTAATGTTTGGTTCTCATACAAATTTCTTTGTCATTTCCCTAACTCTAGCTCACTACAATACTCCTCCTCCACACCCTATTCGAGTGTTACGTGTAAGGACAGTCAGTGGGCATTCACTGGGCAAGGATAGTGTCTTTTAAACTCTTCCTAATATTTATGTGGGATTTACCTGGCAGCTCATACACTAAAGAATCTGCCTGTAATGCGGGAGACCCAGATTCAATCCCTGGGTCAGGAAGATCCTCTGAAGAAGGGAAAGGCAACCCATTCCAGTATTCTTGCCTGGAGAATTCCATGGACAGAGAAGCCTAGCAGGCCACAGTCCAGGGGGTCACAAACAGTCGGACACAACTGAGTGACTAATACTTTCACTGTCGCTCTGCCTTTATCTCACAAGCTAGCAATGTAATGATCAAACTTTTCCAAGCCAGGCTTCAACAATACGTAAACAGTGAACTTCCAGATGTTCAAGCCGGATTTAGAAAAAGCAGAGGAGCCAATGATCGAGTTGTCAACATCTGGTGGATCATCAAAAAAGCAGGAGACAGACGAATGGATAAGAGAGCTGTGGTGCGTATACACAATGGAGTATTACTCAGCCGTTAAAAAGAATTCATTTGAATCCGTTCTGATGAGATGGATGAAACTGGAGCCGATCATACAGAGTGAAGGAAGCCAGAAAGAAAAACACCAATACAGTATACTAACACATATATATGGAATTTAGAAAGATGGCAATGACGACCCTGTATGCAAGACAGGAAAAAAGACATAGAGGTGTATAACGGACTTTTGGACTCAGAGGAAGAGGGAGAGGGTGGGATGATTTGGGAGAATGGCATTCTAACATGTATACTATCATGTAAGAATTGAATCGCCAGTCTATGTCTGACGCAGGATACAGCATGCTTGGGGCTGGTGCATGGGGATGACCCACAGGGATGTTATAGGGAGGGAGGTGGGAGGGGGGTTCATGTTTGGGAACGCATGTAAGAATTAAAGATTTTAAAATTTAAAAAAAAAAATTTTTTTTAAAAAGCAGGAGAATTCCAGAAAAACATATACTTCTGCCTTATTGATTACATTAAAATCTTTGTATGTGTAGATCACAACAAACCGGAAAATTCTTAGAGATGGGAATACCAGACCACCTTATCTGCCTCCTGAGAAATCTGTATGTAGGTCAAGAAGCAACAGTTAGAACCAGACATGCAACAGATTGGTTCTAAATGGGGAAAGGAGTATATCAAGAATATATACTTATTTAACTTTTATGCAGAGTACATCATTCTAAATGCCGGGCTGGATGAAGCACAAGCTGGAATCAAGATTGGTGGGAGAAATATCAATAACCTCAGATTTGCAAATGACACCACCTTTATGGCAGAAAGTGAAGAGGAACTGAAGAGCCTCTCGATGAAGTTGAAAGAAGAGAGTGAAAAAGCTGGCTTAAAACTCAACATTTAAAAAACTAAGACCATGGCATCTGGTCCCATCACTTCATGGCAAATAGTCGGGGAAACAATGGAAATGTGACAGACATTATTTTGGGGGCTCCAAAATCACTGCAGATGGTGACTGCATCCATGAAATTAAAAGATACTTGCTCCTTGGAAGAAAAGCTATGACCAACCTAGACAGCATATTGAAAAGTAGAGACATTACTGTGCCGACAAAGGTCTGTCTAGTCAAAACTATGGTTTTTCCAGTGGTCATGTATGGATATGAGAGTTGGACCATAAAGGAAGCTGAACAATGAATAATTGATGCTTCTAAACTGTGGTGTTAGAGAATACTCTTGAGAGTCCTTTGGACTGCAAGGAGATCCAACCAGTCCATCCTAAAGGCAATCAGTCCTGAATATTCATTGGAAGGACTGATGCTGAAGCTGAAACACCAATACTTTGGTCACCTGATGCGAAGAACTGACTCCTTGGAAAAGACCTTGATGTTGGGAAAGACTGAAGGCAGGAGGAGAAAGGGACGACAGAGGATGAGATTGTTGGATGGCATCACAGACTCGATGGACATGAGTTTGAGCAAGTTCTGGAAGTAGATGATGGACAGGGAAGACTGGCGTGCTGCAGTCCATGGGGGTTGCAAAAAGTTGGACACAACTGAGTAACTGAACTGAACTGAACTGAAAGTGTGTACTTTGCTCTACATCTGAAACTAACACAGCATTGTAACTCAACTATACTTCAGTTTAAAAAATAATTAATAAACTCTCCCTATTTCCACAGCTTCAAGTTTGGTACAACGTACACAAAAAGCCCTCGGTGAGTACTCATTTATTAAAATGCATGAAACTCTCCAATCGTTTGTAGCAGGAACTGAAAAGGAAGGTTCAATTGTTCTTTGGGTGGAGATGGAGGATAAAGTATGGTGAAGCATAAAAACACTGCTGCCAGTGGACAGCAGGGCCAGCCCACAGCATCTAACTACATGTATATGCATGAGGGATACAGAGAGGAAATTCTGGGCTGAGCTACCTGAGGCCCTCAGCCCTCCAGGCAGCCCTCAGTAGAGGAGTGGTAGCCTTGGCTCTTACCTCTGTTGACTTTAACCTAGATGGGAAAGAGGCTGAAAGCTGTACCTGGGTTGGCATCCCTCTCCTTAGGCCCCCAGAACCACAGAGCAAGTTTCAGCTCATGTGCATTGTACTCATTTGCCAATAGCCCTGAAAGTATGGATAAACACATGCATGGAAAAAAAAGGAAGCAGCTGGCCTCCATCCCTCCCATGCACACAAATAGCACAGCCCAGATCTCCCCATTTGGTGTGAGATTTTGCTGACACTGCACCGTCTTCATTAATGCCACCAAGAAATTTCAACCTTAGGCAGCCTTTATCTTCATGGCTTTTTTTCCTTAACTACAATATCCTGTTACTTTTTTATTTCACATACCAATTCTGCATGATTTATTCAGCTGTCTCAGGAAAATGCTATGTTACCATACCACAGAAGACATTAAACTTCCTGCAAAGTCCTCCAACATTTAGGTCCTTCATTTTCATCATGACGTTTTCTTATTCAATCCCCCCTGAAGCAGTGAATAGGGTAACAATTTCACTATTTCTTTGAATTTGTAAAATGATTTTCAATTGTCCCCTGCTTATATTGAGAAAGGATTTTCATTTCCAAAGTAACTTCACTTGGCAGTGAACTTTCAAAATAAGTGATGGTCACAAAGCCATGACTAATTTCAGATACATGTGTGTTAGTGATTCCCAGAAGGTTGACTACCTCTGGCATTGCTAAATCAGGAGGGGACAGCCCACGAGTCTCCCTTTGGCAACAAGCGCCCACATGTAGTCAGAAGTACATAGAAGGAAAAAGTGAAACAGCCTCTGTTTTGCCAGAAGTCTGTCTCAGCATCTCCTCCGTGCGCTGTAACCCCAACACCTCCTAAAGCCTGGACACCATCTATTTTGATACCTCAGGAATGAAAAATTCTTGCTATTGATACTTTTTCTCTGGGTTTGACCTTTGCTCATTCTAATCTATGATATTCAGGGGTATCTTACTCTCTGAGTCCCAACTCAGAGAGTAAAACCCAACCAAGCCCCTCCCGCCAATTCAGGACTCTTCCTCCTGTTCCTCTTCCTACTTGCTGACCCACTGCTGCCCTGGGGTGACAATTTGGCACCAGTCTGCACACTCTGAGGACCAGCACTCCCTGAACAAGGCATTACATGCTTTTCAGAATTCATCACACACAAATTATTTAAAGAGTCCCTATAAATACACACTTAGATTTTAAAGAAAATGCAGTGCCACTGCTGAGATTTCTCCAGAGAAGAATTCATGGTGAAAAAAAGCCTTAAAGGGTGGGAATGAAAAGGGCACGGGCTTTCATTCTATGAGGCCTGTGACTTGACCCCACAGAGATGGACAGTCAGCTGTGACAGCAGCCTTCAGGGTAGCAAAGGCCCCCACTTTCTGTTTAGCTCCATATCTGTGACCACCAATAACCAGTGTTATTCCCTCAGAAGGTTGAGCCCCACCGCCAGCTGAGACTGGCACAGAGCCCGCCGTCTGGTCCGCTTGCAAATGCCTTCTTAAACCACCTTCTATGAGCAGCTCGGTTCTCAGGCTACCCCAGCACAGCTGTGGCCAGCTGCACTCAGCCTCTGACCCAGCCATGGATTATGTACCAGATGATTCTTGTCCACTGAAAATACTAGAAACAACTCAGAATACCTTGTATGGCTGAGAAATCAGATCCACCAAGAGAGACCAAAGGAAAGCTATGACATTTGAGGAACAGGCAAACATTTCCGCTGCAAGCTTTCCCTGAGACAGGTATATTATGAGGAAATGTATCCTTTGGATTCCCAGACACCCATTTGTTTTCTGATTCCCTTTTTTTTTTTTTTTTTTTTTTCATTTTGTTTCTTTCTGGTGGGAGGAACTTTAGGAGAAGAATTCTCCCATACTTTATCCAATACGTTTTCTTTTCTCCTCGGTCAAAGACCGTAAAAACAACTTTTGCTGGAATGTTGTCACAGTTCTGAATTTGGAAACTGATATAACTCTGGCTGGCAAGGATGAA